>NC_053035.3:133665571-134321821 GCF_002575655.3 Aegilops tauschii subsp. strangulata
CTAAATTATTTGAGGACTATGCTTTTTGTGACAGTGGACTAAATTGAAATACTAAATTAGAGGCTAAGTATATACTAGTAAACAAAGATAAAAAAAATAAAAGAAAAGAAAAACAAACAAACAGAAAAGTAAATGGAAAAATACTAGTAAAAAGAAAAGAAAAGGTGTAAAACTAAAATTCTCACTGTACACTCTAGCCCA
The DNA here is from genome assembly GCF_002575655.3 of Aegilops tauschii subsp. strangulata. Lineage (NCBI taxonomy): Eukaryota > Viridiplantae > Streptophyta > Magnoliopsida > Poales > Poaceae > Aegilops > Aegilops tauschii. The sequence goes on from NC_053035.3 coordinate 133,665,773, forward strand.
CTTGCTACAGTGCAGGCCCAGCCCATCCCTATGCCTTCTTCTCCCTCTGTTCACCAGAGACTCTGTGGACGGGCATGGCGCGTCCATGGCCGGGATTGCCACGTGCCGGTCATCCCGCGGCTTTCCCCGGTGGATAAGGCCACCCTCGACACCTCCTCCCTCCGTTGCCAAACCCTAGCACGCCCAATCCCCCTAAATTGCCCTCCTACCCCTCTGTTTTGCTCGCCCGGGCGTGCTTGTCGCTGCGCCATCGCCGTTGACGCGCCATGGGTCCTCCCCTCACCGCGCAGGCCTGTCCAGGAAGAGTGTCGTTTTCTTCTACATCGGTCTTGAGGCCGGTTCGGAGCTGGGAAGCCCTCGCGCCGTCGCGACAGTCGATCCCCTACATCGGCCATTCCTCCTGCCTCGTCGTCGATCTACGCATCCCCGACCAGCTCCGACCTCTTCGACCCTCCTCTGCATCCCCTGTGAGCCTTCGCTCCTTCTCCTCCTCTTTCCCGTTGGGTTAGGTCCCCTAGCGCGTCGCGCACTCGTCGTCGCCCCATCCGGATCCCGCTCCGCGCCCAGGACCGCGCCCACGCAGCTGCTCTCTGCCGCGTCTGCCTGCCGTGTTGCCACCAGCGCCCGTGCGTCCCGCCCGCCGGCACCCACGCCTCCCCGCTCGCGCTAGCTACCGTGGTGCTCCGCCCTCACCGCTGCTGCATGCTGCTGCTGCTGCTGCGGCGCCGCTGGCCGCCATCGGCGCCCGACTGCACCTGCCCGAGCCCTTGCCCGTCCAACCCCGTGCTACCGCTGCTTGCTATCGTAGCCGCCCGCCCGCCGCCGCTGCTACTCCCTGCTGCATGCCCCGGCCTCCCCCGCCTGCGTCCTCCCTCGCCCCGCTGCGCCGTCGCCGCCCCACCGTGGGCCGCACGCGCCGGCCGCCCTAGCCCTGGCGCCCGCCTCCGCCTACCGCTGCTGGCCGGCCGAACGCCTTGGCCGCCGGCACGCCTCCGTGGGCGCGCGCGTACAAATCCCCCCGTGGCCCCTCTTAGCTTAATTAGGGGTAATCCCCTTTTAGTGCTAACCCCCTCTAATAGTCTATGACAGTGGGCCCAAGGACACTAACTAATCAGCTAAGTTTTTCTTAAAAAAATGTTAACTGGCCCTGAGTCAATGACATGCGGGTCCCACTAGACCCGCTGACCAGTCAACTGCTGAGTCAGCAGTTGACTGGCCCCACTGTCGCCCCCTCTGGTGCACTCTGGGTGCAGTGCACAGGGTGCACCCAGCCTTTTCTGGAGATTTTCGAGATTAAAAATAATTCCAGGACTTTTAAAAAAATGTTTAAAACTTAGAAAATTAATATAAAATAATTTGTAAGTCACTGAAAATAATTTATATATGAAAGTTGCTCAGAATGACGAGATGAATCCGTATACATAGCCCGTTCGTCCGCTACACATCCCTAGCATAGCAAACACGCAACTTTCCCCCTCCGGTTCACCTGCCCGAAAACGCGAAACACCGGGGATACTTTCCCGATTGTTTTCCCCCTTCGCCGGCATCACCTATCCCCGCGTTAGATTACCCCTGGCACCGCGTATTGCCTTGTTATATTTGTGTGATGCTTTGTTTGCTCCGTATTTACTGTTTCTTCCCCCTCTTCTTCTCCGGTAGACCCCGAGACCAACGCCGCTGCTACCCAGTAGGACTACGGTGTCGACGACCCCTCCTTCTCGGCGGAGCTTCCAGGCAAGCCCCCCCTTGATCACCAGATATCGCCTATTCCTTCTCTCTACTGCTTCCATTAGAGTAGTGTAGCATGTTACTGCTTTCGGTTAATCCTATTCTGCTGCATAGCCTGTCATTGTTGCTACAGTTGTTACCTTACCTGCAATCCTAATTGCTTAGTACATGATGCTAGTATTCCATCAGTGGCCCTACACTCTTGTCCGTCTGCCATGCTATACTACTGGGCCGTGATCACTTCGAGAGGTGATCACGGGCATATGCTATATACTTTATACTGTTACATTACTTCTGACATTGTTCGGAGATGGGGGCTGAAGGGGCAGGTGGCTCCATCCCGGTAGAAGTGGGCCTGGGTTACTGACGGCCCCCGACTGTTACTTTGTGGCGGAGCGACAGGGCAGGTTGAGACCACCTAGGAGAGAGGTGGGCCTGGCCCTGGTCGGCATTCGCGGATACTTAAAAATAACACGCTTAACGAGTTCTTGGTATTTGATCTGAGTCTGGCCATTTGGTCTATACGCACTAACCAACTACGTGGGAAAGTTATGGGCACTCGACGTCGTGGTATCAGCCGAAGCCTTCGTGATGTCAGCGACTGAGCGGCGCGTGCTGGATTGGAACATAAGCCTGCTCTTGTATTAAGGGGGCTAGTTCTGCTTCCGGCCGCGTACGGAACGTGCAGGTGTGCAATGGGCGATGGGCCCAGACCCCTGCGCCATAGGATTTAGACCGGCATGCTGACCTCTCTATTGTGCCTAGGTGGGGCTGCGACGTGTTGATCTTCCGAGGCCGGGCATGACCCAGGATAGTGTGTCCGGCTGGGATCGAGCGTGTTGGGTTATGTGGTGCACCCCTGCAGGGAAGTTTATCTATTAGAATAGCCGCGATCTTCGGTAACATGACGACTTGGAGTTGTACCTTGACCTTATGACAACTAGAACCGGATACTTAATAAAACACAGCCTTCCAAGTGCCATATATAACCCGGTGATCGCTCTCTAACAGGGCGACGAGGAGGGGATCGCCGGGTAGGTTTATGCTATGCGATGCCACTTGGTGAACTTACCATCTACTCTCTTCTACATGCTGCAAGATGGAGGCTGCCAGAAGCGTAGTCTTCGATAGGATTAGCTATCCCCCTCTTATTCTGGTATTCTGCAGTTCAGCCCACCGATATGGCCCCTTTACACATATACCCATGCATATGTAGTGTAGATCCTTGCTTGCGAGTACTTTGGATGAGTACTCACGGTTGCTTTTCTCCCTCTTTTCCCCCTTTCCCTTCTACCTGGTTGTCGCAACCAGATTGTGGAGCCCAGGAGCCAGACGCCACCGTCGACGATGACTCCTACTACACTGGAGGTGCCTACTACTACGTGCAAGCCGCTGACGACGACCAGGATTAGTTTAGGAGGATCCCAGGCAGGAGGCCTGCGCCCCTTTCGATCTGTATCCCAGTTTGTGCTAGCCTTCTTAAGGTAAACTTGTTTAACTTATGTCTGTACTCAGATATTGTTGCTTTCGCTGACTCGTCTATGATCGAGCACTTGTATTCAAGCCCTCGAGGCCCCTGGCTTGTATTATGATGCTTGTATGACTTATTTTATTTTTAGAGTTGTGTTGTGATATCTTCCCATGAGTCCCTGATCTTGATCGTACATGTTTGCGTGTATGATTAGTGTATGAATGAATCGGGGGCGTCACATAGGTGGTGATGTGGGACGAAGAGATAAGTGAGGGGCCCATGTGGGGACCACAACCCACCAGGGCGCGCCTGGGGGTCCTGGCGTGCCCAGGTGGGTTGTGCCCACCTGGAGCACCTCCCTCAGATGTTATTTGCACCAAAAATTCTTAAATATTCAGAAACAAAACATATTAAATTTTCAGAGCATTCTGAGAACTTTTATTTTTGGGTCAAATTTTATTGCTCGGGAAATTCAGAAAACAGACAAAACATGGCATTTTTTTATTTAACTAAGAAAAACAGAAAACAAAAGGTAGGGACAGAAAGTAGTGCTCACTAAATTCATCAACTTCATACCTCTAAAAAATTATTAATTAATAAGGTTGATCAAGTCTTATTAACAACCACTTTTGATTAGCATGAAACCGAAGAACTTTCGTAAATCACTAAGTTACCTCAACGGGGATGTGAATGTCCCAATAATAAGCATTTCATACTTCTTTTTAACAATAGGAAGAGGTGTTGTCGTCCTCGGGCATCTCAAGTATAACAAAGTCAGTCAAAATAGTAACATTAGCAACAACAATGGGCACATCCTCACAAATACCAATAGGTATGGCAGTTGATTTGTCAGCCATTTGCAAAGATATTTCAGTAGGTGTGAGTTTATTCAAATCTAGTCTTTTATATAAAGGGAAAGGCATAACACTAACACCAGCTCCCAAATCACATAAAGCAGTTTTCACATAATTTCTTTTGATGGAGCAAGGTATGGTTCATATTCCTGGATCTCCATGTTTTTTAGGTACTCCATCTTTAAAACTATAATTAGCAAGCATGGTGGAGATTTCGGCTTCCAGTATTTTTCTTTATTGGTGATGATGTCTTTCATGTACTTTGCATAAGGAGGCATTTTTAAGATATTAGTCAAGCGAGTACGCAAAAAGACTGGCCTCAGCATTTCAACAAAGCATTCAAATTCTTCATCATCTTTCTTTTTAGTTGACTTGGGTGGGAAGGGCATAGGTTTTTGAACCCATGGTTCTCTTTCCTTACCGTGTTTTCTAGCAACAAAGTCTCTTTTATCATATCTTTTATTCTTGGGTTGTGGGTTATCAAGATCAACTGCTGGTTCTATCTTAACATCATTGTCTGGTTCTTTATTATTTGGTTGAGTATCTTCACGAACCTCATCATTATCAGAAGTGAGTGTTCACTACCAGATTGAGTTTCAGCATCTGAGATAGAAACTTCATTATCATTATCAGGAGGTTTTTCTACTTCAGGTTCACTAGAGGCATGTAAATTCCTATCATTTTTCTTCTTCTTTATCTTTTTAGAAGGACTAGGTGCATCGGTGTTAACCCTTTGAGAGTCTTGTTCAATTCTTTTTGGGTGTCCCTCAGGATAAAGTGGTTTCTGAGTCATCCTACCTCCTCTAGTCATTACTCTAACAACATGATCATTGATATTATTATTCATTTCATCTAACAACTCTCTTTCAGATTTAGCAACTTGTTCTAACTGAGTTTGAACCATAGAAGCTCGCTTCCCCCACACCTCTAACATCATTCGAGATTCTAAATAGCAAGTCACTCAAGCGAGCAATCATATCAGAATTGTATTTCAATTGTTTCATAACATTTGCATTGAAGTGATCTTGCTTTCTAATGTAATTTTCAAACTCATAAAGGCATTGGCTAGGCTGCATATTGTGAGGATTATTATTATCATTGAATTTCATTAGAGAATTTACCTCTACCACCTTAGGTGATGGTGGTGTATCAAGCCCATGTATTTCTTCAATAGGAGGTAAATTTTTGACATCCTCAGCTTTATTACCTTTTTCTCTCATAGATTTCTTTGCCTCTTGCATATCTTCAGGACTGAGATGTAAGATGCCCCTCTTCTTCGGAGTGGGTTTAGGCGGTGGTTCAGGAAGAGTCCAATCATCATAATTTTTCAATATGTTATTCAATAATTCTTCAGCTTGCCAATAGTTCGTTCCCTGAAAACAGAACCAGCACAACTGTCTAGGAAATCCCTAGAAGCATCGGTTAGTCCATTATAGAAGATATCAAGTATTTCATTGTTCTTAAGAGGATGATCAGGCAAAGCATTAAGTAACTTGAGAAGCCTCCCCCAGGCTTGTGGGAGACTCTCTTCTTCAATTTGCACAAAGTTAAATATTTCCTGTAAGGCAGCTTGTTTTTTATGAGCAGGGAAATATTTTTTAGAGAAGTAATAAATCATGTCCTGGGGACTACGGACACAACCAGGAGCAAGAGTATTGTACCAAGCTTTGGCATCACCCTTTAATGAGAACGGAAATAATTTGAGAATATAATAATAGCGAATTTTCTCATCATGAGCAAAAAGGGTGGCTATGTCATTCAGCTTAGTAAGATGTGGCACAACAGTTTCAGTTTCATAACCATGGAAAGGATCAGATTCAACCAAAGTAATCAACTCTGGGTCGACAGAGAATTCATAATCCTTACCGTCAACAAAGATAGGTGAAGTAGCAAACTAAGGATCACATTTAATTTTAGCATTCAAAGTCTTTTCTTTATACTTGCATAATAATTTTTCTAGATTATCTCTATCCTTACAAGCAAGAATATCCCTAGTTGCCTCCTCATTCATAACATAACCTTCCGGTACTTTTGGCAATTCATATCTAGGAGGGCTTGTTCTAATAGGTGTTTCAAGATTTTTAGTTCCAAGCTCTTCATCTGTTTGAACATTCTAAAAATCTTTAGTTCTAGCAAGTTGTTCATCAAGAAATTCACCTAGTGGCACATTATCATCAAGCAAAGTACTAGCATCATCGTAAATATCATTCATAGCAGAAGTAGCATCATCAATAACTTGCGACATACCAGGATTAATAGCACGTGGTGGTGTTGCAAGTCTACTTATAACAGAAGGTGAATCAAGTGCAGAGCTAGATGGCAGTTCCTTACCTCCCCTCGTCTTAGAGGATAAAATCTTAGTCTTAGCGTCCTTCAGATTCTTCATAGTAATAATTTGATAATAGTCCCAAGTGACTCAACAAATATAGCTGTGCTCCCCGGCAATAGCGCCAGAAAAAGGTCTTGCTAACCCACAAGTATAGGGGATCGCAACAGTTTTCAAGGGTAGAGTATTCAACCCAAATTTATAGATTCGACACAAGGGGAGCCAAAGAATATTTGTAAGTATTAGCAGCTAAGTTGTCAATTCAACCACACCTGGAGATTAATTATCTGCAGCAAAGTGATCAGTAGCAAAGTAGTATGATAATTTTGATAGTTGTAGCAACAACAATAGTAACGGTAACAGTGATAGTAATAGTATTGTAGTAGTGACAATAGTAACAGTAGTAGTAATTAGCGAGATTAATGTGTAGGAAAATCGTAGGCATTGGATTGGCGATTTGTTGGATGATATTCATCATGTAACAGTTAAAACCTAGGGCGATACAGCACTAGCTCCTGTTCATAAATATAATGTAGGAATGTATTCCGTAAATAGTCATACGTGCTTATGGAAAGAACTTGCATGACATCTTTTGTCCTACCCTCCCGTGGCAGCGGGGTCCTATTGGAAACTAAGGGATATTAAGGCCTCCATTTCATAGAGAACCGGAACAAAGCATTAACACACGGTGAATACATGAACTCCTCAAACTACGGTCATCATCGGGAAGTGTCCCAACTATCACTCCGGGGTTGCCGGATCATAACACGTAGTAGGTGACTATAACTTGCAAGATCGGATCTAGAACATAGATATAATGGTGATAACATAAACGGTCCAGATCTGAAATCATGGCACCCGGGCCCAAAGTGACAAGCATTAAGCATGGCAAAGTCATAGCAACATCAATCTCAGAACATAATGGATACTAGGGATCAAGCCCTAACAAAACTAACTCGGTTACATGATGAATCTCATCCAACTCCTTACCGACCAGCGAGCCTACGAAGGAATTACTCACTCCCGGTGGGGAGCATAATGGAATTGGCGATGGAGAAGGGTTGGTGATGACGAAGATCGCCCTCTCCGGAGCCCCAAACGGACTCCAGATCTGGCCTCCCAATGAAGAACAGGAGCGGCGGCGGCTCCGTCTCGTGAAACGCGATAATTCTTTCTCCCTGATTTTTTTCTGTAAATATGTGATTTTATAGCGTCAGTTTCAGGGTCTGCGGGGCCACCAGGTGGGGACAACCCACCAGGGCACGCGTGGAGGGGGCACGTTGGTGGGATGTTCCCACCCAGGTGCCCCCTCCGGTGGTTCTTGGCTGCATAAATTCTCTTTTATTGTATAAAAAATCCTCGCAAAGTTTCGTTCCAATCTGAGAACTTTTATTTCTGCACAAAAACAACACCATGGTAGTTCTGCTGAAAACAGCGTCAGTCCGGGTTAGTTTCATTCAAATCATGCAAATTAGAGTCCAAAACAAGAGGAAAGGCGTTAGGAAAAGTAGATACGGCGGAGACGTATCAATAACCACAATGTCAATTCCAACTCATGCAAATATTGGGTGGAACTAATGCATAGTAAAAACTAGGTAATAAAAGTATGATCAAAGTGTGAACTTGCCTTCTGACGATCGTTGCACTCTAGGGATTGGTAATACTCAGCCTCGCACTCCGGAATCTACCGCATTCAAACAATAACATACATAAGCAAACAATCAAAGATCAAAAAAGAAAACAAAGAAAACACTTGTGAAAAACTCCAAACAACCAAATAAAGATTCTGAAGAGTAGCATATTTTTTTAGCAGTAGCAAAATTATTTCATTTTAGTCTTAACGGAAAGTACATGCAAAGAGCTTCGATTTGCAAAAAGCATCAACTAAATCAGAGTTACAAAACTCAAGTTATGGTCTAACGAAGTTTAAATTAGAATTTGAGCTAATTCAAATTTTAAATTCGCAAAAATGTTTTTATTTGGGTCCTGTGGATATACGGGATTTTTATGAAACCGTAGGAAAAAGAATCAACTGAATTGGATTTGTAGAATTAAAGATATGCTAAAAGAAATTTTGGATTGCAATCTGAAATTGGAATTTTCTGAAGAAAAAAACTAATTTTGGCCAGGGGCCATGTGGCGTTCTCTAGTTGGCTGGGTAGGTGTTTGCTACGTGTGAAATGGCGGACGACTGATTCGTAAGGCAAGCGGATCGTGGCGGCTAAAAAACTAAACCGCAAGCCGGTTCGATCTAAAGAAGAAAACCGATCGAATGGAACCATTTTTTAAACATGGGTGAACTGGGCACTAGTGTCGCTTACAGAGAGGAACGTAGCGTTGGGGTGGAGCTCGGGCGCGGTGGTGGCGGAAGTTCCGGTGGTCGGCGGCGGCGGCGGTGGGGTCAAGGGGATGCAGCGGGGTGTCGCGGTCTCGCGGGTGGTGTCAGAGGCGATCGGTGACGACGGATGGCGACGGGACGAGGTGATGAAGCTTGGGCGCTCCGGGTGCTCCGGCGAAGACGACGAGGTCGGGGTGGCGTCTGTAGATGAAGACAGGATGCAAGACCATGTCAAATAGAATCTCAAGATCGAGAGAAGTTGAGTTACAGAAGTAGAAGGCTCGGGATGGCTCAACGGCATCGGAAAACGGCGATGAACTGCAGCGTCTTCGGCGAGATTGGAACGACGAGTGCGAGCGATTGGGGTGGACTTGGCGAGGGGTTTTCAAGGGAATCGGTCGAGAGGGGTCATGGGTATTTATTGGGCATCTTTCATGGGCGAGGGGTCGACTCGGGATAGGATTCCCACGAGTTTGAATCAAAGTCGACGTCGGGTGTCCAGGAAGAGTTCTGTCTCTGTGGGGAAGAAGAAAGGGCGGGGACCAGCGCCAGGGGAGAGAGAGGTAACGAGAGAGCGAGCGAGCGAGCAAGCGAGAGAGAGAGAGAGAGAGAGAGAGAGAGAGAGAGAGAGAGAGAGAGAGAAAGAGAGAGAGAGAGGGACAGAGAGAGATCAGGCGAGCGAGGGGAACAGTGGGCGAGTGGCCGGGCTGGCCTCGCTGCGCCTGGCCTGGCCTTTGCTGAGCCGGTTAGGCTGGCGCCTGGCCTGCCGGGTGCGGGCGATTTTTTTTATAAAACCGAGTTTCACAATTTTATAGCAACATAAAAATGCCTAAACCACTAAGTAAAATAATTCTAAAAAATGCTAGAAAAAATCACATAATTATATGGTCTTATATATGACCTTGTGGACTTTTATCCGGCCTAAAATGCAAATTAAAAAATAAACATTTTTGCTATGCTAATAAAAGTTGCATCAAAATAATTTGCAAATAAAACCAAATAAATATATTTTGATTTCAAATCCAATTTCCAATATTTCCCTTCTATTTTTGAAGAAGTCTTTTTTATCTTCTCTCTTTATTTTATTTTTTTGAAATAATGGTAGTGAATTTTGGATGAAACCAAATTTGATCCGAACTCCAAATTTTCAAATTTCAAAAATGGTTTTAGGGAAACTTCCAACTCTGTCTTTTTGGCCCTTGAGTTGCTCAAAGTCCCTAGGATCTGATTAAATGAAAATCAATGGAGGCAAAATTCATAAATCATGGATGCATATGAATGATCTATTTATAAACATCAAAATTGAAAATTGGGATGTTACATGCACATCTCAATTTTATATAAGCCTGAGTACAACTCTTGTCGAATGAATACGGTACATCTTCTTGCAAAAGGTTAGTCAAAGGTTTCCACAATTCAGTGAATTCCTTAATGAATCTTCTATAGAAACTAGCATGACCCATGAAAGTTTCGATACCTTTGGCATCTTGAGGGTAAGGTAAGTTTCCTATTACCTCGATTATTTCTTGGTCTATGTCGATGCTCCTACCGGAAACTCTATGTCCCAACACTACTCCCTCAGTAACCCTGATGTGAATTTTTCTCAAATCTCAGCACGAAACCTGTTCTTCACATCTCTACAAAACATTGAGATTATAGAGACAATGATCAAAGGAAGTGCCTTGGATAGAAAAACTGTCCAGAAACACTTCGAGATTTTGCTCCACATGTCAGGAAATATTTTAGAAATGTACTTCTGAAAAGAAGGTGTGGCCCATTACATAAGCCAAAGGGCATTCTATGATATGCATATGTACTATAGGGAAAGGTGAAAGTGGTCTTCTCTTGGTCTTCAGATCGGATAGGTATTTGTGAGAATCTAGAATATCCATCGAGATAGCAAAAATAAGAGTTATTAGCCAACCTTTACGATATCTCATTGATGAATGGTAGTGGATAGTGATCCTTCCGAGTGCATTTATTTAATTTCATGAAATCAACGCACATTCCATATCCAATAATAACCCTAGTTGTGACTAGGTCATTATTTTTGTTAGTCACTAAGGAGACTCCTCCTTTCTTAGGAATACAATGAACTGGACTCACCCACTTACTGTTAGTGATAGGGTAAATTACCCCGGCGTCAAGAAGATGTATCACCACTTTCATTAGCACATTCTTGGAAAAAGGATGCAGTCTTCGCTGACTTTCAATTACTTGTTTTTGGATCATTCTTCAATAGGGATATCATGGGAATAGATAGATGTGTATATTCCCTTCACGTCTTCCATTGAGCAATGACTTTTAGTGTCTGGTCAGCACAGTTAGTAGCTTCTCATTTTCTTTTCCTGAAAGGTCTCCATTAACAATAATAGGGAATCTTTCAGTATTATCCATGAACTCATACATTAGTCCTTTGGGTAATGGTTTAAGAATAGGTGGAGGCAGTTCCTCGTCTCCTTTCCTTTCAAGGACCTCGTACACTTTATTCAAACGAGGGATAACTAACGGAGCGGCATAAATTATCATTTCAATTTCCTCATTTTCTTTATCTTCAGATAGAGACTCAGGCCTCACCAGGGCCCTCTCAACTTCATCATTTGGAGTTTTAAGATGAGTTTCGGCTAATTGATTTAATTTCAGTTCTTCTTCATCTTGAGATTCTCTTTGATGCAGTTTATTATCACAGAATAAAACGGGAATTTAATCATCTCCCCCCCCCACTTCATAGAGATTGTTTTCTGTTTGATATATGCCCCTACAACATTCAAAAAAGAGGTTCCAAATAAAATAGGACAATCTTTATTCTCTGAAATCATTAGCACATAAATATCAAAAGGATAAATGAGTGAGCCTATTATAATGTTGACATCCTTGATGATGCCACAAGGTGTTGTATCAGTCGTATCTACAAGCTTAATAACTATGTCAGTTGGCTCAAGGGCGCGTGGAGAAATTTCATCATAATTTTTGTCATAGAGAGTGTACGGAATAATATTAACTCAAGATCGAGGATCACACAATCCAAAGTAAGACTTGCTACCCAAGGAACATGACAAAATTTGTTTATATGTATCTTTACCTTCGGTACACCCTTTTAGATAAGAGGTGGTGTCTCAGTCTAGATAAACTTCTTTATTAACCACTAATATAGGTGTAGCAAGTTCTTTTACAATATCAACATGCAGTGGAGTCCCGTATTATTCTACCTTGATATTCTTCTTATGCTTAGCTGAAAGTGACTCCCCTTACTCTTTGGCCTTCTAATTGAAATAAGCCTCTCTCTGGTAAGTGGGTGGAGTGGCTTTCTTCATAATTGCTTCTACCATGCGAATTGCTTTAGCTTCTCTGGTATGCTTTACAAACCCTTCATCTGGAAATGCAAAAACCCAGAAAAATCTTTCAAGAAGCGTAAAGTGGGGTCAGTTCCAATATTAAGCTCATGATGAATTTTTGTCATCTCCTTAGATCTAAAGAAGGATTTAATACTCTCATAACTAGGATCGATCTTTGTCTTCTCTTTTAAACATAGGTATCATCTCTCAGCATTGTGTCAAATCCTGTCAAGTAAACTCCAGGCTTGTGAAATCTCTGTTCCCATGAAAGAACCTTGGTAAGAAATATCTAATGCCTATTTACTTTGTGATTCAAGCCCACCATAAAAGAAGTCAACAATCAAATAATTAGGATAGCAATGTTCAGGGCATTCAGAGAGCATAACTTGATATCTTATGTAAGCATCTACCGTTTCTCATGTGGACATTGTCCAAAGCTACCAATCTTCCTTCCTATCTTATATAATTTTCTTCGAGGGTAGAAATAAGCATAGCACACGGATGATAAATTTTTCCAATCACTCAAGGTACTTCCAGGCTACTGTCCATTCGGCGGCTTCCTTTCCAAGTGCACATGGAAATAGTTTCGCTTTTATCTCTTCATTAGTCAAATCCTACAACTGAAAAGTACCACATGAAAATTGAAATGCTTTAATATGTTTATAAGGACTTTCAGTTTCATCACCTCGGAATGTGTTCTTTTCTAACATTTCAAGTAACCGGGGGTTTTATGTCAAATACATTACCGAATGGGTCAGGACCAATAGATATTAATTTTTGTCCTCGAACTGGTCCTGCTACTAGTTGCACACTTCCCTGGTAAGTTTGTTCTTGAAGGAAAAAACCATTAGAACACAAAATAATTCAAGACTTAAGACAAAGCCCAAAATCTCTCAACTACCCGGCGATGGCACCAGAAAAAACCTAAAAGCTTGCAAGTGCACGGGGTTTAGTTGTAGCTTTTTCGAAGTAAGAATATCGATCCGAGAGGGAGCATAGGAATCAGACCTTTGTCTCTTGTAAGGAATTATAGATTTCTGCCTGCAAATAATTGTAGACTCCAAACAAAGTGAGAGCGGAAGTAAATTATAATGGAGTTGCGAAACAAGCTTTAAAGTAAATAACATAAAAGTAATAAGGAAACAGTAGCTGAAGTGATTGATGAAAGAGAAAAGGAGTAAGGCATTCTTAGGGAGTCTGGAGTCCCCATTGGTATGTTTCTAACGCAACGTATGCATGGGAATAGTATGGTATGGATATTTGGGCCAGTCTTGATGATTATGCTGGGCAGCGCCGGGTACAGAACATGTTATACTCAAAGTAGACTTCGTGCCACGCACGCCACCACCATAGTATCCCCTAGAGGGTTACAACTATGATAATTAAGGGTTTATCCCATGTACGCGACCTCTCTAAGGGTTCTCCATAATTCCCCTATCAATTGCAAAGGTTAGGAGTGAAGGCTTTTACTATTACCTTCACATCCTACCCTTTCACAAACATAGTGATATACTTCATGGGCATAAAGCAATAATGTTGAGCAGGGCCCCTTCACAACATTCATGAATTTATTAAACTAAACATTCAATAGAGGATCCCATATCCAAAATAATGATTCAAATCCAATACATACCAAGGTTCATCCATATCCCCGAGAACTAGGGGTCTACTCACACATGGAGACAACAAACATCATGACGGGGATGATGACAAACGTGGATGAATGATATAGTAACACACAAGATGATCTAGTAGGGTTCCTAATGTTACAATGATAAGGATGTGGATGATGATGATAATGACAGGGTGATGATGATGCTGACGATGACATTGGTGATGATGTTGTAGCCGCCTTGTGTTTGGTCATGAAGATGGCTCCCCTTCTCCTTACTAATCCTCCTCCGGATGGACTCCGGAGGCTAGGGTTCTGTCTTCTGTATGAGTTTCTGGTCTCTTTGGGCGTCTGATCCCCGATCCAATTTCACAGGGTGGAGGTAGTCCATCGGGTCGCGGTGCTGGCACCACATATGACTGCCCATACACTACAAAAAAGACACATCCGTGACATTTTGGGCCGAACAATTTTTTTTCTATCATGCTTATGACACTTCTATGATGATAATTGTGACAAAACCCGGTATCATCATATATGTGGTGGGCTCCTACTTCTATGACAAAAAATCATGACAGAAAATGGGCTTTTCGTCCTAGGCGGGCCGGAGACGCAGCTGCATGACATTCTTTGGGCCGTCCATGACGGAAAAAACCGTGGTAGAAGCGAGGGCGAGGAAAATATCGGGGAGTTCCCGGTTACGGTGGGTGGTCGGGGGCCGAGCGATCCGCACTTCTCTCATACACATACGCGCGTGGGTGCGAGGCGTTGGGCTCTAACTGAACCCGAGAGAGGCATTCGCCTACTGAACCTGAGCGATTGCACTGCAGGCTACACGTTATTGAACCCGAGCGATCAATCGATCCCTGGCTGTTAACTGTACCCGATAGAGCGATTCCTTCGCTACTGCTGCTAACTGAAGCCGATCGAACCTGCTGCCTCCTTCCCTTGATGAACAGTGAGCGTTGTTGTTGGGGGGTGGATGAACAGTTCCCGGTGGGGGGTTGGATGAACAGGACCCCGTGGTAGTAGAGGTCGTTGCCGCTGGATGAACAGGACGCCGATCAAGCCGGTTGGGGGTGGATGAACAGGACCCCGTGGAGGGCTGGTTGAACAGTAGCCGATGGAGGGCTGGATGAATTGTATCCCATGGAGGGGTGGTTGAAAAGGACCCTGTCGAGAGGGCTGGTTGAACAGTAGCCGGTGGAGGAGCGGTGGAGGCTGTATGAACAGTAGCCTGTGGATGAACAGTCGCAGGTGGAGGCTGGAGGAGGTCGACGGTGGATGAACAGTAGCCCATGGAGGCTGGAGGAGGTCGACGGTGGACATGAACAGTAGCTCGTGGAGTCCCGTTTTGCGGTACGCCACACCCCTCCCAATGAAAAGGACCCCCGTTTCGACCGTAGCGCTCCAACACAAGTCCGTTTCCTCCGTTTTGCGGTACGCCACACCCCTCCCGATCAATAGGACCCCGTTTCGACCGTAGGAGGTCCAAGAGAAATCTATTTCCTCCGTTTTGCGGTATGCCAGACCCCTCCCGATGAATAAGATCCCATTTCGACCGTGGCCGGTCGAACAGAAGGCTGTTTCCTCCGTTTTGTGGTACGCCAGGCCTCGTTTCGATTGGCTGTTCCGCCCAAGCCGGTTGGCTCCCGATGAACACGACGCAGTTTCTCCGTTCCCACCCAGCTGGTTGGTTGCCGCTGAACAGGACGCTATCGCCGCCTCTCCATGTACACGAGCCTTGGCCGTACGTATGCGCGAGTAGGCGTTCGAGACCCCGCTCATATGTACGTACGTGGCCGTATTTACTTTCTTGCACCCTGGCTGTATGTACATGTACATGCTACGTGTGTACTCTACTACGACACGTGCCCTTCCTTACTCGACCACGGTTAATCGCTGCAGCCTGCAGACAGACCGATCGACCAGTATGTACGTACACGTTCGCGACCAGAATGACAATGCTACGTACGCTTCGACCAGGTGGGTCCCGACTGTCAGGCACTTCCTTGCGTGTGAAGATGTAGCATGTGGGTCCCAGCAGTCAGGGGGAAACGTTTTTTTATGAAATATGGTGGCCCGTCCGGTGGGTCCCTGCTATTAGGTGGAGAAATCATTATTTTGCGTGTAATGAGGAGGCACTTCCTTGCTACGGCCGTGGACCCAGCTGTCAGCCTCTCCACGTCAGTACTCTTCCGATGGAAGTCGTTCCTTGACCACATTGACCACGCCCCGCCGAGAGCACCAAGGCGGTGGACGACGGCGAGGCCTAGGAAGGGGACGACGCGGAGCCGGGGAAGACGCGGCAGTGGATGCTCACGCGGAGAGGAGTATGAGGGTTGACTGGTTCGGCTGCGGTGTGAGGCTGCCATCGCCGCAGGGCCTGGCCAGCGGTGGGAGTAGTAGGGGCGGTGAGGCCTCCGCCGCAGCATAGCCGGCCACAGGAGGCAAGAGCACGCGGTGGTTTGGACGGCTGGAGCAAGAAAATCAGAGGTTGAAGAAGCAGGACGACCGTTGGATGTTAACAATCCAATGGTCACTACTGATAGAATCGTTGTTGACTAAGTTGACAAAGCCCTCTGTCCGCGTCAACTTAGTAGGCCCACAAGTCAGCTTCCCACTATGGTGGGTCCCAGCTAGCAGGGGGAGTATTCATTATTTGTGCGTAATAAGGAGGGACTTCCTTGCGTGTGAAGGAGGCCACGTGGAGCATACCAAAGAGGTTTGTTTATGTTGGCTTTTGATATTTCTTTGCACTAATGTTCAATGTTAGCTTTCAGTTATGACTGTTTTTAGTCATAGGCGACCGTTATTGATTTCATGTGTCGTAAACTGTTTCTTTTTAGCACTAGTGTTCCTAGGTGATCTTCTCTGTTTATAGAACCTGAACTTCAACTACTACAGCACCTGAACTTCCATGACTGACCCTTTTTTGTTCCCTTTTGTATCTTAGAGTAGTTTGATATCTGACCTGCTATGTTTACTGTATTTGGACTTCCATTATGTGTCAGTTGTGATAGCTGACCTTCTCTGATTATGCAATCTGAACTTCTGCTGATGAGGTATTTGTTTTCTACATGATTTTTTTGTAGGCTGTTGATGATGATGCTAGGGTTGAGGAGGATCTTTTACCTGCACATGAAGCTGCTCCTGTGCATGAGGCTGCCCCTGTGCATGAACCTGCTCCCGCTAGTGGCGTAATAGTTGATGAGGTTCATGGCAGTGAAAATAAGGTACCATTTTTCTTGTCCATTTGTCTTGTTGCCCCTGAGACAGACTTGCTGCCCCTGTGCATGAGGTTCAGTCAGCCCTTTGTAATGACTTTCTGTTTCTTTTTGCAGCAGCAGAATGATGATGTTAGTGTTCCTCCAGAGAAGGTTGCAGACATGTCCGTCTCAGGCACCGGCTGCTCCGACGGGGTGGTCCTGACTGAACCTCAGTCGTCCATTGGCGCTGAGGTTTCTGATGCTGAGCAGGGCAAGACAACTGGAGACATCATTTTGGAGAAAGATCCTGTTGAGTCTGCTATTGAAACTGGTGGTAGTGCTGCTGCAAGCCCGGAGAAGTCTCCTGCAGCAGAGCCATCAGTTGATGTTGATGCTGTACAGGCACAACCAAAAGTTTTTCTTGTTTCAGATTCTCTAGTTGCTCCAGCTGCTGCTGGTGTCCTTCCCGACGACGCTGCAATGTCTACTGGAGACGACGATGAAGATACCGAAAGCGATAGCTATGGAGAGGAGGTTGATCATTCCAGTGCTGCCACAGGTCTAGGCAAGAATCCATGAAGAGAGGAGCATGCTTCTCTCTTCTTTCCCCATCCCCTTCCCTTTTTGTTGTTTGGTTTAGTCCATGATATCCCCTATGAACTGCCTGTGTGGTCTAAGTTGAACTTCTGGTTTTGTTGTTTGTCGTGTGGGTTGTAAAGAATGTTAAGTGAACCTGTTTTCTATGTGGGTGGAGGTTTGTAATGCATGGGTTGTGATGTCTATGATGCTGTGGTTTTATCTTTTCTGATGTAGCAGCTGAGATGTGCTTATGTTTTGAATGTTTGTGCTTGAATGTTGGTCTTAATTGAAACTGTCGTGAATCTATGTGCTTGAGTGTAGCTCTTAATTGCTATTTCTTTTTAGTGAGCAGATAGCGACCTTGCTGTCGTCCGAAAGAAGGTTGATGACTTTTATTACAGTGTAACTAGGCTTAAGAATGATCGTTCCAAGAGGTGAGTGCAGCTGCTCAATATTTACATCATCCATGTACCCCCTGTGAACTGACTGTGGTTTCATACCGGAACTTCTCAACTCTATGTACCTGAACTTCTTATTTTACTTCTCTAGTGCTAAACTTCTGGCCTCTTTTGTACGGTACTGCCTGTTGTGATATAGCTGAACTTCTGTGCTAACATGTGTTATGAACTTCCTGAGTTCCTGCTGCTGAACTTGTTTTACTTTCTATTCGCTTGTTTTAGATCAATGATTGTGTTCCAAAACAAGGAGTGTGAAGCTTCTGTCGAAGAAGTTGCAATATCTTTTGGTCGTCGTGGAATGCTTCGATCTAATGTGGCTGAGTGTGCAATCTACTGTCTACTTGCGAAGAACCAGGGATCGGATAAACTCATCCTGCCGTATTGGGTTTGTGTAAGTCAACCATACAGTGATTTCTTTTCTGTCTTGTTCCTTGCCATTTTAGTTAAAACTTGTTTGTCTCATTTTTGTATTTTTCATATGTTGGTGTTGTCTGCATTAGTTTAGGACAAGATTTTCAGAGGTCAATTTGATTCCCGTGTGAGGAAGTACTTCATGGCGAGTGGCCCAGATAGCATGGATGCATATGATTCGGTATGCAATATCTTGTTCTTTGCCTCTGTATTAGTTTTGCAGTGCGATCCACTGTGTTAATATTTGTTTTATTTTTCTTTGTACCGTTTGATATTAATTCTCAGTTTTTAATGATTCGTGTGTTTATGATGCTTCAGGTTGTTTTCCCCACTTTTGACCCGCCTGAGATTCCTGCTTCCATGGGTGGTGTTGGTCATTGGGTTTCAATATTTCTTGACCTAAAGAATTCAAGGTTCCAGCTTCTCGACTCCTATTATGGACCAGAAGATGAATGTGCGGTACGCCTGTTTCGGCGGATGACCGACAACATCAAGAGGCTTTGGAAGGATGCCAGCAACGACAGGGAGACACCCTTCAGTCCTCTTACCATCGACCATTTCCCTCTGGATTGGATTGATGTCCCCCAGCAGCAAAACAAGTATGAGTTCCACTTTTTCTCTTTATCACATCTGTTTAACTGTAGTTGTACTTAAGCTGCGACGTGTTTAATTCGTTGGCTTTCTTTTTCTGTTCTAACACTATTCTTTTACTGCGTTTGATGGCAGTATCGACTGCGGATTCTTCATGCTTACGAATGTTAATTCGTATCATGACGGGGTTCTTGCAAATTATTCCCATGAGAATATCGCGGATATCAGGAAGACGTGGTTGTACTCAATCGCTTCTTCTAACCTGTTTGAGACATATTTCCAAGCTCTGTTTGGCTACTACACATGTAACTATTTGGAACTTGGACTGCTTACATGCACTGCATCTTTTATTCTACCTGAACTTCATATTTTTCTCTGAACTTGGACTTCTGCTTGAGATCTGGCTGGGCTGCTGGTTTCGGAAGGAGAGGAGCATTTTCTTTGTACATGAACTTCATTTCTATCTTTTTGATTTTGCTTGTGTGTTTTGTTTCAGTAATTTCTGTCCTTCCATTGCTTAAATGGACACGAGCATTTTCTTTCTAATTGAACTTCAGTGATGATGCGTTTCTATGGTTTTGTTTGCTGTCTAGAATGATTTCCAGTTCATTGGTTTATCCTGAACTGTGCCTTTGGTTGTGCCTGAACTTCATTTAGTTTTTTACTGCAACTAATTTTTTTAGGTCAGCTTGAGTAATAACCATGTCATCTTTATTAGTTGGACTACACACTGTGTTGTTCCTGAACTTCAGTTGTATTTAATGGTGATGTTTTCTCTTCCTTTTTTCTTTTACAGTGGATCCGTTGGAGTTGACCGATTACCACTACTCATTCCTCGGCTCACAGGAATAACAGCCTAGGGAGGAACCGATGAGTACAGCTCCGATAGAAGATGATAGACCTCAGACCCTTATTACTTCCAAGTTGTGGAAGCAGGCTGGTGGTATTCGTGGTACTCCAAAAACCCCTTGCTACAGGAAGGCTGATGCAGTCGAAGTAGCCGAAGCAGAAGTGATTTCGTCCGATGATGATTTTGAGAAGATTGCTTACCCGAAGAATGTTAAATGTGCTGCTGGTACTGTTGCTGGTAGAGGTGGGAAGAATGCTGTCATCACCAGGAGGAAACCGGCAGTTGAGTCTGGGAACATAACTTCCTCCAAGAGAGCATCAAGATTGCCTTTGAAGTGGCGTTCTCCTATCGCTCCCCTGAAAAAATACAGTTACCCTCATCTATCCGAGGCCCGGAAGTTGAAACAGTATGTGCTGAGTAAAGACAGTCTGGAGAAGTATTCTGAGTGAGTTATTTTCTTCTTAACTTTGTTGCTGCCAGAGATGCTACTCTGTGTCTGAAACTTCTGTTGTTGTAGTATGTGGGCTTCTGTTCATTTCTCCCTTGCCGTTGTTGTAGTACCTGAACTTCTGTTTTATGTCTCCTCTTGCCTTTTGAGTTATAGTATCTGAACTTCTGTTTTGTTGTTGTATCTGAACTTCTAATATTTTTTACCATCCTTTTGTATTCTGTAGGACAAGCTACTGCATGTTTACCATCCCTGCGAATGTGATTGACCTCACAGGACATGCCCTTTATACGCTTTTCGGTGAAGGGCAGCAGATGGAAGGAGACATAATGGATTATCTCATAAATTTGTGGAAGGATAAGCCGAAGACCTCTGAGATATTCACTAGTGCTGACAGGGTTGTACTTAGTCCCTACTTCATACAGGTTTTAGTTCTTTGCACCCCTATCTCCTTTTTTGCCTTAGTTTTGTTGTAGTGGCATTTGGGAGGTGTTTTAATTGTGTTTTTGTGAATGCACAGTACTGCCTGGAGTATGATTTCTACGCTGCAACAGTTCCAAAGTTTGATGCAAAAAAATCTGCTGGTCTCCTCCCAATGTTTGTTCGCAAGGAAGAAGACCTTCTTAACGCAAAGCTGGTTAGGTTTTCATAACTCTTGCTTTTTATAATTTCATGTGAATCCTTTTGCTGAGTTTGTCAAGAAGTTTTTGTTCATGCCGGTTCTTCAGTACATATGCTTTTATAGTTTGTGTTCACCGGTCCTTTCATCCTTGGCAGGTTTTCTTGATTCTATTCAAGCCAATTGGCACAATGGCGCACTACAGTGTGTATGTGGTGAATAGATATCTTGGGAGCATTGACATCCTTGATTCACTTCCTTATGCTAATATGGAAACGTCGCGAATGAGTTTCCACGGGGACTGTCAAAATATCGTGAGTGTTTCTTAGCCTGAACCTCCTTTCACATTCTCTTGTTTGAGACGAAGTTTATAATGCTTGTGTTGACAAAATATGTTGATGTCTCTGTTTTGGTAATACTGCTTGAACTGAGTATCATTTGGAAGTTGAACTTCTGCTATTTGTTTAGGTGGATCTTATGCAAGTGTTGCTTTTTATGTACCTGAACTTAACTATTTTGGTTAACATGTTTTTGACTTCATCTAATTTTGTTATTTCTGGCAGATCAAGAGATTTGTTGGGTTGCTCGAGGAGGTGTACGGCAAGGCTGCGTACAAAGCGAGCAAGCAGCCTAACTGGGTGACTATTGCAAAGAGGCCGACCTTTATCGATGTTCCGAAGCAGAAGAATAATGATTGTGGTTTCTTTGCCGTGAAGTTCTGCTGTTCATATGATGGCGATGAGATTGTTGAAGATTTTTGTGATGTGGAAGTATGTTCTGTCTTTGTTCTTGTCTCATCATCCTTTAATTTATCTTGTGTGTTTTTGCTGAGATGCTCATGCTGTGGTTTTAGATATCCATTACTAAACCATCGTTTCATTTTCTTTGTTTGCAGGCTGCTGCGGATGACTGGAAGGCTGAGTTCATGCACACTCTGATTTTTAGCCAGAAGAATGAAGTCATGCGTGCAGAGCTCCCTAAAGAGATCCAGTCCTTTGGCCCGTGAATTCGAAGCATTAGTTTCATTGTAGATTTGATTTCGTACAGATTTTTAGGTTTGATAATGATTGGAGCATTTCGGTAAAGATTTGGTTGTAAGAATGTTTTAGTGATTTGTGTATCTATAGGTGCAGCACTATTACTTATGATATTGTGGACAAATGTATTTGGTGTGAAGAATGATTTGGCTTTGTGAATTTCAATGTACTGCATCGTTTTCAGTATCCATGTGTTGAATGTTTTTGCCCCAACAGATGTACCTGAACTTCTCCCTCGGTTATGGTTGAACTGCTTGATTTTTTTGTGTTGTTTATTTTTGGGCCCCAACATATGATCGTAGACTTGAACTTCTGCTTTGAGATGTGGTTGGGCTGCTGGTTTCAGATGGAGAGGATATTCTGTGTTGTGTAATGTATTGGTAATTTTCAACCCAACCAATATGTATGCTTTTGCATACAATCTATATTTGTGTTTTTTCTAGTGCGGATGTATTTCAGCTGTAACTTTGTGCAGAAATATTGTTGATGTTCTTTATCTTTTGTCAGCATTGTACATGAACTTCTGCACGTATCCAAGCAGAACTTCACATTTGAACACGTTGTCTTAGGCTTGCTAACCTTAGTTTATGCGGTGAAACTTTATTTTTTAAGCATATTTTTTCCTACATCGATTTTATATACCAGAACTTCTTCTGTAAGCTGACCTGAACTTCAAAACTTTATGATTATTTGCTAGTTGCTCTTTTATGGAATACAACACGAGCACCTCCTGCCATAATATACCAGAACTTCCACTGTAATCTTACTTGAACTTCACAATGTATGTTTTTCATTTTTGTTCTTGCTTGCACTCTGCATGGAATACATGACCAGCACAACACTTCCTCTCATAATATACCAGGACTTCTGCAGTAAGCTTACTTGAACTTCACAATGTATATTTTTCATTTTTGTTCTTGCTTGCACTTTCATGCAATACATCACCAGCACATCACTTCCTCTCATAACATACCAGGACTTCTGCAGTAATATTACTTGAACTTCACAGTGTATATTTTTCAATTTATTACTGCTTGCACTTTCATGCAATACATCACCAACACATCACTTCCTCTCAAAACATACCAGGACTTCTGCAGTAATATTACTTGAACTTCACAGTGTATATTTTTCAATTTATTACTGCTTGCACTTTCATGCAATACATCACCAGCACATCACTTCCTCTCATAACATACCAGGACTTCTGCAGTAATATTACTTGAACTTCACAGTGTATATTACCAGGGGATGACATAATATTCTGCACATTGACATGACATAAGTTTGCATTGTGTTAATTGACCTATTCTAACTGTTCATCAGCCTCGCGCTCCTCCTAGGCTTTGGTGGTAGAGGTTTTTGCTTGACATGTACCTCTTCCTCTTCATCGTCCTCTTCCTCTTCATCGTCGTCTTCCTCTTCCTCTTCGTCGTTCTCTTCCTCTTCGTCTTCCTCTTCTTCGACGGTGTCTTCATCTTCGTCTTCCTCTTCATCTTCCACTACTTTCTTGTTGATGGCTCTAGGTTTTGCTTTATGTTTCTTCTCTGTCTTTTTGCTTGTCTTTTCAGCATCTGCGCGCTTCGGGCATGTTCTTGCATTATGTGGTTCATACTCCTTGCATATGCTACAAAGTCTGCTGCTTGCTTTCTTTGGGTGTGGTCCCTTCTTTTGTTCCATAACTTTGGGCTGCCGTTTTTGAGATTTGGGTTGCTTGAACTCCTCATCATTGTTTCTTTCCAAGAGTGTTGGACAGGTCAGCTTGTTGTGTCCCGCAACCTGGTTGCACACACTACATTTCCTGTGTCCAAGTGGCACTCCGTTCTCATCGAGCATGACGACTCTTCCAGCAGGTGGTGCCTTTATTTGAGCTCTCTTGTCACTTTTCTTTGCTGCAGTAATTTTCTTCCTACCCTTTGTTTCAGAATACAACTGCAGTTTCATCGTCTCTTGCTATCACTGCTCCATTGATTGGCCATCACCCTGCTTGCATTGGTTGGCTTCAGCGGCGGCGTTGAGCATTTCAGCTGCATAATAATGAAGGTCATCTTCAATTTCAGCGTCCTCTTCAGCCATCCTTTCGTCAGCATCCGCTTGATTTGCTGAATGTATTGCATCAAGCTCTTCCACGAGCCTCTTGAGAACATAGTAGGCTCTGTCGTATTGCTGGTCACATCTCATCGCTTTCTTGTTAACCATCAAATTCAGCTGCAGCAAGATGTCTTGCTTCGATAGCCTTGAGCTGCCATCCGATGCGGTTGTGTTGTAGTCCCTTGTATCAAAGGTTGGTTGTGATTTTGCAGTCTTTGTGTACCGTTTGAGGATATACTTGTTTGGAAATTTGTAAGGCTTGAGGTAGTCTAGTATGTTCATGATGTGAAGGCAGAACTGGCCTGCATTTTGTGATGAATGCAGAATACATAGTTTGTGAGCCAGCAATGAGTTTCATAAATTTTGATATGATACTACTAGTCTAGCTATTTAATGAGTTTGTTTTTTCGCTCACCTGTGTGTGTCCAGAGCTTGCATTCACACTCGTATATTTCATTCTCTGGGTCAGCTACAACCTGGAATTCATGCTTTGACCAGGAAAATCTTTCTTCATCATCATGGCCAGGCTTGTTGTGGTAGTACACAAGGTACTTAGTGGGCTCTGCTGTACGCTTTGCGCGAAATAGCGTGGCCGTTCTCATCCTATTCCTCATCTCGGTGTACACGGCTCTCGTGTACTTGATAGACATGTCTTCCTCGTAGCCGTAAGTTGTTTTTGTCACAGGATTGGTCTGCACATGTCAAAAAGTGAGATATTAGTCGAAGCAGAGTCATGGGTTTCATTTTTTTTAAATTCAAAGTGCACATGTTGAAGGTAAACAGAACATGATGGGGGTGTTTTGTACTTGTCATCATACCATGCTGGTCATTGTTTGCTCATTCTCC
The DNA here is from genome assembly GCF_002575655.3 of Aegilops tauschii subsp. strangulata. Taxonomy (NCBI): domain Eukaryota; kingdom Viridiplantae; phylum Streptophyta; class Magnoliopsida; order Poales; family Poaceae; genus Aegilops; species Aegilops tauschii. The sequence continues at coordinate 133,690,576 of NC_053035.3, forward strand.
TTCTACATCCGAGTTTGTACGCAAGCATTGACCCGCCTAGCAAACTTGTGTAGGTTCTGGGTCCCCTTGACAAACCCTTTCTTTAGCACGTGGTTCATACTCTCGCTTCGTTGTGTGGAAGTCATTCTAGCACAGAAAATGTTCTTGTAATATGCTGAAATCCACATCTTCCTATCACTCCAGAGCTGCATCATCATCTGGTCGTTCTCCAGGTTGTAGTTGTGCACGAGTTCAGCCCAGGCATCTTCAAACTCCGTTGGCATCAACGGCCAGTTTAATATAGCTGTGAACTCCTCTTTGAATGATTTATACTTTTTGTACAGCAACGCGAGGTATTCCCTGTACTTCTTCATGATGTGCCAACGGCATAGCTTGTGGACAGTGTTTGGAAATGATTGTGGTATAGCTTTCGCCATCGATGGGCATTGGTCTGCATGAATTAAAAAAATGAAACTTGATCCTTTTTTGTACTGATGGTGAACTTATGTTGTACAAGTACTTGAACTTCACATCTAGCAGTATGGTATCTAAGAATGTCACATGTATTTTTTCTTTACAGCAGTGTTGCTAAACTTCTGTGGTACCAGTGCTTGAACTTCACGGTTAGTAGTAGGACAAACTAGTAGTGTCACACTCAAAAAAATTTCTTGAAGCATTGTTGTTGAACTTCTGTGGTAGCAGTGCTTGAACTTCACATAAATAACTATATTTTTTAACATGCTACATATATTTATCTTACAGCTTTGTCCTTGAACTTCTATGATTCATGTATTTGAACTTCACATTCATAACACATTTTTTTCTAAACATGTGACAGATAATTTCGCTTTCTTGTATTGCTAGTTGGACTTCTGTGCTAACCGTGGTTGAATTGCATTCTTTACATTTTTTTCAGACAAAACTAATGTACCCAACACAGACCCATAGACTGAAAAGATGATGAAACTTGAAGAGTTTTTTTTTGAACTCATCTGTTAGAATGCAAGTTGGGTGCTTGTTTTTCATGCACCGTACAAATGTATTGAACAGCCACTTGAATGACTTTGCATCTTCGTCTCTTATCAGGGCAACAGCAAATATCGTTGACTGCAAGTGATGGTTTGTTCGAACAAACACCCCTAGAGGCATATGAAATCTGTTGGTCTTGTAAGTTGTGTCGAATGTTATGCAATCGCCAAAGTCTTGATAGGCTCCTCGGCAACTTGCATTGGACCAGAAAATGTTTTTAATTGACTTGTCCTTATCCACTTGGATGTCATAGAAAAACTCATCATTTATTGCCTTCATGTCTTTGAAGAATGAAACAAGTTTCAATACATCATCCAAATCATCTTTCCTTGCATTCATGGCTTTCCTGCAAATCACATGCAAACATGCATTTGTTATTTTTTGCTAGCAAAGGGTTGTGAGCTAGGATGCTATTTTACATTGCAGTATGTGGGTGTTTGAATACTTACTGGTTTAGTAGGTCTCGTCCGGTCATGCTTAGGAAGTAGCTTCCATCTTCATTTTCAGATAGCATGGACATGATTGTTGTGTGCTTGACATCATGGTACTGCAGGAGCTTTACGTACTCCGAAATAGTGGGGTCATAATTCTTGTGTGAGTGCAAAAATACCAGCATGTCATCAGTTTGCATGAGTTTGTGATTATGATTGTACTCAATGTCCACTCCACGCATGTGTCATCCTCCTGCACCTTCACCCTCATTCTTGCATTGCAGCCGTCCTCTGCGATGTTTTGTCGCTTCCTGTTGGCCTCTGAAACAGAAGATGTGTGTATCCCTTGGAAGGCGCAAACAAAATACTTGTGGTTGTCATTTCCCCTGTCTTCCTGATTCCAAAACCAGCGTGTATGGCGTATCTGTCATAAAATTCCCTTGCTTTGTCTACATCTTTGAATCGCATCTTTAGTCTTGGTATTAGATAATCCGGTAGATCCGGCATCTGCAGAAAACGAAAAAAATAATCCAAACAACACGTAAAAACGCAGTTTATGAACTTGTTATCCTGGAGGGAGCAGAAAATTTGCAGAAAATACAAGATGCGTATATAAATATTTTTTGTTTCACATACGTGCGTGTATGATCACAACTCCGCCGGTGTCGGTTGCTGTCCCACTGGGATGGGGCATGGCGGAGTAATCATAGTAGGATGCAGCAGTGGATCATGAGGAGGAAGGAGGGATGAAGATGGCCTCTCTCTTGTTTGTGTCCTTTTTGCTTGAGGTGGTTGTGGAGGTATTGCGATCCTGGTCTTGGTTTGCTCTTTTTTTGTGAAGCAATCCATCTACCTTATGCCCCGTACAATTCTGACTTGTAGCAGCAGCGGCAGGATCCAACGGTGGTAGTGTGCAGAGCACTCTCCTCCGTGTGTGTGTTGCTGTTGGATTTGTCCTGGGATCCAGTTCAGTTGCTTCGCTTTGGCATTGATGAGGCACACCAGGATAACCTCTAGAGTTACATGCAGGACTTGAGCTAACCCCCTCCTCCATCGGCGTGCTTGGGAGTCTGCTGGTGGATACAAAGAATCCGCGGGGGATTTCCGGCTTCACCCAATTAGGTGGAGGCGCAAACTTGTGCGAATAGGGCTGTGACCCAGCATCTTGGAAGTCTCCGTGTGTTTCGGGTGTCATCCATTTTTGGTCTGGAGCAGGTTGGTAATGCTGTTGGTGCGTTTGAGGCGTGACCCATTCAGGGGGTGGTGCAATACGTACAGGCTTTGGATTGTGTACTTGCTGCTGGGAACTTCTAAGCTTCTTCATGCGTCTCTCGTCTTGCTGACATAAAAGAAAAAAAATCTATTAGCACACAAGTTATATCTGCCTATACCTTTGTAACTGAACTTAGCATTATTCACAGCCTGAACTTCTCATATAAAAGTGGTGAGAGCCATCACACTGTGCACTGAGCTGAGCATCTGCCAATACTTTTGTACCTGAACTGAGCACCCTTCACAGAATGAACGTCACATCCTGTTTAATTCTACAATATTTGATTACTTATATGTACCTGAACTGAGCACTATCCACAACCTGAACTTCTTGTTTTGCAAAGGGGAAATACTGTCTACAGTTAAAAAACCTGAACCTTCATGAGTTTGAATGGTTGGACTGCTAGTGCATACCAACCTGACCTTCATGTGATATCACATGCATGTTCTATTTTCCTTTTATTTTTTTTGCACAGAACCAGATACATACCAACCTGAACTCTAGCACACTTACTAGTTGAACTTCACATGGCTTTTCCACATGTGAATGTGAATGCAGGCAGATTTTATAGTGTTTGTAGCCTGGACTGAGGCTCACACACTACCAGAACTTCACATGGCTGTAAGCAGGCAGATTTAAAAAAAGCTTTTGTAGCCTCGACTGATGCTCACACACCACCTGAACTTCACATAGCTGTAAGCAAATAACAAACCAAAGGAAGGAAGAAGTTCAACCATACCCTGCTAGAAGTTCGGCCAACCTTTTTCCAACAGCTGATAGGCCACCTTGAGAACAATTCATCGTGGAGGTAGGAGAGGAATTCCATGGCAATCCATGTCTTGCAGGGGGCGCGAAGTTCATCTGCACGAAACAAGAAGGTCAGAGAAGGCAAGATTGAAGAAGAAGGCAAAATTGGGAGGAAGTTCATGTACTTCTGCCGCTAAATTTGAGGGCGCAGCCGATGCCGCTTCCGCCGAGGAGTTGCTCCGTTGGTCAGGCCGCTCGCCGTAGCTTGCGTCAGGGCCATCATCTGGTCTACCAAAGCTTCGGGTGGTGATGCTGGGACGAGGATGCGGCTTCCTGAAGTCCATGGCGGCTTCGCCGCGTCCAGGCGATGCGGGCTCCCTCGCGTCGGCGTCCGCCGTCGCTCGCTCGCCCGCGCCGGTGGTCGGCCAGGAGCTGGGTGTCACGCCCAATATGCGATACTATCCTACAGAGACTCGAAGGTCCCACCAAGGATAGAACCGCATATTGACACACTTTTGCAAGGTGGATATCATTACATCAACATTACATAATAGATGGGGATACATACAAGACATACACGTGCCGCAAGAATACATCAATACATCATACATAAGATCAACATCCGACTACGGATGGAACACAAACAGGAGCTCAAACGACATCCACCCTGCTAGCCCAGGCTGCCAACCTGGAACCTATCCCCTGATCAAAGAAGAAGCACAAGAAGAACTCCAAAACAAGTAAACATCGCTCTCGCGTCATGATCATCGCAAAACCTGTACCTACAACTGGTGTTGTAGTGAACTGTGAGCCACGAGGACTCAGCAATCCCATTACAATGGGTATCAAGACTAGGAAAGCTTAAATGGGTAAGGAAGGGGTAAAGTGGTGAGGTTGCAGCAGCGACTAAGCAAGATATGGTGGCTATCATACGCAAATAAGAGCGAGAAGAGAAACAACGGAACGGTCGTGAAACTAGCAATGATCAAGAAGTGATCCTGAACTCCTACTTACGTCAAACATAACCCATAAACCGTGTTCACTTCCCGGACTCCGCCGAGAAGAGACCATCACGGCTACACACGCGGTTGATGCGTTGTAATTAAGTCAAGTGTCAAGTTCTCTACAACCGGATATTAACAAATTTCCATCTGCCACATAACCGCGGGCACGGCTCTCGAAAGTTTATACCCTGTAGGGGTGTCCCAACTTAGCCCATTATAAGCTCTCACGATCAACGAAGGATAGTCCTTCTCCCGGGGAGACCCGATCAGTCTCGAAATCCCAGTTACAAGACATTTCGACAATGTTAAAACAAGACCAGCAAAGCCGCCCGGATGTGCCGACAAATTCCGATAGGAGCTGCACATATCTCGTTCTCAGGGCACACCGGATGAGCCAGACGTCGGGTTGGCATAGACCCTGGTTGCCCAGGGGGCACCGGACATCGCTCGGTGTGGACCAGCACTCGAAGGAGCACTGGCCTGGGGGGGGGGGGTAAATAAAGATGACCCTCGGGCTCCGGAAACCTAAGGGAAAAAGGCTAGGTGAGGCAAATGTAAAACCAAGGTTGGGCCTTGCTGGAGGAGTTTTATTCAAAGCGAACTGTCAAGGGGGTCCCATAAATCACCCAACCGCATAAGGGACGCAAAATCAAGGAACATAACACTGGTATGACGGAAACTAGGGCGGCAAGAGTGGAACAAAACACCAGGCATAAGGCCGAGCCTTCCACCCTTTACCAAGTATATAGATGCATTAATTAAATAAGAGATATTGTGATATCCCAACATAAACATAATCCAACATGGAGCAAACTTCATCTGCAACTGGCAACGCTATAAGAGGGGCTGAGCAAAGCGGTGACATAGCCAAACAACGGTTTGCTAGGAAGGGTGACAAAGGTTAGAGGTTCATGGCAATTTGGGAGGCTTGAAAAGCAAGTGATAGGTAGCGCAACATAGCGATAGAACGAAGCAAATAGCATAAAAATGATAGTAATGAGATCCAAGGTGATGGTCATCTTTCCTTGAATCCCGCTAGGAAGAAGAACGAGTCCATGAAGAAGATGAAGCCACGAAGACGAACGAATCCTCACGATCGCAACGACACGGGAACTAACGAGAAGAAGCACACAACATGGTAAACACACCACACATGAACAAGGCATGATGATCAATCAAGTATGATGCATGACAAGGCTACATGAAGCTACTCATGGCAAGAGATGATGCATACAAGAGCAACACATCAAAGCAAGTTTAAATGAGTCCGGAAACAACATATAACAAATCCGGTAAGTCCTCATATGCAAATTTCAAAATTGGTCCAGATCTGAATAAACCTTATGTTCAAGTTGTTAAACTGCAAGTTAAGATGCACCAAAACAATCTACACGAAATTCTAGTCAAGTTACATATAAAGTTCATTAGATTCGGAGCTACGGCCTAGAAGATATGAGCAAAACAAGATAAGCATGGCATTGATGCAAAATGCATACAAACATCATGCAAACACCTCAAAACAAGGATGCAACAAGATAATATGGAACTACATGCAAAACTAAGCAAGTTTGATATAGAGCATGCTCAAAACGGAGCAACGGTGCAACACATACACTTCAAACAAGATATAACAACAATCTGCCCAAAACAGCAAGTAGGCGTATCGCAAGCATCAAAACAATATGCTACAGCAACTCAACATGAAAAAAAGGCATGGACATGATGTACAGGTAAAGCACAACAAAACATGAACAATGAGCTATCTCCAGAAACCAATAAAACATGCTCAAAAGGACGTGGCAAGATTGCAAATAATAACAGTTTCACAGACTTAGCAGAAATCACTGGGCATGGCAGAAATAACATCAGGTTGCAAAGTTTGGAGCTATCAAACAACATGATATAGGAGTTTATCATGGCAAATGAAAGCATGGTATGATTCTACTCAAAGCATATAACAAATGTCCCTTACTGAACATGAGCCAAAAAGGCACAGAAGATATGATGGCACCCATGTAAACATAGCAAGATTCATAAACAGATTCAAACTTGGAAAAAAAACAGAGCATGGCAGGAATAACGATAAGTAGGCATGTTGGTGAGCTTGAACCACTCCCCACAGAGCAATACATGGCATGACAAGGTAACCAACCATAAGATGGCATAAATATGAAGCTCAGGATGGCAATAGCATAGTCATAGGGTACATGGATCACTAGTAACAACCATGGCAAAATTGATTAACATATAAACAATCTGCCAGGAACATTTTATAGCAAAAGTAGAGCAGGATAGCAACAAACTACAGCATGCCATAAATGCAAACAAGGGAATGGATGGATAGAGAATAACATGTATAACAAAACACCCTTAGTAAGCATCTCCAGATCATGCACAGAATGACTTGTAGCAGCAGGTTTACATGGCAACAAAATATAACAGACTCGAGACTTAGCAGAAAACACTAAGTCACAGAAATCAGCAACATCACGGAGGCTACTTTGCATGCTTGTGCTAGTCAGCACACATATCACAAAAATACAAGACAAGCACCACTGTAAAGATGGCATGATATAGTTCAAAACTCATGTAGAGCTCAGGCTCATAGGATGCACACACAAAATGCAATGAAAAAGACAAAACACCAAGTTCTGATAACAGACAGCAGTTAACATCATATAGCACTCTTGCAATGATGATTATGGCATCAATATGAACTCAAACAAGCATGGCACAATGGAACAAAATGAAGAGCATCTCATGATGAACATTTCGATATATTATATGCATGAATCGAAGCACCGAGCATGAAGTTATGGCATGATGAACAGGGCACCAGAATGTAACTATCTCGGGACTTGGCAGAAATTTACCACTCCGAAATCTGGACGGGACGAAGCGGGACGAGGAGATCCTGGCGCGGGGTGCCTGTTTGGTTCGGGACCGGGTGGATCTCATCCCACCCGGCCGGATCTGGGACGGGGCGAACGTCGCCGGCGGCGAGGTCGCCGGAGGAGGTCGGCGGCAAGGCGCGGACGGCGGCTCCGGCGCGGGGCCGACGAAGGCGGCGGGGCGGCACCGGTGACGAGGCGGCGGAGGGCGACGCGGGGCGTCGGGCGCGGGAGGAGGCGCGCTCCGGTGACGGGGCGCGGCGGCGGCGAAGATCCGGCGAGACCGGGCGACTCCGGGCAGCGGGGATGAGGCGGCGGGAGCCGGGTGCGGTCGCGGCGGAGCGAGGCGGAGCTGGCCGGGGGGGCCGTGGTCGGGCCGAGCGGGCCCGCGCGGTCGGCGAAGAAGTGGGGCGCGGCCCGGGCGACGTGGCGGCTACGGGTTGGTCAGGAGCGGCGGCGGGGAGATGGGCGGACATGTCCGGACGGTGGGGAGAGGTGTCCGGCGGCGCAGAGGGAAGAAGGTTAGGGTCTCATTCGCGAAAATGGAAGGGGAGGGTCTATTTATAGATAGAGGGAATTAGGAGAGTCCAAATGAGGTGCGGTTTTCGCCCACACGATCGTCATCGAACGACCGAGAGCATGGAGGGGAGTTTGCTGGGTTAGTGGGCTGATTTGGAGGGGTGTTGGGCTGCAAGACAAAAGGGGCTTTCGGTCTACGCGGTCAACCATTGGGGCATCAAATGACCTCCAAATGGAACGAAATTTGACGGGCGGTCTGTCGGTGCTATACCAAGGCCACTCGGCAAATCTCGGCCCATTCCGAGAACGTTTTTCTCCCACTCACGAAACAAGGTCTGAGAGGGGCGACGGACGCGTGTGGGAGTGTCGCATCGCGAAACGGACAACGGGGAAAAGGACCGGATGCAAGTTTTGAAAAACATGATGATGCAATGCAGATGATGACATGGCAAAATGCAACACGCAAGCAAATGACATGGCAACGACGGCGGATAACTGGAAGACACCTGGCACATCGGATCCGGGGCGTTACACTGGGGAAGGAGGGGAGGCGGCGGATCCGGCCGGCCAGGAGCTGGGGAAGGAGGGGAGGCGGCGGATGCGGCCGGACAGGAGCTGGAGAAGGAAGGGAGGCGGTGGATCCGGCGAAGATCGGCGGCGAGGAGGGGGAGGTCGAGGGATCGAGGGAGGAGGGGGCTGGGGCGGCTCGGGATCGGGATCGGGATCAGGTGGATCCTGTCGGGGGGGACCTCGGGATCCAATGGATCCTGTCGGGCCGGCGGCAGTTCGGAAGTTTGGGAGGGCCCTGTCGGGCCCTATATAGTGGCTGCTGTGATCCAAATAACTATATTCTAATCCTGGGATTAGTATATATATATATGACTTCTGCACATCATCTCCATCATCATTATTAGTACATCCTACGCAGGTGAGTTAGGATGCACTTGATCCCAGAAAGGTATCTATCCTTCAAACCAGAGGAGTGCTTCAGACTAACAACAGTACATAATATCCAACAAAAGAGGGCTATGCTACAGCAACAGGATACATGGTTTTTAGTAGTTGGGTAGGGCTGTTCTGGTCTGGACCTGGATTCGTAGTGGTTTCGTTAATGAAATTGGAGGGGGAGCCCCCCTCTTTTGCTAAAAAAATGGCTCAGTCTAGATATCAGAACGAATCAGGTTGTGCATATTTGCTGTTGGCATTAACCACATCGCCGCATGTTGTAAGTGCATCTAGTGCCCCTCAGTGATTTTGGTGTATTGAAGACTTATAGGTTAAGGGACTAATGCGTTTGTGAGTGTACACAGGTCTATAAGTCTATGAGGAGTTTGATATTTACAGAGAAAGTCGACCCCTAAAAATGAAGTTCTTTGACTGAAGACTTTGGTATTTCCGAAGACTTTCTGAAGACTTTGAAAGTGAAGAAATTGGTGTGACCTTGAAGACTTGGTATTCATTTGAGGAACATGAAGCGTGAAGACTTTTGTTTTCGTAGTTTCATTTTCTCTTTCTTCGACTGAAAAATTTCCATGTGATGCTCAACTCAAAATCCTACACCTACCAATCCCTTCAAGTGAAGCCATTGGAAATCTCATACAGTTCAGTCATATTCTTCAGTGACAGAGATGAAGTTCTTCTAGTCTCTGAGGATTTTGTTCTGACTGAGGAGTTAGAAATTCGCCAGTGCAGATTGCCTACACAGTGAGGAACATGATAGCCCTGAGGAATTTGATACTCAAATTTCCGACCGTTGCTGTGCTATGCACCAGCTGTCCCAAAATATCTACCAACCTAACGGTCATATCATTGAAGGGCATTTATGTCTTATCATGGCGGGCTGCTCCCTAGGCTATAAATAGCCGCCCACTACAACCACTAGCTGGTTGGCTGCTCCGAGAGAAACAGATACTTGTCATTTGAGAGCATCCCATCCTCCGAGGACTTTGAGCGAAAATCATCAAGTGAGGAAAACCCCAAACCCAAACACCTACAAACCCAAAGTGATTGAGCATCACTGAAGAGATTGATCCAGCGTGGATCCGACGCTTGTTACCTTTGAAGACTGTGCTTCTTCCAGACGGTTAGGCGTCATGGTCTAGAGCATCCAAGAGGAAATTGTGGATCGCCGAGTGACCGAGTTTGTGAAGGTTTGGAAGTCACCTGAAGACTTACCACGAGTGATTGGGAGAGGTCTGTGTGACCTTTGCTCAAGGAGAATACAGTGAGGACTAGGTGTCTTGGACCGTGTGTTCAGGACTGGGTGTTCGGGACTGTGTGTCCTTAGGTTTAAATACCTAGCCGCTTCAACCAGACGTACAACTGAGACATCAGTTGGAACTGGTCTACCAAACCATTCTCTTCACCAAGCTAACTGGTTCTATTTCCTCAACTCTTTCATTTCCTCATTACTGTGTTGTATGCTTGTTCATATCTGTGTTTGAAGACTTTGACTGAAGACTTTCTCAATTTCCTCAGTCTGTTTGTCTTCATCCTGTGTTATCTTGTGTTTACGCTTTCTGTACTCTGTGCTTGTTTTCATTTCATCATGATGACTATGCTTGTGGTCTGCTATGCATACTTTTGAGTACTTATTCCGCTGCAAGTAGTTCTTCGCTAAGGAATTTCCTCACCCACAAATTCCTCAGTGAAGAATTTATAAAAATCGCCTATTCAACCCCCCTCTAGTCGATATAACGCACTTTCAATTGGCATCAGAGCAAGGTACTCCCTTGTTCTGTGTGATTTTGGTTTAACCGCTTGGAGTTTTAGTTATGTCGACCACAGGTATGATCAAGGTCTCTGCTGGGTGTCCTACCTTCGATGGGACGGACTACCCCTACTGGAAGAATAAGATGCGAATGCATCTTGAGGCAATTGATAACGATCTCGGGTATGTTGTGGAAAATGGTGTTCCCTCTGTCTCACCCTCACTGAACGCTACCGATGTGAAGAGATTCAAGCAACTCGATTCTCAAGCGAAGAATATCATATGTGGTCATCTAAGCAAAGGACAGTATGGAAGAGTGAGTGCTTTGGAAACTGCTAAGCTTATCTGGGATAGGCTGTCCAAAGTAAATGTAGGAGTCTCAACTCAGCGTGACTCTCGAGTTGATGTTCTTCGCAATCTTTTCAACCGCTTCAAAAGACTCGACAATGAAAATGTTCAACAAACCTTCGATCGCCTCATTGACATCTCAAATAAGCTTCAAGCGCTCGGTGCCACTGACATCACCGACCATGAGGTGGTGAAGAAACTGCTGAGATCGCTTGATTCATCATTTGATACTCTGGCATTGATGATACAAGAGCGTGCTGATTACAAGTCACTTGATCCTGCTGATATCCTCGAAAGGCTAAATACTCATGAGTTCCAGCTTGCTGAAAAGAGATATCTCTATGGTTCGAGCTATGGCAGATCACGTGCACTGAAGGCCAAGGCAGTTTCTGAGTCTGAAGATGAAGACTCTGGCAGCAGCCTTGGTGATGCTGAAGAACTGAGCCATGATCTAGCACTGCTCGTGAAGAAATTCCAGAAGTTCTCAAGATGTGGTCGCTTTGGAAGACCCTCAAGGAGCAATGATTCCTCATCCAGTGACTACAAGAAGAGGCTTTGTCACAAATGCAAGAAACCAGGACACTACATTCAAGATTGTCCTCAGTGGGAAAAGGAATCAAAGAAGAAGAAATACAAGGATTACAGTTCTGATGATGCGAAGAAAAAGAAGAAATCCTCAAAATCTTCATCATCAAAATCCTCAAAGTCTTCATCTCACAAGAAGAGCAGCTCCAAGAAGGCTCGGGCATTCATTGGCAAGGAAATGGACTCTGAGGCTGAATTTGAAGAAAGTGAGGAAGAGGAGGCATTTGAGGATTCCGAATCCGGTGTGGTGAGCCTAGCCCTCGCTACTGCATTCGTCAGCAAGTCTATCTTCAACACTGAAGAAAATGAACTCACCAACAAGGCTGATGAAGGCAATGATGACTACGCTCCCACCTATTGCTTCATGGCAAAGGGTGCCAAGGTACTCAAATATACCTCTTCTGAATCAAGTGAAAATGAATCTGATGAAAACCTTAAGCCCAGTTATTCTAAACTTGCTAAGATTGCTGTGAAACAACAAAGGGCCCTTGAAAAGGTTCAAAACATGCTAGACAAAAGTGATGACATGTTGGGTGAAGAAATGGATCGCACTAAAACCTTGACTAAAAATCTTCAGAGACTTCAGACTAGGTTTGACAACCTTCAAGGTCATCATAACACTCTCTTGTCAGATCTTGAGAAGCTAAGAGTGAGTTATGAAGATCTTCAGAAGAAGCGTGATTCATTACTTGCTCAACAAATCAGCGCTGCTCAGGAAGAATTTGTTCCTCCATGTTTGAAATGCATTGAACGTGAATCTGCTAATTCTTCACCTGAATGTTCAAATGCTATAAATTCCTCAACTGTCTCTGCTATCACTAATTCCTCAGCTGAGAACATTGCTAGTATCACTAACGATGCAGGGCTAAAGGAATTGTACATGACAGGCATGTACAAAAGCCTCAAAGGGCATCAGACTCTTTGTGATGTGCTTAAAAAGCAGATCCTCAACAGGAACCCTAGGAAAGAGGGTATTGCCTTTGGGAGGAAACTCAATGTTGATGGTACATATTGGAAGCCTGAGCAGTACCCCAAAACCTCATGGGTGGCTGCAAAGGGACCTCCAGTTGATGCATCTAATTTATCTGGCTTTACATGTGAATCTTCTCATTCTTCTGATGAGTCATTTGACTCCAACTACAAACTGTTTAAAACTTAGAATGGTGAAGTATTTGCTATATATGTTGGCACTAACTGCAGGAATGGTTCCCCTATGAAGAAAATCTGGGTTCCCAAAAGGTGCCTTGAAAGTCTTCAGGTGAATGTCCTCATGACACCACCTGTGAAGATTAGGAACCCCAGATCAAATTCTTCATATGGACCAAATTCTTCACATGGATCCAAGTCCTCATACGGACCAAATTCCTCACATGGATCATATTCCTCAAGAGGATCAAAGTCCTCATATGAACATCATCATGCTAACAACTCTGTTTCGCAGGGAAGAGCCAAGGGCTATGAATATGAGCATTATTCTTCTAATCAATATGTTCATAAGTCCTCAAAGAATTTCTCAGCTTATTCATATGCTTACCCTAACTCCTCTTATGTGAAACGAAATGGATTGGCTTCTATGCCACCTTTCTCGTATGGAGCTCGCAGAGTGGTGAACTCTTAGCCACCCCTTCAGATGTGGGTGGTGAAGAAAAAGAACTAATCTCTTCTGCAGGGTCAGGTCTCCAGATGTGCTTGAACGTCTGAAGAATTTCCTGGAGACCTGAAGATTGCCTGAAAGGACGTAGGCTAATCATGAAGAAATGAACTTTCATTTCTCACGTCCTCATACTGTTTTAACTGTTACAATGGTTGATGAAATTGGTCTGATGAATTGTGATGTCATATTCTTCACTGATGAAGTATATAAAGTTCGTAAGCTGCACTAATTCATCTGCAGGATGATCAAACCAAAGCCACTGAGTGGGTCCTCGATAGTGGATGTACAAATCACATGACTGGTGACAAGAATCTATTGATTGATGCTCCCTTATCACCATCACATCTGAAGCATATCATCTTCGCTGACAAAGGCAAAAGTCAGGTATTGGGTGGTAAGGTTGCGATCACAAAGGATCGACACATGGACAAAGTCATGCTTGTCGAGTCCTTAGGATACAACCTCATGTCGTCTCAGTGCTTTGTGATCTTGATATGGTAGTTTTCTTTGGCAAGTATCGTTGTGTTGTGGTTATGGAATCTGACAATTCCAAAGTCTTCGAAGGCTTTAGGAGAGGATACTTGTATATTGTTGATTTCTCTACAGGACCGCAACCGGCCGTGTGCCTACTCGCAAAAGCTTCAGAAGGTTGGCTATGGCATCGACGACTTGGTCATGCAGGCATGAGGAATTTGCACACGCTTGCAAAGAAGAAGCATGTCATTGGCATTGAGAATGTCAAATTCCTCAAGGATCACTTGTGTGGAGCTTGTGAAGCTGGAAAGATGACCAAGGCTAAGCATCCAGCGAAGACTATCATGACCACTACTCGACCATTCGAACTGCTTCACATGGACCTCTTTGGTCCTAACCATTACTCAGCTATCATAAATGACACATCTCTCTATGGGCTTGTTATTGTTGATGATTACTCTCATTACACATGGGTACACATTGTTACTTACAAACATGAAGTGCAGGAAGTCTTCAAACGATTTTCCTCGAGGGCTTCAACCAACTTTGGTGTGAAGATCAAGCACATCAGAAGTGACAATGGAACTGAGTTCAAGAATTCTGGTCTTGATGACTATCTTGATGAACTTGGTATTACTCATGAGTTATCTGCTCCTTATACTCCTCAGCAGAATGGCGTCGTGGAGCGCAAGAACAGAACTCTTGTTGAGATGGCTCGCACTATGCTTGATGAGTACAAGACGCCTCGTCACTTCTGGATTGACGCAATTTATACTGCGTGCCACATCATCAACAGGGTATATCTTCACAAATTCTTCAAGAAGACTGCCTATGAACTCCTCACTGACAAGAAACCCAATGTGAGTTATTTCAAAGTCTTCGGTGCTAAATGTTGGATTAGAGATCCTCATCACAATGCTAAATTTGCACCGCAAGCACATGAAGGTTTTATGCTTGGTTACGGAAAGGACTCGCACACCTACAGAGTCTTCAACACCGTTCTTCACAAGGTTGTTGAAACTGTAGATGTGTGGTTCGATGAAACTAATGGCTCGCAAAGAGAGCACCTACCCTCTATGATAGATGAACCAGCACCTGAGGAAAGTATCAAGTTCAAGGCTACTGAGGATGTCATTCCTACCGAAGAATCTGCTGAAGAATTCATTCCAGAACGTGAAGAACGATGAGCTAATGCACCTGAAGAAATTGTTGAAGAAAATGGTGCCGAAGAAAATGCTGATCAAATTCCTCGACGACAACCTACTCATCCTCGCGTTGCAAAAGAAGTGCAAGTTGAGAAGATCATCGATGACATTGAAGCACCAGGTCCTCTCACACGCTCAAAAGCTTCACATTTATCTAACTTTTGTGGGCACTATGCTTTTGTCTCTATCATAGAGCCCACTAAGGTAGATGAAGCATTTCTGGAGCCTGAGTGGATTCAGGCCATGCAAGAAGAATTACATCAGTTCGAGCTCAACAACGTTTGGGAACTGGTCAATCGTCCAGATCCTCGCAAACACAATATCATTGACACAAAGTGGATCTACCTCAACAAGCAAGATGAAAATGGCCTTGTGGTGAGGAAAAAGGCACGGCTAGTAGCTCAAGGCTACACACATGTTGAAGGAATTGATTTCGATGAAACTTTTGCACCTATAGCTAGACTTGAAGCTATTCGCATATTACTTGCTTATGCTAACCATCAAGATATCACTTTGTATCAAATGGATGAGAAAAGTGCATTCCTCAATGGTAAGCTTGAGGAAGAAGTATATGTTGCTCAACCCCCAGGTTTTGAAGATCCTAAGCATCCTGACAAAGTCTTCAGACTAAATAAGGCCCTCTATGGCCTCAAGCAGGCCCCTCGGGCGTGGTATGATACTTTGAAGGAATTCCTCATGAAGAAAGGCTTCAAACCCGGTTCACTCAACCCTACTCTTTTCACTAAATCATATGATGATGAATTGTTTGTATGCCAAATATATGTTGATGATATCATCTTTGGCTGTACTGACCAACGTTATAGTGATGAATTTGCCTATATGATGAGTGAAGAATATCAAATGTCTATGATGGGAGAGTTGAAATTCTTCTTAGGTCTTCAAATTAGTCAACAACGCAATGGCATATTCATATCCCAGGAGAAATACCTCAAGGATGTACTGAGGAAATTCGGCATGCAAGATTGCAAAGGCGTCAAAATTCCGATGCCCACAAATGGCCATCTGTGCACTGATGAAAATGGTATTGACTTTGATCAAAAGGTATACCGCTCCATGATTGGTTCTTTATTGTACTTATGTGCATCTAGGCCAGATATTATGCTTAGTGTTTGCATGTGAAGACTGAAGAACAGCTAGCCGATATCTTCACAAAGCCCTTGGATGAGAAGAGATTTAGCAAGTTGCGGTGTGAGCTAAATATCTTAGAATCTTCGAATGTTCTTTGAAGAGGACACTCTTCCTAACACTTATGCAAAATTGATGACTTAGATGTGCAACACATGAAGAAACGGTTTTCTTCAATCAATGAAGAATAACACTCTAAGTGTGAAGAAATTAATGAAGAATTTGATTCTCAGAACCCTACGAAAATTGTACGCGTTGTCTGAAATCATCATTCTTATACGGTGGGTCACGCCACCACAAAAGTTGAAAATCTTCAATTTGAGTTTTTCCTCAGTTTTGAAATTCCTCAGTTGTTCATATTCTTCAACTTTTCAAAATCTTCACTGTTTCCATCGTTTTTATTCCTTGGCTATATATATATATATGAAGTTATGTCCTCTACAACATTCACTTATGGCTAATTGTTCAAGTTGGTTTTTCTGCTAAGTGAATGTGATCGGACCCTTCCCCCTCTATGCTATACTCAATCCAATCTATTCACAAATTCTTATGTGCGTTCTATTTGAAACTCGTTCAAAATCTTCACTTTGTCCTTGTCAGCTGAAGAATTTGAGAACGAAACTTTTAACTTATCTTATCCAAATTTTCGGCTTTGACGCTCAAACCGTTCCGCTTCCCATGATATACTTATCTATTCACCCACGATCTAACACGATCTCCACTTCTCAGTACGTGGGTGACACATGTCAAGCGAATGAGAAGGGTCAGGGGAACGTTCGTCCAATTTCTTTGGGCGAACAGTTTTTCACCGTGGCTATAAATACCCCTCTCCCCTTCCTCACTTCTTTTACTCCGCTCGACCTCTCTCCAGCTCAAGCTTCTCAAACCCTAGCGCCGCCGCTACATCATCGTCGCCGGTGAGGAAGAGCTTCACTGCCTCGACCTCGTCGCCGCCGTACTCGCGCCAGCCGCAGAAATCCTCACTCCGCCGTCGCCGTAGCCGTTTTCCTCCGCCAAGTTAGGGCGTGGAAGATCTGCACAGACGAGCTTCACTTCTCCACATCCCAGTTCGTCGTGTTCTTTGTTCAGGGTAATTAAAAGTTACTTTTACTGCCCTCTTTGATTCAAATGACTTCTACAAAATCTTCAAAGGTGTTTATTCCTCAAATTTTTCACACAGTGAACACCTCACTTGTCATATGTTCTTGATTCGTTTCTCTAAGCATCATTTTTCTTCAAGATTCCTCAATTGTGTGGATCTTCGATCTATACAACTCTGGAACTTAAGACAAAGAACGCTTAGTGAAATTCTTCAAGACTCATCTGGTCAAATTCCTCAAACTTGTTCTTTTTGAAAAACCTTCTAAGAACGCATATGACCTCTCCAAATTCCTCGCAACTATACTCTGTTCACAGGTACTCATGTCCGATGCTGAATCACTAGGTTCTCATCAAGTTAACTCATTTGCAGCGTTCCTCGAAGAAAAGTTGCATACTTCTTCAGAGAGTTCAATTGTTCAAATTCCTCAACTGAAGAATATGGCTGATGGAAAGAAGCCACGGAAAGGAGGAAAGAGGCCTGAAATCAATACTGCCTTTGAAATCCCTGAGGACATTTATGCTGGGTACTGCACACCCCCTGAGGAAGATAAAAATCAGCGCAAGGTGTGCATTCAGAGGATAGAAAGGAGATGGGCAAAAGAGTGGAGGGAGTACAGGTATGTGACTCCAAAATACATGAAGAAATTCGCTGTTACTCCTCCATGCTCAAGACCACCATTGACTCCTGGCCAAGAGGCAGATCCCACTAGCATCAAGCGCGGTGAGGATTTTCCTGAAGAATGGGCCAAGCGCTAGGCCAAGTTGGCCAAACAGGCAAAAGATGCAGTGAAGAAATTCAACGAAGATTCCACTGCTGCTGCTGAGGCCTCTGTAAGGCCGAAGAAATCCATGGCAAAGAAGCCTGCGCACAAGCCAAGTGCCTCTTCTTCAATGCCCTCACGACCAATTTCCTCAGCTAAGCCCTCACGGCCAATTCCTCAAGCCGCTCCTGCTCCTCCAAAGTCCTCAGCTGCTCCGACTAAATCCTCAGCACCTGTGCATCTCGCCACGTGCCAAAGGATTACAGGCATCTCTATTGCCTCAGGAGCTTCGGCTAGTTCCTCAGCTGCAACAAATTCTTCAACAGGACCCTCTCTGCTGAAGACAAAGACCACTGCTGGACGAGGCTCTCTCCCAAGTCCTCACAAGAAGCAGGTCGCCTTCCAAGTGTCGTCTGAAGAAGACGAAGCTGATGATGAAGAACTTGCTGAGATCATCAGAGATAGGCAAGTTAAGGCCGCTAGAGCCAAGGGCACAGAAGTGCCACTGCTTTTGGATCCAAAGTTGATCCTCGACTACATTGACCTCTGGCACAAGGACCCAAACACTCCTATGCCTGATTTCAAGTTGACACCTGGCCAAAGTCACATGCTGACCCATTTCATCCAAGAAGAAAAATGGAAATATGAGAAGGCCAGGCAGCTCAAGAAAGCACAATACAGGAAGGAGAAATTTCTGAAGAACAACATTGTCACTATGACAACTGATGAACTTGTAAAGATTCAGTCTGAAATCAAAGTCCTCAGCAATGATTTCGATGCTTACTATGCTGATTGGCAAGGAGCCAAGGTCAGGTTTATTAAACTGACTGAGAAGTTCACCACCAATGTTGCAGCTCCAACGCAACAGGAAATTCCTCAGGCTGAAGCATCTGCTCAGCCAACTGAAGAACATGCCAGCACCGCAGATGACAATTAGGCTGCTGCAGAAAATGTGAGTTCCAGGGCTGATGACTGCATTCCAGCCGCTGAAGAAATTGCCAGGGCACCCACTAGTGGTGCGCCTGAAGAAAATGAAGAGGTCAGGGCAACTGCATCAGTTGTGCCTGAAGAAAATGAACCACATTCCTCTGCTCCTTCTGCACCTACTCCAACTCCAATCCTTCCATCTGCATCAGATGTGAAGAAGACCAAGGCTGCAGAGCGTGCAGCTGTGAAGAAAAGGAAAGCATCAACTCCTTCAGATTCTTCAGCACCAAAGAAAATGAAGAAATTGACAAGTTCATTTGCTAATCCAATTGATGTTGTTCCATTTTCCTCCATGCCATCAAAGGAAATCATCCCTTTTGATGAAGAATATGAGATCCCTATCGGATGTGATGAACAAAATCCTTCTGCTGCTTCGTCAGAGCAGATGGATGAAGAAATTGAAGCAGATCAAATCCCTTCAACACCAGTTGTTTCCTCGCCTATGCCTCAGTTCACAGCTGAAGAGGCTGGCGTTGAAGAAATGGAAGAAGAAGATGTGGACATTGGCTGTACCACACCAGTGATGAATGATGACTTTTGGGAAAGTCAGCACCCCAATTCTCCACTCTTCACTCCACTGTAGCAAATTCCTCAGTCCCCAGCCACTACAGTTCAAATGGGATCTGATGAAGCTCATGAAGACATTCCAGCCGCTAGTGTTGAAGAAAATGAGAATGAAGAATTGAAGAACCAGGCTGCCACTGAAGAGGAACCATAAATTCCTTAGCCTGAAGAACTTGAGATTGCGATTCCTGAGGTCATCATGCAACTGACTGACACTCCACTGCCCAAGCCAAAGGATCCATTCTCAAGGAAGAAAACATTCAAGGCTGATGCCTTCTTTGGCGAGCACGTATTCTTCACTGATTACAACCCTTATGACTCTGCTCGCATAAGGAAGAGGCGTTTCTGGACTGCCAGCCAGGCAAATTTCTATTCCTGAGTGTTGTTCAACAAAGGCAAAGTCTTCGATCATGAGCACATTCCTCACGTGGATATGGAATCTCTGCGGTGCTTCGAGCCAGTCCTCAGTGTTCTTCATGACACTGGATTGTTAAATTTCTGCACTGACATCTGTGATTGGAATGAAGAACTTATTCTTCAATTTTATGCGACGCTGCACATCACCGGAAATTCTGAAGATGTGAATTCATGGGTGCTGGACTGGATGTCTGAAAACACTCACTACAAAGCACCAACTACTGAATTGCTTCGTGCTTTGCCTCTCAGTCCGCCCCTTGAAGGTGCTTGTTGCGGCTACAATGAACCTGAGCTTACCGATCACTACATGCAAGTGCTGATGAAGCCTTTGAAGCCAGGGCAGGCCCCACTAACCAAATTCCTCGTGAAGGAATTACTGTATGTGCCTCGGACTGTCTATCACATTCTGACGAAGACATTGAGTCCAATCAAGGGCCACGACTCAAATGACGAAGAAGTCGTTGGCATCATGAAGAATCTGCTTTTCAATAGCATTCATGGTGTTCCCATCAACTTCCATGATTTCTTCATGAGGACTCTGGCCAATGTCGCAATGTCACCATTTGAGTTGAAGCCTTATGCACCATGGATTATGAGATTCATCAGAACAAGGTCTTCACTCAACTACAAAGCTGATACACTGAACAATTGCAGCTACTTGCCCCCGATCGAAGTCCTCAAACGGACATTTTCCTCAGCTGATGAAGAGGGCAAGGCTACTGCTATAATTGATGAAGGCATTCGTCCATTGGATGGACAATTTCGCAAGGCTGCATCCTACTCCACCAATGATGAATCTGCCGCAAACGCACCCAAGCAAAATCCTCAAGGCACAGCACCCAGGGTGATGACTGACCGTGAGCTTCTCCTTAGTCTTCATCAGAAGGTTGATCGCAATCAAAAATGGGTCAAGCGTCAGTTTGGTTCAATTCTTCACAACATGACTGCAACCCACAATGCAGTGAAGAAAAACCACTACTACCTTCATGAAACCCTCAACCGCACCTGGGCTGTTCTGTCTCAAGTCTATAGTGAAGAAGATCTGAAGAAAATGGGTCTCAAGGAAGATCTTGACTGGGCTGCACCTCCTCCGAAGAAGTACAAGAAGGTCAAGGTTCCTTCCTTGGTGGCCAGGTCCTATTCTTCATCAAGTGACACTGATGAACATGAAGACTCTGACGACACTGCGGCAGGCCCTACATCAACAAACGACCCCAACAACGCTGGCGCTCCTTCATCACCTTGATATTCTTCAGGGGCGTTAGTCCTCATGTTCGACCCTTTTGGTCATTCGATGACAAAGGGGGAGAAATTTGAGTTAGTCTTCAAGCGGGTCTATCTTATATGGGCGTGTTTTTTTCTAAAGTTACAACTCTCGTTCTTCTGATGACTTTGTTGGATCGAGTTGTTGGGGAACGTAGCAGAAATTCAAAATTTTCCTACATGTCACCAAGATCAATCTAGGAGATGCTAGCAACGAGAGGGGAGGAGTGCATCTACATACCCTTGTAGATCGCGAGCGGAAGCGTTCCAGAGAACGGGGTTGATGGAGTCGTACTCGTCGTGATCCAAATCACCGATGATCCTAGCGCCGAACGGACGGCACCTCTGCGTTCAACACACGTACGGAGGGGGGTCGTCTCCTCCTTCTTGATCCAGCAAGGGGGGAGGAGAAGTTGATGGAGATCCAGCAGCACGACGGCGTGGTGGTGGAAGTAGCAGGATCCCGGCAGGGCTTCGCCAAGCGCAAGCGGGGAGGAAGAGGTGTCACGGGAGGGAGGGAGCGCCAGGGCTTGGGGTGCTGCTCCCATGCGCCTCCCCACTATATATAGGGGTGGAGGGGGCTGGTTTCTTGCCCTCCAAGTCCATTGGGGCGTTGGCAAAGGTGGGGGAAACAAATCCCATCATTTCCCTTCCCCACCGATTGTTATCCCCCTTTTTTAGGGATCTTGATCTTATCCCTTCGGGATATGATCTTATTCCTTCTAAGGTGGGATCTTGGTGCGCCTTGACCAGGGGTGTGGGGCCTTGCCCCCACTACCCACGTTCATGTGGGTCCCCCATGCAGGTGGGCCCCACTTCGGAACCTTCTAGAACCTTCCCGGTACAATACCGAAAAATCCCGAACATTTTCCGGTGGCCAAAATAGGACTTCCCATATATAAATCTTTACCTCCGGACCATTCCGGAACTCCTCGTGACGTCCGGGATCTCATCCGGTACTCCGAATGACTTTCGGATTTCCGCATACTAATATCTCTACAACCCTAGCGTCACCGATCCTTAAGTGTGTAGACCCTACGGGTTCGGGAGACATGCAGACATGACCGAGACGACTCTTCGGTCAATAACCAACAGCGGGATCTGGATACCCATGTTGGCTCCCACATGTTCCACGATGATCTCATCGGATGAACCACGATGTCCAGGATTCAATCAATCCCATATACAATTCCCTTTGTCAATCGGTACGTTACTTGCCCGAGATTCGATCGTCGGTATCCCAATACCTTGTTCAATCTCGTTACCGGCAAGTCACTTTACTCGTACCGTAAGGCATGATCCCGTGACCAAACACTTGGTCACATTGAGCTCATTATGATGATGCATTACCGAGTGGGCCCAGAGATACCTCTCCGTCATACGGAGTGACAAATCCCAGTCTCGATTCATGCCAACCCAACAGACACTTTCGGAGATACCTGTAGTGCACCTTTATAGCCACCCAGTTACGTTGTGACGTTTGGTATACCCAAAGCATTCCTACGGTATCCGGGAGTTGCACAATCTCATGGTCTAAGGAAATGATACTTGACATTAGAAAAGCTCTAGCAAACGAACTACACGATCTTGTGCTATGCTTAGGATTGGGTCTTGTCCATCACATCATTCTCCTAATGATGTGATCCCATTATCAATGACATCCAATGTCCATGGTCAGGAAACCATAACCATCTATTGATCAACGAGCTAGTCAACTTGAGGCTTACTAGGGACATGTTGTGGTCTATGTATTCACACATGTATTACGGTTTCCAGTTAATACAATTATAGCATGAACAATAGACAATTATCATGAACAAGGAAATACAATAATAACCATTTTATTATTGCCTCTAGGGCATATTTCCAACAGTCTCCCACTTGCACTAGAGTCAATAATCTAGTTCATATCACCATGTGATTAACACTCAAAGTTCACTAGAGTCAATAATCCAGTCCACATCACCATGTGATTAAGACTCAATAAGTTCTAGGGTTTGATCATGTTATGCTTACGAGAGAGGTATTAGTCAACGGGTCTGCAACATTCAGATCCGTGTGTGCTTTACAAATCTCTATGTCATCTTGTAGATGTAGCTACCACGCGCTACTTGGAGCTATTCCAAATAACTGCTCTACTATACGAATCCGGTTTACTACTCAGAGTCATCCGGATTAGTGTCAAAGTTTGCATCGACGTAACCCTTTACGACGAACTGTTTTACCACCTCCATAATCGAGAAAATTCCTTAGTCCACTAGATACTAAGGATAGGTTCGATCGCTGTCATGTGATCCATTCCCGGATCACTATTGTAGCCCTTGACTAACTCATGGCAAGGCACACTTCAGGTGCGGTACACAGCATAGCATACTGTAGAGCCTACGTCTAAAGCATAGGGGACGACCTTCGTCCTTTCTCTCTCTTCTGCCGTGGTCAGGTCTTGAGTCTTACTCAATACTCACACCTTGTAACACAGCCAAGAACTCCTTCTTTGCTGATCTATTTTGAACTCCTTCAAAATCTTGTCACGGTATGTATTCATTTGAAAGTACTATTAAGTGTTTTTGATGTATCCTTATACATCTTGATGCTCAATGTTCAAGTAGCTTAATCCAGGTTTTCCATTAAAAAACACTTTTCAAATAACCCTGGATGCTTTCCAGAAATTCTACATCATTTCTGATCAACAATATGTTAACAACATATACTCATCAAAAATTCTATAGTGCTCCCACTCACTTCTTTGGAAATACAAGTTTCTCATGAACCTTGTATAAACCCAAAATCTTTGATCATGTCATCAAAGCATTCATTCCAACTCTGAGATGCTTACTCCAATCCTTAGAAGGATTGCTGGAGCTTTGCATACTTTTTAGCATCTTTCAGGATTGACAAAACCTTCTGGTTGTATCACATACAACCTTTCCTCAAGAAAATCGTCGAGGAAACAATGTTTTGACATCCTATCTGCAAGATTTCATAAATAATGCAGTAACTGCTAATATAATTCTAACAGACTCTTAGCATCGCTACGAGTGAGAAAGTCTCATCGCAGTCAACTCCTTGAACTTGCCGGAAAACATCTTAACGACAAGTCGAGCTTTCTTAATGGTGACACTTACCATCATTGTCTGTCTTCCCTTTAAAATCCATCTGTACCCAACAGCCTTACGACCATCAAGTAGTTCTTTCAAAGTCTATACTTTGTTTTCATACATGGATCCTCTCGGATTTTATGGCCTCAAGCCATTCGTCGGAATCCGGGCCCACCATCACTTCTTCATAGCTCGTAGGTTCATTGTTGTCTAGCAACATGACTTCCAAGACAGGATTACGTACCACTCTGAAGTAGTACGCATCCTTGTCGTCCTATGAGGTTTGGTAGTGACTTGATCTGAAGTTTCATGATCAGTATCATAAGCTTCCACTTCAATTGGTGTAGGTGCCACAGGAACAACTTCTTGTGCCCTGCTACACATTAGTTGAAGTGACGGTTCAATGACCTCATCAAGTCTCCACCATCCTCCCACTCAATTCTTTCGAGAGAAACTTTTCCTCGAGAAAGGACCCGTTTCTTGAAACAATCACTTTTGCTTCCAGATCTGAAATAGGAGGTATACCCAACTGGTTTGGGTATTCTATGAAGATGCATTTATCCGCTTTGGGTTCGAGCTTATCAGCCTGAAACTTTTTCACATAAGCGTCGCAGCCCCAAAATTTTAAGAGACGACAGCTTAGGTTTCTCTAAACCATAGTTCATACGGTGTCGTCTCAACGGAATTGCGTGGTGCCCTATTTAAGGTGAATGCGGTTGTCTCTAATGCCTAACCCATAAATGATAGTTGTAATTCGATAAGAGACATCATGGTATGCACCATATCCAATAGGGTGCAGTTATGATGTTCGGACACACCATCACAATATGGTGTTCCGGGCGGTATTAGTCGTGAAACAATTTCCACAATTTCTTAATTATGTGCCAAACTCGTAACTCAGATATTCATCTCTATGATCATATCACAGACATTTTATCCTCTTGTCACGACGATCTTCAACTTCACTATGAAATTACTTGAACCTTTCAATAATTCAGACTTGTGTTTCATCAAGTAAATATTCTCAGCATCTACTCAAATCATCTGTGAAGTAAGAACATAACGATATCCACTGCGTGCCTCAGCACTCATTGGACTGCACACATCAAATGTATTACTTCCAACAAGTTGCTCTCTTGTTCCATCTTACTGAAAACGTGGCCTTTCAGTCATCTTGCCCATGTGGTATGATTTTCATGTCTCAAGTAATTCAAAATCAAGTGAGTCCAAACGATCCATCTGTATGGAGTTTCTTCATGCATTTGTACCAATAGACATGGTTCGCATGTCTCAATCTTTTCAAAAATGAGTGAGTCCAAAGATCCATCAACATGGAGCTTCTTCATGCATTTTATAGCAATATGACTCAAATGGCAGTGCCACAAGTATTTGGTACTATCATTACTATCTTATATCTTTTGGCATGAACATGTGTATCACTACGATCGAGATTCAATAAACCATTCATTTTAGGTGCAAGACCATTGAAGGTATTATTCAAATAGACAGAGTAACCATTATTCTCCTTTAATGAATAACCGTATTGTGATAAACATAATCCAATCATGTCTATGCTTAACGTAAACACCAAATAACAATTATTCAGGTTTAACCCCAATCTCGATGGTAGAGGGAGCATGCGATGCTTGATCACATCAACCTTGGAAACACATATCGTCATCTCACCTTTAGCTAGTCTCCGTTTATTCCGCAGCTTTTATTTCGAGTTACTAACACTTAGCAACCGAACCGGTATCTAATAGCCTGGTGCTACCAGGAGTACTAGTAAAGTGCACATTAATATAATGTATATCCATATACTTCTGTCGACCTTGCCAGCCTTCTCATCTACGAAGTATCTAGGGTAGTTCTGCTTCAGTGACCCTTCCCCTCATTTCAGAAGCACTTAGTCTCGGGTTTGGGTTCAACCTTGGGTTTCTTCACTAGAGCAGCAACTGATTTGCCGTTTCATGAAGTATCCCTTCTTGCCCTTGCCCTTCTAGAAACTAGTGGTTTTACTAACCATCAACAATTGATGCTCCTACTTGATTTCTACTTTCGCGGTGTCAAACATCGCGAGTTGCTCAAGGATCATCATGTCTATCCCTGATATGTTATAGTTCATCACGAAGCTCTAATAGCTTGGTGGCAGTGACTATGGAGAACCATCACTATCTCATCTGGAAGATTAACTCCCACTCGATTCAAGTGATTGTAGTACTCAGACAATCTGAGCACATGCTCAACGATTGAGCTTTTCTCCC
Source organism: Aegilops tauschii subsp. strangulata (assembly GCF_002575655.3). Taxonomy (NCBI): domain Eukaryota; kingdom Viridiplantae; phylum Streptophyta; class Magnoliopsida; order Poales; family Poaceae; genus Aegilops; species Aegilops tauschii. The sequence goes on from NC_053035.3 coordinate 133,717,026, forward strand.
TTAGTTTGCAGGCTTAAGAAACTTGTCAGAGGTCTCATACCTCTTGACGTGGGCACTAGTCTGAAATCCCAATTTCAGTCTTTGGAACATCTCATATGTTCTGCGACGTTTCAAAACCATCTTTGGTGCCACAATTTTAAACCGTTCAACATTACGCACTGAACTATCACGTAGTCATCAAAACGTGTATGTCAGATGTTCGCCACATCCACAAACGACGCTCAAGGTTCAGCACACCGAGTGGTGCATTAAGGACATAAGCCTTCTGTGCAGCAATGAGGACAATCCTCAGTTTACGGACCCAGTCCGCATAATTGCTACTATCAACTTTCAACTAAATTTTCTCTAGGAACATATCTTAGTAGTACTAAAGCATAAGCTACGACATTATTTGCAAAGACCTTTTGAATACGTTCATGATAATTAAGTTCATCTGATTATTTAATGAACTCCCACTTAGACAGACATCCCTCTAGTCATCTAAGTGATACATGATCTGAATCGACTAGGCCGTGTCCGATCATCACGTGAGACGGACTAGTCATCATCGGTGAACATCTCCATGTTGATCGTATCTACTATACGACTCATGTTCGACCTTTCGGTCTCTTGTGTTCCGAGGCCATGTCTGTACATGCTAGGCTCGTCAAGTCAACCTAAGTGTTTTGCTTGTGTTCCGAGGCCATGTCTGTACACGCTAGGCTCGTCAACACCCGTTGTATGCGAATGTTAGAATCTATCACACCCGATCATCACGTGGTGCTTCGAAACAACGAACCTTCGCAACGGTGCACAGTTAGGGGGAACACATCTCTTGAAATTTTAGTGAGGGATCATCTTATTTATGCTACCATCGTTCTAAGCAAATAAGATGTAAACATGACAAACATCACATGCAAATCATAAAGTGACATGATATGGCCAATATCATCTTGCGCCTTTGATCTCCATCTTCGAGGCGCGGCATGATCACCTTCGTCACCGGCATGACACCACGATCCCCATCATCATGATCTCCATCATCGTGTCTTCATGAAGTTGTCTCGCCAACTATTACTTCTACTACTATGGCTAACGGTTAGCAATAAAGTAAAGTAATTACATGGCGTTTTCATTGACACGCAGGTCTTACAATAAATTAAGACAACTCCTATGGCTCCTGCCGGTTGTCATACTCATCGACATGCAAGTCGTGATTCCTATTACAAGAACATGATCAATCTCATACACCACATATATAATTCATCACATCCTTTTGGCCATATCACATCACATAGCATACACTGCAAAAACAAGTTAGACGTCTTCTAATTGTTGTTGCATGTTTTACGTGGCTGCTATGGGTTTCTAGCAAGAATGTTTCTTACCTACGCAAAAGCCACAACGGTGATATGCCAATTGCTATTTACCCTTCATAAGGACCCTTTTCATCGAATCTGATCCAACTAAAGTGGGAGAGACAGACACCCGCTAGCCACCTTATGCATAAAGTGCATGTCAGTCGGTGGAACCTGTCTCACGTAAGAGTACGTGTAAGGTCGGTCCGGGCCGCTTCATCCCACAATGCCGCCGAATCAAGATAAGACTAGTAACAGCAAGCAAATTGAACAAATCATCGCCCACAACTACTTTGTGTTCTACTCGTGCATAGAATCTACGCATAGACCTGGCTCATGATGCCACTGTTGGGGAACGTAGCAGAAATTAAAAAATTTCCTACGTGTCACCAAGATCAATCTAGGATATGCTAGCAACGAGAGGGGAGGAGTGCATCTACATACGCTTGTAGATCGCGAGCGGAAGCGTTCAAGAGAAGGGGGTTGATGGAGTCGTACTCGTCGTGATCCAAATCACCGATGATCCTAGCGCCGAACGGACGGCACCTCCGCGTTCAACACACGTACGGAGCGGGGACGTCTCCTCCTTCTTGATCCAGCAAGGGGGGGAGGAGAAGTTGATGGAGATCCAGCAGCACGACGGCGTGGTGGTGGAAGTATCGATACAAGACCCAATCCTAAGCATAGCACAAGATCGTGTAGTTCGTTTGCTAGAGCTTTTCTAATGTCAAGTATCATTTCCTTAGACCATGAGATTGTGCAACTCCCGGATACCGTAGGAATGCTTTGGGTGTACCAAACGTCACAACGTAACTGGGTGGCTATAAAGGTGCACTACAGGTATCTCCGAAAGTGTCTGTTGGGTTGGCACGAATCGAGACTGGGATTTGTCACTCCGTATGATGGAAAGGTATCTCTGGGCCCACTCGGTAATGCATCATCATAATGAGCTCAATGTGAGTAAGGAGTTAGCCACGGGATCATGCGTTACGGAACGAGTAAAGAGACTTGCTGGTAACGAGATTGAATGAGGTATTGGGATACCAACGATCGAATCTCGGGCAAGTAACATACCGATGGACAAAGGGAATTGTATACGGGATTGATTGAATCCCCGACATTGTGGTTCATCTGATGAGATCATCGTGGAACATGTGGGAGCCAATATGGGTATCTAGATCCCGCTATTGGTTATTGGCCGGAGAGGTGTCTCGGTCATGTCTGCATGGTTCCCGAACCCATAGGGTCTACACACTTAAGGTTCGGTGACGCTAGGGTTGTTATGGGAAATAGTATGTGGTTACCGAAGGTTGTTCGGAGTCCCGGATGAGATCCCGGACATGACTAGGAGCTTCGGAATTGTCCGGAGGTGAAGATCGGTATATTGGACGAAGGGCATTGGAGTCCGGAATTGTTCCGGGGGTACCAGGCTATGGCCAGCATGTCCGAAAGGGGTTTCGGAGGCCCTGGCAAGCGTTGGGGGGCCTTATGGGCCAAGGGGAAGGGGCAAAACAGCCCACTAAGGGGCTGTGCTCCCCTCCCAACCCCTCTCACGTAACCAGGAGAGGTGGGGGCGCCACCCCTTGGGCAGCCACCCCTCCCGGCTTGGGGGGCAAGTTTCCTAGGGGGTGGGGGCGCCCAAACCCATCTAGGGTTTACCCTGGCCGCCGCCTCCTCCTCTAGATCCATCTAGAGGGGCCGGCCCCCTCTCCCCTTCCCCTATATACAGTGAGGGGGTGGGAGGGCAGCCACACCCTTCCCTTGGCGCAGCCCCTTCTTCCTCATACATCTCCTCCTCCTCCGTAGTGCTTGGCGAAGCCCTGCCGGAGAACCACGAGCTCCATTGCCACCATGCCGTCGTGCTGCTGGAGTTCTCCCTCAACTTCTCCTCTCCCCTTGCTGGATCAAGAAGGAGGAGACGTCCCCGGGCTGTACATGTGTTGAACGCGGAGGCGCCGTCCGTTCGGCGCTAGATCGGATCTTCCGCGATTTGAATCGCCGCGAGTACGACTCCATCAACCACGTTCTTGTAACGCTTCCGCTTAGCGATCTTCAAGGGTATGAAGATGCACTCCGTCTCTCTCGTTGCTAGCATCTCATAGATTGATCTTGGTGACATGTAGGAAAATTTTGAATTATTGGTATGTTCCCCAACAGTGGCATCATGAGCTAGGTCTATGCGTAGATTCTATGCACGAGTAGAACACAAAGTAGTTGTGGGCGATGATTTGTTCAATTTGCTTACCGTTACTAGTCTTATCTTGATTCGGCAGCATTGTGGGATGAAGCGGCCCAGACCGACCTTACACGTACTCTTACGTGAGACAGGTTCCACCGACTGACATGCACTTGATGCATAAGGTGGCTAGCGGGTGTCTGTCTCTCCCACTTTAGTCAGATCGGATTCGATGAAGAGGGTCCTTGTGAAGGGTAAATAGCAATTGGCATATCACCGTTGTGGCTTTTGCGTAGGTAAGGAACGTTCTTGCTAGAAACCCATAGCAGCCACGTAAAAGATGCAACAATAATTAGAGGACGTCTAACTTGTTTTTGCAGGGTATGCTATGTGATGTGATATGGCCAAAAGGATGTGATGAATTATATATGTGATGTATGAGATTGATCATGTTCTTGTAATAGGAATCACGACTTGCATGTCGATGAGTATGACAACCGGCAGGAGCCATAGGAGTTGTCTTAATTTATTGTATGACCTGCGTGTCAATGAAAAACGCCATGTAATTACTTTACTTTATTGCTAACTGTTAGCCATAGTAGTAGAAGTAATAGTTGGCTAGACAACTCCATGAAGACACGATGATGGAGATCATGATGATGGGGATCATGGTGTCATGCCGGTGACGAAGGTGATCATGCCGCGCCTCGAAGATGGAGATCAAAAGGCACAAGATGATATTGGCCATATCATGTCACTTTATGATTTGCATGTGATGTTTGTCATGTTTACATCTAATTTGCTTAGAATGACGGTAGCATAAATAAGATGATCCCTCACTAAAATTTCAAGAGATGTGTTCCCCCTAACTGTGCACCGTTGCGAAGGTTCGTTGTTTCGAATCACCACGTGATGATCGGGTGTGATAGATTCTAACGTTCGCATACAATGGGTGTAAGCCAGATTTACACATGTGAAACACTTAGGTTGACTTGACGAGCCTAGCATGTACAGACATGGCCTCGGAACACAAGAGACCGAAAGGTCGAACATGAGTCGTATAGTAGATACGATCAACATGAAGATGTTCACCGATGATAACTAGTCCGTCTCACGTGATGATCGGACACGGCCTAGTTGACTCGGATCATGTATCACTTAGATGACTAGAGGGATGTCTATCTAAGTGGGAGTTCATTAAATAATCAGATGAACTTAATTGTCATGAACATAGTCAAAAGGTCTTTGCAAATTATGTCATAGCTTACGCTTTAGTTCTACTGTTTAACATAGTCAAAAGGTCTTTGCAAATTAATTGTCATGAACCTCGAGCGTCGTCTGTAGATGTTGCGAAACATCTGACATACACGTTTTGATGACTACGTGATAGTTTAGTGCGTAATGCTAACGGTTTAAAATTGTGGCACCAAAGACGTTTTTGAAACGTCGCAGAACATATGAAATGTTCCAAAGACTGAAATTGGGATTTTAGACTAGTGCCCACGTCAAGAGGTATGAGACCTCTGACAAGTTTCTTAAGCCTGCAAACTAAGGGAGAAAAGCTCAATCATTGAGCATGTGCTCAGATTGTCTGAGTACTACAATCGCTTGAATCGAGTGGGAGTTAATCTTCCAGATGAGATAGTGATGGTTCTCCATAGTCACTGCCACCAAGCTATTAGAGATTCGTGATGAACTATAACATATCAGGGATAGACATGATGATCCTTGAGCAACTCGCGATGTTTGACACCACAAAAGTAGAAATCAAGTAGGAGCATCAATTGTTGATGGTTAGTAAAACCACTAGTTTCAAGAAGGGCAAGGGAAAGAAGGGATACTTCATGAAATGGCAAATCAGTTGCTGCTCTAGTGAAGAAACCCAAGGTTGAACCCAAACCCGAGACTAAGTGCTTCTGTAATGAGGGGAACGGTCACTGAAGCAGAACTACCCTAGATACTTAGTTGATGAGAAGGCAGGCAAGGACGACAGAAGTATATTGGATATACATTATATTAATGTGTACTTTACTAGTACTCCTAGTAGCACCAGGGTATTAGATACCAGTTCGGTTGCTAAGTGTTGGTAACTCGAAATAAAAGGCTACGGAATAAACGAATACTAGCTAAAGGTGAGATGACGATATGTGTTGGAAGTGTTTCCAAAGTTGATGTTATCAAACATCGCACGCTCCCTCTACCATCGAGATTGGTGTTAAACCTAAATAATTGTTATTTGGTGTTTGCGTTGAGCATCGACATGATTGGATTATGTTTATCGCAATACGGTAATTCATTTAAGGAGAATAACGGTTACTGTATTTATTTGAATAATACCTTCAATGGTCTTGCACCTAAAATGAATGGTTTATTGAATCTCGATCGTAGTGATACACATGTTCATGCCAAAAGATATAAGATAGTAATGATAGTACCAAATACTTGTGGCACTGCCATTTGAGTCATATTGCTATAAAATGCATGAAGAAGCTCCATGTTGATGGATCTTTGGACTCACTCGTTTTTGAAAAGATTGAGACATGCGAACCATGTCTATTGGTACATATGCATGAAGAAACTCCATACAGATGGATCGTTTGGACTCACTTGATTTTGAATTACTTGAGACATGCAAATCATACCACATGGGCAAGATGACTGAAAGGCCTCGTTTTCAGTAAGATGGAACAAGAAAGCAACTTGTTGGAGGTAATACATTTTGACGTGGGCAGTCCAATGAGTGCTGAGGCACGTAGTGGATATCGTTATGTTCTTACTTCACAGATGATTTGAGTAGATGCTAAGAATATTTACTTGATGAAACACAAGTCTGAATTATTGAAAGGTTCATGTAATTTCAGAGTGATGTTGAAGATCATCGTGACAAGAGGATAAAATGTCTATGATATGATCATAGAGATGAATATCTCAGTTACGAGTTTGGCACACAATTAAGACATTGTGGAAATTGTTTCACAATTAATACCGCCTGGAACACCATAGTGTGATGGTGTGTCCGGACATCATAACTGCACCCTATTGGATATGGTGCATACCATGATGTCTCTTATCGAATTACCACTATCATTTATGGGTTAGGCATTAGAGACAACCGCATTCACTTTAAATAGGCACCATGCAATTCCGTTGAGACGACACCGTATGAACTATGGTTTAGAGAAACCTAAGCTGTCGTTTCTTAAAAGTTTGGGGCTACGACGCTTATGTGAAAAAGTTTCAGGCTGATAAGCTCGAACCCAAAGCGGATAAATGCATCTTCATAGAATACCCAAAACAGTTGGGTATACCTCCTATTTCAGATCCGGAAGCAAAGTGATTGTTTCTAGAAACAGGCCCTTTCTCGAGGAAAAGTTTCTCTCGAAAGAATTGAGTGGGAGGATGGTGGAGACTTGATGAGGTTATTGAACCATGACTTCAACTAGTGTGTAGCAGGGCACAGGAAGTTGTTCCTGTGGCACCTACACCAATTGAAGTGGAAGCTTATGATAGTGATCATGAAACTTCGGATCAAGTCACTACCAAACCTCGTAGGTTAACAAGGATGCGTACTACTTCAGAGTGGTACATAATCATGTCTTGGAAGTCATGTTGCTATACAACAATGAACCTACGAGCTATGGAGAAGCGATGGTGGGCCCAGATTCCGACGAATGGCTCGAGGCCATAAAATCCGAGAGAGGATCCATGTATAAAAACAAAGTATAGACTTTGGAAGAACTACTTGATGGTTGTAAGGCTGTTGGGTGCAGATGGATTTTAGAAGGAAGACGGACAATGATGGTAAGTGTCACCATTAAGAAAGCTCGACTTGTCGTTAAGATGTTTTCCGACAAGTTCAAGGAGTTGACTACGATGAGATTTTCTCACTCGTAGCGATGCTAAGTGTCTGTTGGAATTATATTAGCAGTTACTGCATTATTTATGAAATCTTGCAGATAGGATGTCAAAAAACACTGTTTCCTCGACGATTTTCTTGAGGAAAGGTTGTATGTGATACAACTAGAAGGTTTTGTCAATCCTAAAAGATGCTAACAAGTATGCAAAGCTCCAGCAATCCTTCTAAGGACTGGAGTAAGCATCTCGAAGTTGTAATGTACGCTTTGATGAGATGATCAAAGATTTTGGGTTTATACAAAGTTTATGAGAAACTTGTATTTCCAAAGAAGTGAGTGGGAGCACTATAGATTTTTGATGAGTATATGTTGTTAACATATTGTTGATCAGAAATGATGTAGAATTTCTGGAAAGCATCCAGGGTTATTTGAAAAGTGTTTTTCAATGGAAAACCTGGATTAAGATACTTGAACATTGAGCATCAAGATCTATAAGGATAGATCAAAAACGCTTAATAGTACTTTCAAATGAATACATACCGTGACAAGATTTTGAAGGAGTTCAAAATAGATCAGCAAAGAAGAAGTTCTTGGCTGTGTTACAAGGTGTGAGTATTGAGTAAGACTCAAGACCTGACCACGGCGGAAGAGAGAGAAAGGACGAAGGTCGTCCCCTATGCTTTAGACGTAGGCTCTACAGTATGCTATGCTGTGTACAGCACCTGGAGTGTGTCGTGCCATGAGTTAGTCAAGGGGTACAAGAGTGATCCAGGAATGGATCACATGACAACGGTCGAACTTATCCTTAGTAACTAGTGGACTAAGGAATTTTCTCGATTATGGAGGTGGTAAAAGAGTTCGTCGTAAAGGGTTACGTCGATACAAACTTTGACACTAATCCGGATGACTCTGAGTAGTAAACCTGATTCGTATAGTAGAGCAGTTATTTGGAATAGCTCCAAGTAGCGCGTGGTAGCTGCATCTACAAGATGACATAGGGATTTGTAAAGCACACATGGATCTGAAAGGTTCAGACCCGTTGACTAATAACCTCTCTCACAAGCGAGATATGAACAAACCCCATGGGTGTTAGATTCATTACAATCACATGGTGATGTGAACTAGATTATTGACTCTGGTAAACTCTTGGGTATTAATCACATGGCGATGTGAACTAGATTATTGACTCTAGTGCAAGTGGGAGACTGTTGGAAATATGCCCTAGAGGCAATAATAAAATGGTTATTATTATATTTCCTTGTTCATGATAATTGTCTGTTGTTCATGCTATAATTGTATTAACTTGAAACCGTAATACATGTGTGAATACATAGACCACAACATGTCCCTAGTAAGCCTCTAGTTGACTAGCTCGTTGATCAATAGATGGTTATGGTTTCCTGACCATGGACATTGGATGTCATTGGTAACGGGATCACATCATTAGGAGAATGATGTGATGGACAAGACCCAATCCTAAACATAGCACAAGGTCGTGTAGTTCGTTTGCTAAGAGCTTTTCTAATGTCAAGTATCATTTCCTTAGACCATGAGGTTGTGCAACTCCCGGATACCGTAGGAATGCTTTGGGTGTACCAACGTCACAACGTAACTGGGTGGCTATAAAGGTGCATTACAGGTATCTCCGAAAGTGTCTGTTGGATTGGCACGAATAGAGACTGGGATTGGTCACTCCGTATGACGGAGAGGTATCTTTGGGCCCACTCGGTAATGCATCATCATAATGAGCTCAAGGTGACTAAGGAGTTAGCCACGGGATCATGCGTTACGGAACGAGTAAAGAGACTTGCCGGTAACGAGATTGAATGAGGTATTGGGATACCGACGATCGAATCTCAGGCAAGTAACATACCGATGGACAAAGGGAATTGTATACGGGATTGATTGAATCCCCGACATTGTGGTTCATCCAATGAGATCGTCATGGAACATGTGGGAGCCAATATGGGTATCCAGATCCCGCTATTGGTTATTGGCCGGAGAGGTGTCTCGGTCATGTTTGCATGGTTCCCGAACCTGTAGGGTCTACACACTTAAGGTTCGGTGACACTAGGGTTGTTATGGGAAATAGTATGTGGTTACCGAAGGTTGTTCGGAGTCCCGAATGAGATCCCGGACATGACAGGGAGCTCCAGAATGGTCCGGAGGTGAAGATCGGTATATTGGACGAAGGGTATTGGAGTCCGGAATTGTTCCGGGGGTACCAGGCTATGGCCAGCATGTCCGAAAGGGGTTTCGGAGGCCCCGGCAAGCGATGGGGGGCCTTATGGGCCAAGGGGAAGGGGCAAACCAGCCCACTATGGGGCTGTGCTCCCCTCCCAACCCCTCTCACGTAACCAGGAGAGGTGGGGGCGCCACCCCTAGGGCAGCCGCCCCACCCGGCTTGGGGGGCAAGTTTCCTAGGGGGTGGGGGCGCCCAAACCCATCTAGGGTTTCCCCTGGCCGCTGCCTCCTCCTCTAGATCCATCTAGAGGGGCCGGCCCCCTCTCCCCTTCCCCCTATATACAGTGAGGGGGTGGGAGGGCAGCCACACCCTTCCCTTGGCGCAGCCCCTTCTTCCTCATACATCTCCTCCTCCTCCGTAGTGCTTGGCGAAGCCCTGCCGGAGAACCACGAGCTCCATTGCCACCATGCCGTCGTGCTGCTGGAGTTCTCCCTCAACTTCTCCTGTCCCCTTGCTGGATCAAGAAGAAGGAGACGTCCCCGGGTTGTACGTGTGTTGAACGCGGAGGCGCCGTCCGTTCGGCGCTAGATCGGATCTTCCGCGATTTGAATCGCCGCGAGTACGACTCCATCAACCGCGTTCTTGTAACGCTTCCGCTTAGTGATCTTCAAGGCTATGAAGATGCACTCCCTCTCTCTCGTTGCTAGCATCTCCTAGATTGATCTTGGTGACATGTAGGAAAATTTTGAATTATTGCTACGTTCCCCAACACTACAAACCCAAAGTGATTGAGCATCACTGAAGAGATTGATCCTGCGTGGATCTGACGCTTGTTACCTTTGAAGACTGTGCTTCTTCCATACGGTTAGGCATCATGGTCTAGAGCATCCCAGAGGAAATTGTGGATCGCCGAGTGACCGAGTTTGGGAAGGTTTGGAAGTCACATGAACACTTACCGCGAGTGATTGGGCGTCTGTGTGACCTTTGCTCAAGGAGAATACAGTGAGGACTAGGTGTCTTGGACTATGTGTTCAGGACTGGGTGTCCGGGACTGTGTGTCCTCGGGTTTAAATACCTAGCCGCTCCAACCAGACGTACAACTGAGACAGCAGTTGGAACTGGTCTACCAAACCATTGTCTTCACCAAGCTAACTGGTTCTATTTCCTCAACTCTTTCATTTCCTCATTACTGTGTTGTATGCTTGTTCATATCTGTGTTTGAAGACTTTGACTGAAGACTTTCTCAATTTCCTCAGTCTGTTTGTCTTCATCCCGTGTTATCCTGTGCTTACGCTTTCTGTACTCTGTGCTTGTTTTCATTTCATCATGATGACTATTCTTGTGTTCTGCTATGCATACTTTTGAGTACTTATTCCGCTGCAAGTAGTTCTTCGCTAAGGAATTTCCTCACCCACAAATTCCTCAATGAAGAATTTATAAAAATTGCCTATTCACCCCCCCTCTAGTCAATATAACGCACTTTTACATGTCGGGTTTGCAAAAGCTGTCCATCACATGGAAGCTTGCTGCCTTTCACACACTGAAGATTATTTGGCAACAAGATGTGTCAACGAATCTCTGGATATGGTGATTCATGAAACCCATGGTATGATGTGTAAACACAGTTCCCCCTGGCGAATGGAAGTTGCATAGCACGGTAATCATCGCCGGTGATATGGTCGATGATTGGTTGGATGATCGGATAATTGAGCCCGAGGAACATGGAGTGGTTGCCGAGGCTGTAAACCCGCCTCCAGTTGAATATGCCTGGCCCAACGAAGCTGGGATCTTTCTCGAACACGAAGCAGCCATAGCAATCATAGTCACGAACGCCCCAGGCATTGTACTGCATGTGGTTTGATGCAATGGTTTGGTCAATTTGGTACATGCGAATGAGCATAAAATGACTGCCGTCAGCTGAACGAGCGATAAACCACCACCCATCGACTGGTATGATTCTAGGTCCTGGAATCATGAAGGCCAGCGCATTTGCGTCTGCTGCAACAAATCAAACTGGAGACCAAAAGGACAAAAATATACAATCATGTTTAGAGTATGTGTGGAATTAAGATTATTATAACGGTGACACATATCATAGACAAAGAATTGCAATGTCGTGGTCATAATCATACCCAAAGTTAAAAAAATAAGCCAATGGCTTTCATATTCGAGCAATATGTCATGGTTCAAACATCATGTAACAATGAGAGGAAAATAGCTATGACAGGGCCTACTCATATTCAACGATAGCACTTACTACTGTTCTCATATCAACTCTAAGCAATAACATGCGTTGTTATAAAAATCTTGGAAATGAGAGTAACATATAGCAATCATGAGGTTATTCTCATAATATCTATTCTAACAATCATTAGATGCCAATTGTTCTCATATCAACTCTAACAATAACATGCGTGGTCATAAAAATGTAGGAAATGAGAGGTACATATAGCAATGATGTGGTTATAGACATACTATCTATTCTAAATTTGTAACAATCAACAGGCAGTCGTATTCATAAGGTAAAGATGAGATGGGATAGAACAATTACACGATGATAGATTCCACCAGTATAGGCAGCCAATCTGTGCGTCGACCGCGTAAACGATGTCATCATGCACTATAGCATCAGATAGAAATGTTGGCTCAATAGGATTGACGATGAGTCATAACCATGTATGGTGACCGGATTCCAGATAGAGTAATCCCATGTTGAACAAGGCAATGAGCTTGTAATCCATGTAGTCTTCTGATGGTGTATGCACTTCGCAGATTACAACCTTCAGCAAACAGAGGTCGAGCCAAAAGCTCGACGCGTCTCATGCGTAGTAGGCAGGAGTGTCCAGCGGGCCGCGAGGCTCGATGGCGGCGACATCCAATGATGGAAGGGTGATCTCTCGCTGGGAGTAGATATCCACGAGACGCCACGGACTACCGGATTGTTGGATGAGGATGATCCAGTTGGCCTTCATGCCCGCCCAGTAGTGGTCGTGCATGAAGGACAGGTGGACGGGTAGTGGAAGCATGTCGAGGGGCACCACGGTAACCTCCGTAGGATCGTCAAGTCGGTGTCTAGTCCACTTGCGAAGATCGGGCATCAGCAAGCAGGGTGTCTTGAAAAGGGCTGGATGGTTGGGGACAAGTAGACGGTACAAAGACACTGAGCATGCGGCCAGACGGACAGTGCTGAGCAGGTCCATATGATTACAGATCTGCTCCAAGAGAACATCGGGGAGGGAATTCCAATCGCGGCTCTGCGTGTCAGTCGGTTTTGCCATAGGGTTTTTTAGGGCGCTGAGTGATTGGGGTTTTTGGTGCCTACGAGCCAGTGGGGAAGTGGATTCGGGCGGGCGAGCGAAGAAGATGGCGTGTGTGGCCGAGCAGTGAGCAGGGGATATGGTACGCGCGAGCTATCATGGAAGATGGCGCGGGCGGGTGAGCAGTGAGTGTCGGCGTTCTGGGAACGGGGGTCCCCAGAATTGCCTGCCTGCGGCCCATGGCGTGGCTCTGCGAGCGGGCCCGTCCGGCCCATCTTCACCAACGAGCACTCAAGACCCTCGCGAGGGGCCAAGCCGCGCGAGGCGGATGACACAAGACCTCCTCGGGAGCAGCCTCATCGGGCCGACTCGCGAGGGGCGGAGAGATCAAGGCAAGGAAAACCTCGTGAGGTTCTCGTGATGTGAGCCATGATGATCGGGCGCCACACGGGCGCCAGCACACGCAGTGTCCTTGTTTCCTCTTTGGTGCTAAGGAGGCAAGCGCAGGCGAGGATTTCCGAGGCATCAAGCAAAGGTTTCCATATCGGTGCAACTAAACCAAGACCAGCAGGACGGCAGGACGGAGGTCACCGTGGAGCCCAAGACGGTGTCACCACCAGAGCCTTTAGCAGGCGAAGACTACTTTTGTCAGGATAAGCTGTACTAGCTGTCCCCTTTCAAATTGACCGTTGTGGAACCCCTTCCCTCTCAATATTTGGGAAGAGGACAAGGGCCTCTATAAATAGGACTAGCCACCATGGTAGGAGGCATCTCAACTTGAGTACTCCTCACCCACACAAGTTCACCGAGCACAAGAACACCTCGCCTCAGGAGGCTGTTCTTCCCCTTGTACTGTTCATCCTCAGCCCAAGAGGCAATCCACCACCACCACACTAGAGTAGGGTATTCCACCACAACGGTGGCCCGAACCAGTATAAATCTTGTGTCCCTTGTGTTGCGAGTTCGTCGAGCTAGCCTAGAGATCGTGAAGCGTGTGAGGGCGTGATCTGTGAGGGAGATATCTTCGCGCGCACCCCAGAGTTCGAACCTTAAGGGTTTTGCCAGAACCCCAGATCCAACATTTGGCGCGCCGGGTAGGGGTGCACCGAAGCTTTCCTTCTGTCGCTCCACGCCCTGTTGCTTCGTCATCTCCATGGAGGACGCTCGCCGAGCTCGCGCTGAGCGCCGGGCTGCCTTCGCCACCCGCGTCGCCCAGACGGCCCCCGTCGGCAGGCCACCTCGTCGTTCTCCGTCGCCTGCCACCAACGCCGCCACCGGCCCAGCGTGGAACGAGCAGCAAGCCTCCTCGCTGCACCCCTCGGTGCGGCGGGACGGCCGCACCGCTACTCCATCGCTGACCCGGCCGGCTCGTCGTCCCACGCCCGTCGCACTCCCACGGCCGCGCAGGCGCGCTGTGCATGGCGCGCGAGCTCCTGCGCTACCGCCCCATCGACGACCTCTATGAGAACTGGCTGGACCACATCGCCAAGCTTGTCAGCGCCGCAGGGGGCTCCCCTGCAGCGTCCCTCTCACTGCCTCGTCCACCGCCGGCTACGGGCGACGTGGCTCACGGAGCACCTCCACCACCTCTGCACCAAGACAGCGCCCTGGCGCCAAGGCGCGCGGCTCCGCGGCGCGACCCTCCGCGTCCGGCGCCCGTGCACGAAGAAGGAAGATGCCAAGAAGTCCCTCGCCCGCAAAGAACGCTCCGCCGCTCCCCGCACCGCCACGTCAGGACCGCTTGCTGCGGCAGGGCCCTGCGCCGCTTGCCCTGGCGGCGCGCGGGCGCCAAGACCAAGCTCCACCTCCACCCGAGTGACCACGGCCGGCTGCCGCGCCTTCACCCCCGAGCTACGTAGCGTCGCATGGCCGGGCAAGTTCAAGCCGGAACTGCCTCCTCGTTACGACGGCACCCCCGACCCCGCAGAGTTCTTGCAGCTCTACAAGCTAAGCATCGAGGCGGCCAACGATAATGAGAAAGTCATGGCGAACTGGTTCCCCATGGCGCTCAAAGACGGCGCTCGTTCGTGGCTCCTGAACATGCCTCCAGGCTCGATCTCCTCCTGGGACGAGATGCGTGACCGCTTCGTCGCCAACTTCCAAGGCACTCGCGGCCGCCCCCCGGCCGCGGGTGACCTGCGCCGCGTCAAGCAACAACCAGGAGAGACCCTCCAGAAGTACATCCAATGCTTCAACAACGTTCGTCTCAAGATCCCCAAGGTGACGGACGAGGCCATCATCTCTGCATTCTCCGATGGCGTCCGCGACGTCAAGATGAAGGAGGAGCTCACCATCCACGAGGATTTGTGCACGTCCCTGGAGCTGTTCAACCTGGCGACAAAGTGCGCAAGGGCTGGGGAAGGGCGCTTTTCCCTTCTCGAGCTCCCAGCTGCAGACCTGGAGGAGAAGAAAGCCAAGGCCAAGGATGTGAAGCACAAGGGAGCAGCCGTACTCGCGGCAGAGCCCGACACGAAGCGCGGTAGGGACTAGCCTGAGTCATCCAAGAGCAGCCGACCGTTCTGTGCCTTCCACAACGTGCACAGTCACAACACCAACGATTGTCAGGAGCTCAGGGCCATTCGCGATGTACGCTTCGGTCGACGCCTGGAGCGCAACGACCGGGGCTACGGCCGAGAAGGAGGGCATGGCAGAGGACGCTGGGACGACCGTGGCCCATGCCAGGAGTGGCGCGACGGGCCCCATGAGGACGCTGGCAGGATCAGCCTCGCGAGGGTGCCTGGAGGGATCACCTCGCGAGGACCGTCCTTAGGGCAATGCTGGGCTTCCTCCTCTGCCGCCCCCACCAAGAAGGAACGACGACCACCATCAAGACGAGGGGGCTGGGGGCTTCTAGGAGCCGCATGCTATCGCCTGCATCCTGGGTGGAGCTAAAGCCCCAGCCTCTCAGCGTATCTTCAAGCAGTTTGCTCGCGAGGTGAACGCAGTCCTCCCTAAGCTCGAGGCCACTCGCCCACTTAGGTGGTCCAAGTGCGCCGTCACTTTCAGTTCGGCAGATCAGCTCAAGTGCGCGGCTACCACTGGCGCTCTCCCAATGCTTTGTTCACCCGTCATCAGCAACGTACAAGTCACCAAGACCCTCATCGACGGCGGCGCAGGTCTCAACGTCTTGTCCGTCGACAGGTTCGACAACCTTCAAGTGCCCTACGACCAGCTTTAGCCTACCAAGCCTTTCTCAGGAGTGACCGACGGTTCCACCACACCCATAGGGCAGGTCCGCCTCCCTGTCACCTTCGGAGAACGCAACAACTACCGCACCGAGCTCATCGACTTCGACGTCGCCCACATCCGTCCGCCGTACAATGCCATCCTTGGGTATCCAGCCCTGGCCAAGTTCATGGCGGTGACGCACCATGGCTACAACGTCCTCAAGATGCCAGGGAGCAGCGGGACCATCACAGTCCCCTGCGAAGAAAGAGATGCGGTGTGCTCCCTCGAGCGCGCCTTCCAAGCAGCGTCAATCGAAGAACCCAACAACAGCGCAGCTCGATACCCTCCTGAGGTTGTCCCCAAGAAGAAGAAGCAGCTACTCCGTGCAGGACCTCAGGAGGGTGGCATCGCGAGTGGTACCTCGTCAGGATCAGCGCCCACACCTGGGGCGCCTCCCTCCCTCGCATAGGAAGGCGCGCCCGGCGCCCTCCTTGGGCAGGGCTCGGGGGCTCTCTTCTGGAGGGCCTCAGAACTTGCCAACGTCACGAGGGAGGCACTCAGGCACCATTTGGAGGCGTGCTTCGCGGCACGTCTCCCTCAGGAGGACACAAGGCGAGGAGCGCCCACCGCTCAGGAGTTCATTACGGAGACCACTCAGGAACTGCAGGACGCGAGAGCCATGCGCGGCGACCGCCGCTCACCGGGCGCAGCCCCCATCCGGGCGAGGATGCCGAGATGCATGTCTGCGTCAACGTCTCAGGGCTCAACCGGAGCGCGTCTCAGGAGCTCTTTTGGCCTTCGCACGTGGGACGCTGCGAGGGCCCACCGCATAGCGACGTTCAAATGCCATTCGGCCTGTCGAGCGTGGCTTCCGCCTTTCAGCGCAACTTGCGGCGCGTCCTGGCGGCTCAGGAGGCCAGGCACCATGCCGTCTTGACAGAGATGGAGACGGTCCTCAAGGAACCACCTGGACCACAAGAGCGTCCTGAGGCTTAGGGACCCGGAGGCTCGTGAGGAGCAACCCCTTCGCCACACATCTTTAGCTGCCTCAACATCCCTTCTGCAACGGAACCAGGTGACATTTTCCAAGTTTATTTAGCTGGGAGCGCCCCCAGGGCTGCATTATTCCCAAGCCGCGTGGGTCCGTCCCTGCGGCATGTATCCCTTTCCTATGTCTTTAAAGCTTACCTTGCTGGGGGCGCCCCTCGGGCTGCATCATCCCCAAGCCGCTCGGGCCTAGCCCAGTGGCATGTATCTTCCCTGCATTTACTTGAGCCAGTTTGCCTTCCATGCTTAATCTATCTATGACTATCACCTGCCTGATTGTCCCCACCACGGGAGCAGCGCGCCGATCGTCTTTATTCAGAACCCTTTGTGTGAGAAAGGTTAGGCACGGCGTCTGTGCTCGGGCCCGTCCCTATAGCGTAGATAAATCCAGCGGCTGAGCTCTGTCTGGTGGGCCGGCCCCGTTCACGTCACCTCCTGGGGCCGTTGGTGCTTGGCCTTCTCACGTGATAACCTCAGGAGATTCGTTCGGCGCAGGTTGTCTGACCAGCTCGCAGGACCCATACAGCGAACAAGAACCAAGACCAGGCGCAACCGGCCTTGAGGTAGGGCCTCGTGAGTCCCGCGCTGGCTCACGAGTGCCCAGACACACCTCGTCTAGCCCTACCGTGCAAGCCACGTGTCAGGGCGGGGCTGTACACGCCCTGGGGGCTCTCCACCGTAGGGAGTCCCCTCCCATGTACCAGTGGAAGCACCATGCTCCGCGCTGGCCGTTGACACTGCCGAGGAGCGGCTATGCCCGTGCAAGTACGGAAGCACTATGCTCGGCGCTGGTGATAAACAACTGAGGGCGGCCCCACGGCCGCATCAACCTCAGGGAGCCCCTGAGCTCAGTGTCCGGCCTCACCGCAACACCTCCCCTCGGGAGAGTCGCGTGAGGGGCCTGGGCACGGGGGCTGCGCTCGGGTCACGCCCAAGCATACGCCACCCAACCAGGTCCCTCGGACCTGGTCATCGCGCGCCCCTCCCGAGCCGAGCCTCGGCGAGGGCAAAGGTATGAAGGTTGTTTGCACGTCAAGGGGGACTCCTGAGCATCGCGACTCAGGAGCCTAACTGGTCACGTAGCCCCTCACTCCTTGGGTCTGTCCTGGTCTTCGGTCGGCTCAACGGCGGTTGAGGTATGCGCGGGGCCGGGCTCTGTCGACGTAGAACACTAAACCTATCCTCGCGTCTCCTTCCTATAAGTTCTTTGCGCGTCAAGGGGGACTCCTGAGCATCGCGACTCAGGAGCCTAACTGGTCACGTAGCCCCTCACTCCTTCATTCCGTCCTGTTCTCCGGTCGGCCCAATGGCGGTTGAGGTATGCACGGGGCCGGGCTCTGCCGACGTAGAATGTAAAGCAAATAGGAAGAAAATCACAAAATCTCAAAGCAAATATTACAAGACATATTGTTCTCCCAAATATCAAGCACAAGTCTAAACACCTCCACGAGGCATGATGCGTGGTGCAGGAATAAAACAGGAAAGCAGCCGCAGGTCACCCCTGGACACCGCCGTCGCCCACAAGAGGTGCTCCTCCCTTGGAGGCGTCGCCTTCACCTGTACCGCCAGCTGGAGCCGCAGGGTCGGTAGCACCGCCGGTCGAAGGCACGAGAGCGAAGCCGCGGAACTTCTTCAGCAGGGGCTCCACCTGGCCCTTCACGGCTCCGGCAGCGGCCGCACAACGCTCCTCGGCCACAGGCTCCAGCAGCTCGTCCAGGCGGACAGCTGGATCGCGAAGATGGAGATGGCTGAAGAACCGCTTCAGCGTGGCTGAGGAAAGAACACGGGCCTCTTCCTCCGCCATGGGACCGATGCCGATCACGACCTCCTTGAGCGCGTCAACCAAGTAGGGAAGTAGCTTGGCGGGGCCGTCCTCGTCGGTGGACAGCGGCCTGCTACCTCTTGAGCACTGCGTTGGTTTTCCCTTGAAGAGGAAAGGGTGATGCAGCAAAGTAGCGTAAGTATTTCCCTCAGTTTTTGAGAACCAAGGTATCAATCCAGTAGGAGGCTACGCGCGAGTCCCTCGCACCTACACAAACAAATAAATCCTCGCAACCAACGCGATAAGGGGTTGTCAATCCCTACACGTTCACTTACGAGAGTGAGATCTGATAGATATGATAAGATAATATTTTTGGTATTTTGTGACAAAGATGCAAAGTAAAATAAAAGCGAAGTAAAAGGCAACGGAAATAACTAAGTGTTGGAAGATTAATATGATGGAGATAGACCCGGGGGCCATAGGTTTCACTAGTGGCTTCTCTCAAGAGCATAAGCAAAGTAGCGTAAGTATTTCCCTCAGTTTTTGAGAACCAAGGTATCAATCCAGTAGGAGGCTACGCGCGAGTCCCTCGCACCTACACAAACAAATAAATCCTCGCAACCAACGCGATAAGGGGTTGTCAATCCCTACACGTTCACTTACGAGAGTGAGATCTGATAGATATGATAGGATAATATTTTTGGTATTTTTGTGACAAAGATGCAAAGTAAAATAAAAGCAAAGTAAAAGGCAACGGAAATAACTAAGTGTTGGAAGATTAATATGATGGAGATAGACCCGGGGGCCATAGGTTTCACTAGTGGCTTCTCTCAAGAGCATAAGTATTTTAGGTGGGTGAACAAATTACTGTTGAGCAATTGACAGAATTGAGCATAGTTATGAGAATATCTAGGTATGATCATGTATATAGGCATCATGTCCGAGACAAGTAGACCGACTCCTGCCTGCATCTACTACTATTACTCCACACATCGACCGCTATCCAGCATGCATCTAGAGTATTAAGTTCATAAGAACAGAGTAACGCCTTAAGCAAGATGACATGATGTAGAGGGATAAATTCATGCAATATGATAAAAACCCCATCTTGTTATCCTCGATGGCAACAATACAATATGTGCCTTGCTGCCCCTACTGTCAATGGGAAAGGAAATCGCAAGATTGAACCCAAAGCTAAGAACTTCTCCCATTGCAAGAAATATCAATCTAGTAGGCCAAACCAAACTATTAATTCGAAGAGACTTGCAAAGATAACCAATAATACATAAAAGAATTCAGAGAAGATTCAAATATTGTTCATAGATAAACTTGATCATAAACCCACAATTCATCGGTCTCAACAAACACACTGCAAAAGAAGATTACATCGAATAGATCTCCATGAGAGAGGGGGAGAACATTGTATTGAGATCCAAAAAGAGAGACGAAGCAATCTAGCTAATAACTATGGACCCTGAGGTCTGAGGTAAACTACTCACACTTCATCGGAGAGGCTATGGTGTTGATGTAGAAGCCCTCCGTGATCGATGCCCCCTCCGGCGGAGCTCCGGCACATGCCCCAAGATGGGATTTCGTGGGCATAGAAGGTTGCGGCGGTGGAATAAGGTTTTTGGCTCCGTATCTGATCGTTTGGGGTACGTAGGTATATATAGGAGGAAGGAGTACGTCGGTGGAGCAACGTGGGGCCCATGAGGGTGGAGGGCGCGCCTGGGGGGTGGGTAGGTGCGCCCCCCTACCTCGTGGCTTCCTCGAAGCTTCCTTGACATAGGGTCCAAGTCTCTTGGATCATGTTCGTTCTGAAAATCACGTTCCCGAAGGTTACATTCCGTTTGGACTCCGTTTGATATTCTTCTTCTGCGAAACTCTAAAATAGGCAAAGACAACAATTCTGGGCTGGGCCTCCGGTTAATAGGTTAGTCCCAAAAATAATATAAAAGTGAATAATAAAGCCCAATAATGTCCAAAACAGAAGATAATATAGCATGGAGCAATCAAATATTATAGATACGTTGGAGATGTATCAAGCATCCCCAAGCTTAATTCCTGCTCGTCCTCAAGTAGGTAAATGATGAAAACAGATTTTTTGATGTGGAATGCTACTAGGCATAATTTCAATGTAATTCTTCTTAATTGTGGTATGAATATTCAGATCCGAAAGATTCAAGACAAAAGTTTAATATTGACATAAAAAATAATAATACTTCAAGCATACTAACTAAGCAATTATGTCTTCTCAAAATAACATGGCCAAAGAAAGTTATCCCTACAAAATCATATAGTCAGGCTATGCTCTATCTTCACCACACAAAATATTTAAATCATGCACAACCACAATGACAAGCCAAACAATTGTTTCATACTTTTGACGTTCTCAAAATTTTTCAATCTTCACGCAATACATGAGCGTGAGCCATGGACATAGCACTATATGTGGAATAGAATGGTGGTTGTGGAGAAGACAAAAAAGGAGAAGATAGTCTCACATCAACTAGGCATATCAACGGGCTATGGAGATTCCCATCAATAGATACCGATGTGAGTGAGTAGGGATTGCCATGCAACGGATGCACTAGAGCCATAAGTATATGAAAGCTCAACAAAAGAAACTAAGTGGGTGTGTATCCAACTCGCTTGCTCACGAAGACCTAGGGCATTTTGAGGAAGCCCATCATTGGAATATACAAGCCAAGTTCTATAATTAAAAATTCCCACTAGTATATGAAAGTGATATCATAGGAGACTCTCTATCATGAAGATCATGGTGCTACTTTGAAGCACAAGTGTGGTAAAAGGATAGTAGCATTGTCCCTTCTCTCTTTTTCTCTCATAATTTTTTTATTTGGGCCTTTTTTTAGCCTCTTTTTTTTATTTCATCCAGAGTCTCATCCCGACTTGTGGGGGAATCATAGTCTCCATCATCCTTTCCTCACTTGGGACAATGCTCTAAAAATGATGATCATCACACTTTATTTACTTACAACTCAAAAATTACAAGTCAATACTTAGAACAAAATATGACTCTATGTGAATGCCTCTGGCGGTGTACCGGGAAATGCAATGAATCAAGAGCGACATGTATGAAAGAATTATGAACGGTGGATTTGCCACAAATACGATGTCAACTACATGATCATGCGAAGCAATATGACAATGATGGAGTGTGTCATAGTAAACGGAACGGTGCATGGCAATATATCTCGGAATGGTTATGGAAATTCCATGATAGGTAGGTATGGTGCTGTTTTTAGGAAGGTATATGGTGGGTGTATGATACCGGCGAAAAGTGCGCGGTATTAGAGAGGCTAGCAATGGTGGAAGGAAGAAAGTGCGTATAATCCGTGGACTCAACATTAGTCATAAAGAACTTATATACTTATTGCAAAAATCTACAAGTTATCAAAGCAAAGTATTACGCGCATGCTCCTAGGGGGATAGATTGGTAGGAAAAGACCATCGCTCGTCCCCGACCGCCACTCATAAGGAAGACAATCAATAAATAAATTATGCTCCGACTTCATCACATAACGGTTCACCATACGTGCATGCTATGGGAATCACAAACTTTAACACAAGTATCTCTCAAATTCACAACTACTCAACTAGCATGACTCTAATATCACCATCTTTATATCTCGAAACAATTATCAAGCATCAAACTTTTCTTAGTATTCAACACACTCATAAGAAAGTTTTTACGAATCTTGAATACCTAGCATATTAGGATTATTTAAGCAAATTACCATGCTATTTAAAACTCTCAAAATGATCTAAGTGAAGCATGAGAGGTCAATAGTTTCTATAAAACAAATCCACCACCGTGCTCTAAAAGATATAAGTGAAGTACTAGAGCAAAACTATATAACTCAAAAGATATAAGTGAAGCACATAGAGTATTCTAATAATTTCCGAATCATGTGTGTCTCTCTCAAAAGGTGTGTACAGCAAGGATGATTGTGGTAAACTAAAAAGCAAAGATTCAAATCATACAAGACGCTCCAAGCAAAACACATATCATGTGGTGAATAAAAATATAGCTCCAAGTAAAGTTACCGATGGAAGTAGATGAAAGAGGGGATGCCTTCCGGGGCATCCCCAAGCTTTCGCTTTTTGGTGTCCTTAGATTATCTTGGGGGTGCCATGGGCATCCCCAAGCTTAGTCTCTTTGCACTCCTTGTTCCATAATCCATCAAATCTTTTACCCAAAACTTGAAAACTTCACAACACAAAACTTAGCAGAAAATCTCGTGAGCTCCGTTAGCGAAAGGAAACAAAACACCACTTAAAGGTACTGTAATGAACTCATTATTTATTTATATTGGTGTGAAACCTACTGTATTCCAACTTCTCTATGGTTTATAAACTATTTTACTAGCCATAGATTCATCAAAATAAGCAAACAACACACGAAAAACAGAATCTGTCAAAAACAGAACAGTCTCTAGTAATCTGTAACTAACGCAAACTTCTGGAACTCCAAAAAATCAGACAAAATAGGAAGACCTAGAAAATTTGTTTATTGATCAGCATCAATTGGAATCAATATTTTATCACGTTCTGGTGATTTTTAACAATTATTGTCGTGAACAGAAAGTTTCTGGAATTTTCTGCAAGATCAAATAACTATCATCCAAGAAGATCCTATAGGTTTAACTTGGCACAAACACTAATTAAAACATAAAAACACATCTAACCAGAGGCTAGAACAAATATTTATTCCTAAACAGAAGCAAAAAGCAAAAAACTAAAAATAAAATTGGGTTGCCTCCCAACAAGCGCTATCGTTTAACGCCCCTAGCTAGGCATAAAAGCAAGGATAGATCTAGGTATTGCCATCTTTGGTGGGCAATCCATAAGTGGCTCTCATGATAGATTCATATGGTAATTTTATTTTATTCCTAGGGAAGTGTTCCATGCCTTTCTTTAATGGAAATTGGAATCTAATATTCCCTTCCTTCATATCAATAATTGCACCAATCGTTCTAAGGAAAGGTCTACCAAGAATAATAGGACATGAAGGATTGCAATCTATATCAAGAACGATAAAATCTACGGGCACATTGTTCCTATTTGCAACAATAAGAACATCATTAATTCTTCCCGTAGGTTTCTTAATAGTGGAATCCGCAAGGTGCAAGTTTAAAGAGCAATCGTCAAAATCACGGAAACCTAGCAAATCACACAAAGATTTTGGAATCGTGGAAACACTAGCACCCAAATCACACAAAGCATAGAATTCATGATCTTTAATCTTAATTTTTATAGTAGGTTCCCACTCATCATAAAGTTTTCTCGGGATAGAAACTTCCAACTCAAGTTTTTCTTCATAAGATTGCATCAAAGCATCAACGATATGTTTAGTAAAGGCTTTATTTTCTATAAGCATGAGGAGAATTTAGCACGGATTGCAACAAGGAAATACAATCTATCAAAGAGCAATTATCATAATTAAATTACTTGAAATCCAAAATAGTGGGTTTATTAACATCTAATGTTTTGATCTCTTCGATCCCACTTTTATGAATTTTAGCATCAAGATCTAAAAACTCCGAATTTTTTGAACGCCTTCTAGGTAAAGGTGGATCATATTCAGTCCCAACATTATCAAGATTCATATTGCAAAACAAAGATTTAATAGGGGACACATCAATAACTCTTAGATCTTCATCTTTATTTTCATAAGAACTAGAAGAACACGCTTTCATAAAGCAATCTTTCTTAGCACGCATCCTAGCGGTTCTTCTTTGCACTCATCAATGGAAATTCTCATGGCTTTGAGAGACTCATTGATATCATGCTTAGGAGGGATAGATCTAAGTTTTAAAGAATCAACATCAAGAGAAATTCTATCAACGTTCCTAACCAATTCATCAACTTTAAGCAATTTCTCTTCAAGCAAAGCATTGAAATTCTTTTGCGAATTCATAAACTCTTTAACACTAGTCTCAAATTCAGAGGGCATCTTATTAAAATTTCCATAAGAGTTGTTGTAGGAATTACCATAATTATTAGAGGAATTGCTAGGATAAGGCCTAGGATTAAGGTTTCCTCTATACGCGTTCTTACCAAAATTATTCCTACCAACAAAATTAACATCCATTGATTCATTATTATTCTCAATCAAAGTAGATAAAGGCATATCATTAGGATCAGAAGAAACGCTCTTACTAGCAAATAATTTCATAAGTTCGTCCATCTTTCCACTCAAAACATTAATTTCTTCTATTGCATGCACTTTTTTATTAGTAGATCTTTCAGTGTGCCATTGAGAATAATTAACCATAATATTATCTAGGAGTTTAGTAGCTTCTCCTAAAGTGATTTCCATAAAAGTGCCTCCCGCGGCCGAATCTAAAAGATTTTTAGAAGCAAAATTCAATCCGGGATAAATTTTTTGTATAATCATCCACAAATTCAAACCATGAGTAGGGCAATTACGTATCATTAATTTCATCCTCTCCCAAGCTTGTGTAACATGTTCATGATCAAGTTGCTTAAAATTCATAATATCGTTTCTAAGAGAGATGATTTTAGCGGGAGGAAAATACTTAGAGATAAAAGCATCTTTGCACTTATTCCAAGAATCAATACTATTTTTAGGCAAAGACGAAAACCAAGCTTTAGCACGATCTCTAAGCGAAAAAGGAAATAGCTTCAATTTAACAATATCATTGTCCACATCTTTTTTCTTTTTCATATCACACAAATTAACGAAGCTATTTAGATGAGTAGCGGCATCTTCACTAGGAAGGCCGGCGAATTAATCTTTCATGACTAGATTCAACAAAGCAGCATTGATTTCACAAGATTCAGTATCGGTAAGAGGAGCAATCGGAGTGCTAAGGAAATCATTATTGTTGGTATTGGTAAAGTCACCTAATATGGTATTATCTTGAGCCGTCGTGACAAACAAGCAATCCAACACACGAGCAAACAAAAAGCAAGTGAAAAAGGGGCAAATAAAACGGCAAGGGTGAAGTGGGGGAGAGGAAAATGAGAGGCAAATGGCAAATAATGTAATGCGGGAGATAAGGGTTTGTGATGGGTACTTGGTATGTTGACTTTTGCGTAGACCTCCCGGGCAACGGCGCCAGAAATCCTTCTTGCTACCTCTTGAGCAATGCGTTAGTTTTCCCTTGAAGAGGAAAGGGTGATGCAGCAAAGTAGCGTAAGTATTTCCCTCAGTTTTTGAGAACCAAGGTATCAATCCAGTAGGAGGCTACGCGCGAGTCCCTCGCACCTACACAAACAAATAAATCCTTGCAACCAACGCGATAAGGGGTTGTCAATCCCTACACGTTCACTTACGAGAGTGAGATCTGATAGATATGATAGGATAATTTTTTTGGTATTTTTGTGATAAAGATGCAATGTAAAATAAAAGCAAAGTAAAAGGCAATGGAAATAACTAAGTGTTGGAAGATTAATATGATGGAGATAGACCCCGGGGCCATAGGTTTCACTAGTGGCTTCTCTCAAGAGCATAAGTATTTTACGGTGGGTGAACAAATTACTGTTGAGCAATTGACAGAATTGAGCATAGTTATGAGAATATCTAGGTATGATCATGTATATAGGCATCACGTCCGAGACAAGTAGACCAACTCCTGCCTCCATCTACTACTATTACTCCACACATCGACCGCTATCCAGCATGCATCTAGAGTATTAAGTTCATGAAAACAGAGTAACGCCTTAAGCAAGATGACATGATGTAGAGGGATAAATTCATGCAATATGATAAAAATCCCATCTTGTTATCCTCGATGGCAACAATACAATACGTGCCTTGCTGCCCCTACTGTCACTGGGAAAGGACACCGCAAGATTGAACCCAAAGCTAAGCACTTCTCCCATTGCAAGAAAGATCAATCTAGTAGGCCAAACCAAACTGATAATTCGAAGAGACTTTCAAAGATAACCAATCATACATAAAAGAATTCAGAGAAGATTCAAATATTGTTCATAGAAAAACTTGATCATAAACCCACAATTCATCAGTCTCAACAAACACACCGCAAAAGAAGATTACATCGAATAGATCTCCACGAGAGAGGGGGAGAACATTGTATTGAGATCCAAAAAGAGAGAAGAAGCCATCTAGCTAATAACTATGGACCCGAAGGTCTGAGGTAAACTACTCACACTTCATCAGAGAAGCTATGGTGTTGATGTAGAAGCCCTCCGTGATCGATGCCCCCTCCGGCGGAGCTCCGGAACAGGCCCCAAGATGGGATCTCGTGGGTACAGAAGGTTGCGGCGGTGGAATTAGGTTTTTGGCTCCGTATCTGATCGTTTGGGGTACGTAGGTATATATAGGAGGAAGGAGTATGTCGGTGGAGCAACGTGGGGCCCACAAGGGTGGAGGGCGCGCCCCCTACCCCGTGGCTTCCTGGAAGCTTCCTTGACGTAGGGTCCAAGACTCCTGGATCATGTTCGTTCTGAAAACCACGTTCCCGAAGGTTTCATTCCATTTGGACTCCGTTTGATATTCTTTTTCTGCGAAACTCTGAAATAGGCAAAAAAACAGCAATTTTGGGCTAGGCCTCCGGTTAATAGGTTAGTCCCAAAAATAATATAAAAGTGAATAATAAAGCCCAATAATGTCCAAAACAGAAGATAATATAGCATGGAGCAATGAAAAATTATAGATACGTTGGAGACGTATCACGGCCTCTCCAAGCCCTTCTCGTAGAGCGCCTTCAGCGTCGTGCGGGACCTCTTGTCGAGAAGCGCGAAGGCCTCGCGGTCTTTGGCCAGGACGTTCGCCTTGGCGTCAAGACTGGCCTCCCTCGCCTCCACCTTTCACTCCAGCTCCTCCAGCCGGCTTCGTTCGACGGCCTGCGCCTTCGCCGGCTCCCCCAGCTCAGCATCGCGATCCTTGATGGCGTCCTCCCGGGCCCTCATCTTCTCCTCCTCCGCCTGGCGGCCACGAGCTTCTTCCGCGCGCAGATTCTTCAGTTCGGCCTCCAGCGCCCGGCAGCGATCCTGGGCGGCTTCGGCATCCTTCGGCGCCACTTCACGAGCAGCCGCGGCTTGGGCGGTGGCTTGCTTCTCCTTTTCGGAGGCCGCCGCGACTTGGCTCAGCGTCGCTTGTATGGACACGTCGGAATGAAGCCAGCCGGAGACCAGCTCTAGGCGCCCGGCTACCAGGTGGGAGTGGGCGCCCTGGAGATCTTCTTGCAGCTGGGACATCTCCAAAAAGGCCCCCTCCAAGACATCAAGAGAAGCAGATGGACCTGGAAGCACTGGCAAAGCAGGAGGAGGCGACGACGTCACCAGGGCCTGGGAGACCAAGGGCTCCTGAGCCTTCAGTACCTCAGCAGCCGAATCGGACATCAGCACTACCGGAGCCAGTGGGGCCTCGGGGGCTGACTCCTCCGGATGATGCCCCTCCACGCTTCGCGAGGGCGACCAGGCCGGAGAGGTGCGAGTGCTGTCGCTTCCTTTCTTTGTGGAGGGGGGTGCAGCCACTGCAGATGGTTCAGTCCCAGGCGTGGCCACTACATCCTCCTTCCACTTCTTCGCCGAGACGGCGGCCTGGTCAACCAAGGATGAACGTCAGGAAGCAGCAGTATAAGCAAGAACAAGACGAAGCTCGAGCATTTACTGGTCCACCGCAGCGTGGTCCCCCCTCCGCTTGGTAAGCTTGAAGCCCGAGAGCTTCGAAGCCTGAGGAGTGGGCGCGCGGACTCCGGGAGCAGAAGACGGCGCAGCAGAGGGGCCGGAAGCAGCTTCAGGCAGCGTCAAGGCAGGAGTAACATCTCCACAGACCAGCGACGACATGCCCCTCGTCGGGATAATGGGCAGCTCCCCCTTCTCCTGGCGGGCGCTGACCTCGTCGTCATCTGGCAGGGTGCGGAGGATGTCGGCCTTGCTCAAGGGGGAGGTCTCCCCCATCCCCTCAGGGTCACCTCCGAGTCGTGCTCCTCGCCCTCCCCTTCTTCCTCCTCGCGGGACTCATCAGAAGACAGCTCCACCGGCGCCGGCGCCGCAGGGGCCCCGGTGGGCGCCAGCGGCACCGGCCCGCGCCAGTCAAAGGTTGGCCTGGCGGCCACGACCTGCACTCCATCCTTGCGGCGAAAAAAGGGAATGAAGATGTTTGGCGGGTAATCTTGGTCGTCCCCGACCAGGAGGCGGAGAGCTGCAGCCAGCTCACCGTCAGGCAAGGCTTCCGGGCTCAGGCGAACCTTGTCCTCTTCGTCCCCAAGCCTCCACAAGGGGCGCGTATGCGCCTGAAGCGGGGCCACGCGCAGCATCAAGAATTCCCTCAAAAGCATGGCCCCAGTCACCTTCGCCGCCTTTGCGTTGCCCGGCTTCAGGTGAGATTTCATCTGCTCCAACACCAACGCCGCCCGCTCATCAGTGAGCTTCGCGCAAGACCACCCCTTGTAGGACTAGGGCATGTGCGTTGGCAGCGTCAAGCGTGGGTGGACGCACTTGGCGTCCATCAGGATCCACTTGCTCCGGAAGCCGTCGGCCTTCTTTCCGGTCTTCGAGATCGAGTTGGCCTTGCCGGCCGCGATGAAGTTGGCACACCCGGAGGTATGACCCTCGTTGACGCGGAGGAAGAAGAAGTGGCGCAGAAGAGCCACGGACGGCATCACGCCGAGGTACGCCTCACAGTAGTAGGTGAAGATCGACAGAAGAAGGATGGAGTTGGGATGAAGATGCAGCGCCTGCAGCCCGTAGTGGCCGAGGACCTCGTAGAAGAAGTCAGAGAAGGGGGAACCAGCCCCGCGGCGATGCTGCTCGTGAAGAAGGGAAAGAAGGTGCTTCCCTCGGGCTCCGGCACGGCGGAGCTGGCCCGGAGCTCAGTTGTTCCCCTTTCGTTGCTTTCCCCCGCCGTAAGCAGACGGGTGGCAGCGAGGCTCTTCTCCGAGACGTTGGGTGCATCGAGAGCTGACTCGTACCAGGCCGGCGATGAGGCAGGCTTGACCTTCCGGGGCGACATTGGTCGCTGATGCGAAAGAGGATGGGAGCAGATCTGGAGATTTTGGAAGCAAGGAGCAAGGAAGGGGATCTGGAGCAAGGCGAAAGGAAGCAATGAAGGCACACACTGTCTGCACCAGCCTTTTGACAGTCAGGCAGTTGCCGAGGCAGCGTGGCGAAGCGGAGACGCCCACGTCCAATCAACCGCCACGCGTCGACCAAGGCCGCGGGCTGTTGGGGCCCGCGGTGCTCCGCACTTACCCTTTGGCTTCGCCTCGAAGCCAAGTCCGTGCGCGCCTTGGGCCCGGGGGCTACTGTCGGCGTTCTGTGAACGGGGGTCCCCAGACTTGCCTGCCTGCGGCCCACGGCGTGGCTCTGCGAGCAGGCCCGTACGACCCATCTTCACCAACGAGCACTCAAAACCCTCGTGAGTAGCCAAGCCTCGCGAGGCGGACGACACAAGACCTCCTCAGGAGCAGCCTCATCGGGCCAGCTCGCGAGGGGCGGAGAGATCAAGGCAAGGCAAACCTCGCGAGGTTCTCGTCACATGAGCCATGACGATCGGGCGCTAGCGCGCACATTGTCCTTGTTTCCTCTTTGGTGCTAAGGAGGCAAGCGCAGGCGAGGAGTTCCGAGGCATCAGGCAAAGGTTTCCATATCGGTGCAACGAGACCAAGACCAGCAGGACGGCAGGACGGAGGTCACCGTGGAGCCCAAGATGGCGTCACCACCAGAGCCTTTAGCAGGCAAAGACTACTTTTGTCAGGATAAGTTGTACTAGTTATCCCCTTTCAAATTGGCCATTGTGGAATCCCTTCCCGCTTAATATTTGGGAAGAGGACCAGGGCCTCTATAAATAGGACTAGCCACCATGGTAGGAGGCATCTCATCTTGAGTACTCCTCACCCACACAAGTTCACCGAGCACAAGAACACCTCGCCTCAGGAGGCTGTTCTTCCCCTTGTACCGTTCATCCTCAACCCAAGAGGCAATTCACCACCACCACACTGGAGTAGGGTATTACACCACAACGGTGGCCTGAACCAGTATAAATCTTGTGTCCCTTGTGTTGCGAGTTCATCGAGCTAGCCTAGAGATCGTGAAGCGTGTGAGGGTGTGATCTGTGAGGGAGAGATCTTCGCGTGCACCCCAGAGTTCAAACCTTAAGGGTTTTGCCGGAACCCCAGATTCGACAGTGAGCGGGGGGAAATGGTGTGCGGCCGACGATGGGGAAGAGAGGAGGAAGAAGAGTGAAAGACGGGGAAGAAAGTGCATTAAATCTCAATTCTACTAGTACTACTACCAGGATATACCATCCTTCGGAGTGTAAATAGTTACACCGATGACATGTGGGTCTACCTCAAGAGGGCCCATATGTCAGTTAATGGAGGAGAGAGGTGCGTTGGCGTATTTGCGGAAACATGCTCCATTGGCAAACATGATGGCAGTACTGGGTAAGGCTGATTTAGTAACACCAACACGCTGGTTTAGCTTATTAATTAAGTGTCCCATTTGCTGTAGCGTGTATTGTCACTTCACTGTGAAGACTAGTTGAATAGTTCTCTCTGATCGAGATGGGGAATAATGGATCGCTATGACTTCCTATCTACAGTATCCCTATGCCTCTACGCTCATCCTGTCGAACAAGATGAAACATTGGCCAAGGCACCCGGCGCCAATAATGCAGGAGTACTAGTACTACCTCCTTTCCGGTTTATAGGGCTCAATTCAAAAATCTCATCAACCAAGGTAGATGGTGAGTGGTGGAATAATTTTTTTAGTTTGCAAAAACACTCAATTAATGCACTCGTTTTCCTCAAAAAATTATGTTTACCAATGCATTAATTTTGTGTCAAACTTTGACCATCTACTCACCAAAAATCATATCATTGGATTTGTATTTGAACATAGTTTTTAATGGTATTGTTTTTTATGACATGCATTGACACTTTGTTAGTTAAATTTAAGGTCAAAATTTTACACTAAGTACGAAGGGGACCATTAAACCAGGACGGAGGTTTATATACAGGTCAATAAAAATTCATCAACCTATGTAGTAGTAAATGATGAGTGCCTAAAGATTTTTTTTCGAAAGTACTCAATAATGGGCTCGTTTTCCTCAAGCAAATTGTGTTTAGGAACATATTAATTGGAATGCATGCGTGAGGAACAAATGGCCAGAACTTTTACACGGATTGGTGAGTTATCTCTTAATTCTTGCATGCAACGTTTTAATGAAGCTTGAAATATGAACGTGTCAATGGGAGGGAGTAAAATCCTCATGCATGCATGCAACATGCAACACTCACATGTACACATGGACGCACGCAACACTCATGCACCCATGTGGCACACAGCACATGACGCAACACACACGCTCACGCTCAAGTGCTCAACCTACTCCCTACGTCCGTGAAAGACTGTACGTATAGAGATTTACACATTGACCAGGGCATAATTAACGCCCAAAAGTAGCAGTCTTATGTGTGCATGCGACCATTGAGAGAAGAAGATTAAATAAAGGTTGTTGCATGCTATAACTAAGGATAGACATGTAGCCTATAGCCAGAGCACAAGTTGGTGCATTAGTCAATCAATATCGATTAGATTGAAGGCTAAATGCATTGGAAGTGTAGATGTACACTCTTTGTTTTTGAGCCGATGTACACTCTTTTTTGGAAGACCGAGGGAGTACACGTGCATGCACTCACATACACAGCCAGGGTGGTTCGCGCGCAAG
This sequence comes from Aegilops tauschii subsp. strangulata, assembly GCF_002575655.3. NCBI lineage: Eukaryota > Viridiplantae > Streptophyta > Magnoliopsida > Poales > Poaceae > Aegilops > Aegilops tauschii. The sequence goes on from NC_053035.3 coordinate 133,749,502, forward strand.
GGTTGGACTCTCCCTCGCCCTCGCGGTGGACGTGCAGCAGTTCAATCGGTGTCAGATTGCCAGAAGCATATTGTACTGTAGTATCATCATTGTTGGACCTTCCGAAGAGGCGAAGAGCCAAGTGCATGGTTCACATGAGTACGAACTGTTGAACCTCCCGAAGAGGCAAAGAGCCAAGCGCAAGGTTTTATAGGAGTTGTCGTCCTAGTAGGAGTATACTACAACTATAGTGAACGATGCTACTGTATGATGCCGCCATGTCACGATATCCAAAGTTGTGCCACCTTTTTTTCTCAAAGAGCGTGTTGGAGCCTGTGCAACAACCACACAAGTTGCACGTACACATAACACATTTACTAGTAATAAATTCTAAAGGACAAATGCCAGTATGCCACACAAGTTCATCTCCACTTCATGTGATAAATTTGTGCACGGCTAGTCTACATATATTCACAGCGCTACCGTTCACAATTTACCATACTCCACTTACACGTTATAGATGGGCTACATGTCCTCCTCCAGGTTCCAGTACCAGGTGTTCTTCATGGATGGCACGATCCATAGCGGTGGGCAACGGGAATCATTGTCACAACTTTCCAGTCCGGTTCCACACGATGGAGACTCATCCAAGCTGAAGCGGCATAAATCAGGGATAGCGTGTCCCAGCATGTCATTCATCTGACGGTGCGCACTGAAGACACAACCATACTTCATGAATGGCAGGCCTTCGGTTTCGTGCACGGAAGGTTGCATCCGCTTCACAATGGGGTAGCTGTCCCCAATGAAAAGCGAGTACTCTCCAAGAGTGTTCCTCGGCACCCACGTAGCATCACGGGGGTCAAACTCGGCGCCGTTAATCTGGTACACGCAACATCTCAGATCTGGATACATGGTGACGTACATAGTCAAGGTCCATGCATAATAATGTTGTGCTCAAATATGGCGGTCAGTAATACTGTGCAGCAAATAGTACTACTCTGGTATAGAGGAAGTAAAATAACCGGCTTATTATATATAGCCACTCTTGGCTACGTGGATGAGATAGTAAGACATGGAAAAACAAAAATGGTGGGAGCTAGTGGGTTCAAGTCTTCGAGGGCCTAGCTAGCTATACGCATCCTCCAAGGTAAAAGGTACTCCTAGTACTAGTAAGTAGTACAACAATGAAAGAGAAGGCGAGAGGGTTAAAAATATAATACTAAATTGTACTAGTAGTACTGTAAACATGTCCCAGTCAAGAAAAGAAAATAACTAACAAGTACTACTACTTTACTACTCTACCACACAGCAATGAGAAAATGGAATACCTGGGTAGATGGTGACGGTCCGATTGTGGTAGATTGTGTGACCAGGTTGCACACTAGTGGTACCATGGGTAACGACTGCTAAGATAGTTGATCCCAATATGCCAAAGTCAGCTACAAGGTTCCAGGTTAGACCGAATCGCGGATGCAAATGCACATCCAGGATCGACGATCTTATTTTGATCGGGGGATGACTGGTCCCTACAAAATAATGGAGTACCATTAGGGATGCAAATGATGGTTTGTGCATTCCGTTTGTAATCTCCCATACCATAGGATGGCAACCAGATGAAACAAGTCCCCTGGCTTGTCACCGCGGAGATGCGGCCTAGATGGCGCATGACGTCTTCGAACATGTAGGGGTACAAATCCGCCGCGGCCAACATGCGCCAGCCTCTGCCATTACCGCCTCTTGCATTGATGGCAATCCTTATGTCGAACACCGTGATGAGATAGTAATCGTCGTAGCCGCGTCGCTTTGTTGGCGGGTCCGCAATTGCTATCTTCAATCTCATGTAGGCATCATCATATGTATTCAAGCCCAGCCAGTCCAGAAGGCCGATCCCAATGGTGGAGAAGGGGTCTACGGGAACGGCCGCGCTGCTGTGGATGTTGTGCAAAATGATGGCGGTATCCGGCCGGAGGTATGCAAGCCAATCTTCGTTGGCACTGACCCAGACCTATATATAAGACGGTGGGCAGAAGACAACTTACATGATGGAAATGGAATAACTAAGTCTACATGATCAAACTCCATGACTGACCTGCTCATCGGACAAATTCCGACTACCTCTCAACGTCGGCAACTCTAGCGGAGTCAACGTGCAACCATGGCCAGGGAGCGGTGGACTGTTCGAAGATTGTCCCATAGAAGAACCTTCTCCTCGAGGACACATGGAAGACCAACAAGCATGGCCTTTTCCCAAGCCCGTTTAAGCACCGTCTTAAAAAAGTTGGTGCAGGAAGAACCGAGTCTTGCGGCGGTGAGGACGTCGAAGTGACGTGCGGTTTCTCCCAGAGGATCATCGTCCAAGGTCTCCCAGCCCCGACGAGGAGGAGAACCTCCTGGCGAATTCATGGGAGCAGCGATGAACTGCCTTCTCTTCGGGGGGAGGGGAACTGGCGAGGAGGAGATAAGAGCGTAGTAACCGCAGGGCCTCGCCCCTTCCAACTGTAGCTCCTCGATCATTCCTTAGCGAAGGGGTGAGGCTATTATTTACTACGTACTCGTACTGTAGTAGTACTAGTACTACTTTCTCAACTAGTAGTGCGATGTACTGTACTTCTAGTATAGTGCACCTGTTTTGAACTCTTGAATCTCAGGGCCAAGGAGCTACAGTTGGAGTGGAGGGTATTACTGTTCTCTAGAACCATCGTTGTTCTATCAATGCAGGGAAAGTACACCTGCGTAGTGGGTACTCTTGGTGCTCTATTCAAGCGCGTAGCTGGCCTACTCAGCCGCTCCTCTCCCACACACACTAGCAGCCTCTTTATCAGCGATGGTTACTGCAGGGGCAGAACATTTGAGTTATTTGATACATCGAGACTAGGCTTTTTGCTTCCATTTGTGAAGGTGTAATGGATCTCGTCGAACTTTGTTAGTAGTTCCTTCTTTATGAATGAGATGAGGCAAAGCTTTTGCCTCCGTTTCAAAACAAAAAAATCATGTCAAGAGGAATTTCTTTTATAGAGCCGATAATGGAGTGAAGTCCATGCGTGCAACACGACAAGCTACAGAGTAGTAGAGTACTGGCACTTTACGTACAGAGCCATATTGCACAGTTCCCAATGCCGCGCCAGGCTTTTCCGGCTCCTCGGGCTTAATTGGGAGGCGCTAGTTTAAATATTATAGCTGATGAGGAAGCTGCAAGTGAGGTGCGGCTAGGGCGAGCACGCAGGCGAGAAACTTTGCATGGTGTGAATTGATATATAGGAGTACTACTCTAGTACGCGAGCCACGAGATGATGGGAGGGAAAATCCGTTCACTTGGCTGGGCTATCCAGTGCACCCAGATTGTGGTGCGACACGTCCATTCAACTTCAAAAGTCAAACTACCAGTGTACAATATTGGCTCGCAGCGAAGTTACTATTAAAAAAAAGGCCGCCATGCATTCGGCCGGGATCGAACCCACAAAATGAACTATACACTCCCGCGACCACTAGTAGTACTCTTTGGAGTACAACGCATACCAGAATTGCCTTTTGTCACTAGTACATTGTTCCTTACAAGAAACCTCTAATAATGCCAAGAAACCAATAATAATGCCATGAAACTACTACCACTTGCATACGTGGCAGACTTAAAATAAGACTACCTTATCAACCATTGTACATGCCCTTACCAACCAGCCCTACCAAGAAACAAAGTGTCGTTATAGGCATGTTTCAACCCATGTCCCCCCTTAAGTCAACGTCTTCTATTCGACCAGCAAGTTAGGTGTTATGACTTGTGGAACCTACATTTCAGTGTGGACAAAAATCCCCGAGTGACCTCCTAACTCTGGCCGTCCACCTTGTCATCCTCGGCCATGGGACGCAGCTACCGCCGCCGGCAGAAGGCAACGTCAAAACTACCGGCGGTGCGGAGCCCATCTTGTGGCAGCCCGGATGCCAGCTCCATCCAGCGCTCGCGGCCACTAGCTAGCCAGGATAGCACACACCCTGCTGGATGCATCCAGCTGCTTGCTTGCAAGATTTGCTAGCTAGATTGGCACGGCGGTGCGGCAGCTTGCTCACGCGCGCCGCGCTAAGGCCAGCCATCTGGCTCGAGCGAAGGCCAGCGCGACGGCTTGCTCGCGCACGAGTCATGCTCTGTCCAGCCAGCCAACCCGTGCAGAGGCTAGTGCGGCGTCCGGCCCGTCCGGCGGAGCGGCGGCCAACTCGCTCATCACCGGTGCCACCGACGAACACACATCAATACTGTTTGAAGTAATGTTCAGGAAAAATAATGATATGAGGGGGAATAAAAGGATAGAAGGTCAGATGTGGGTCCCTCGTGTCAACGGTCAAACAAAATGTGTTGGTTTAAGCTGCCTTGTCAGCACGTATGTGTGGGCCAACCCTGTCATAAATGGGTTTAAACGAGCCTAATCTACACTAGGTAGTAATTTTTGGCGCGGATTAAGAAAATTTTGGTATGTTTTTGCTATTTTTTGTACAATAGTTTCTTCCTAGGGCTGGTTTAAAGTGGTAGTTTTTTGTTAAATACTCTACATACTGTAAGTAGGAATGAAAGTTAAGCTTTGGAAGCCAATAAGCAAGGCTAGTTACATAGTGCCTATGTGTATGTCATTGAAACTAAATATCAACCATGAGTGACTAATATCTTGATTGGAAACTCGAAACTATGGAAATACTAGCATTTTTTGCATGGTTGGAAAAACTAGCAATGTTCACGTGCGTTGCAATAGGTCATAATTAGAATAATACTTATTCACAAACTTGATAGAAAACACTCTAATTTTGATATACATATATCACTAGAGATATATTATGTTTCAATCAAAATATATTCCTTGGGCTATTTTGGTGCGTTGAGGGAGGGATGTGGTTGGTTTTAAGATACTGATTATGGGTTTTTGTGCAAATTGGTAGAGAAGTGGGATGTTGGTGAGAAAAGGCAACAACTTACCTCACAGTCGTTAGATGTAGATCTAATGGTCAGAAATGACGGATGGCAGACACACCATCATCACCAACTAAGTAGTCTGTAGGAGTACTAGCAAGATGTCCGTGCACAAGATGCATTTTTTATAAAACACCTGTTGTGATTGACCCATGCAGGATTAATCCCATGTGTAAAAACTAATGATATCTCGAGAAAGAGGAGATAAGGTGAAGAGGAGTGGGGCGTGGTGGTGATTGGTGGTCGGACTGAGCGGAGGCATGGGGATGGACGATGCCGGCAGCGACCACCATGCCAGTTTGTTCCAGAGGCTTCCTTTTTTAATTACTCAACAATGAGGTTGTTGGAGATAAGGATGAATGAGGGAAGGCCTTGTCTGCAAATGTGGAGAGGGGTGCGGGTATCTTTTAGTTTAATTTCTATCCGTCAGATATAGATCGGCCGGTCTATATTGCAAGATGGCACGCGTACCATCATCACCAACTCAGTTTTTTTATAAGAGAAGAAATATAAGTATGGAGGTACAAACGTACTATCGATACTTTTTCCATAATTTGGGTCTAAATTCTATTCAACGGCTCAGCATGTGGGGCCTTAGCACAATGACTTCTCGACTGTGTAAAACAAAGGTTTTCCCGTCGCCGATAAGGAAGGGGTGATGGCAGCGCGCTTTCGGCTTGCTCTAGTCCTAGTAGTCATACTAGGTGGTCTACGCACGTGTAGATTTATTCTTTTTCACGTCTCGTGTTCGCCGTACTGCCACGACTGTTGATGAATAGACGGTAAGTTATTCACGGGAAAACCTTTGTTGAGCGTGTGTGCGAGAGAGAGATAGTGTGCATGTGTGATATGTGTAGAGACTGAGGCAGTGATAAGAGATTATTTGTATCTCTGTGTGTGGAGGATAGAGAGAGACATGTGCATGGGGCTTTGTGTTGTGTAACATGGAGACACGTAGACATAATTAGAGAGTGAGTGTGTGAGATACACATGCGGACATGGGGAGAGATGTGTGAGTTAGAGAGATGGAGAATTTTGGTGTGCATCTGAGCTAGAGAGAGGGGGATATATACATACCTAGAGCTAGAGAGAATATGCAAGGGTGTATGTCTTAAAAGAAGGATCTAGATAGATGGGTGTGTGTGCGTGTGTGTGTGTGTGTTTGTGCGCACGTTTGTGTGTGAGAGGGAGTGTGTGTATGTGGAGTAGAGAGACCACTAATGATGTCAACCTAGTATAGGAAAGGGGGAATGGTGCGACATGTGCATCAAAGAGAGATAAAGGCATGTGTAGTAGCGGGATAGCATGGGTGCGGGCAGGGAGCAGACTATTTGGAAGAGACATCGAGTGTGTGTGGGAGAGGGGTGTGAGAGCGAGAGAGAGAGCTAGCGGCGGAGAGAGAGGGGGGAAGAGAGGGGGAGAGAGAGGGGTCATTTGTGTGCAGAAGTGGTGTATAGATATGGAGACAATGTTGATGTTGTTCGAATGTGGCCTATGTACGGAGACGCAAGGGAAGCGAGTCATCATGGGTGTGATAGGGACTTCATGAGAGATCTAGAATAGATGGTGGAGAACAACCTGTGAGATTGAGAACGATGATACATTAGGGAGCTATGGAAAGAGTCACGGCATATATGTATACAGGGAAGGAGCTAGGGCGGGTCCGCATGTGGGAGAGATAGAAAGAGGAGAGTGGTGCACAAGGAGACAAAGTGTGCTTGTTTGCAGTGGGGTGGTGTGTGAGGTGAGTGTACGAGAACCAGATAACTAGGGAGATAGTTTGGGGTGACGTTTTGTGTGTATGGGAAAGATACACTCTACATAGTGTGTGTGCTTGGGAAAGAGAGATGTCGGGAGACCTAGAGAGTGGGGGAAGAGATGTGTGCATGCCCGAGAGACAAAGTGATAGAGACCTATATTGGGGTCTGGACTTTAGAAGAGAGGGCGGTGTTAATGTTCTCGTGTGTTCGTGTCTGGGGGAGAGAACGACTTGTGTGTGTGTGTGTGGGGGGGTGTCTTCAGATAAAGTGTGAGGTGTCTATATTTGAGGGACTTTAGCGTAATTGAGATATATATGGTCAATAATGTGTGCACTCACGGTTGATCAATTTGTTTCATAGTTTGGACTATGAGATAACGATACTTTTGAACATGCGTGATATACCTTGAAGTACCAGAATTACAAACCTAAGATTGGAATTTTGGAATTCGACTCCATCATTAGCTTTTGTAATTCATTTGAATGGAGGTACATTTTTTAAGCCGGGATTTCATGATTTCAAATTCATATATCAAACCTAAAGATATACACATACCGGCATGTTCAAACTTTATAATCATCCACTTTATTCATACACATACACTTTTTTGCTTTTGTCATCATATTTAGGATAAACACATTTGGAATTTCATTTGAATTGGACCGTATGATGGTATTTGCTTGTACTAGCTCAATGATCCATATTTGAATTGAATGGACAATCTAAGTTTCAAGTTGGAGACATTGATTTTCAAAACTTGCACTTTTTTGCGTGCAAAACAAATAAATTCTCGGCCATGATGTCATAGTTGGTCGTACAAGAGCAGAACACTTAATTTAAGGAGCCAAAAGCTTTAAAACTTCCCGCTCACATCGAAATATCTCGCGCCCGAAAGTTTAGCCCTACGATATTCCTGTTTTACCCCTGCCACATGAACGGAAAATGGCTGCTTTGGTAACTCCATTGTTTTCCCCTCTTTGCCCCCAACATTCTTCCCAGAGCCCATCCCCTTCCCCTCCCCGCCCCCCAACCACGGCAACCCGCCGAATCTAGTCCTCCGCCACAGTGGTGGACCTCACACCCCGCCAGATCTACCTTTCGCACCTTGGAACCCCCAACTGCCAACCCACCACTTCACCGGAGCCGCTTCAGTGACTGGCTTGTCCACCGCTCCAGATCTCCTTGACCGCCATCATGGTCCACCGCACCGGATCTGCTTAACCTGCGCCCTCGTCCACCACAGTGTAGGCCCTTCACTGACTCCCTCGTCCGCCCCGTCGCTGGCCCTTCATACAAGCCCTCGTCCGCTGCAACAGATCTGCTTCACCGAAAGCACTGTACACAGCGCCCGCCGATGCCTTCGTCCACTGCACCAGACATGCTCCACGGACGCCATATTCAACTCCACCGGCCCTGCTTTACTGACGCCGCAGCCTCATCAGTTTATTTCGATTTGTACTCCTTTGGTTTTTCCCTTCTTTATCGTGGAACTATTCACTTACCACAGATGAGCTTTCTTGTATGTCGACAGGCGCCGCAACCGAAGCACCGGAGCCGCTTCAGCAACCGTGACAGTCGGCCCAAACTCAACCGCAACACGAGCACCATCGACGATCCTTAGCTATCTAGTATGACAATGATACCCATACGCCATCGAGAATCAGGTACTATTATCCAATGGTCGGCGCCTACGTTCACTTTCTTAGCATAAGCACCGCAGCTTTGAATTTCTACAGGGCATCATTCAATTTTTCATGAGACGCGTTATTCTGCTTGCACCTATAGGGCCATACTTCTGGTAGTGAACATGTTACATGTGCTAAATTACAAACCAGTGCACATATAGTTACAATGCTTTAGTTTTGTCCTAAGTATTACTGTACTTCCTAGATATCACTGCCTACTATTTTACTTCTTGCATGCTATATTTATGATAATGGTGTTGTTCTGATGCCACCTGTTGGTTCCACAGACTGCTTAATGTTCTCTATGCTTAATTACACATCAGCAGACTAGCATGTGGTTCCGCTGCTTTTTGTTTGTTTTACCCTACATTTTCTGATGCTAGCTATTACGGGGTATTTGGATTGTGACTATTTTTGCCCTATATTGGCATATTATTTTTTGCCACACTTGCCTTACTTGAGTTTTCCAAATTGTTAGCCACACTTTGGCTTGCCTAAGGGAATCTTGCCACACTTTTTGTGTCTATGACATGTGGGGTTCATTGCTCATTAAAAAATGCGTGCCTTAGGTGTGGCTAGAACCAAACACCCACTTAACTTAGTCAAACTTGCCTAAGGTTAGGTGTGGCAAAGTGTGGCAAGGTGTGGCTAGGAACCAAACATCCCCTACATCACTGCTCCGAGCCTCTGTTCATTACTTTTTTGTGTGTTCTTGATCTTCCCAAATTGCATGACTAATTTGATGCTTCTATTAATTATGGAGCTGCCAACCCCATCAAGCAAAATATTTGATCTTTGGGGCTGGCACCTCGAACAAGCATAAAAATAGAGTGAATCACATATATTGTCGTGTAAGCACACACCCTTCTTTCATTAGTTTAGATGAACCATTGATGATCAATTCGAACCAGTGCATGCGATTAAAATTAATTTTACCTAAATAGAGGGTGCAGAATAAACTACAACAACTAGATTTGCAACCACGGGATGCTGACGATATCTTCAAAGAACATTGCAATAGCAGCGAGGCTTCACAGCAACATATGGTAAGCCAGTACATTTTAGTACATGTGAAATGTAATGCGTGTGGGCTGCTTTCTTGGCTTGTGCCCTCAACCTGTAACCCTACAGAATTACAAATAGTTCAGTTGTCTGCTTTGCTGTATTGCTGGATTTGAATGCTTATTTGTTACTTGTTAGGCTATATCTGAGTTGGCCAATATGTCAGCAGTGCCTACTGTACTATCGTAAAGAAATGCATGCCTAGTTCATTTGAGTCCTTAACGTTTCCTATGAACTTCATCACAAGACTGTATTCATAGTTTATATGAGGCCACACTGTTAAGTGCTTTCTCAGATTATTTCAACCGCTTAGATGCCTTGGCAACTTAAATATAGCGGTGGTACACTCCCTTTCAACTAGGGATGTCAATTGGGTCCAGTTTAATCCCGATTAAAGTCCACTAGTGGTATGATAGTTCAAAAGAGTTTTGTTTTTTTGAGGAAAATGAACTAGGGAGCTTGCAAAAACTAACTAGATGGGACTGGGAGATGTCGTTTATTTGCCACATAGTTTCATCTTACCATTTTAATATATTTTCGGCTAATGCTGCTTCGAACCATTTAAATATAGCTTCCCATGCTCGGCAATAATTCGTATGTCGTTTACCATGTAAGCTTACTGCCTGGATCATACGATAACTATTTCTTACTTATGTCCAGTGGAAACCTTTCAGGATGCCGTTCACACTAGGACACAATGTACAACCCCAGAATCTATTTGTGGAAGTAGTGAGCCATCCATGTTACCAGATGGTAGCAGTTCAGAGGCAACACCGTTGGAGAGCAGTCTGAGCACAGATATTATAGTTCTTGAGGCTCTACTAGAGGCAGAAAGAGATGGTGTGGCTGCCATGAATGAGGTAATCTTGATCTTGAGGCTAGAAATTATTCAATTAGCTGCACGCATTATGCAAGCAACCCAAGAATTGGAGGAAGTAAGAATGTTGCATTTGAAGACGGAGGAGGTCCTGCTGTTTCTGCCATCTGAAGCCCAGGGTAATCCTAGTTCATCTTTACATACCAGTTGAAATTGTCATTAGATTATTGTACTTGCATGTTGTGTCATCTCTCTGAATGGATTATGTTGTAAGACCCCCTATGTTGTCCATGTGTTGTAATGATGCGAATTTTTTAGGCGAGGTAATCCTCGGTACTTGTATGATTGACATAAGGTGAACTGTTTTTCGTGTGAGCATATTGTATTGGATGAAATACTGTTTGACTCAAATTGTATCCAACCTACTAAATTCGAAGATCACGGCATTTCTAAATCATAATCATATACAAAGGTGGAATAAATCTTTGTCGTAGTTTTGAAGAAATAAATAACAAAACATAGAATTATCTATGGATATTCGTAATCGAATACAAACTGGATTTGAATTTAGTTGCAAGGCCCAAGGTAAACGTGAATGCTGATTCTCCCAAGTTTTGAACGAAGCGGCTAAACACCCACTATCATTTGTGGGCTGCCCGAAGCAAGTGTTTGCAAGATGGAAATTACTGCCTACCCCTAACACTTGACATCCTAATCGACCGGATTTACACTGCTGTCGATAGGGGTAGACTATTAATTTCAATCAGACGTGACACGGACGCCTCTGAGCCCATTCACACACGATGGGTGCCAAACGTGGGCGGAAAAACACATTTGATTCAAGCGCGTCCGAAAGACATGTGTCTCTCCCTCCGTTTCCCCATTCATACACGGTGGGCGGCAAAACAAACTCTCCTCGTCCGAAATCGATGTAGGCAAATATTTTAAATAGAGGCAAATGTATAACTTCCCTCAGACATGACACAACCGCCCTACATGTCAGCCCCGTTCATACATCGTGGGCGCCAACCGTGGGTGGCAAAACACCCTCTCCTCGCCCGAAATTGCTACCGGCAAATATTTGGGAGATGCGAGATTACCGTCCTATCCCCAACCGACGTGATGTTCGAAATTTTAAACGGGGGATAAGTTCGTAACTTTCCCACATTTCAGACAAGCGCATCCCAAAGTTTGAGATCCCCCCTCCCCCTCCATTTCCCCATTCATACACCGTCGGCGCCACAACAACCTCCCCACTACGGCCAGCCTCCTCCGTCCGCCACCCCATCCTCCACCTTGCCGGAGCCGCTACCACTACCCCGTCGTCCACTTCAAGAGATGGACGTCTCTCATCCACGGCGCCAGACCAAGATCCTTTCATTGCGTCCACTCGCTTCATCGGCGCCGTCGTCCACCTTGCCGTTGCTGCTCCTACGACCGCCTCGTCCACGGTAACAAGATGTATCCCCCGACCCGGCCGTCTGCCGTCTAAAGTCTTCTTACACGCCGCCGACAGCCATCGCACCCGCAGCACCCTGATACGTCTCCAACGTATCTATAATTTTTTATTGTTCCATGCTATTATATTATCCATCTACGATGTTTTATATGCTATTTTATATGATTTTTGGGACTAACCTATTAACCTAGAGCCCAGTGCCTTTTTTCCTTGTTTTTGAGTTTTACAGAAAAGGAATACCAAACGGAGTCCAATTGACCTGCCAATTTTCCTGGATTTTTTATAGACCAAAAGAAGCCCCTGGAGTAAAAGAGTTGGGCCAGAAGAGTCCCGAGCCGTCTACGAGGGTGGAGGGTGCGCCCTACCCCCTGGGTGCGTCCCCCTATCTCGTGCACGACTCGGAGACCCCCCTCACGTGAGACCGACGCCAAAATTCCAGTAAAAACAGAAACCCCCGAAAAGAAACCTAGATCTAGAGTTCCGCCGCCGCAAGCCTCTGTAGCCACCAAAAACCAAGCGGGGCCCTGTCCGGCACCCTGCCGGAGGGGGGGATCCATCACCGGTGGCCATCTTCATCATCCCGACACTCTCCATGACGAGGAGGGAGTAGTTCACCTTCGGGGCTGAGGGTATGTACCAGCAGCTATGTGTTTGATCTCTCTCTCTCTCTCTCGTGATCTTGATTTGGCACGATCTTGATGTATCACGAGCTTTGCTATTATAGTTGGATCTTATGATGTTTCTACCCCTCTATCTCTTGTAGTGGATTGAGTTTTCCCTTTGAAGTTATCTTATCGGATTGAGTCTTTAAGGATTTGAGAACACTTGATGTATGTCTTGCATGGGCTTATCTGTGGTGACAATGGGATATTCACGTGATCTACTTGATGTATGTTTTGGTGATCAACTTGCGGGTTCAGTGACCTTGTGAACTTATGCATAGGGTTTGCCACATGTTTTCGTCTTGACTCTCCGGTAGAAACTTTGGGGAACTCTTTGAAGTTCTTTGTGTTGGTTGAATAGATGAATCTGAGATTGCGTGATGCATATCATATAATCATACCCGCAGATACTTGTGGTGACATTAGAGTATCTAGGTGACATTAGGGTTTTGGTTAATTTGTGTCTTAAGGTATTATTCTAGTACGAACTCTAGGATAGATCGAACGGAAAGAATAGCTTCGTGTTATTTTACTACGGACTTGAATAGATCGATCAGAAAGGATAACTTTGAGGTGGTTTCTGTGACACCCGGATAATTAAGCTACAGTAATCGTCTACTAATGAGGCCACGCCATCGCTGTTACTGTTGCTAATCTCGCTTAGATTCAAATCGGTTCAAATTCAGAATTTAAAGTAAAGTCAAATAAATTATTTCTTCAAGCAGTAAAACTAAAATGTTCAAGTAATTCTATGAATTCCCCTGATCATCTTCTTGATGAATCCAACTTCATTTGACTCACCATTTAATCCCTGGGAAAATATAAAGTGGGCCAAAATCATATTAAATGACCTTTTCAATTTCTAAAAATGCTTGAACGATTCCTTTGGCCCTGGAACTTTTTAGGCAACACCAAAATGTTGTGCCTGAACCTTTTGCTAAGTTTCACATTCAACAAAAAAAATTTGATGCCTTGTTTCCATCCAAAACAGTAGCTATCCTTTTAATAGAAAAGAAAAGAAATAAAATTAGAAAAAAAGGAACCCCCCCTTTCCCCACCGGTCCTCGACCCCGCCAGCTCGGTCAGCCACCCCCATAGTTCGGCCCACCTCCCCCCCCTTATCCCCTCACCCCGAGCAAACCCCAACCGCTACCACCCCACTTCCCCTCCCCTCGATCCCCCCCCCCCCCCGCTCCTCTCCCCAACCCGACCCGATCTGGATCGGGATCGGGCGAACTGCCCCGACCCCATAACCCTCGCCCCTCGCCACCACCTCAACCCCGCGACCGCTCTCCTCCCGCGCGGCGCCGCCCGACCCGAAGCCGCTCGTCGCCCCGACCCCTTCGCTCCCGCCGATGTGCGCTGTCACTGTCGCTGGATCGCCGGCGCCACCTCGCCCCGACGTCGCCCTGGCGCCTCGTCCTCAACCTCGCGACGTCCTCGACCTCCTCCTCGAACGCCGTCGACCGTCGCCACTTTGACGGACCACCACGTCGTTGCCCGTCGCCGCCTCGTCCTCCATCTCCCCGACGGACGCCTTCCTCGACCTCTTCCTCGACCGGCCACCCCGAGCCCATTGTCGTTCCCTACAACTCCTCTGTGAGCACCCCCCTGTCCGGCCCCTGTCCCCTCTGCCTCCCCTAGTAGCCGCTGCTCGCCCGCCGTTGTGTGCGCCGCTGCCACCCTTGCCTTGGCCGCGCGCTCCAGCCCGCCCGTGCTGCGACCGTCTCGTGCGCTTGTCGTCGCCGCAGCCGGGGCCCCGCTCCCTCACCCGCTCACCCCACCGGCCTCCGCTGCTGAAGCTGCGCCTGCCGTCCGTGACCCGCTCTACTGACCGCCACGCCCGCCGCGCCTGCCGGCGTTCTGCCATGCGCGCATAGCCCTGGTGGCCGGTCCTGTTGGTTAACACTAAACACCCCCTCTAACCCTATGACATGCGGGCCCCCTCCACTAAATAAAATGACTTTAAATAAACTATAAGTTAAATAGGTCACTGACATAATGGGCCCACTAACTAATTAGACTTTTTTTAATAAATAAAACATGGTTAACAAATTGTCCCATTGACAGTGGGGACCCACTGGTCAGTTTGACCAGTCAATAGTCAAACTTTGACTGCTGACAGGGCTGCTGACTCAGCCCCTGTCCCCACCCGTCATACACTTACACGCACTGCTGGGTACACTCTCTGTGTACCCATAGCAATTTCACTTCATAGATTTTCGAATTAAAATAAATCCTGTAATTTTTAGAAAATTGTTTAAACCTATGATAAATAATAGAAAATTATCCGTACCTCAGATGAAAATGTTTTCTACATGAAAGTTGCTCAGAACGGCGAGACGAATCCGAACACGTAGTCCATTTACCTGTCAGATGTCTCTAACTATCTGAACATGGAACTTTCCCCCTCCGTTCATCTGTCTGACACAGGTCCGGAATCGGGAAAACATTCCCGGTTGACTTCCCCCTTCACCGGTATCGTGTAGCACCGCGTTAGAACACGTCTAGCTCTGCCTGTTGTCCCGTTATGCACTTGCTTTCTATGTATTTACTGTTTCTCCCCCCTCTTCTCTTTGGTAGACCCCGTGACGATGCTGATGCCCCTGTGATCGACGACGTCACCGACGACCCCTCCTTCTCGTCTGAGCAACCAGGCAAGCCCCCCCTTTGATCATCCCGATATCGCCCATTCCATTCTCTCATGCTTGCATTAGATTTTTCTACTGTAATTGTTTGTTCCTATTCTGATGCATAGCCTGCTTTTGTAACCTGCTTATTGTTACCTACCTGCTTATCCTAAACTGCTTAGTATAGGTTGGTTAGTGATCCATCAGTGACCCCCACCTTGTCCTTGTTGCCCCTGCTTCATCATCGAAGACCAGGCCCCGGCACCGCACATCACTTTCCCCTTAGTTGCTCGACACTACTGGGTTACTATCGAGTGCCGAGGGTGAGACCTCATTAGCACTTCTGATGTTAACCCTGTAGTGTAGCTATTCGGTCGTGGTCATCGAGGGTGATTCCGCCTTAACCACTTCCGATACGACTCCGTCGTGCAACCCCTCAAGTGTGAACCTCGAGGGTGGATCCTCTTACGTTCACCTTGATGATTACATCAAGTGGAATTCACCGGGGGTGATTCCTCGGGTTTTCCCCTTGATGTTTGGACACACGGATACTTGGACTTTACAACTGTTACTTGGAAAGGTGGGCCAACCCTGGGGGGTACCAGCGAGTGATGTGGAGACGGGTTGACTTGGAGGGTGCCTGCGAGATAATTACGAGGCGTGGCCGAGCATTCCTAGCCCTTGCCGCAAGTCCTCGAGATGGGGCAATGGGGTCACATCTTTTGTGAGTCTCTGCTTGTTACCGCGTGCTCCTAATCCACTACGATTTGTATATTTGATCCGAGGGGACTCTGGCCTGATAGCACTAACCATCACGTGGGCATAGTATGGGCGTTCTATGTCGTATGCATCAGCCGAAGCTTAATAGATGTCAGCGACTGAGCGGCGCGCGCCGGGTTGGACTGCGTAAGCTCCTGCCTTTTGGAAGGAGGTAGCTAAGTCTGCTCACTGGCCGCCCTCGCAATGTGCAGGAGTTCCCGGGGCGATGGCCCATCACCCCTGGGGGCATAGGTTTAGTCCGGCGTGCTGACCTCTCTATTAAGCCTAGGTCGGGTTGCGATGTATCGTTTGGCCGAGGCCGGGCATGACCCAGGAAAGTGTGTCCGGTCGGAGTTAATCGAGCGTGGTGGGTAAGTTGGTGCACCCCTCCAGGGAAGAAAACATCTATCGATAGCCTGTCCTACGGTAACGGACACTTGGAATTGTATCCCGATCGATACAACTAGAACTGGATACTTGAGGTGATAACTGGATAGTATGGCTCTGGGATCGCTTTCTCGCAGGGAGTCGAGAAGGGATCTCTGGCCGAGGTTGATAACTCTACTACTTTACTTTATGCTACTCTTATCTCTTCTGATGCTGCAAGATGCTTGGAGCTGCTTGAAGATGCTAGCTTTCGATAGGCTAGGCTTTCCCCCTTCTCTTCTGGCATTCTGCAGTTCAGTCCACAGATACAGCCCATTTCATTGATACCGATGCATATGTAGTGTAGATCCTTGCTTGCGAGTACTTTGGGTGAGTACTCACGACTGCTTTGCTCCGCCTTTTCCCCCCTTTCTTCTTCTTTCCGGTTGATGCAACCAGATGTTGGAGCCCAGGAGCCAGATGCCACCGTCAATGCCTACTACTACGTGGAGACCGCCGATGACCAGGAGTAGTTAGGAGGATCTCAGGCAGGAGGCCTTGCCTTTTCGATCGATGTTGCTTTTGTGTTAATCTTCTTAAGGCAAACTTGTCTAACTTATGTCTGTACTCAGATATTGTTGCTTCCGCTGACTCTTGTGTATTCGAGCTTATGTATTTGAGTCCTCGAGGCCCCTGGCTTGTAATATAAATTTTGTATTATTTTAATTTGTGTCTGGAGTTGTGTTGTGATATCTTCCTGTGAGTCCTTGATCTTGATTGTACACATTTGCGTGTATGATTAGTGTACGATTGAATCGAGGGCGTCACAAGTTGGTATCAGAGCCCATTATAGGTTCTCATAACTAATTCCTCCCGGAGAGCCCCTTATTACAGATGATCTCTTGCTGCACCAGAAGATTCTGAAGATACTCTATGATGTTCTCTTGAGACTTTGTGCCTGTCGCTTTTGAAATTCCCTACCACCGATATATCCTTATAGATAACTACATACAATTGTCATTCATACAATCATTCCTTGTTGCTCTTGTTATTACAAGATGCCCTAAAATACTCTCCGTTGCCCCGAGAATCCTTTGAGCTTACTGAGGGAGTCCTAGACTAAGGGGTCCTCGGGCGTCCGGCCTGTTAGCTATGGGCCGGACTGATGGGCTGTGAAGATATGAAGACCGAAGACTGCACCCGTGTCCGGATGGGACTCTCCTTACCGTGGAAGGCAAGCTTGGCGACCGGATAAGTAGATTCCTTTCTTTGTAACCGACCCTGTGTAACCCTAGATCCTCCCGGTGTCTATATAAACCGGAGGACGTAGTCCGGAAAGGGAGATACTCATTACCATAGTCATACAGGCTAGACTTCTAGGGTTTAGCCATTACGATCTCGTGGTAGATCAACTCTTGTAATACTCATATTCATCAAGATCAATCAAGCATGAAGTAGGGTATTACCTCCATAGAGAGGGCCCAAAACTGGGTAAACATCGTGTCTCCTGTTACCATCGAGACACACAGTTCGGGACCCCCTACCCGAGATCCGCCGGTTTTGGCACCGACATTGGTGCTTTCATTGAGAGTTCCACTGTGCCGTCGACAACAGGATCGATGACTCGCCTCATCCTTAAAGACAATATCACTACCGGAGGAGAACTGGCCCTAGGCCAAACCCTCTGGTTGGGCAGCTTTACCATGACCGCCCGTTCGGCCGATAAGCCGACAATGACCTCTCGGGCCATCGAAAATCCTCTTCATCTCAACCCCAAACACTCCAAGCAGATGGATCCGGCGGAGTTTTCGTCTTTAAACGAACTCCTAGATAGTATCGCCACCCTGGGAACCGCCACAGATTATGATCGGATCGGGCTTAAACCCGACCAAAGAGAGATTAAATCTCCACCGATCACCCACCAGATAGCGGTAGTAGAGGAGCAAGACGGCGACTCTTCCCCTATACTGAAGATGGACTACGTCCGGATCACCGACCCTGAAGAGCCGGGTACCCACCCGCAAAAGGAGGTGACCGGCTTTCTGAACATAGAATCGGATGGCGGGCGAAGGCAACCAGAGGATACTCCGGAGCCCGGACTGTTAAGTCTGGTAAAACTTCAGACTCCGGATCACCGATCGGGTCAGGGTCCAGATCCAATTCCACCCACCCACCCAGACATAAGCGCTCTCACGAGCATACAACAGCAGTCTCAGGAAACGGTCCACCACTTCTGGGCCAGATTCCTCCTTGTCAAGGACAAGGTTAAAGATTGCCGCGACGAGGACGCGATATCAGCGTTCCGCAACAATTGCCTGAACGAAGGAATCCTCAACACCATTAATCGCCGCCGCATACTACACTTCGCTGACTTGGCAACTATCGTACAGAAGTACAGCGCAATGGAAAGCGCCTAGAGGGATCAAGCAGCTTGTTGGGAGTCATCGCTCCCAACTCAACCACTGGTCCAGGCGAAAAGGGCGCATCCTCGTGATGCGCCCAGTCCAATAGCCAAGAAATACAAACCCATTACGCGGCGCGGAACCGTTCTGGAGAGATGGCTCGATGGCCCATGCAAAATACACACAACACCGGATACCATACCAACCCACAGCCTTAGAGCATGTTGGATTCTCCGGCAGGTGGCCAAAAGCAGCGAGGACATCCTTACAAAAAACACCCCAGAGCAACACCCTCCAGAAGATGACGACCCCAGAGTACTGATGGTCTTTGAGACATTCGCTTCAAACAATAAGCGCAAAAGGGCACTTTGCGGCCTTGCCAAAGTCTGTCAAATCACCACAGTAAACCCTTGGAACGACATGGCTATAACCTTTAATGCCGGCGACGAACCAAAATACAAGACAGTCCGAGCATCAGCCACTTTAGTCCTCAGTCCCATCGTGGACGGCTTTCGACTCACCAAGGTCCTCATGGATGGTGGCAGCGGACTAAACCTCATCTATGAGGATACACTCCACAAAATGGAAATAGACAGGAGCCGCATTAAGCAAAGAAACACGACCTTCCGAGGAATCATTCCCAGTCGGGAGGCGCGGTGTGCGGGAAAAATCATACTTGACGTGGTATTCGGCACGCCAGAGAATTATCGGTCTGAAGAGATCACCTTCCAAGTGGCTCCTTTTAGCAGCGGACACCACGCCCTGTTGGGGTGGGATGCTTTTACACGCTTCCAAGCTATACCTCATTACGAGTATATGAAGCTCAAAATGCCCGGACCAAATGGCATAATCACTCTTGTCAGTGATCCGGACAGAGCACTCCGCGCCGAAAACAAAACCGCATCCCTGGCCCTTGAGGCATTATCTGAAGCCCTCGCAGCCAAAGAATTAACCGCACTACGCTCCACGGTGGATAGGGACGATGTGATCTTAGACAAACGATCCAAATCAACCTCCTTCAAACCGGCAGAAGAAATAGTCAAATTGCAGGTCCACCCAACGGACCCCAAGAAGACAGCATCTATTCGAGCACAACTTGACCCAACGGTCGACGCCGTACTAAGGGATTTCCTTCACGAAAACTAGGATATATTCGCCTGGCACCCTTCTGACATGCCTGGAATCCCACATGAGTTGGCCGAACACAGCCTTAACACCCTAAAGGGATACAAACCAATCAAACAAGCACTACAACGCTTTTCCGAGCCCAAATGCCAAGCTATGGGGGAGGAGCTGGCCAAGCTAATTGAGGCTAGATTCATCAAAGAGATAAAACATCCTGATTGGCTGGCAAACCTGGTGACGGTACCAAAGAAGGACAAATCCTGGCAGTTATGCGTCGATTTTAAAGACCTCAATAAGGCTTGCCCTAAGGATCCCTTCCCCCTCCCCCGCATTGATCAAATCATTGATGCTACCGCAGGACACGACTCACTATGTTTCCTTCATGCATATTCCGGATACCATCAAATAATGAAGGAGTCCGATCAAGCTGCAACAGCATTCATTAACCCATATGGGCCATTCTGCTTCAACACCATGCCCTTTGGGCTCAAGAGCGCCGACGCCACATACCAACGCATGATTCAAACATGCTTGGAGAAACAGATCGGCAAGACAGTTGAAGCTTATGTGGACGATGTCGTCATCAAGACTAGGCGCATCGAAACACTAATAGACGATTTACGTCTCACATTTGATAACCTCCGCGCGTATGACATTAAGCTCAATCCGGAAAAGTGCGTTTTCGGAGTCCCCACTGGAAAACTGCTGGGCTTCATCGTTTCCAACAGAGGAATTGAAGCAAATGCAGCCAAAATCCAAGCTCTGTCACAATTGGCTATGCCTACAGACCTTAAACAAGTCCAAAAGCTCGCGGGTTGCGTGGCAGCTCTAAGCCGCTTAATCTCCAGATTGGGAGAAAAGGCACTGCCACTCTATCGCCTTCTACGGCGAACTGATCACTTCGAGTGGACGGACGCGGCAATAGCCGGACTGGAGGAAATAAAAACCCTTCTTGCGAGCAACCCAATCCTGCCCGCGCCAAACGTCGGCGAACCGATGTTATTATACATATCAGCAACAAAATAGGTGGTGAGCGCCGTGCTCGTTGTTGAACGAGAACAGGACGGACACAACTTCCCACTTCAGAAGCCAGTATACTACGTATCCACTGTCCTTACACCATGCAAATCCCGGTACCCCCGCTATCAAAAGATAGCATACGCGGTCTTCATGGCATCCCGAAAGCTCCGTCACTACTTCCAGGAGTGTTCGATCATGGTGGCTTCCGAAGTACCACTCAATGACATTATAAACGACCGCGATGCCACGGGCCGGATTGCCAAATGGGCCATTGAGCTCCTTCCATTTGATATTACATACAAACCACGTCGAGCTATTAAATCCCAAGTACTGGCTGACTTCGTCGCCAAATGGACAGAGTACGACACATATTCCAATTGGGTTATGTATTTCGATGGCTCCAAAATGCTGGCGGGGCTAGGGGCCGGCGTCGTTTTAAAGTCACCTACTGGAGACGTTGTTCAGTACGTACTCCAAATACTATACACAGACTCCAACAATGCAGCCGAATATGAGGCCTTATTGCATGGTCTCCGGATGGCTGTCTCCATGGGCATACAACGCCTAGAAGTGCGCGGGGACTCAAATTTTGCAATATCTCAAATAAATGGAGACTTCGACGCCAAAGATCCGAAGATGGCAGCTTATCGTAATGCCGTCATAAAAATGTCGGCCCATTTTGAGGGGCTCGAGTTCCATCACGTGGCTCGAGAAAGTAATCAAGCAGCAGACTTCTTGCTCGTATTGGTGCTAAGCGCAACCCCGTCCCGCCTAATATCTTTCTGGAAAGGCTTTTTAAGCCATCCGTGCTGTGGCAGGGGAAAACGGCAACACTAGTCCGGATCCGAACATAACCCCAGATTCCGAAAACACCGACATCATCGGAGGCTCAGCCACCGAAATAACACCGTCGGCACATCTCATCATGGCAGTCATTGCCCCATGGACCGAACCCTTCCTGGCCTACCTTAACAGGAAGGAGCTTCCTGAGGACCGCCGCATTGTCCGGCGTTCGAAGGCCTACAAGGTCCATGACGGGGAGCTCTATAAGAAAAGCGCTACCCGAGTCCTTCAAAGATGTATCTCCGAGGACGAGGGGCGGTAGCTCCTGGCTGAGATTCATGCCGGTCTCGGCGGGCACCACGCCGCAGCTCAGGCCCTTGTTAGCAAGGCCTTCCGTACAGGATTCTATTGGCCGACGCCCCGAGCGGATGCACAGTACCTTGTCCAACGTTGCGTTGGATGCCAACTCTTCGCCAACCAAAGCCATGTGCCCCCCACCTCCCTACAAACAATCCCCATCACTTGGACTTTTGCGGTCTGGGGACTGGATATGGTTGGACCCCTTAAAGGAGGAAGCCATAAATATTTGCTAGTTATGGTGGACAAATTCACCAAGTGGATAGAGGCTAAACCAGTTAAAACGGCCGAGTCCAGGCCAGTAATAGACTTTATGTCTGGCGTCGTACACCATTACAGTGTTCCGCACATCATGATCACTGATAACGGCTCCAATTTCACAGCCGACGAAGTGAAAACCTGGTGCGCTAATCTGGGCATCAAGCTCGATTACGCCTCTGGATATCATCCACAAACAAACGGTCAAGTCGAATGAGCCAATGGTCTTATTATGAGCAGCATTAAGCCTAGACTAGTGCGGTCTTTGAAAGAGTCAGACAAGCACTGGGTTGAGGAGCTCGACTCCGTACTCTGGGGGCTCCGGACCACGCCCAATCGCACTACCGGATACACACCTTTCTTCATGGTGTACGGCGCAGAGGCAGTACTACCCTGCGACATTATTCATGAATCACCTCGAGTGCGCATGTACGAAGAGAGAGAGAGGCCGATCTCGATCGGCAGGACAACTTAGATGCCCTGGAGGAGGAGCGCAATGTCGCAAAAGCCCGTTCCGCATTTTATCAACAACAGGCTCGCAGGTATCAAAGCAGAGAGGTGCGGGCCAAAACTTACAACGTCGGCGAACTCGTTCTACGCCTGCCGGAGAAGAAAAAGGACAAACTCAAGCCCAAGTGGGAGGGTCCCTTCATCATTGACGAAGTTCTCACCGGAGGGGCGTACCGCCTGCGTGATGCGTCAGACAATCGATTAGAGCCGAACCCCTGGAACGCGGCCAGACTCCGAAGATTCTATGCCTAGCGCGGAAATCTTTGTTCGTCTCCTTCCCCTATTGTTTCCGTCATTTTTTCTCTCTCTTTTCGTTTTTTCTTTTCAGCTTTAAAAGCTTTCGTGTGGTTAGACCGAACACCCCCAACACATACATCTTGAAGTATGTACGTCTATTATACCTGGGGGCTTCTTGGAAAGAAGCTTGCTATTGTTATTTTCCGAGCATCAAGCTCTTCACATATGCGTTTTCTCCCATATGTACCTTTTCTTCGCCATTATATGCATCGATATGACTTAAGTTTTGGCCAACCTGGGTTGCCTGGCTCCTGTGCTTATGCCCTACGTTCCCGTTAGTTCGGCTAGGGCATAAAGGGAGCACCTCTGTGATTGTTACTGCCGGGTCATCCGGATGTGTACCTCAGACTGGGTGAAGCCGAAAGCTAGCGTTCTTAAGGGAATATTCGGTCGGTGAACTAAAGCTGTTTTTGCATTCGTCCCATCGTGAACCCCCAGAAGTTATACACATTGTGATTTCTTCATCACAGTTCGGACATGCGCATCGATGCATGCACACCCAGGGAAAGGAACCCTTAACGGAACTATTCTCTCTGGAAGATGTTTCTTACACTCTTAATGTAATATAACATAACTAGCCGGATAATTGTCTGTTCAAGCAACTATGACCCCTACGCCTGGTTTCCACGCATACCCCGGTTTATTTTGCCGCTTAGGTATTCGGAAACACTCCGCACCTTTGGGTCGAGAGATTGAAGCGAAAAGGTCGGCCATGAAAATCGTTTTACCATCCAGCTAGAAGGAAAAATACATAGTCACTTAGGACTTAAAAACTTCCTCCTCTATGCCGTTCAACAGGCAGTCTAATTTACAATCCTGTTGGGAGTATCTAGGAGCCACCTCTACTTCGCCATATACTAAACTAACGGGAATTTCTTCCCCATTTAACCCTAGCGGTCTGACCCGGGCAATGTGATTCGGGTCCAGCTTGGTATATCGTGTTTTTACCATGGACCAGGCCTCTTTGCACCCTCTCGGCAAGCCGATATCTTCCATAGTCGGATACGCTGCCGCGCTCCCTTGATCAACTCTACAAGCTTCTCCATACTCCCTCGAGGGGAATCGGATGGCCATAAGGCCTTGGCTACACTCCGCATTGTCTGTCGAGCTTGCTCGTGCAACTGCGACAGCCCTTGCAGGAGATCACTTGATGATCCGGACACCTCCTCTTCAGGACGGCCCGTCAATATACCTACAATCATAGCTATATCAACTACTTTTACCTCCAAATTATTTTAAGGTAAGATCCGGTCACATACTGAATATGCCGCCTCGCAGCTTTTTATTCTCCTTCACGGAGTCAGCTAGCTGGGCCCGCACATCTTTTAGTTCTTCGCCAAGTTTGGTGTTTGAGTCCTGGAGTTTGTTTTTCTCCTCTCTGACTCGGGCCAGGATATGCTCGCCTGCGGCGTGTAGTCTTTTTGCCTCTTTCTCTCCCGCTTGAGCGATTTTCAGCTTCTCTTCTAGTTGATCTGATGATCCTATTATGAGATAAGCAACAGTATTAGCACAGCTACTGTATAATTGTTATTCCTCGATGGAGGGGATCCTTACCAGAAGATGCCTTCTTGGACTCTTTCAGTTCAGCGGTGGAGGCATTTAGCTGTGTCCGACACTGCTCCAGCTCTTGAGCTAGCAGGTTGTTCCTCTCCGTCAGAACCTGGTTATACACCAATCCTTAAATCACTTGTGCCAACTGCTTTTAGTCTCGGGGCCTACTAGCATGTGGTTATCCTTTTCGGACAAAATAAACCTTACCCACACATCCGTTAAATGCTGCTTTGTGGCTCTACCAAGCCCATCTTGAGCAGCTTGGATGTATGCGTCAGCCGAGCTGAAGGCATCAAACGCCTCTTTCAAACAGCGGGGGTCTCGTAAAATGGCCCTCCAGCGCCGATGATTCATGGCGCTCTCCACTTCCGAGTTGGTGACGGACATATTTTCCGAGCCCTCGGCCGAAGGACAGTCCGGCGTCACTCCCATATCGGCCCCTGTCCCCTCGGCTGGGGCTGGATCCTGGCTGCTGGGAGTATTACTACCCGGACCCCCGGACACAGTCCGGCGGACTCTTTTCCTGATACGGGATGAACATGAAAGTCATAGTTGGATGCGACTATTAAAAAACATATTTGCAAATCCATACCTCTTTGACGAGGGCCCGACCGTGTCTTCGTATGCCTTCCTCTTCGAAGGCTTGCCCGGTGCGGGAGCCACTCTCTTCGGAGTTGCTCCTGGAGTAGCGCGGTATGTCAAACGCCTCCCCTTCGAAGCAGGAGACAGTGCGGTGGGTGAGGCAAAACGAGGGAATCCTTTTGGGGAATATGCCTCCTGACTACTTACGTGTGAAGCGGGGAGAAGACCAGGGTAATCGTCGATGATGGCCACTTCGGTGTTGTCGTAGCTCGCCTGGTAAAACACGCCATTCTCGAGCACCATGAATATATCCGGATCCTCTTCAAATCCAGGATCAAGGTCCTGATCGTGGCCCTCAGGCTGCGGGGCGGGGCTGTAAAGCCCCTCGGAAGTTTTTCGCCAGTGCTGTTATAAATGGACGGGTTAATAAAGCTCAGGGAGAGGAATGAGTGGAGCAAAAAAGTTGAGGACTCACCCAGCTAGGAGGATTGTACATGGAATATCCTTCGCTGTGTGTGATGCACAGGAACTCCTCTTCCTCACCTTTGAACAGTTCGACCAATATTTTGGCTAGGGCGGCAGGGGTGTCCGGAACTTTCCTACCGCAGCGGGAGGTGTCATCTTCCCCATTGTAATTCCACATGGGAAGTCCTCTGTATTGGAGTGGCTAAACTCCCCGTGCTATAGAGGTCGCCTTCACTTCGACTATTGTATACCCGTACTGGGCAAGCGTCCTGATCTTGCTCAGGAGTTGGCGAACTTCCGCACTATCTTCCTCCTCGAGGCTCCCAGGGCGCCAGCTGCGGCGCTTCTTCAGAGGAACACTCCCAAACTCGGGGAGGGCTCTCCGGACTGGATCAAGAAGTACGACGTCATCAATGTAGAAACACCCAGAGTTTGACTCTTCAGACGCATTCTTCGGCGTGCCGGATAGGTATCCATTCTCGGCAATGCGCCATATTTCGGCTCCCCCCACTTTTGTGGTTACGTGGGACAAGGCAGAACAACTTTCTCCATAGTTCAAAATGGACCTCAATACCCAGAAATAGTTCGCATAAAGCAACATAACCCGCGATGTGCAGAATGGAGGCCGGGGTAAAATTGTGCAACTGGAGGCCATAATACTCCAGAAGCCCTTGGAGAAATGGGTGAATTGGAAATCCCACGCCCTCAGCAGATATGGGACGAAGCACACTCGTTCTCCCGCAGAAGGATTGGGGAAATCCCTCACCTGGGTTTTGCCGTTGAAGGAGGCCAGTCCTGCTCGAACATGGACCAGATCTGCAGGAGGGAGAAATCCCTGCGTCTGCAACTTCTCCAATTGGCAGTGGGACACAAAGCACCTCTCCCACTAGCCTCTCTCTAGGTTGGAACGGGAAGGGGAGCTGGGAATGTTAGCCATGTTGGAATGGTCTTTCCTGGCAGTCTCTGAGGATTTTCTCCGCGTGGTGCTGAATGGATCTGAGATCCAATCTCTTTAAATAGACACTCCTTTTGGCATGGCTAGGGTGTTATTTGCAAAAAATACCCTGGCCGTCCGCATTCGCTCGACACGTGGAAGATGAAGACATAGATACACAGAAGCCGAGGGATGCGGCATTGAATTAAAAGCCGAATACATTACTTGGAAGCCGTCGGAGGGGGAACCCGCCTTGCAATGCCGAAGACAATCTGCGCGCCGAACACCTCATCATTGAAGCCTGGTTCGGGGGCTACTGAGGGAGTCCTGGACTAAGGGGTCCTTGGGCGTCCGGCCTGTTAGCTATGGGCCGGACTGGTGGGCTATGAAGATATGAAGACCGAAGACAGCACCCGTGTCCGGATGGGACTCTCCTTTGCGTGGAAGGCGAGCTTGGCGACCGGATATGTTGATTCCTTTCTTTGTAACCGACCCTGTGTAACCCTAGATCCTCCCGGTGTCTATATAAACCGGAGGACATAGCCCGGAAAGGGAGATACTCATTACCGTAGTCATACAGGCTAGACTTCTAGGGTTTAGCCATTACGATCTCGTGGTAGATCAACTCTTGTAATACTCATATTCATCAAGATCAATCAAGTAGGAAGTAGGGTACCTCCATAGAGAGGGCTCGAACCTGGGTAAACATCGTGTCTCCTGTTACCATCGACCTTAGACGCACAGTTCGGGACCCCCTACCCGAGATCCGCCGGTTTTGACACCGACACTTACTGCCTTGTAGTTCCTTACCACATGAATACTCCTACGGATAATTCCTCGCACTTATCGAGTATTCGTTCATCCCCAGTTATTCGTATGCTTCATAATATTCTCTGAAATACTATTCAATCTTCCGAGAATCCTCTTCAAACTATTGCCCGGCAATTACTTGTCTGCTTACATTATTGATGCTTCTTATAGGTCTAGCAATATTCATTAGTATCATTTGACACCGTCATTTTGTTCCTATTGATTCAACCTGTGAGCGAATGCGCGCAATCATCAGTTGATCCTTTTAAATGATCTTTCCGGCTCAGACGTCACTCCGGACATGAGCTGGTTCTCGGCCAACCAAACCTTAATTGATTATCGATCTATATCTATTCAACTTACTTGTCTTTTGATCAGAGTGTCTGCTTCTGATCTTCTAATTTGGAAATCATAATTTCTTTGCATTAAGATTGAATTATTCAGATGTTTCTATAATCCAATGCATTTGCATTCTTTCCTTCTTCTGATTAAGTACTGATACTCAAATCAGATCCATTGAGGACCGTTGAATCCTTTGTTGGATTATTATCCGACAGTTTCCTTCATATTCAAAATTTTGTGCGCTCTTCCCCTGATACATATCGCCTTTGGTAAATTGTATTCTCTGCTTTGTCAACCATGCTCTGCTTCCGTGCTCGAGTTAATTACCTCTAAAGTTTTTGCAAATGTTCCTAAGATGCCCCGATGGGTTGAACTAATGCTTTCCCTAATTTGTGTGAACCCGGAAATTTCTATGGGTCATACTCTACTGGTGTTATGCCGGATAAAAATTTCTACACTACAACTTCGTCAGGAGCGAGAAGTAAATGAGAGGTTATGCATTGAAGAAGTGGGAGTCGACCTTGAACTTTGTGTTCATGCCCATAGACACGATGTGGATCTTATTATGGAAGCTTCTCTTATAATCAAATGTTCCCTTGGTATAAGCTCATCTTGCATCTTTAAATTGATTGTGCAATCGTGGTTCCGGGCATATTTTCTCCTTGATTCCATTTCCCTGACAAGTTAAAATACTTGTCTTCTGTAGATCATTTCATCTGTCCAACCTCTATTTTGATCTACCTCGAGTATTGCCCCCTGTTATCTCAAGGATATTGTGTCATTGCACTACCTCTTGTGAATTCTCATTGGAATGATACTCCATCACATCATTCCTATCCTGATCGGCTATATCATTATCGAGCAACTTTTAACTGTGCTACCCGGTCCTTCTTCCCGGAGCAACTTCCGACGATGAGCTCAGCTTACGTTGATCTTCCTCATCTTATCATTTCACCTCGAACAACAAGCTTGACTTCAAGCTTGTGTCGAATCCGTATTTCTCATAGCCTTTCACTTCATCCTTCCTTTTTGCTCGATGGCATCTTCATAGAGTCTCTCGACAAAGTTTGTCGTGATCACCGTCAGCACTTTGGCTTCTTCAGAGATGTCAAGTGAATTCATGGCTAGAAATACCATCCTTGCCTCTCGATGATTTGTGTCAGCATCGACAACTTTCTTGTCTTTCCCCCCAACACAAACTTGTTCATATTAATTTTGGGAATACATCCTTTTTGACATGTCGATTGATTGCTACTGAACCCATCGGCCACCCCCTCATCTTTTCCCTGATAAAATAGCATGCTATGTTCTAAAAATTATGATGGATCCTTTGTGTTCCCAAGGTCTGATCTTTACCTGATGACCATGTCAATCCTATCCCAAAGCATGATTGTGGTACTCCGAACCTCTTTAGAACCATTTGGAGGCGCAATGCTAAATGTTTCTGGGTCACTTATCCAACCACTGTTGTATGGGTAACGTCATGAATTTCCTCTCCCCTTTACCTAAAAGGCAATCTACTACCTTGTCATGGATGTCATCCTCTGCTTGTCCTTGGGAATAATATACTCCTGATATTTGTGTTTAAACACATTTTTCTTTCCAATGTTCTGACTAATCTATTGTTCACCTTTTCTTTTCCATTGTTTTGTTTAACCTATCTTGTGGTTTATGAGACCTAAGCAGTAATAATTCCCTGCTTATGTAAACACCTCGGTGTAAAATTTGTCATTAAGACCTTGTTATTATTATTGTTGACATTCCGGTGACCACCGATGGACGAGAACCTTGCCTATTGGTCCGCCTCGCCTTGCGAGCAGGAAAATGGTTCTCTCCATCCCTCGCCCTTGGTACCAACGTTGTTGCCAACATAATTGATAGTCTATCCTCTGATTTGCCTTGCTATCATGACCGTGCAAAATGATTAGCGCTTTCCTGCTTTTAACCCACATGGTGGGCCCATAACCCACAGTTTCACAGGATCGAAACCTGACTCTCCTGTACATCCCTGTCTTTCAAAATTGTTCCTCACGCTTGGCTTCGTATGTAATTTACGACCAACCTTATTGTGATCGGTTCTGGTATCAGATGCAATACTTATTCTCGATGCTTTGAACCCCTTTCACACTCTGTTTCAGACATCGAACGATTGTCCATCCGCTTGAAGCTTCTTATTGCACCTTTTAGCATTGCTATTGATGACGTTCTTGAAATTTCAACTCGAGAGATGCCTCTATGCCACGTTCACTGAGATAGCCCCCAGGTAACTATCTTGTGTTGAGCTCCGTCCTTCCCGAGTCTTTCCCCCTTACTCCACCTCTTAAATCTCGGGACGAGATTTCTTATAGTGGAGGAGAATTGTGACGCATGGATAATTAAGCTATAGTAATCCTCTA
The DNA here is from genome assembly GCF_002575655.3 of Aegilops tauschii subsp. strangulata. Classification (NCBI taxonomy): domain Eukaryota; kingdom Viridiplantae; phylum Streptophyta; class Magnoliopsida; order Poales; family Poaceae; genus Aegilops; species Aegilops tauschii. Next base: position 133,779,464 of record NC_053035.3, read on the forward strand.
CTAATGAGGCCATGTCATCACTATTACTGTTGCTAATCTCGGTTAGATTCAAATCGGTTCAAATTCAGAATTTAAAGTAAAGTCAAATAAAGTATTTCTTAAGGAGTAAAACTAAATTGTTCAAGTAATTCTATAAATTCCCCTGGTCATCTTCTTGATGAATCTAACTTCATTTGACTCACCATTTAATCCCTGGGAAAATATAAAGTGGGCCAACATCATATTAAATGAACTTTTCAATTTCTAAAAATGCTTGAACAATTCCTTTGGCCCTGAAACTTTTTAGGCATCACCAAAATGTTGTGCCTCAACCTTTTGCTAAGTTTCACATTCAACAAAAATCTTTTGATGCCTTGTTTCCATCCAAAACAGTACCTATCCTTTTAATAGAAAATAAAAGAAATAAAATTAGAAAAAAAGGAACCCCCCCTTTCCCCATCGGGCCTCGACCCGCCAGCCCAGTCGGCCACCCCCATAGTCCGGCCCACCTCCCCCCTTATCCCCTCACCCCGAGTGAACCCTGACCGCTACCACCCCACTTCCCCTCCCCTCGATCCCCCTCGCTCCTCTCCCCAACCCGACCCGGTCTGGATCGGGATCGGGTGAACTGCCCCAACCCCATCACCGTCGCCCCTCGCCACCACCTCAACCCCGCGACCCCTCTCCTCCCGCGCGGTGCCGCCCGACCCGAAGCCGCTCGTCGCCCCGACCCCTTCGCTCCCGCCGCTGTGCGCTGTCGCTGTCGCCGGATCACCGGCGCCACCTCGCCCCGACGTCGCCCCGGTGCCTCGTCCTCATCATCGCGACGTCCTCGACCTCCTCTCGAACGCCGTCGACCGTCGCCACCGCGCCGGACCACCACGTCGTCGCCCGTCGCCGCCTCGTCCTCCACCTCCCCGACGGACGCCTTCCTCGACCACTTCCTCGACCGGCCACCCCGAGCCCATTGCCGTTCCCTACAGCTCCTCTGTGAGCACCCCCTGTCCGACCCCTCTCCCCTCTGCCTCCCCTAGTAACCGCTGCTCGCCCGCCGTTGTGTGCGCCGCTGCCACCCTCGCCTTGGCTGCGCGCTCCAGCCCGCTCGTGCTGCGACTGTCTCGTGCGCTTGTCGTCGCCGCAGCCGGGGCCCCGCTCCCTCACCCGCTTACCCCGCCGGCCTCCGTTGCTGAAGCTGCGCCCGCAGTCCGTGACCCGCTCTGCTGACCGCCACGCTCGCCGCGCCCGCCCTGGTGGCCGGCCCTGTTGGTTAACACTAAACCCCCCTCTAACCCTATGACATGCGGGGCCCCTCCACTAAACAAAATGACTTTAAATAAACTATTAGTTAAATAGGTCACTGACATAACGGGCCCACTAACTAATTAGAATTTTATTAAATAAATAAAACCTGGTTAACAAATTGTCCCATTGACAGTGGGGACCCACTGGTCAGTTTGACCAGTCAATACTCAAACTTTGACTGCTGACCAGGCTGCTGACTCAGCCCCTGTCCCACCCGTCATACACTTACACGCACTGCTGGGTACACTCTCTGTGTACCCATAGCAATTACAATTCATAGATTTTCAAATTAAAATAAATCATGTAATTTTTCGAAAATTGTTTAAAACTTTGATAAATAATAGAAAATTATTCGTAGCTTAGATGAAAATGTTTTCTACATGAAAATTGCTCAGAACGACAAGAAGAATCCGAACACGCGGTCCGTTTACCTGTCAGATGCCTCTAACTATCTGAACATGGAACTTTCCCCCTCCGGTCATCTTTGTGACACAGGTCCGGAACCGGGAAAACATTCCCGGTTGACTTCCCTCCTTCACCGGTATCGTGTAGCGCCACATTAGAACACATCTAGCTCTGCCTGTTGTCCTGTTATGCACTTGCTTGCTATGTATTTACTGTTTCTCCCCCACTTCTCTTCGGTAGACCCCGTGACGATGCTGATGCCCCTGTGATCGACTACGTCACCGACGACCCCTCCTTCTCGTCTGAGCAACCAGACAAGCCCCCCTTTGATCATCCCGATATCGCCCATTCCATTCTCTCATGCTTGCATTAGATTTTGCTACTGTAATTGTTTGCTCCTATTATGATGCATAGCCTGCTTTTGTAACCGGCTTATTATTACCTACCTGCTTATCCTAAACTGCTTTGTATAGGTTGGTTAGTGATCCATCAATGACCCCCACCTTTTCCTTGTTGTCCCTGCTTCATCATCGAAGACCAGGCCCCGGCATGGCACATCACTTTCCCCTTAGTTGCACGACACTACTGGGTTTCTATCGAGTGCCGAGGGTGAAACCTCATCAGCACTTCTCATGTTAACCCTATAGTGTAGCTATTCGGTCGTGGTCATTGAGGGTGATTCCGCCTTAACCACTTCCGATACGACTCTGTCGTGCAACCCCTCAAGTGTGAACCTTGAGGGTGGATCCTCTTACGTTCACCTTGATGATTACATTGAGTGCAATTCACCGGGGGTGATTCCTCGTGTTTTCCCCTCAATGTTTGGACACACAGATACTTGGAGTTTACAACTGTTACTTGGAAAGGCGGGTCGACCCTGAGGGGTACCCGCGAGTGATGTGGAGACGGGTTGACCTGGAGGGTGCCCGTGAGATAATTACGAGGCGTGGCCGGGCATTCCTAGCCCTTGCCGCAAGTCCTCGAGACGGGACAAGGGGGTCACATCTTTCGTGAGTCTCTGCTTGTTACCGCGTGCTCCTAATCCACTACAATTTGGATATTTGATCCGAGGGGCCTCTGGCCTGATAGCACTAACCATCACGTGGGCATAGTATGGGCGTTCTGCGTCCTATGCATCAGCCGAAGCTTAATAGATGTCAGCGACTGAGCGGCGCGCGCCGGGTTGGACTGCGTAAGCACCTGCCTTTTTGAAGGATGTAGCTAGGTCTGCTCACCGGCCGCCCTCGCAACGTGCAGGAGTTCCCGGGGCGATGACCCATGACCCCTGGGGGCATAGGCTCAGTCCGGCGTGCTGACCTCTCTATTAAGCCTAGGTCGGGTTGCAGCGTATTGTTTGGCCGAGGCTGGGCATGACCCAGGAAAGGGTGTCCGGCCGGAGTTAATCGAGCGTGGTGGGTAAGTTGGTGCACCCCTGCAGGGAAGAAAACATATATCGATAGCCTGTCCTACGATAACGGACACTTGGAGTTGTATCCCGATCGATACAACTAGAACTGGATACTTGAGGTGATAACTGGATAGTATGGCTCTGGGATTGCTTACTCGCAGGGAGTCGAGAAGGGATCTCTGGCCGAGGTTGATAACTCTACTACTTTACTTTATGCTACTCTTATCTCTTCTGATGCTGCAAGATGCTTGGAGCTGCTTGAAGATGCTAGTCTTCGATAGGCTAGGCTTTCCCCCTTCTCTTCTGGCATTCTGCAATTCAGTCCACAGATACACCCATTTCATTGATACCGATGCATATGTAGTGTAGATCCTTGCTTGCGAGTACTTTGGATGAGTACTCATAGTTGCTTTGCTCCCCCTTTTCCCCCCTTTCTTCTTCTTTCCGGTTGATGCAACCAGATGTCGGAGTCCAGGAGCCAGATGCCACCGTCAATGCCTACTACTACGTGGAGACCGCCGACAGCCAGGAGTAGTTAGGAGGCTCGCAGGCAAGAGGCCTTGCCTTTTCGATCGATGTTGCTTTTGTGCTAGCCTTCTTAAGGAAAACTTGTCTTACTTATGTTTGTACTCAGATATTGTTGCTTCCGCTGACTCTTGTGTATTCGAGCTTATGTATTCGAGCCCTCGAGGCCCCTGGCTTGTAATATAAAGCTTGTATTATTTTAATTTGTGTCTAGAGTTGTGTTGTGATATCTTCCCATGAGTCCTTGATCTTTATTGTACACATTTGCGTGTATGATTAGTGTACGATTGAATCGAGGGCGTCACAGTTTCGTACCCTACAATAATCTCTTCGTTTGTTCTCCGCTATTAGTGACTTTGGAGTGACTCTTTGTTGCTTGTTGAGGGATAGTTATATGATCCAATTATGTTATTATTGTTGAGAGAACTTGCACTAGCGGAAGTATGAACCCTAGGCCTTGTTTCAACGCATTGCAATACCGTTTTTGCTCAGTTTTATCATTATTTACCTTGCTGTTTTTATATTTTCAGATTACAAAAACCTGTATCTACCATCCATATTGCACTTGTATCACCATCTCTTCACCGAACTAGTGCACCTATACGATTTACCATTGTATTGGGTGTGTTGGGGACCATCCTCATCCTACGCCTCCCACGGATTGATAAACCTTAGGTCATCCACTTGAGGGAAATTTGCTACTGTCCTAAAAACCTCTGCACTTGGAGGCCCAACAACGTCTACAAGAAGGTTGTGTAGACATCAAGCAATTTCTTGCACCGTTGCCGGGGAGGTGAGTGCTTGAAGGTATATCTTTAGATCTTGCAATCGAATCTTTTAATTTCTTGTTTTATCACTAGTTTAGTCTATAAAAGAAAACTACAAAAAATGGAATTGAGGGCGCCTCATATGCTTCATCTTTTTAATGTCTTCCGTGAAAATAAGGATTTCGATAATTGTGCTCAATTGCTAGAGGAAGAATGCATTACAATGTTTGGCACTAAATCTTTGAATAATGAGCATGATTGCAATGTTGTTAGTATGAACTGTTTGAATATCCGTAGTACTAATTATGATTGCACTAGTCATGATGAAAATGTCTCTTATAAGCATGTCAACTTTTGTGGAGTACATAGAGTTTTCATGTACACACCAAATAGGGAAGATAGATTTTGCAAGAGGCGTAAGTATTTAGAAACTAAATGGTTGCAAGAAAGGCTAGATGTTTGTGCTGAAAATTTAAATTTTCTTAGCCATCCTTGTGAACTTTGCAATGATCGTGGTCATTTAAATATCCAATGCAAATTGTTTAATGATCGAATTGTGTCCAAAAATTGTGATGACTTTATTTCCCTTGCGCATCATAATGAACTTAGTTTGCTTTTGGGTTATGAAGAAATCAAACGTATAACTAAGGATATTCCAGAATTTGTCCTTGAGAGAGTTCTTGATTTTGATCTAGAAGAATTTTTTATGTATTGTGCGATGAATTGCATTGAAAATCCTTATATTGCCAATTACATAAGGACAAGAAAACAAATAGACGATGAAGAGAACACTAATGGAAGGGAAGAGACTTCCCAATATTCTCCTATTATTTCTTATGATGAATCAGGTAACGAGGATGAGCCTTCTATTCAACCAATCATTAATAAGGAGCCCCAAAAAGAGGATTAAACCCACACATGATGCGAAGAAGAAAAAGAAAATACGGAGAAGGAAAGGTAAAAAGGTATCCCTCCCAAATGATGTTGCTCCTAGTACTCATTGTGATGATGATAATAGCTATACTATTGGTGCTATCCATACTATTAATGATGAAAGTGATTATGCTTATGATATGAAAAGGCCCAAGCTTGGGGATGCTATGTTTGATGAGAATTACATGTTTCAGAATTTATTTGCTGCAATTAATGTTTGTCCCAAGCTTGGGGATGCTATGTTTAATGAAGATGATATTTTTAGCCTCACAAGTTTTGATGAGCAAATTTATTATGATGATAGCATGCCTCCTATTTATGATGATTATTGTGATGACACTTATGCTATAAAAAGTAGTGATGATTATATTTATAAAACTTGTCATGATTATGATTACCCTTTTTCTGAACATTACTCTTTTAATGTGAAACAATTTATAGTATTCGAGTTTCTTATGATACTCCCACTATTCCGAATGAGAAGAATTTTGCTTATGTGGAGAGTAATAAAATTTATATGCTTGTAGATCATGAAAAGAATGCTTTATGTGATGGTTATATTGTTGAATTTATTCATGATGCTACTGAAAATTATTGTGAGGGAGGAATATATGCTTGTAGGAATTGCAACAATATCAAGTTTCCTCTCTATGTGTTAAAAGTTTTGAAGTTATGCTTGTTTTGCCTTCCTATGCTAGTTGATTATTGTTCCCCTAAGTTGCTTCCTCACAAAATCCCTATGCATAGGAAGTGGGTTAGACTTAAATGTTCTAGTCATATTCTTCAGGATGCTCTCTTTATGTTTCAATTCTTATCTTTTATGTGAGCGTCATTGAAATCATCATGCCTAGCTAGGGGCGTTAAACGTTAGCGCTTGTTGGGAGGCAACCCAATTTTATTTTTGTTATTTGCCTTTTGCTCCTGTTTAGTAATAAATAATTCATCTATCCTCTGTTTTGATGTGGTTTTATGTTTTAATTAGTGTTTGTGCCAAGTAGACCCTTTGGGAAGACTTGGGTAAAGTCTTTGCGATCTCGCTGTAAAAAATAGAAACTTTTGTGCTAACGAGATTAGATGCCATTTTTTTACTGGAGAGTGCTTTTAGGTTGATTATTTTTGCATATGATTAATAGACAAATTCCTCACGTCCACCAATTTATTTCAGAATTTTTGAGTTCCAGAAGTATTCAAACAAATCAGATTGCTACAGACTATTCTGCTTTTGACAGATTCTGTTATTCATGTATTGTTTGCTTATTTTGATGAATCTATGAGTAGTATCGGAGGGTATGAACCATAGAGAAGTTGGAATAGAGTAGATATTACACCAATATAAGTAAAGAATGAGTTCACAACAGTACCAAAAGTGGTGATTTTATTTTCTTATACTAACGGAGCTTACGAGTTTTCTGTTAAGTTTTGTGTTGTGAAGTTTTCAAGTTTTGGGTAAAGATTCGATGGACTATGGAATAAGGATTGGCAAGAGCCTAAGATTGGGGATTCCCAAGGCACCCCAAGGTAATATTCAAGGACAACCAAGAGCCTAAGCTTGAAGATGTCACAGATGGCATCCCCTCTTTCGTCTTCGTTCATCGGTAACCTTACTTGGAGCTATATTTTTATTCACCACATGATATGTGTTTTGCTTGGAGTGTCATTTTTTTGCTTGCTGTTTGAATAAAATACCAAGATCTTAAATTCTTAAATGTTAGATAGTCTTCACACAGTTACATAATTATTCAACTACTCATTGATCTTCACTTATATCTTTCGGAGTAGTTTGTCGTTTGCTCTAGTGCTTCACTTATATCTTTTTAGAACACGGCGGTGGTTTTATTTTGAAGAAATAGATGAACTCTCATGCTTCACTTATATTATTTTGAGAGTCTTTAGAACAGCATGGTAATTTTCTTTGGTTATAAATTTAGTCCTAATATGACAGGCATCCAAGAGGGATATAATAAAAACTTTCATATAAAGTGCATTGAATACTATGTGAAGTTTGATTCCTTATGATTGTTTTGAGATATGAGGATGGTAATATTAGAGTCATTCTAGTGAGTAGTTGTGAATTTGAGAGATACTTGTGTTAAAGTTTGTGATTCCCGTAGGATGCACGTATGGTGAACCGTTATGTGATGAAGTCGGAGCATGATTTATTTTTTGATTGTCTTCCTTATGAGTGGCGGTCGGGGACGAGCGATGGTCTTTTCCTACCAATCTATCCCCCTCGGAGCATGCGCATAGAACTTCGTTTCGATAACAAATAGATTTTTGCAATAAGTATGTGAGTTCTTTATGACTAATGTTGAGTCCATGGATTATACGCACTCTCACCCTTCCACCATTGCTAGCCTCTCTTGTGCCGTGCAACTTTCGCCGGTACCATACACCCACCATATACCTTCCTCAAAACAGCCACCATACCTACCTATTATGGCATTTCCATAGCCATTCCGAGATATATTGCCATGCAACTTTCCACCGTTCCATTTATTATGACATGCTCCATCATTGTCATATTGCTTTGCATGATCATGTAGTTGACATCGTATTTGTGGCAAAGCCACCGTTCATAATTCTTTCATACATGTCACTCTTGATTCATTGCACATCCCGGTACACCGCCGGAGGCATTCATATAGAGTCATATCTTGTTCTAAGTATCGAGTTGTAATTCATGAGTTGTAAGTAAATAAAAGTGTGATGATCATCATTATTAGAGCATTGTCCCAGTGAGGAAAGGATGATGGAGACTATGATTCCCCCACAAGTCGGGATGAGACTCTGGACGAATAATAATAAAAAAATAAAAGAGGCAAAAAAAGAGAGGGAAAAAACAAAAAATGAGAGAAAAAGAGAGAAGGGACAATGTTACTATCCTTTTTCCACACTTGAGCTTCAAAGTAGCACCATGATCTTCATGATAGAGAGTCTCCTATGTTCTCACTTTAATATACCAGTGGGAATTTTCATTATAAGAACTTGGCTTGTCTATTCCAATGATGGGCTTCCTCAAAATGCCCTAGGTCTTCGTGAGCAAGCGAGTTGGATGCACACCCACTTAGTTTCTTTTTGAGCTTTCATACACTTATAGCTCTAGTGCATCCGTTGCATGGAAATCCCTACTCACTCACATTGATATCTATTGATGGGGCATCTCCATAGCCCATTGATACGCCTAGTTGATGTGACACTATCTTCTCCTTTTTGTCTTCTCCACAACCACCACTCTATTCCACCTATAGTACTATGTCCATGGCTCACGCTCATGTATTGCGTGAAGATTGAAAAAGTTTGAGAACATCAAAATTATGGAACAATTGCTTGGCTTGTCATCGGGGTTGTGCATGATTTAAATATTTTGTGTGATGAAGATAGAGCATAGCCAGACTATATGATTTTGTAGGGATAACTTTCTTTGGCCATGTTATTTTGAGAAGACATAATTACTTTGTTAGTATGCTTGAAGTATTATTATTTTTATGTCAATATTAAACTTTTGTTTTGATCTTATGAATCTGAATATTCTTGCCACAATAGAGAAGATTACATTTATAAATATGTTAGGTAGCATTCCACATCAAAAATTATGTTTTTATCATTTACCTACTCGAGGACGAGCCGGAATTAAGCTTGTGGACGCTTGATACGTCTCCAACGTATCTATAATTTTTGATTGTTCCATGCTATTATATTATCCATCTAGGATGTTTTATATGCATTTATATGCTATTTTATATGATTTTTGGGACTAACCTATTAACCTAGAGCCCAGTGCCAGTTTCTATTTTTTCCTTGTTTATGAGTTTTACAGAAAAGGAATACCAAACGGAGTCCAATTGACCTGCCAATTTTTGTGGATTTTTTATGGACCAAAAGAAGCCCCCCAGAGTAAAAGAGTTGGGCCAGAAGAGTCCCGAGCCGTCCACGAGGGTGGAGGGCATGCCCTACCCCCCGGGCGCGTCCCCTATCTCGTGGATGACTCGGAGACCCCCCTTACGTGGGACCGACGCCAAAAATTCCTATAAATACAGAAACCCCCGAAAAGAAACCTAGATCGGGAGTTCCGCTGCTGCAAGCCTTTGTAGCCACCAAAAACCAATCGGGGCCCTGTTCCGGCACCCTGCCGGAGGGGGGGATCCATCACCGGTGGCCATCTTCATCATCCCGGCGCTCTCCACGACGAGGATGGAGTAGTTCACCCTCTGGCTGAGGGTATGTACCAGTAGCTATGTGTTTGATCTCTCTCTCTCTCTCGTGTTCTTGGTTTGGCACGATCTTGATGTATCGCGAGCTTTGCTATTATAGTTGGATCTTATGATGTTTCTCCCCCTCTATCTCTTGTAATGGATTGAGTTTTCCCTTTGAATTTATCTTATCGGATTGAGTCTTTAAGGATTTGAGAACACTTGATGTATGTCTTGCATGTGCTTATCTGTGGTGACAATGGGATATTCACGTGATGTACTTGATGTATGTTTTGGTGATCAACTTGCGGGTTCAGTGACCTTGTGAACTTATGCATAGGGGTTGGCACATGTTTTCGTCTTGACTCTGCGGTAGAAACTTTGGGGCACTCTTTGAAGTTCTTTGTGTTGGTTGAATACATGAATCCGGGATTGTGTGATGCATATCGTATAATCATACTCGCGGATACTTGTGGTGACATTGGAGTATCTAGCTGACATTAGGGTTTTGGTTCATTTGTGTCTTAAGGTGTTATTCTAGTACGAACTCTAGGATAGATCGAATGGAAAGAATAGGTTCGTGTTATTTTACTACAGACTCTTGAATAGATCGATCAGAAAGGATAACTTTGAGGTGGTTTCGTACCCTACAATAATCTCTTCGTCTGTTCTCCGCTATTAGTGACTTTGGAGTGACTCTTTGTTGCATGTTGAGGGATAGTTATATGATCCAATTATGTTATTATTGTTGAGATAACTTGCACTAGTGAAAGTATGAACCCTAGGCCTTGTTTCAACGCATTGCAATACCGTTTTCGCTCACTTTATCATTAGTTACCTTGTTGTTTTTATATTTTCATATTACAAAAACCTATATCTACCATCCATATTGCACTTGTATCACCATCTCTTCGCCGAACTAGTGCACCTATACAATTTACCATTTTATTGGGTGTGTTGGGGACACAAGAGATTCTTTGCTATTTGGTTGCAGGGTTGTTTGAGAGAGACCTGTTGGGGAACATAGTAATTTCAAAATTTTCCTGCGCACATGCAAGATCATGGTGATGCATAGCAATGAGAGGGGAGAGTGTTGTCTACGTACCCTCGTAGACCATAAGCGGAAGCGTTATATCAACGCGGTTGATGTAGTCATACGTCTTCACGATCCGACCGATCCAAGTACCGAAAGCACGACACCTCCGAGTTCTGCACACGTTCAGCTCGATGACGTCCCCGCCTTCTCGATCCAGCAAGAGGGGCGAAGTAGTAGATGAGTTCCGGCAGCACGACGGCGTGGTGACGGTGTTGGTGAAGAACAATCTCCGCAGGGCTTCGCCTAAGCACAACGAAAACTATGACGAAGGATAAACTAGAGGGGACGGGGTTGCCGGCACACGGCTTGGTGTTTCTTGATGTGTCTTGGGTGCTAGCCCTACCCCTCTATTTATATGTTGAGCCTTGGGGTCGAAACTTGGAGTAAAAGCCTCCACAAAGTCGGTTTCACCCGAAAGTCAAGAGTCCTCCTCGGACTCCAGGGCCAGACGCCAGGGTTTCCGGCGTCTGGACCCAGACGCCAGGGACCCTGGCGTCTGGCCCCTGGACTCCGCAAATCTTCCTTTTGCGCTTTCCAAAAACCTGGTGGGCTTTCCCCTCTGGCCTAGATAAAGTGTTCTTGTGCCCAAACATTTCGGGAAACATCCGGAACCCCTTCCGATGGATTCTGGAACCTTTCCGGAGATCAAACACTACTATCCACATATCAATCTTTACTTGCGGACCATTCCGGAGTTCCTCGTCATATCCGTGATCTCATCCAAAACTCCGAACAACATTTGGTCACCAACATACATAACTCATAGTACTATATCGTCAATGAACGTTAAGAGTGCGGACCCTACGGGTTCGAGAACTATGTAGACATGACCGAGGCACCTCTCTTGTCAATAACCAATAGCGGGACCTGGATGCCCATATTGGCTCCTACATATTCTACGAAGATCTTTATCGGTCAGACCGCATAACAACATACGTTGTTCCCTTTGTCATCGGTATGTTACTTGCCCGAGATTCGATCGTAGGTATCTGAATACCTAGTTCAATCTCGTTACCAGCAAGTCTCTTTACTCGTTCCGTAATACATCATCCCGCAACTAACTCATTAGTTGCAATGCTTGCAAGGCTTATAGTGATGTGCATTACCGAGTGGGCCCAGAGATACCTCTCCGACAATTGGAGTGAAAAATCCTAATCTCGAAATACGCCAACCCAACAATTACCTTTGGAGACACCTGTAGAGCACCTTTATAGTCACCCAGTTATGTTGTGACGTTTGGTAGCACACAAAGTGTTCCTCCGGCAAACGGGAGTTGCATAATCTCATAGTCATAGGAACATGTATAAGTCATGAAGAAAGCAATAGCAGAATACTAAACGATCGAGTGCTAAGCTAACGGAATGGGTCAAGTCAATCACATCATTCTCCTAATGATGTGATCCCGTTAATCAAATGACAACTCATGTCAATGGCTAGGAAACATTACCATCTTTGATCAACGAGCTAGTCAAGTAGAGGCATACTAGTGACACTATGTTTGTCTATGTATTCACACAAGTATTATGTTTCCGGTTAATACAATTCTAGCATGAATAATAAACATTTATCATGATATAAGGAAATAAATAATAACTTTATTATTGCCTCTAGGGCATATTTTCTTCAGTCTCCCACTTGCACTAGAGTCAATAATCTAGATTACACAGTAATGATTCTAACACCCATGGAGCCTTGGTGCTGATCATGTTATGCTCGTGGAAGAGGCTTAGTCAATGGGTCTGCAACATTCAGATCCGTATGTATCTTGCAAATTTCTATGTCTCCCACCTAGACTAGTTCCCGGATGGAGTTGAAGCGTCTCTTGATGTGCTTGGTTCTCTTGTGAAATCTGGATTCCTTCGCCAAGGCAATTGCACCAGTATTGTCACAAAAGATTTTCATTGGACCTGATGCACTAGGTATGACACCTAGATCGGATATGAACTCCTTCATCCAGACTCCTTCATTTGCTGCTTCGGAAGCAGCTATGTACTCCGCTTCACACGTAGATCCCGCCACAACGCTTTGTTTAGAACTGCACCAACTGACAGCTCCACCGTTCAATGTAAACACGTATCCGGTTTGCGATTTAGAATCGTCCGGATCAGTGTCAAAGCTTGCATCAACGTAACCATTTACGACTAGCTCTTTGTCACCTCCATAAACGAGAAACACATACTTAGTCCTTTTCTTGTATTTCAGGATGTTCTTGACCGCTGTCCAGTGATCCACTCCTGGATTACTTTGTTACCTCCCTGCTAGACTTATAGCAAGGCACACATCAGGTCTGGTACACAGGATTGCATACATGATAGAGCCTATGGCTGAAGCATAGGGAACATCTTTCATCTTCTCTCTATCTTCTGTAGTGGTCGGGCATTGAGTCTTACTCAACTTCACACCTTGTAACACAAGCAAGTACCCTTTCTTTGCTTGATCCATTTTGAACTTCTTCAAAACTTTGTCAAGGTATGTGCTTTGTGAAAGTCCAATTAAGCGTCTTGATCTATCTCTATAGATCTTGATGCCCAATATATAAGCAGCTTCACCGAGGTCCTCCATTGAAAAACTCTTATTCAAGTATCCCTTTATGCTATCCAGAAATTCTATATCATTTCCAATCAGCAATATGTCATCCACATATAATATCAGAAATGCTACGGAGCTCCCACTCATTTTCTTGTAAATACAGGCTTCTCCAAAAGTCTGTACAAAACCAAATGCTTTGATCACACTATCAAAGCATTTATTCCAACTCCGAGAGGCTTGCACCAGTCCATAAATGGATCACTGGAGCTTGAACACTTTGTTAGCTCCCTTTGGATCGGCAAAACCTTCTGGTTGCATCATATACAACTCTTCTTCCAGAAATCCATTCAGGAATGCATTTTTTACATCCATTTGCCAAATTTCATAATCATAAAATGCGGCAATTGCTAACATGATTCGGACAGACTTAAGCATCGCTACGGGTGAGATGGTCTCATCGTAGTCAATCCCTTGAACTTGCCGAAAACCTTTCGCAACAAGTCGAGCTTTATAGACAGTAACATTACCGTCAGCGTCAGTCTTCTTCTTGAAGATCCATTTATTCTGAATGGCTTGCCGATCATCGGGCAAGTCAGCCAAAGTCCACACTTTGTTCTCATACATGGATCCTATCTCAGATTTCATGGCCTCAAGCCATTTTGCGGAATCTGGGCTCACCATCGCTTCTTCATAGTTCGTAGGTTCGTCATGGTCTAGTAACATAACCTCCAGAACAGGATTACCGTACCACTCTGGTGCGGATCTTACTCTGGTTGACCTACGATGTTCAGTAACAACTTGATCTGAAGTTTCATGATCATCATCATTAACTTCCTCACTAATTGGTATAGACGTCACAGGAACCGGTTTCTGTGATGAACTACTTTCCAATAAAGGAGCAGGTACGGTTACCTCATCAAGTTCTACTTTCCTCCCACTCACTTCTTTCGAGAGAAACTCCTTCTCTAGAAAGGATCCATTCTTAGCAACGAATGTTTTGCCTTCGAATCTGTGATAGAAGGTGTACCCAACAGTCTCCTTTGGGTATCCTATGAAGACACATTTCTCCAATTTGGGTTCGAGCTTATCAGGTTGAAGCTTTTTCACATAAGCATCGCAGCCCCACACTTTAAGAAACAACAACTTTGGTTTCTTGCCAAACCACAGTTCATAAGGCGTCGTCTCAACGGATTTTGATGGTGCCCTATTTAACGTGAATGCAGCCGTCTCTAAAGCATAACCCCAAAATGATAGCGGTAAATCAGTAAGAGACATCATAGATTGCACCATATCTAGTAAAGTACGATTACGACGTTCGGACACACCATTACGCTGTGGTGTTCCGGGTGGCGTGAGTTGCGAAACTATTCCGCATTGTTTCAAATGTAGACCAAACTCGTAACTCAAATATTCTCCTCCATGATCAGATCGTAGAAACTTTATTTTCTTGTTACGATGATTTTCAACTTCACTCTGAAATTCTTTGAACTTTTCAAACGTTTCAGACTTGTGTTTCATTAAGTAGATATACCCATATCTGCTTAAATCATCTGTGAAGGTTAGAAAATAACGATATCCGCCGCGAGCCTCAACATTCATCGGACAACATACATCTGTATGTATGATTTCCAACAAATTTGTTGCTCGCTCCATAGTTCCGGAGAACGGCATTTTAGTCATCTTGCCCATGAGGCATGGTTCGCAAGTACCAAGTGATTCATAATCAAGTGATTCCAAAAGTCCATCAGTATGGAGTTTCTTCATGCGCTTTACACCAATATGACCCAAACGACAGTGCCACAAATAAGTTGCACTATCATTATCAACTCTGCATCTTTTGGTTTCAACATTATAAATATGTGTATCACTACTATCGAGATTCATCAAAAATAGACCACTCTTCAAGGGTGCATGACCATAAAAGATATTACTCATATAAATAGAACAACCATTATTCTCTGATTCAAATGAATAACCGTCTCGCATCAAACATGATCCATATATAATGTTCATGCTCAACGCTGGCACCAAATAACAACTATTTAGGTCTAACACTAATCCCGAAGGTAGATGTAGAGGTAGCGTGCCGACGGCGATCACATCGACTTTGGAACCGTTTCCCACGCGCATCGTCACCTCGTCCTTGGCCAGTGTTCGCTTAATCTGTAGTCCTTGTTTTGAGTTGCAAATATTAGCAACAGAACCAGTATCAAATACCCAGGTGCTACTGCGAGCTCTGGTAAGGTACACATCAATAACATGTATATCAAATATACCTTTGTTCACCTTGACATCCTTCTTATCCGCCAAATACTTGGGGCAGTTCCGCTTCCAATGACCAGTCTGCTTGCAGTAGAAGAACTCAGTCTCAGGCTTAGGTCCAGACTTGGGTTTCTTCTCTTGAGCAGCAACTTGCTTGCTGTTCTTCTTGAAGTTCCCCTTCTTCTTCCCTTTGCCCTTTTTCTTGAAACTGGTGGTCTTATTAACCATCAACACTTGATGCTCCTTCTTGATTTCTACCTCCGCAGCTTTTAGCATTGCGAAGAGCTCGGGAATCGTCTTATCAATCCCTTGCATGTTATAGTTCATCACGAAGCTCTTGTAGCTTGGTGGCAGTGATTATTCTGTCAATGACGCTATCATCCGGAAGATTAACTCCCAGTTGAATCAAGTGATTATTATACCCAGACATTTTGAGTATATGCTCACTGACAGAACTATTCTCCTCCATCTTACAGCTGTAGAACTTATTGGAGACTTCATATCTCTCAATCCGGGCATTTGCTTCAAATATTAACTTCAACTCCTGGAACATCTCATATGCTCCATGACGTTCAAAACGTCGTTGAAGACCCGGTTCTAAGCCGTAAAGCATGGCACACTGAACTATCGAGTAGTCATCAGCTTTGCTCTGCCAGACGTTCATAACATCTGGTGTTGCTCCTGTAGCAGGTTTGGCACCTAGCGGTGCTTCCAGGACGTAATTCTTCTGTGCAGCAATGAGGATAATCCTCAAGTTACGGACCCAGTCCGTGTAATTGCTACCATCATCTTTCAACTTTGCTTTCTCAAGGAACGCATTAAAATTCAACGGAACAACAGCACGGGCCATCTATCTACAATCAAAATAGACAAGCAAGATACTATCAGGTACTAAGTTCATGATAAATTTAAGTTCAATTAATCATATTACTTAAGAACTCCCACTTAGGTAGACATCCCTCTAATCCTCTAAGGGATCACGTGATCCAAATCAACTAAACCATAACCGATCATCACGTGAAATGGAGTAGCTTTCAATGCTGAACATCACTATGTTGATCATATCTACTATATGATTCACGCTCGACCTTTCAGTCTCAGTGTTCCAGGGCCATATCTGCATATGCTAGGCTCGTCAAGTTTAACCTAAGTATTCTGCGTGTGCAAAACTGGCTTGCACCCGTTGTAGATGGACGTAGAGCTTATCACACCCGATCATCACGTGGTGTCTGGGCACGACAATCTTTGGCAACGGTGCATACTCAGGGAGAACACTTTTATCTTGAAATTTAGTGAGAGATCATCTTATAATGCTACCGTCAATCAAAGCAAGATAAGATGCATAAAAGATAAACATCACATGCAATCAATATAAGTGATATGATATGGCCATCATCATCTTGTGCTTGCGATCTCCATCTCCGAAGCACCGTCCTGATCACCATCATCACCGGCGCGACACCTTGATCTCCATCGTAGCATCGCTGTCGTCTCGCCAATCTTATGCTTCTACGACTATCGCTACCGCTTAGTGATAAAGTAAAGCATTACAGGGCTATTGCATTCCATACAATAAAGCGACAACCATATGGCTCCTGCCAGTTGCCAATAACTCGGTTACAAAACATGATCATCTCATACAATAAAATTTAGCATCATGCTTTGACCATATCACATCACAACATGCCCTGCAAAAACAAGTTAGACGTCCTCTACTTTGTTGTTGCAAGTTTTTACGTGGCTGCTACGGGCTGAGCAAGAACCGTTCTTACCTACGCATCAAAACCACAACGATAGTTTGTCAAGCTGTTTTAACCTTCGCAAGGACCGGGCATAGCCACACTCGGTTCAACTAAAGTTGGAGAAACTGACACCCGCCAGCCACCTGTGTGCAAAGCACGTCGGTAGAACCAGTCTCGCGTAAGCGTACGCGTAATGTCGTCCAGGCCGCTTCATCCAACAATACCGCCGAACCTAAGTATGACATGCTGGTAAGCAGTATGACTTATATCGCCCACAACTCACTTGTGTTCTACTCGTGCATATGACATCTACGCATAAAACCAGGCTCGGATACCACTATTGGGGAATGTAGTAATTTCAAAATTTTCCTACGCACACGCAAGATCATGGTGATGCATAGCAACGAGAGGGGAGAGTGTTGTCTACGTACCCTCGTAGACCGTAAGCGGAAGTGTTATATCAACGCGGTTGATGTAGTCGTATGTCTTCACGATCCGACCGATCCAAGTACCGAAAGCACGGCACCTCCGAGTTCTGCACACGTTCAGCTCGATGACGTCCCCACCTTCTCGATCCAGCAAGAGGGGCGAAGTAGTAGATGCGTTCCGGCAGCACGACGGCGTGGTGACGGTGTTGGTGAAGAACAATCTCTGCAGGGCTTCGCCTAAGCACTACGAAAACTATGACGGAGGATAAACTAGAGGGGACGGGGTTGCCGGCACACGGCTTGGTGTTTCTTGATGTGTCATGGGTGCTAGCCCTACCCCTCTATTTATATGTTGAGCCTTGGGGTCGAAACTTGGAGTAAAAGCCTCCACAAAGTCGGTTTCACCTGAAAGGCAAGAGTCCTTCTCGGACTCCAGGGCCAGACGCCAGGTTTTCTAGCGTCTGGACCCAGACGCCAGGGACCCTCGCGTTTGAACCCTGGACTCCACAAAACTTCCTTTGCGCTTTCCAAAAACCTCGTGGGCTTTCCCCTTTGGCCCAGATAAAGTGTTCTTGTGCCCAAACATTTCGGGAAACATCCGGAACCCCTTCCGATGGATTCCGGAACCTTTCCGGAGATCAAACACTACTATCCACATATCAATCTTTACTTCCGGACCATTCCGGAGTTCCTCGTCATATCCGTGATCTCATCCAAAACTCCGAACAACATTCGGTCACCAACATACATAACTCATAGTACTATATCGTCAACGAACATTAAGCGTGCGGACCCTACGGGTTCGAGAACTATGTAGACATGACCGAGACACCTCTCTTGTCAATAACCAAAAGCGGGACCTGGATGCCCATATTAGCTCCTACATATTCTACGAAGATCTTTATCGGTCAGACCGCATAACAACATACGTTGTTCCCTTTGTCATCGGTATGTTACTTGCCCGAAATTCGATCGTAGGTATCTCAATACCTAGTTCAATCTCGTTACGGGCAAGTCTCTTTACTCGCTCCGTAATACATCATCCCGCAATTAACTCATTAGTTGCAATGCTTGCATGGCTTATAGTGATGTGCATTATCGAGTGGGCCCAGAGATACCTCTTCGACAATCGGAGTGACAAATCCTAATCTCGAAATACGCCAACCCAACAACTACCTTTCGAGACACCTTTAGAGCACCTTTATAATCACCCAGTTACGTTGTGACGTTTGGTAGCACACAAAGTGTTCCTCCGGTAAACAGGAGTTGCATAATCTCATAGTCATAGGAACATGTATAAGTCGTGAAGAAAGCAATAGCAGAATACTAAACGATCGAGTGCTAAGCTAACGGAATGGGTCAAGTCAATCACATCATTCTCCTAATGATGTGATCCCGTTAATCAAATGAAAACTCATGTCAATGGCTAGGAAACATAACCATCTTTGATCAACGAGCTAGTCAAGTAGAGGCATACTAGTGACACTCTGTTTGTCTATATATTCACACAAGTATTATGTTTCCGGTTAATACAATTCTAGCATGAATAATAAACATTTATCATGATATAAGGAAATAAATAATAACTTTATTATTGCCTCTAGGGCATATTTCCTTCAAGACCATCTTCATCCTACGCCTCCCATAGATTGATAAACCTTAGGTCATCCACTTGAGGGAAATTTGCTACTGTCCTACAAACCTCTGCACTTGGAGGCCCAACAACATCTACAAGAAGAAGGTTGTGTAGTAGACATCACACCCTCAACGTATCGGCAGGGGCCTACACGGCGTCACAAGAGAGGTGGTACTATTCCATATGTGCTTAAGTTATTGATCTCACCAGGAAAATAGATTGTAAATTGTTTACTGTACTTTTCTTGTCCGTACCAAATCGTAGTGGCTAGTTGAAAGCAAACATTGGTCGCGAAGTAGCTTTGTCCGGTTTGCACCTTCAGATCCGCCATGGCACGGTCACTATACTCATAAAGCTTATGGTTTCCCCCCTTTATATCACTACCATCGTCGTAGGTGCTTCGTATCGTGCTAGCACTGCTCCTCAAGACCTCAACCCATCAAGCGAAACAACATGCCACTCATAATTCCAAAGCTTAGGTGTTGAAATATGAATCTGATATGATGCTCATATTACTAAAATAGAGAACGTTTAATTGGTCACCTAATGTTCCTATATTCGTTTCGACAAGCATGTGCGCCACTCACTGGTCCAGCTAGTTCCACTTTCCTGATTTTACTCTTGATGCTTAGGGTTTTCCCCTTTTATCTACTCTACTATGATATGCGTAGGTGCTTTCTGTCGTACTACCATTACTCCACCCTTCAAGCTAAACAACAAACACTCAAAATTCCAAAGCTTAGTTGTTCAAATATGATTGTGATATGATACTGATATTAGTTGACGGACACATTTAAATGGTTAGCTAAAGGTCCCACTTGAGTTTCCAAATGCATGTCGCGCATATAGAGAGACAATAGGATTGCATTTCTTTGTCACTTGTTGACTGTAATTTCTTGTCCATACCAAATCTTAATTGTTATTTCAGAGAAAACATCGGTTGCTAACTACCCTTTGCGCAGTTTGCAGCTTCAGATCTGCCATCCCACTGCCACGGTCAGCACTATACTCATCATGCTTACGGTTTTCCCGTTTTATGATGACCATCATCAGCCTGCGTGGTTCGTGTCGTAATAGCACTGCTCCACCCATCGAGCTAAACAAGCTTAGTTGTACGAATTGAAATCTGATATTATGCTGATATTAGTAAATCTGAGAGATGTTTAATTGGTCAGCTAAATGTTCCTACTTCAGTTTCGAAATGCATGTGAGCCACATATGGATAGACCAGAAGGAATAGTATTTCTCTGTGCGCTCTGGTTCATCATGGGTGTGTTGGGAACGTAGTAATTTCAAAAATTTCCTACGAACACGCAAGATCATGGTGATGCATAGCAATGAGAGGGGAGAGTGTGTCCACGTACCCTCGTGGACCGAAAGCGGAAGTGTTAGCACAACGCGGTTGATGTAGTCATACGTCTTCACAATCCGACCGATCCAGTACCGAACGCACGGCACCTCCGAGTTCTGCACACGTTCAACTCGATGACGTCCCTCGAACTCCGATCCAGCCGAGTGTTGAGGGAGAGTTTCGTCAGCACGACGGCTTGGTGACGATGATGATGTTCTACCGACACAGGGCTTCGCCTAAACACCGCTACGATATTATCGAGGTGGATTATGGTGGAGGGGGGCACCGCACACGGCTAAGAGATCAAGAGATCAATTGTTGTTTCTCCAAGGGGTGCCCCCCTCCCCGTATATAAAGAAGTGGAGGAGGGGGAGGGCCGGCCCTCTCTATGGCGCACCCTAGGAGGAGTCCTACTCCCACCGGGAGTAGGATTCCCCCCTTCCAAGTAGTAGGAGTAGGAGTCAAGGAAAGGGAAGAGAGAAGAGAAGGAAGGAGGGGGCTCAGCCCCTCCCCTTAGTCCAATTCGGACTAGGCCTTGGGGGCGTGCAGCCTCTCCTCTCTCTTTCCCCTAAAGCCCAATAAGGCCCATATACTCCCCGACGAATTCCCGTAACTCTCCGGTACTCCGAAAAATACACGAACCACTCGGAACCTTTCCGATGTCCGAATATAGTCGTCCAATATATCGATCTTTACGTCTCGACCATTTCGAGACTCCTCGTCATGTCCCTGATCTCATCCGGGACTCCGAACTACCTTTGGTACATCAAACACATAAACTCATAATATAACCGTCATCGAATTTTAAGCGTGCGGACCCTACGGGTTCGAGAACTATGTAGACATGACCGAGACACATCTCTGGTCAATAACCAATAGCGGAACCTAGATGCTCATATTGGCTCCCACATATTCTACAAAGATCTTTATCGGTCAGACCGCATAACAACATACGTTGTTCCCTTTGTCATCAGTATGTTACTTGCCCGAGATTCGATCGTCGGTATCTCGATACCTAGTTCAATATCGTTACTGGCAAGTCTCTTTACTCGTTCCGTAACACATCATCCCGCAACTAACTTATTAGTCACAATGCTTGCAAGGCTTATAGTGATGTGCATTACCGAGTGGGCCCAGAGATACCACTCCGACAATCGAAGTGACAAATCCTAATCTCAAAATACGCCAACCCAACAAGTACCTTTGGAGACACCTGTAGAGCACCTTTATAATCACCCAGTTACGTTGTGACGTTTGGTAGCACACAAAGTGTTCCTCCGGTAAACGGGAGTTGCATAATCTCATAGTCATAGGAACATGTATAAGTCATGAAGAAAGCAATTGCAGAATACTAAACGATCGTGTGCTAAGCTAACGGAATGGGTCAAGTCAATCACATGATTCTCCTAATGATGTGATCCTGTTAATCAAATGACAACTCATGTCTATGGCTAGGAAACATAACCATCTTTGATCAACGAGCTAGTCAAGTAGAGGCATACTAGTGACACTATGTTTGTCTATGTATTCACACATGTATTATGTTTCCGGTTAATACAATTCTATCATGAATAATAAACATTTATCATGAGAATAAGGAAATAAATAATAACTTTATTATTGCCTCAAGGGCATATTTCCTTCAGTCTCCCACTTGCACTAGAGTCAATAATCTAGTCCACATCGCCATGTGATTTAACACCAATAGTTCACATCACCATGTGATTAAAACCCATAGTTCACATCGTCATGTGACCAACACCCAAAGGATTCACTAGAGTCAATAATCTAGTTCACATCGCTATGTGATTAACACCCAAAGAGTACTAAGGTGTGATCATGTTTTGCTTGTGAGAGAAGTTTATTCAACAGGTTTGCCATATTCAGATCCGTATGTATTTTGCAAATTTCTATGTCAACAATGTTCTGCACAAAGCTACTCTAGCTAATTGCTCCCACTTTCAATATGTATCCAGATTGAGACTTAGAGTCATCTGGATCAGTGTCAAAACTTGCATCGACGTAACCCATTACGACGAACCTTTTATCACCTCCATAATCGAGAAACATATCCTTATTCCACTAAGGATAATTTTGACCGCTGTCCAGTGATCTACTCCTAGATCACTATTGTACTCCCTTGCTAAACTCAGTGTAGGGTATACAATAGATCTGGTACACAACATGGCATACTTTATAGAACCTATGCCTGAGGCATAGGGAATGACTTTCATTCTCTTTCTATCTTCTGTCGTGGTCGGGCTTTGAGTCTTACTCAATTTCACACCTTGTAACACAGGCAAGAACTCTTTCTTTGACTGTTCCATTTTGAACTACTTCAAAATCTTGTCAAGGTATGTACTCATTGAAAAAAAATTATCAAGCGTCTTGATCTATCTCTATAGATCTAGATGCTCAATATATAAGCAGCTTCACCGAGGTCTTTCTTTGAAAAACTCCTTTCAAACACTCCTTTATGCTTTGCAGAATAATTCTACATTATTTCCGATCAACAATATGTCATTCACATATACTTATCAGAAATGTTGTAGTGCTCCCACTCACTTTCTTATAAATACAGGCTTCACCGCAAGTCTGTATAAAACTATATGCTTTGATCAACTTATCAAAGCGTATATTCCAACTCCGAGAAGCTTGCACCAATCCATAGATGGATCGCTGGAGCTTGCATATTTTGTTAGCATCTTTAGGATTGACAAAACCTTCTGGTTGCATCATATACAACTCTTCTTTAATAAATCCATTAAGGAATGCAGTTTTGTTTCTCCATTTGCCAGATTTCATAAAATGCGGCAATTGCTAACATGATTTGGACAGACTTAAGCATAGATACGAGTGAGAAACTCTCATCGTAGTTAACACCTTGAACTTGTCGAAAACCTTTTTGTGACAATTCTAGCTTTGTAGATAGTAACACTACTATCATCGTCCGTCTTCCTCTTGAAGATCCATTTAATCTCAATGACTCGTCGATCATTGGGCAAGTCAATCAAAGTCCATACTTTGTTCTCATACATGGAACTCATCTCAGATTTCATGGCCTCAAGCCATTTTGCGGAATCTGGGCTCATCATCGCTTCCTCATAGTTCATAGGTTCGTCAAGGTCAAGTAACATGACCTCCAGAACAGGATTACCGTACCACTCTGGTGCGGATCTCACTCTAGTTGACCTACGAGGTTCGGTAGTAACTTGATCTAAAGTTACATGATCATCATCATTATCTTCCTCACTAATTGGTGTAGGAGTCACAGAACAAATTTCTGTGATGAACTACTTTCCAATAAGGGAGCAGGTACAGTTACCTCATCAAGTTCTACTTTCCTCCCACTCACTTCTTTCGCGAGAAACTCCTTCTCTAGAAAGGATCCATTATAAGCAACGAATATCTTGCCTTCGGATCTGTGATGGAAGGTGTACCCAACTGTCTCCTTTGGGTATCCTATGAAGACACATTTCTCCGATTTGGGTTTGAGCTTATCAGGATGAAACTTTTTCACATAAGCATCGCAACCCCAAATTTTAAGAAACGGCAACTTTTGGTTTCTTGCCAAACCAAAGTTCATAAGGTGTCGTCTCAACGGATTTAGATGGTGCCCTATTTAACGTGAATGCAGTTGTCTTTAATGCATAACCCCAAAACGATAGTGGTAAATCGGTAAGAGACATCATAGATTGCACCATATCTAATAAAGTACGGTTACGATGTTCGGACACACCATTACGCTGTGGTGTTCCGGGTGGCGTGAGTTGCGAAACTATTCCGCATTGTTTCAAATCAAGACCAAACTCATAACTCAAATATTCTCCTCCATGATCAGATCGTAGAAACTTTATTTTCTTGTTACGATGATTTTCAACTTCACTCTGAAATTCTTTGAACTTTTCAAATGTTTCAGACTTATATTTCATTAAGTAGATATACCCATATCTGCTTAAATCATCTGTGAAGATGAGAAAATAATGATACCCGCCGCGAGCCTCAACATTCATCGGACCAAATACATCTGTATGTATGATTTCCAACAAATCTGTTGCTCGCTCCACAGTTTTGGAGAACGGCGTTTTAGTCATCTTGCCCATGAGGCACGGTTTGCAAGTACCAAGTGATTCATAATCAAGTGGTTCCAAAAGTCATCAGTATGGAGTTTCTTCATGCGCTTTACACCAATATGACCTAAACGGCAGTGCCACGAATAAGTTGCACTATCATTATCAACTCTGCATCTTTTGGCCTCAATATTATTAATATGTGTATCACTACGATCGAGATCCAACAAACCATTTTCATTGGGTGTATGACCATAGAAGGTTTTATTCATGTAAATAGAACAACAATTATTCTCTAACTTAAATGAATAACCGTATTGCAATAAACATGATCAAATCATATTCATGCTCAATGCAAACACCAAATAACACTTATTTAGGTTCAACACTAATCCCGAAAGTGTAGGGAGTGTATGATGATGATCATATCAATCTTGGAACCACTTCCAACACACATCGTCACTTAACCCTCAACTAGTCTCTGTTTATTCTGCAACTCCCGTTTCGAGTTACTACTCTTAGCAACTAAACCAGTATCAAATACCGAGGGGTTGCTATGAACACTAGTAAAATACACATCAATAGTCTGTATATCAAATATACCTTTGTTCACTTTGCCATCCTTCTTATCCGCCAAATACTTGGGGCAGTTCCGCTTCCAGTGACCAGTCCCTTTGCAGTAGAAGCACTTAGTCTCAGGCTTAGGTACAGACTTGGGCTTCTTCACTTGAGTAGCAACTTGCTTGCCGTTCTTCTTGAAGTTCCCCTTCTTCCCTTTGCCCTTTTCTTGAAACTAGTGTTATTGTCAACCATCAATACTTAGTGCTTTTCTTGATTTCTACCTTCATCGATTTCAGCATCACGAAGAGCTTGGGAATCGTTTCCGTTTATCCCTTGCATATTATAGTTCATCACGAAGTTTAGTAACTTGGTGATAGTACCTACAGAAATATGTCAATCACTATCTTATCTGGAAGATTAACTCCCACTTGATTCAAGTGATTGTAGTACTCAGACATTTTGAGCACATGCTCACTAGCTGAGCAATTCTCCTCCATCTTGTAGGCAAAGTACTGTCAGAGGTCTCATACCTCTCGGCACGTGCATGAGTATGAAATACCAATTTCAACTCTTGGAACATCTTATATGCTCCGTGGTGTTCAAAACATTTTTGAAGTGCCGGTTCTAAGCCGTAAAGCATGGTGCACTAAACTATCAAGTAGTTATCATACCGAGCTTTGTCAAACGTTCATAACGTCGGCATCTGCTCCTGCAATAGGTCCGTCACCTAGCGGTGCATCAAGGACATAATACTTCTGTGCAGCAATGAGGATAATCCTCAGATCACGGATCCAATCCGCATCATTGCTACTAACATCTTTCAACTTAGTTTTCTCTAGGAACATATCGAAAATAAAACAGGGGAGCTAAACGCGAGCTATTGATCTACAACATAGATATGATAATACTACCAGGACTAAGTTCATGATAAATTAAAGTTCAATTAATCATATTACTTAAGAACTCCCACTTAGATAGACATCCCTCTAATCCTCTAAGTGATCACGTGATCCAAATCAAACCATGTCCGATCATCACATGAGATGAGTAGTTTCAAGGGTGAACATCACTATGTTGATCATATCTACTATATGATTCACGCTCGACCTTTCGGTCTCAGTGTTCCGAGGCCATATCTGTTATATGCTAGGCTCGTCAAGTTTAACCTGAGTATTCCGCGTGTGCAACTGTTTTGCACCCGTTGTATTTGAACGTAGAGTCTATCACACCCGATCATCACGTGTGTCTCAGCACGAAGAACTTTCGCAACGGTGCATACTCAGGGAGAACACTTATACCTTGATAATTTAGTGAGAGATCATCTTATAATGCTACCGTCAATCAAAGCAAGATAAGATGCATAAAAGATAAACATCACATGCAATCAATATAAGTGATATGATATGGCCATCATCATCTTGTGCTTGTGATCTCCATCTTCGAAGCACCGTCATGATCACCATTGTCACCGGCGCGACACCTTGATCTCCATCGTAGCATCGTTGTTGTCTCGCCAACTTATGCTTCTACGACTATCGCTACCGCTTAGTGATAAAGTAAAGCATTACAGGGCGATTGCATTGCATACAATAAAGCGACAACCATATGGCTCCTGCCAGTTGCCGATAACTCGGTTACAAAACATGATCATCTCATACAATAAAATTTAGCATCATGCCTTGACCATATCACATCACAACATGCCCTGCAAAAACAAGTTATACGTCCTCTACTTTGTTGTTGCAAGTTTTACGTGGCTGCTACGGGCTGAGCAAGAACGGTTCTTACCTACGCATCAAAACCACAACGATAGTTCGTCAAGTTAGTGCCGTTTTAACCTTCTCAAGGACCGGGCGTAGCCACACTCGGTTCAACTAAAGTTGGAGAAACTGACACCCGCCAGCCACCTGTGTGCAAAGCACGTCGGTAGAACCAGTCTCGCGTAAGCGTACGCGTAATGTAGGTCCAGGCCGCTTCATCCAACAATACCGCCGAACCAAAGTATGACATGCTGGTAAGCAGTATGACTTGTATCGCCCATAACTCACTTGTGTTCTACTCGTGCATATTACATCTGCGCATAAAACCAGGCTCGGATACCACTGTTGGGGAACGTAGTAATTTCAAAAATTTCCTACGAACACGCAAGATCAAGGTGATGCATAGCAACGAGAGGGGAGAGTGTGTCCACGTACCCTCGTAGACCGAAAGCAGAAGCGTTAGCACAACGCGGTTGATGTAGTCGTACGTCTTCACGATCCGACCGATCAAGTACCGAACGCACGGCACCTCCGAATTCTGCACACATTCGACTTGATGACGTCCCTCGAACTCCGATCCAGCCGAGTATTGAGGGAGAGTCTCGTCAGCACGATGGCGTGGTGACGATGATGATGTTCTACCGACGCAGGGCTTCGCCTAAGCACCGCTACGATATTATCGAGGTGGATTATGGTGGAGGGGGCACCGCACACGGCTAAGAGATCAAGAGATCAATTGTTGTGTCTCGAAGGGGTGC
Organism: Aegilops tauschii subsp. strangulata; assembly: GCF_002575655.3. Classification (NCBI taxonomy): domain Eukaryota; kingdom Viridiplantae; phylum Streptophyta; class Magnoliopsida; order Poales; family Poaceae; genus Aegilops; species Aegilops tauschii. Next base: position 133,807,166 of record NC_053035.3, read on the forward strand.
CCCCCTCCCCATATATAAAGGAGTGGGGGAGGGGGAGGGCCGGCCCTCTCTAGGGCGCGCCCTAGGAGGAGTCCTACTCCCACCGGGAGTAGGATTCCCCCCTTCCAAGTAGTAGGAGTAGGAGTCAAGGAAAGGGGAGAGAGAAGAGAAGGAAGGAGGGGGCGCAGCCCCTCCCCTTATTCCAATTCGGACTAGGCCTTGGGGGGGCGCACAGCCTCTCCTCTCTCTTTCCCCTAAAGCCCAATAAGGCCCATATACTCCCCGGCGAATTCCCGTAACTCTCCAGTACTCCGAAAAATACCCGAATCACTCGGAACCTTTCCGATGTCTGAATATAGTCGTCCAATATATCGATCTTTATGTCTCGACCATTTCGAGACTCCTCGTCATGTCCCCAATCTCATCCGGGACTCCGAACTACCTTCGGTACATCAATACACATAAACTCATAATATAACCGTCATCGAACTTTAAGCGTGCCGACCCTATGGGTTCGAGAACTATGTAGACATGACCGAGACACATCTCCGGTCAATAACCAATAGCGGAACCTGGATGCTCATATTGGCTCCCACATACTCTACGAAGGTCTTTATCGGTCAAACCGCATAACAACATACGTTGTTCCCTTTGTCATCGGTATGTTACTTACCCGAGATTCGATCGTCGGTATCTCAATACCTAGTTCAATCTCGTTACCGACAAGTCTCTTTACTCGTTCTGTAATACATCATCCCGCAACTAACTCATTAGTTGCAATGCTTGCAAGGCTTATAGTGATGTGCATTACCGAGTGGGCCCAGAGATACCACTCCGACAATCGGAGTGACAAATCCTAATCTTTAAATACGCCAACCAAACAAGTACCTTTGGAGACACCTGTAGAGCACCTTTATAATCACCCAGTTACGTTGTGACGTTTGGTAGCACACAAAGTGTTCTCCGGTAAACGGGAGTTGCATAATCTCATAGTCATAGGAACATGTATAAGTCAAGAAGAAAGCAATAGCAGAATACTAAACGATCGTGTGCTAAGCTGTGATGTGATCCCGTTAATCAAATGACAACTCATGTCTATGGCTAGGAAACATAACCATCTTTAATCAACGAGCTAATCAAGTAGAGGCATACTACTGACACTATGTTTGTCTATGTATTCACACATGTATTATGTTTCCGATTAATACAATTCTAGCATGAATAATAAACATTTATCATGAGAATAAGGAAATAAATAATAACTTTATTATTGCCTCTAGGGCATATTTCCTTCAGGGTGGGCAACAGACATTGTATAGAAAGACTTGTAATATCTTCAATCTGCTTGCTCTTCTGCTCTTCTTTAAGATGATCCTCTTCTCTTCTTTAATAAGTATGTTCCTTGTTGGGAAGAGTAGCAGAGACATTTGCGGTCGACTAGTCAGTTCGTGTTGTTCTCACTTAGTATATTTTGAATCTGTCAGGTCTGGTCGACTTGTTCTTCTTTACTATATGTTGAAGCTGTCATCTGCGAAGTATCATCACTTCTGGAGCTCTCATATTTTGAGTAGTAGGCCACATTATATTAATGCACACACCAAATTACAGTATGCATGGCATCTCTCAGAAGAATTGCAGAGATATCACAAAGGGGTTTAGAGGGAGGCAATATTCGATTAGAATCACTTCTGCATTACAAAGATAATCTCACTTGTTTTTATGTTTTCATGCATGTCAGGTATTGAACATTATCAAAATGAATATTAGAATGGGCGCACGAAAGGAATATTGCGGAACAATCCACTGGCTAACAAACTTGGCATGGTTGAGGATGGCCTATCTTATTCACCCATCTAGGTGCTTGCTCTAACTTGGCAAGGTTGTATTGGTCGCACATATTTTCCATCTGACCTCTTGCATTACTTCTACTTTGTTACACCACCATCTTCTTAGTTTAAGCATCATATAAGAGTATATGCCATACCTATCCATTTTCTGTACCTATTCCATGTGTCGTCATACTATGTTTTTTCCAGTCAAATGTTGTTCTTTTGTAATAGATGTCCAAAAGGAAGAGGGTGAGTGCAGATCCTCAAGGAGTACAAACTAGGTATTTGGAAAATGTAGTGATACATGTTAAATCAGATAGATCAGCAGCCACAGAAAACACAGGCCCAACTGTACCACACTCTACCCCTACTCCACTGGCCAAACCCCTATTAGAACTGCTGACAGCCCAGCGTCACGTACTATCTATGATATCAATTCAAAATTCGAACTCCTAAATTTCTGCATGTGCCTTACCTTCTCTCTTGTATGAAAGCTAATTTCAGATGAATCTCCTTGCTCAAAGGATCATAGGATCTCACAACAATACTGGACATTGCATTGCTCTTGTCAGTACCTCTTGCCTTTTGTCAGCATACTTACACCCATTGTTGTTTGATTATGTAGCATCACTGTAAATGTTCGCTTCTTTATCCTACCTTTGCTTGAAATTATAAGATTTATATTTACTCTTAGATAAGTATAGAATTAACACAATGGTTATGAAGTTTTGGATTGCTCATGTAAGTACATGTTGTCATGTACTCCCTCTGTATCGAATTAATTGTTGATCAATTAGATGTATTTAGAACTTAATAGTGCTAGATACATCCATTTGAGCGACAAGTAATAACGGACGGTGGTGGTATTACTGTATTTGCATCGCGAGATAGTTGATTGTCTAGCATTACTCTGCATCTTATCTGCCCTGCCGCCCACTTTCTCCAAATTATCATATCTACATTTACTGTTACCAAAATGTTGAATAAAGCCAATGCCACTGCACACGTTGATGTCTGCATTCCTCTTGTCAGTACCTTTTGCCTTGTAACGCTGTACTTTATTAATTTCTATTTGATTATGTATCATCAGTCTGCACCTGAGCTTCATTATCGTCTGTTTCTTCCAATATTATTTGATCTATATTTACTCTTTGCAAAATGTAGAATAATGGCAATGCTTATAAAGAAGTTTCTTTGGGGAATTTATTGAATTATCCTTCCATCAACATGGAGAAGGGCTTTGTCCATCCTGTGTTAACATGTAATGTAAGTTCATCCTTCTCAAGCCTTCAAACTTTGTTCTAGTATAGATTTGAATTGGCATCATTTCCTCCACTGCTGTTTACTTTGTTGTTTACATCTGATTGGATGTTTGCAAACAACTACCAGTTTTAAATTGTAGTTGTAAAAACATGTTCCTTATGAAAAACATATCCATTTATTTGCTTATATAATTTTGAAACCTGTTATGTGTCTCCTTGTTTCTCTTTCAGAGTCGTATCTCTTATGCCAGGCATAACTTTAGGGAAGATAGTGAGCCAAACCATCTTGAAGAGAGAGAGATGACCATAAGGTCCTGTCTTGATGAAGACAGTGAGTTGAAGCTACTCACCAACAGCTGTGAGACAACCTTTGTGTAGTCGCTACCTCAATCAGATCGACTTCTTCAGTATCTACTTAAAGCGGAAAGGCTTGCTTCAGCTCAGCTCTGACTTGAAGTCAAAGATGCAATGAAGATCTCAGAGGACTGCCTTGTGCACCATGTTGCTATAAAGCTAGGGCTGGAGCATCTAAGGTTGACACAACTGAGGTCTCATCAGCTTGTTCGGCTGCTTGTGGAGCCCGTCCTGGCCAGGCCTAGTGCCTTCTGAAGTGCTCTCAGTTTTGTATATTCTTTTGTCGGCGCGTTTATATGCATTGGTGGCGACCTTTGATGCCCAGTGTATGTAATCCGCGGTCATGTTGCACTTTATTATCACTGGTAGCGAACTTTGATTCCCAGTGGATGTAATATGCCGTAATTTGTTTATTGTATAGTCTAGGTTTATTCTTGGTCGGTATGCTGTAATTTAGGCCCGAAGGTTCAGTGGATCTCAGTGTTGTCGGTCTTCAGGCCGGCCCATTACTCATATGGGCCAAAACGTGGGCCTATAATCATCTTGGGCCATTAGCAGGTCTAAACCTATAGTAGTTTCCCGCCTTTAACAGGCCGAGTAAAGTTCTGGCCAGCTGGGCTAGAGAATACCATGGGCTTTTAACAGGCTAAAACGTAGATTGGGCTATCTTTGAGCCGAAAAATTCACGGGCCAATACAGGCCGAAACTACCTAAGGCCCATGTTTGGCCCAAATAGGACGAGCAGTTAACAGACCAAAATTTATCTCGGGCCTGTTTGGCCCAATAAAATTATGGGCTTTAAGCAGGCCGGTATCCATGCGGGCCATAGGCCGAAAAGTGTCACGGGCCATTATCAGATGGGCTGTAAGCAGGCCAGATCCAACGCGGGCTATAATTAGGCCCAACTGTTACACGGGCCATTAACAGGCCGATAGGCCAGTTGGGCTGAAATTTATCCCCGAAGACTACGAGCCATTAAGAGGCCTAAAGTTTCTTCGGACAAGAAATAGCCCAGTTTCTGCATGGGTCGTTAAATGGCCTAAAGTTAAACTAGGCTGACAATGTCCGAGATGCACCACGGGCCGCTAACAGGCCGAAACTATTATCGGGCCAAACTGGTAAACGGGCATTTAACAGGCTGAAATATAAATCTATCTTAGAATGGGCCCACAAGAACAGTGGCCTGTTAACGGGCCTGATCCGATATGGGCCTTAATTTGGCCCAAATCACGGCAAGCCGTGAACATGCCTGATCTGATATGGGCCTCAATTTGACCCAAAACATGGTAGGTTGTTAACGGGCCAGCCCACTAGTGTCTAAAAAACATGGTGGGCCTTTAGCTGGGCCGGCCATTTTACCTAAAATGGGACACTGTTGGGCTGTGCCACATGTTGACATATCATAGGCGTCTTCCGTCCATTGTAGGAATGACATCTATCCCAACGATTAGCTGACACGTGCATTATCCGGCGAGTGAGAATTTTACACATGGAAAATCCCCATTGGTCAGGGTTGTTAACGGGTTATCGGATCCAAACCGGAACCCGATAGCTTAACGGCGACCCGTTATGGTGGATGCCACGTGTCGGTCACCCTTGGCGAAAGCACTTCTATGACGCGTGATTTATTGTCATGGAAGTGGACACTTCCGTGATGATAATTTTGGTAATGTCATGGAACACTTCTACGACAGCACAGGTGTGACTATCTTGATTCTGTCATGAAATCGTCATGGATGTACATGCATGACAGAAAACGTGACCTACTGTGACAAACACGTATCATCACAGAAGTGTATTTTTTTGTAGTGATACTAGCGGGCGCAATCATACGGAACACCGTCTTTAGGTCTAGAAGCGTTGTATTGACTTATCCCTTGGCCTCCTTGCTTGATTCTTTTATGGTAGGTGATTATCACATTAAATGCATGATTCACTACTATTTCCTGGGATTTTTTCCATAAAGTGCTAAATGGTCCAAAAAGCGTTACCTGAGGGATATCAACAAAAAATGGTGCACGAATGCAGTAAAATTCCACAAAACCAACCATGTAGGCATAAAATAACTATCAAAATTATCACGTAAATTGGACTCATCAGTCCATAGATTTGTTCGTCCATGTTTGCAATTTCGTCAAGCAGCATGATTGATCCTTCCAGCAGAGAAGGAATTATGCCGGTTTGGTTGGACATAGCACCGAGCAGAAGATAACTGTCGCTTTGTGCATGATGGCCTATGGTATTCTGGCAGATTTCAATGATGACAATTTGGCAATGGTAGAGAGAACTCTATCTTCTATGTAAAACAATATGCAAAGACTATGGTAGAAGTGTTTGGCCCACAGTACTTGAGAGCACCCAATGCTTAGGACACTCAGAGGCTTTTGGAGATGAAAAAAGCCCATGGGTTTTTAGGTATGCTTGAGTCCATCGATTGCATGCATTGGAAGTGGAAAATTTGTCCTAAAGCATTGCATGGACAGTTCAAGGGACTCTCGAAGGATGCCACCATCATTCTTGAGGCCGTTGCTGATCAAGAAACATGGATTTGGCATTCATATTTTGGGATGCCTAGATCTTGCAACATATCAATATGCTCGACCGGTCACCTCTTTTTGCTAAGTTAGCCCATGGAGAAGCTCCACCGGAAGCAAATGGCGACACATGCAACTATGGGTACTACCTTGCAGATGTGAACTACCCAAGGTGGAGTACTTTTGTCAAGCCAATCCAAACCCCCAAGGTAAGAAATAACTCTAATTCACTATGCTCAAGCGGCGGCTAGGAAAGATGTTGAGAGGGAATTTGGGATTTTGCAATCCCAATTTGCTATTGTGCGAGGACTGTCTACATTTTGGGATAAAAAAACCTTTGGTATATCATGACTGCTTGCGTGATCATGCATAACATGATCATTGAGAATGAGCATGGAAAAAATTTGGATTGCACCTTCTATGATCTCATGGGCGTACATGTTATGCCATTGTGAAAAGAGGAGCGAGTCATACGTTTCATGAAGGTGTACAATGAAATTAGAGATTCTGGTACACACGATGAACTTCAGAAAGACTTGATGGGGTGTACAAGAAATGGCATAGCGAAAGAATCGCCTAGCTTCATTATTTATTTGTTTTGTTGTGCAAGAACTTTGTTGTATTTCTGTTGCATTTGATGTTCTTGATTTGATGAATTATGTAATAATTTGATATTGTGGATAGGTGAAAATTTTAAGTTTTAATTCGGGTTGTTTTTATTTCAAATTGTGCGGCTGTACAATGGTCGTACACAGCCGCGTGGCTGTCAGCCGGTTTTACATCTTCACATTGGCATCATCTATTAGAGTTGGACTTTTACGTCACCAATATACACCATCTGTTGGAGTTGGGTAATTTTTGGAGACGTGAAAAGCACTTTTTAGTGATGTAAATTATATAACACCTAGTTTTACATCTCCAAATTTGCATCATCTATTGGAGATGCTCTTAGGGCATTTCCAATGAATGCCTATCAAAATGGATACCTTAAATGTCTACAGACATGTCTAAATGTTGTTTGTGCACATTTACTAATGCCTAATTGACAGACTGCAAATATGGATCATGAGTCAAATTCTTAACCTCGGTTATGCTATTTTGCTATGTCCGTTCTAAACTGTTGATTATCGATGGAGTTTCCTGCGATATATCAGGCTTTGGTGTCCCTGGATCTCGAAGATTGGCGAGGTTCTTTCTTTAGGGAGGATGGATGAATTAATTGATTGAAGATTTAGGAGATTGCGCCAAAATGGTATGATCATGTTCGACCACATATTAGGTGTTGCAGAACAATGGAGGAGGCAGTGAACGATGCATGGCCAAGGGACGTGGGTCAGGTCTTGACCACGGAGGAAATTGAGGAGTACCTACACCTATGGGAGCAAGTCAGCATGGTCACCCTGCAGCTTGGTGTGATGGACATTGTGAGATGGGCTTGGGAGCCTCGTGATGTGTATTTTGCACGGCCAGACTACGCGTGCAGGTTTGTCGACCTGTAAGGTGACCCGGCGGCTATGATTATTTGGGAGCCCCATGCCCCATTGAGATGCCGCTTCTTCGCTTGGCTGGCTTTGCGTAACTACTAATCGACGTCTGACATGCTAGCTAGGCAAGGGCTACAACACCAGAATGCTTGCCCTTTGTGCAACCAACTGATGGCTCTCTATTTTACGCATTTTTAGAGCTCATTTGTTGCATGTTCTCTTCATATATCATGTCCCATTGAACAAAATAGTTGTCCATTATGCATGATTACCGGTATTTATACTTTTCATTGTGAGCATTGCACATTTAGTATTTTATTTGGTTTTTATTATTTTTTCCTTGTTTAGTTGTGTCTACATGTGTTTTGGAGCAACCAAGGACCAAGCATAATGAAAGAACCAAGGAGGGGTTCAATACAGAGACACTCAGAGGGCAGACTTAGCCATTTCAAAGATCGGAAGAAGTCATTTTTTAAAATGATCCGAATCAAGATCTAAGACCATAAATGGATCGGCGCTGTTCATACGAATCCAAGGAGCCCAATAACGTCAAATTCCGACTTCGTATGAAGAAATGGCGGCCATTTTACCGGAGGAGTCTAGACCACAAGATGGCCTTTCAAACGACTGTGGCCGTTTGATGTGCAGACAGCTCCGAAACTTGCCCTTCCATACGGGATTCTTCACAAATTTCATCCCCGTTCAATTCCACCGGACCCTTGACTCGTAAAGAAGAGATTGGGAGAGGATAAGGCTCATCTTGAGCTAGGAGGCTCTCTATATATGTCTCCCTCAACCCTAGCCACCGCATATCACCTCATTCATCTCCAACACATCCAAACCCATCTACATTGCTGCACCACCACCAACATAGAGGAAGGGACAAGATCAAGGGAAGAAGAGGAGGCTCCACCACTGGGAGCACCGGCCTTCGGGCTGGTGCCCGCTCCACCGCGTCGGCGCCATCTCCATCATCACCATCACCGCGCTGCCGCCGCCATAACCATCTCCACCGCTCCTCCTCCCTTCACCGGCTCTATGCCGGCTTGTAACTTGACCCTTACCTTTATGTTTGAGTAGATGTATTTGTTCTCAAGGATACAAATGAACTACTTCATGATTATAATTATTATTTCCAAGTGATCCAATATGTTCTTGTTCATGTTCAAGTTAGTATTCTCGCGAGTATTGAGAGGAGGCCTCGCTTGCATTTTTGCCATGATTTGCCGTCAAGGAACTACTGTCATTGCATAGGGTCGGATGTTGAGGGAATTCGAGGTGACAGTAAAACCTCAATACCTAGTCTTTGTAGAGTTGATAGGGGAGTTAAGGTAAACCCGTATGTGGTCGCATCCATGGGGTGACCCTTAATTATCATGTGATTGCAACCCTATGGGGGACACCATGTTGGTGGCATGTGTGGCATGAAGTCTACCTCAAGTAGAACGTGTATTGTACCGGGGACCGCCCACTTAGGCATATTAAGAGTGGAGAGAGGATACGACGGAGAGCATTTGCTCCGCAGTAGATGCGCGGGTCATATTTGGGGTAATGACTTCGGAGTCCTAGAGAACACTTTACTACTCAAGCACCTTCACCACTAATGCAGTCTATATTTGTTTACTATTTTTACTTTATTTGTTATTAGTTTAGTAAGCACCCTTTTATTCTAGTTTTCTAGCAACGATAGAGTAGACTATTTCCAAACTCCAACTTGGGTGCGTACGTGGCTGCGTGAAAGTGACAACGTAGTTGTGGGGTTTGTGGTGCCTTCCTATAAGCTCCCAATGGGATCAACACTCTACTTATCACAATAAAAGTGCCACAACAGCCCTGTGCACTTGCAAGACATCACCAACATTCGGGAACAATGGATCATCACCTTGTTGCATGTATGTTTGCCACACAGGTTGGGTACAAAGTTCTCTTGGCTTGGGCAAGTAGGATTGGGTTCCAGTGGCTACAGATGGTGTGCTAACTTGGTCCACATTGCTGCAACTATCGACTCAATCAAAGAAGGACTTCTATTCCATGATCATCTTAGTGATGTAGGAGATTTGGAAACAAAGGAACACTTTTGCCTTCGATAATGTGTCTCCTTCGGTGGGTATGTTCTTAGGAGAGTTCTTGAGGAAGTAAAGTTTTGGCAACTGGCTAAGCTATTATGCGGAGATGTGATGCCATTCTTCTCGACATTGTTTAGTCACGTCTCTAGCGAGCAGCTCCTTAGTGTACTTCGGGTGGACGGCGGTTTTCAAAGTTGTACAACTATGGATAGGCGCCTTTCCTTTTCTTCTATAAAATGGTGATAGACATGCTTGTGCGTATTCTAGAAGAAGAAAATGATTACCTCCCATCTGAAGATATCCACATGCTTATGGAATTGGGGTGAAAGTGTTATTCACAAATAGAAGCTATCAAGTAATTAGATGGGATGACCATTCAGATTACGCCTGGTTTCCTGCGGAGCTAAAGAGAAGTGGGCAGAACCGGTTTACACGATTTTATGATCAAGCAATCAAGAGTCCTGTTTGGATTCCTAAAATAAAGATAATGACTGAATCGGATGAAAAAGAATTATAACCAGATCGGTCTCCTAATCGTCCAAAGGATTGAAATCTAGAGCACCCTATATAATTGTAGGGTTGACGCCTGTAGAGGGTTGACCCAACATCGACAAAAAGCAAATTTTCTATTTCTAAGTAGTGTTTTCTTTCGTTCTCTTTTCCCATCGCCTACCTCTATTCTTGCCTACAAGTTCAAAAATCAACATAGCACTAGGCCAATCCTACGTTGCTGCACCCAGCAAAGAGGACCTAGACATCGCTTAAGTTTGATTTTTTGCTAATCCGTTGAATATTCATTAAGAAGAATCAAGTTTTCTTGAAGCTAGCGAAAAGGTCGTCTGTTTTTTTGCTACAGCAAAACAGAAGACTGACTAGATTGTTGATCTGTTCAAGAATTGAGAGTGTTGTTGTGCAAACAATTTTCCTATTAACAGCAGTGTTAGCGTCTTTATTTTTTATCATGTATCTGAAACATTTAAAATAAGTAAGATGAATATAGTGCATAATCATGTTGTGCAAATATTTCAATTTAACAACAACCCAAACATGATGTTTTGCAAAAATATATCATTCAAATCTGAATTAAAATTTTCAAACATAGTGTTTAGTTCTTCCTTCGAATCACCCTTAAATGCTCAACCAGATCATTCTGAAGTTGCTCATGGGTTGCTTGATGGCGAATATGTTGATGCATTTTGGACAAATTCCTTGAACATCACCAGATTCTGCTCGGGATGTTCAATAGGATCACACATTTGTTGAAATTCCAGACTATGGCGTACTCCATCACCCTCATTCTCCAAAATTATGTTGTCTGTGATCATAAGTTGTCATCAGCTTGTAACACCCCAAAATTTCACCTTGTTTTATCAATTAAAATGTTGCCAGGAAATTAAATTTTTATTTTTCTGGATTTCTCCTTTGATTTCAGAACCCCTCTTCTCTTTAATATTGTGGGTTTTTACCTCAAACGGAAACTTTCCAAAAGTATTATTGGAACTTGTATGCCCTCTTTATAAAAACAATTCTTTATCAGTGGATTTATATGCATAATTGTCTTTCATGAGCTTGATTCTTTTAAAATGATCTTTCATAAATTTGGAGCCCCTTTTTCACTGCAACCTTTTGATAAATACATTTAAAATTTTCACCAAAATTTGGGGAGGTCATGTGAGGCTTCCACATCACTTTTATGAAAAAATATCTTTGGGTTATTGGAGATTTTGAGCTCTACATCAATTTTTCAAATCTGGTCCAGTAGGTATTTTTGCACTACAACCTATTTAAATATTCTTCTAAAAATTCTTCCAAGTGTTTGGAGATGTCAGTAGATGCATATAATTCAACCTTATGCTAAAACCCAGCAGTGTTCTATGAAAGATTTGAGTGAATCATCCTCATCTTCATTTTGCTCCAGTTTGGTCATTTGTACTGCAACCCTTTTTTTATTTTGCTCTAGTGCCCATGATCTTTTTCCTACTTATAGTCCTCCCTACAAAACCCTTAAGTCCAGGAGATTGGACCCATTGGAATATTTTTAGTGCATGCAATGATAGCCTTTAGTTTCTGCCGAAAACTGGTTTTCTCAAAAACTTGCACTAACAAATATCTGTTTTTGCCAAACTAACCTTACCACCTTCTTTAGATCCTAAAGAGACTAGGATCTGGAGAGTTTGGCCACCCTAAGAGTTGCCTAGATGCCCATGGCATTCTGTCGAACACCCTGTGTGCAGGAACAGTTTTGGCAGGTCTTCTAGTTTGCATTGTGGACTTGAGCCCCTGACCCATCCAGCATGTCCACTAACCTCCTAGCTATCCCTAACCCTGGCCTGTTGACTACCCGCATCACCCAAGCTCTCTAGAGCGCGCTGGCTTTTCATCGAACACCTGGTGTGCGTGCTCTGGGCGCGGCCAGAGCACGCGTTTTGCACGTGCGTGCGCACGGGTCGCCGTGTCGCACCCCTGGCCCTTGCTCGCCTGCAGAGCCGCGCCATGCACTCGCCCACTCGCCAGAAACCTCCAAGCCCCCCTGGCGCCCTACAGCGCCGCGGTCAGAGCTTCCTTGGCGGCACGCCGGCGTCGGCAGCAGGCTCTGCCGTGGACGGCGCCGCCCAAGCCACCCGCGCCCGCCAGCTGCCCCCTGGGAACAACCCGAGCTTATCCGCAAGCCGTCGGCAAGCGCTCGTCGCCGCCACGTAGTCCTGCAGCTACAGAACCGCGGTCGCCGGCGATCCTATCCATGGCCGCCGCGGGACCGACCTCGAGCGCCTATATAAGGGGACCCCAAGCTCAACCGAGCACTCAGGCAACCCCAGGCCACCCCCATAGTACTCCCGCAGCCAGCAATCGACGGGGAGGGGCCTTCTTCCTCGTCTCCGGCCAGTTCGGCCGCCGCCGAGCTCCGGTGCAATACGTCACAGCCAGGCCCTCCCCCGCCCATCCAACGCCACCAAACGTCTCCCCATAGTCTTGCGGAGCTGCCTAGCGCCTCAGCCTCGACCAAGGACCACCATAGCCCGAAACCCACTTTGCTCCCGAACCACCGTCCGCCGCGGAGCTCGCCGCCGGTGACTTCCTCCCTCCCCACCTGCCTAGCGCCCACAGGGAGGACCGCCCCGGTCTGGCGTGTCCATCTCTGCCCTCAGGTGCCCTCGAAGAGCCGCCGTTCGTCGACGACGATCGCCGGAGGCCCGCCACCGTTCGGGCAGAGAGAAAGGAGGGAGAGGGAGACCAGTCAAACCTGACCAGTGGGCCCCCTGGGCCCACTGTCAGCGACCCGCGCGCCCATCCACTCTGGTTAAGTGATGGCGCAAAATCCCGAGTACGTCTCCTCTGCTTCGAAGGCGTATTCTCCCCCGAAGCGTTTTCTTTTTCTGATTTTATTTAAAAACAGAACTTTGACTGGCTATATCTTTTAAAATAAAACTCCAAATGAGTTGATTCTTTTTCCTACCTCTCTCAAATTTCATCTAGTTTATTTTAAGATTTATTTCAAAAATATTTGGGACAAATTTTTGTACTGTTTTTGAAATGTGTGTTATTTGAATATTTCTCAAAATAGGATTTTTGGAGAAAAGGCAACCTTCAAAAGTGCACCCCCCACATGCATACACTTGAAGGCAAGCATTATGAACCCTGGCATAATATTTTTGGATGTTGTTGATACAGTTACAACGTCACCTTGACTTGGAGCATACGCTATTTTATGTGACGATAAGATCATACGCATGAGTGCATAATGGAGATTTCTTTGCTGTTATAAATGGATATGCTGGTGATAGTGATCATCCTCGTAAGCTTCTCATGCATACCGGAAGGAAGCCGGGAAAGTCGCGGTCTTGGGTAGACACGAGCTTGTCCCTAGTTCCTCGTTGAGACGAGTATGTCCGGTATGGCATGGTGAGGCTTGATGAGTGGTAAGCTTACCTGTTGATGGAAATATTTTTGTTATGCTAATCATGCAGGGAACACTTGAACCTCCTGAGTCGGCCTTAGATCGAGTCTTGTCCAGTAACCCCCACACTTGCTTCGTACTACCACTTGTCCCTGCCATAGGTAGGGTACGGTTCAGTAAGTTGTCAACCCCTTTCTAGCACACACCGTACAGAGAGGCCGTGATGAGGGTCCCATGGCCATGGATTAAAGCCAGTCATCCGGTCCGGGGGCATGGGTGTTTCGGTTGTAGCCGAAGGGGTAGCTCCCCTAGTTTGCGCGCGGTATAAATTTTGTGATCCCATGCTACGTCGAGGTTGTAGCCTTCCCACTTAGAGTTTCGCTTGACAGGTGTCGTGGGTGATTCCAGACACCGGTAAGTTAAGCTGGTGTGTGCAGGTCAGGCGTGTTTTCAATTAAAAGACCGTTGACGGAATTAGTCCCGATGGACTAAAGAAATCCGTTACCCGTGGGTAAAGAGTACACCCTCTGCAGAGATTATACATCTATTCGAATAGCCGTGTCCATGGTTAAGGACTACAGTCTCGGATGGGTCAAGTGTCGGTCTTAGTGTCGGTCTTCGGAGGAAAAAAACTGTTAAACCAGAACTTGGATCATGACTTGTGACTTGTGATGATTATGATTACTATTATTATGGACTAACCATTTACATTATTTGAATTATTGAGTATCCTTGGGATGGTTCTACCTCCTGGACATTCACTGTGTTTATCCTTTATAAGCCTTTTATGTGGTGTCGCTTAGACGCCCGACTGTGGCAAGCTTGTTATTTCTTTTATTTATAAGCCCTTTATGTGGTGTCGCTTAGACGCCCGACTGTGGCATGCTTGTTATTTCTTTTATTTATAAGCCCTTTATGTGGTGTCGCTTAGACGCCCGACTGTGGCATGCTTGTTATTTCTTTTATTTATAAGCCCTTTATGTGGTGTCGCATAGACGCCCGACTGTGGCATGCTTGTTATTTCTTTTATTTATAAGCCCTTTATGTGGCGTCGCATAGACGCCCGACTGTGGCATGTTTGTTATTTCTTTTATTTATAAGCCCTTTATGTGGTGTCGCCCAGACGCCCGACTGCGGCATTGTTAGTTTATTTGCACCCTTTTTCGAGGAGTCATTTCAGACACTCAATCACTACATTCTATTTCTATATTGCATATTCATATTTTACCCACATGTGTACATCCTGGATTTCGTATATTTCGTGACAGACGTGGTGATCATAGAATATTTCGGGGCATGTTTTGATATATTATACCCGTGTTCTTGATGTTTGCGAGTACATTCAAACGTACTCACTGGCTTGTCCCTGGCTATTGTCTTGGCCAGATTTCTTGCGTGGAGAAGAGCGTTACGACGACAACCCCGGTACCTACGCAGTGTTGGCAGCATCCTCGCGAAGATAGGAGTTATCCTGGTCAGCCGTTCTTGTGGGAACTGGAGTCCCATAGACGCAGATGAACCACAAACCGCTTCCACCATCAACCACTAGAAACCAAGTGTTGTACTCATAGGCCACAATGGTCTTGTACTACATGTTTTGTTCTTGCTTGGAATTTCTTGTATCAAGTTGGTGCCTCATCAGCTAACTGTAATCCTGGGGCTGGTGAGCACAAGGGCCATTTTCTGGAGAATTGATATCCCGAAAATCCGGTCCTGACAGACATGGTATCAGAGCCAGGCTGATCATTGGCTAACCCTATCTTAGCCAGGTCAATAAACCTAGGTTAACCAACCCACCAGACCTTAACCCAACCCCGGCCAAGCTTCTCGCGTAAGATAGCCACACAGTGACCCCGACGCTTTTGGCAGTCGGTGCCCAACCTATCAGCCTAGCCTGTCGATCACGCGCCAGTGACCGACACCTAACATGTCTCATTCGCAAGCGTGCGAAGGAAGACTCCGCCCCTTTTTCTATAAAAAGGGCACGCTAGCCTCAACCCAGCACAGCACAGCCTGTTTCCCAAACCAAGTCACGATGCCTGGCCCCATTGTTCACAATGAGACCATAGCAACCAACCTTGGAGGTTTTGTGACCGTGCTCGCAAACCTCACCCGCCGTGCCTATGCATTAGAAGAGCCCCCAGAATATGTTGTGTACCAAGAACTCATGAGCGGTGAGAGCTGTCAGTTCTGGGCCACTGTACACATTTATGGTAGGGGTCTATCGCCAGAACGCCCCTACAGGTTCACTGGGAGGACCACTCCCTTTGAGCCACAAGCCATCCATTTGGCAGCTCGAGAAGCTATAGTTCAACTCCGGCACTTGTCGCCTAGATTTAACTGTCGCTTGTTCTACTACTACCCCAGTCGTAACGGGTATGGTAGGCCGCCCCAAGTTGCCAACGGAGATCACGAGACGGATCCTGCACTATTGCATCTGGTGCGCTATGTAAGTGCACTAGAGGAGCTGTTCGATCAAATCACTCTTGATCTGATCGCAGCTCGTGGAGAACTGTTTTGCCGAGCCTCGGCGAGAGGAGAAGTGGAGCCCGACGCCGACAACCCAGTCGTGCTGTTCGGACACCCAATCGAGCCCTTGAGGTCTGCCCCAGCCATCGACCAAAATACGTTGGTGTCCCCAGAAGCGCTTCGCCGCCTTTTGGGAACACACTCCAACGGGGTTGTAGCCAACAACCCCCACGATGGTCATCACCACTACCCCGACCCTGCAGCCACGCAACCTCATCCGGCTAATCCCGACGGTGAAACCCGTGGAGAAGCTTCATCGTCCACTAGGCAAGCCCGCTTAGATATTAACGGAGTAGACTAAGTCACTCGAGTAGTAACGAGCCTTATTATTTCTACGCCTTGTAATTGTGTGAGTTTATATCACCATTATTAAAGGATGTCTGCTTATGCGCCCCATTACTAGAGACGTTTTCTCAGGACCCTGTGCTTTTGCCGTTTTCAGTGTAAACGTCATAGCTATGTTTATTTGTGTGTTGCAGCTTATGTTTGTACCCTAAATTTGTGCTATGAGCAAACTCTTGGTTCCAACTAATGGGAGCATTATTTTTTAAACAACCCTTAGCAAATCTCGAGGACGAGATTTTTCTTAAGGGGGGTAGTGTTGTAACACCCCAAAATTTGACCTTGTTTTATCAATTAAAATGTTGCCAGGAAATTAAATTTTTATTTTTCTGGATTTCTCCTTTGATTTCAGAACCCCTCTTCTCTTTAATATTGTGGGTTTTTACCTCAAATGGAAACTTTCCAAAAGTATTATTGGAACTTGTATGCCCTCTTTATAAAAACAATTCTTTATCAGTGGATTTATTTGCATAATTGTCTTTCATGAGCTTGATTCTTTTAAAATGATCTTTCATAAATTTGGAGCCCCTTTTTCACTGCAACCTTTTGATAAATACATTTAAAATTTTCACCAAAATTTGGGGAGGTCATGTGAGGCTTCCACATCACTTTTATGCAACAATATCTTTGGGTTATTGGAGATTTTGAGCTCTACATCAATTTTTCAAATCTGGTCCAGTAGGTATTTTTGCACTACAACCTATTTAAATATTCTTCTAAAAATTCTTCCAAGTGTTTGGAGATGTCAGTAGATGCATATAATTCAACCTTATGCTAAAACCCAGCAGTGTTCTATGAAAGATTTGATTGAATCATCCTCATCTTCATTCTGCTCCAGTTTGGTGATTTGTACTACAACCCTTTTTTATTTTGCTCTAGTGCCCATGATCTTTTTCCTACTTATAGTCCTCCCTACCAAACCCTAAAGTCTAGGAGATTGGACCCATTGGAATATTTTTAGTGCATGCAATGATAGCCTTTAGTTTCTGCCCAAAACTGGTTTTCTCAAAAACTTGCACTAACAAATATCTGTTTTTGCCAAACTAACCTTACCACCTTCTTTAGATCCTAAAGAGACTAGGATCTGGAGAGTTTGGCCACCCCAAGAGTTGCCTAGATGCCCATGGCATTTTGTCGAACACCCTGTGTGCAGGAACAGTTTTGGCAGGTCTTCTAGTTTGCATTGTGGACTTGAGCCCCTGACCCATCCAGCATGTCCACTAACCTCCTAGCTATCCCTAACCCTGGCCTGTTGACTACCCGCATCACCCAAGCTCTCTAGAGCGCGATGGCTTTTCGTCGAACACCTGGTGTGCGTGCTCTGGGTGCGGCCAGAGCGCGCGTTTTGCACGTGCGTGCGCACGGGTCGCCGCGTCGCACCCCTGGCCCTTGCTCGCCTGCAGAGCCGCGCCATGCACTCGCCCACTCGCCAGAAACCTCCAAGCCCCCCTGGCCCCCTACAGCGCCGCCGTCAGAGCTTCCTTGGCGGCACGCCGGCGTCGGCAGCGGGCTCTGCCGTGGACGGCGCCGCCCAAGCCACCCGCGCGCGCCAGCTGCTCCCTGGGAACAGCCCGAGCTTATCCGCAAACCGTCGGCAAGCGCTCGTCGCCGCCACGTAGTCCTGCAGCTACAGAACCGCGGTCGCCGGCGATCCTATCCATGGCCGCCGCGGGACCGACCTCGAGCGCCTATATAAGGGGACCCCGAGCTCAACCGAGCACTCAGGCAACCCCAGGCCACCCCCATAGTACTCCCGCAGCTAGCAATCGACAAGGAGGGGCCTTCTTCCTCGTCTCCGGCCAGTTCGGCCGCCGTCGAGCACAATACGTCACAGCCAGGCCCTCCCCCACCCATCCAACGCCACCAAACGTCTCCCCATAGTCTTCCGGAGCTGCCTAGCGCCTCAGCCTCGACCAAGGACCACCATAGCCCGAACCCACTTTACTCCCGAACCACCGTCCGCCGCAGAGCTCGCCGCCGGTGACTTCCTCCGTCCCCACCTGCCTAGCGCCCACCGGGAGGACCGCCCCGGTCTGGCGGGTCCATCTCTGCCCTCAGGTGCCCTCGAAGAGCCGCCGTTCGTCGACGGCGATCGCCGGAGGCCCGCCACCGTTCGGGCAGAGAGAAAGGAGGGAGAGGGAGACCAGTCAAACCTGACCAGTGGGCCCCCTGGGCCCACTGTCAGCGACCCGCGCGCCCATCCACTCTGGTTAAGTGATGGCGCAAAATCCCGAGTACGTCTCCTCTGCTTCGAAGGCGTATTCTCCCCCGAAGCGTTTTCTTTTTCTGATTTTATTTAAAAACAGAACTTTGACTGGCTATATCTTTTAAAATAAAACTCCAAATGAGTTGATTCTTTTTCCTACCTCTCTCAAATTTCATCTAGTTTATTTTAAGATTTATTTCAAAAATATTTGGGACAAATTTTTGTACTGTTTTTGAAATGTGTGTTATTTGAATATTTCTCAAAATAGGATTTTTGGAGAAAAGGCAACCTTCAAAAGTGCACCCCCCACATGCATACACTTGAAGGCAAGCATTATGAACCCTGGCATAATATTTTTGGATGTTGTTGATACAGTTACAACGTCACCTTGACTTGGAGCATACGCTATTTTATGTGACGATAAGATCATACGCATGAGTGCATAATGGAGATTTCTTTGCTGTTATAAATGGATATGCTGGTGATAGTGATCATCCTCGTAAGCTTCTCATGCATACCGGAAGGAAGCCGGGAAAGTCGCGGTCTTGGGTAGACACGAGCTTGTCCCTAGTTCCTCGTTGAGACGAGTATGTCCGGTATGGCATGGTGAGGCTTGATGAGTGGTAAGCTTACCTGTTGATGGAAATATTTTTGTTATGCTAATCATGCAGGGAACACTTGAACCTCCTGAGTCGGCCTTAGATCGAGTCTTGTCCAGTAACCCCCACACTTGCTTCGTACTACCACTTGTCCCTGCCATAGGTAGGGTACGGTTCAGTAAGTTGTCAACCCCTTTCTAGCACACACCGTACAGAGAGGCCGTGATGAGGGTCCCATGGCCATGGATTAAAGCCAGTCATCCGGTCCGGGGGCATGGGTGTTTCGGTTGTAGCCGAAGGGGTAGCTCCCCTAGTTTGCGCGCGGTATAAATTTTGTGATCCCATGCTACGTCGAGGTTGTAGCCTTCCCACTTAGAGTTTCGCTTGACAGGTGTCGTGGGTGATTCCAGACACCGGTAAGTTAAGCTGGTGTGTGCAGGTCAGGCGTGTTTTCAATTAAAAGACCGTTGACGGAATTAGTCCCGATGGACTAAAGAAATCCGTTACCCGTGGGTAAAGAGTACACCCTCTGCAGAGATTATACATCTATTCGAATAGCCGTGTCCATGGTTAAGGACTACAGTCTGGGATGGGTCAAGTGTCGGTCTTAGTGTTGGTCTTCGGAGGAAAAAAAACTGTTAAACCAGAACTTGGATCATGACTTGTGGCTTGTGATGATTATGATTACTATTATTATGGACTAACCATTTACATTATTTGAATTATTGAGTATCCCTGGGATGGTTCTACCTCCTGGACATTCACTGTGTTTATCCTTTATAAGCCCTTTATGTGGTGTCGCTTAGACGCCCGACTGTAGCATGCTTGTTATTTCTTTTATTTATAAGCCCTTTATGTGGTGTCGCTTAGATGCCTGACTGTGGCATGCTTGTTATTTCTTTTATTTATAAGCCCTTTATGTGGTGTCGCTTAGACGCCCGACTGTGGCATGCTTGTTATTTCTTTTATTTATAAGCCCTTTATGTGGTGTCGCATAGACGCCCGACTGTGGCATGCTTGTTATTTCTTTTATTTATAAGCCCTTTATGTGGCATCGCATAGACGCCCGACTGTGGCATGTTTGTTATTTCTTTTATTTATAAGCCCTTTATGTGGTGTCGTCCAGACGCCCGACTGCGGCATTGTTAGTTTATTTGCACCCTTTTTCGAGGAGTCATTTCAGACACTCGATCACTACATTCTATTTCTATATTGCATATTCATATTTTACCCACATGCGTACATCCTGGATTTCGTATATTTCGTGACAGACGTGGTGATCATAGAATATTTCGGGGCATGTTTTGATATATTATACCCGTGTTCTTGATGTTTGCGAGTACATTCAAACGTACTCACTGGCTTGTCCCTGGCTATTGTCTTGGCCAGATTTCTTGCATGGAGAAGAGCGTTACGACGACAACCCCGGTACCTACGCAGTGTTGGCAGCAGCCTCGCAAAGATAGGAGTTATCCTGGTCAGCTGTTCTTGTGGGAAATGGAGTCCCATAGACGCAGATGAACCACAAACCGCTTCCGCCTCAACCACTAGAAACCAAGTGTTGTACTCATAGGCCACAATTGTCTTGTACTACATATTTTGTTCTTGCTTGGAATTTCTTGTATCAAGTTGGTGCCTCATCAGCTAACAGTAATCCTGGGGCTGGTGAGCACAAGGGCCATTTTCTGGAGAATTGATATCCCGAAAATCCGGTCCTGACACAGCTCCCACAACGTCTTTGGATACCATATTTTTGCAGGTCCTCGACCATCTAAAAAATGGGCCTGGAGCACTTCATATGTCCTCTCAACATCCTTTCTAGCTCTCTTATCTTTGGGAAAAGTGAGATCTTTTCTCACCCTTGGATTAGATATCGTCTTGGCCCATGAAGGAGAGATACCATCAAAAATATAATAGCACATGTTGTGCTCATGACCATTGATGGTATAGTTGCATGGAGGAGCTTGTCATGTGTGCAACCTTCCGAACAATGGAGACAACTATAGCACGTGTGGTGCCCTGGGACCAGCATTATGCTGATCTAGCTAACTCCGCTAATATCCGCATAATATCGATCCTAAGACTCCACCTTCTCGCAACGTACACATGAAAACCTGCACGCCATCTATTGAAGCGACTACAAATATTCCACAACAACAACAATAATACATATACCATATCTCATGCAAGCAGGGTCTTTCGACCAATATCCAACTCATACAATGGAAGCGAATAAACCTTGACACGTAAGAATACAAGTTGGCTTAAGAAGGATAAAAGTAAAGCAAATGGTGTCCATATCCCTACCCAGACCATTTTCTGAAGGGCAACCAAACTAACGTCATCCATCACCATACTTGTAACTATTTATTGTGGTAAGGTGAGTACATGGTGTACTCCGCAAGTCTCACTACCAAGGGTACTAGCGCTAGCAATTCATTAGGTATGGAAGCGATAATTTGTGAAGCTGCAAGCTCTAACCATCAACTACAACTTACATCTAAACAAATATAACATGAGAAGTGTAATCGAAAGCATCAGGTAACTCATGTACTAATCAAATTATTCATCTGACTATGCAAACATAACACTACCTGTCCCCCCCTTTGAATACCCCACGAAGAAGAGACATTCAATTGGCAAGTTTTAAATATTAGGTTGAAGTTTTTCTATGAGCTGTTACCATGCTCCAAGTTGTCTATAACTATGGACATGGATTTTGAAAGATTTAACCATGTAGGGGTACACCAACATACCCATTATAAGCTTCAATTGCATGCTCTTCCCAAACAAAATCTACCAATTACAAACACCCATTTTATGAGCTGGTATCAAGAAACAACATGACACTCTAACTAATCACAAACAAGTCCAAGAGAATTTGATGAGTTTAACCTGAATTGAGAGTCCAGATGTAGCTCTAAGTCAGACACATCCATATGTACGATACCAAACCAACGTGCCACATCCCAGATTTTTCTCGAATCTGAACGTGCCCAACCCAACTAGGCCTATCTCTATTGGATGCATGCTAAGCGAGCAGCAATGTGTAGCGCAAGATATCGAGGCCCAGGTCAGCACAACCAACCCCTGAAGCGGTACGTCGCCGTGTTGAAAAGCAACGGTTATATTCCCTCCGATCCAACGACCAAGAAGCAGCTTCTGTCACCCTCATCACTGTCGTTGCCCAGTGGGACCACCCACGTTGTCCCTAACCACCATCCACGCTGGACGCGCTCATCACTCCACGATCGCCCACCCACTGCACTAGATTGAGACCGCGGCCTTGTCATTTATAGCGTCGCCCCTCCTCTGTAAAAGGCCTCTTGAAGTCACACACATTGATGCCAGGCTACCGCACGCCAATGACACCGTTGTTGCCTCTACCGCTGTCATTGTCGCCACACGATTCCGACAAGTAGGAGCCACGCCACCGCCACCATCGCACTCATTGTGCGCCAGTGTACCTCCTAGATATCAAGAGCACGACCAACTCCTCCCAGGAACACAAGACGGTTGAGAACCGAGTCGCGGCGCTATCGCATTATCGTCGCCGACAAGGTAAACCAACGTTTAGCCTGGCCATTGTGTCCACCGTGATCATCGCGCTCACGCACACTATATATCTTGACCCGTTTGTCAACGACCAAAGCTCCTCCACTGCACGCACATCTCCGGCGGGCTACCATCACCGATAACGTTGACCCCGACATCACCTGCGACCTTGTCGGGCATCGACGCACCCATCTGTGCCCTTCCCGACATCGGGAACCACTGGAGCACTATCACTACAGGAATCAGCTATTTTGCCGTCTGCCACGGCGGACGGCAAAGGCATGAACGGCGGACGGCAAAGGCCTTTGCCGTCAGCCGCGGACGGCAAAAGGCTCCGGCAAAGTAGGCTCTGGTAAACAGCTACTTTGCCGTCTGCTTCCTGGCGGCTGACGGCAAAGGCCATTTGCCGTCTGTCGCGGACGGCAAAGAGAGCGGACGGCAATAATTGCGCTGTCAGTCCGTTAAGTGGCTAACGGCAGGCCTTTGCCGTCCGCCGCTGACGGCAAACTTTCTAGTGTCTTTGCCGTCCGCCTTATGATGTCATCTACACGTCACTACGTGGCAAAGGCTCGGGGTCGGGGTCGGGGTGTCGGGTCGGTGTCGGGGTGCCGTGTCGGGGTCGGGGTCTCGGGGTCGGGGTGTCGGGTCGGGGTGCCGGGTCGGGGTCGGGGTGCCGGGTGTCGGGTCAGGCTCGGGGTCGGGGTGTCGGGGTCGGGGTCTCGGGGTCGGGGTGTCGGGGTCGGGGTACCGGGTCGGGGTCGGGGTGCCGTGTCGGTGTCGGGGTCGGGGTGTCGGGTCAGGCTCGGGGTCGGGGTCTCGGGGTCGGGGTGTCGGGTCGGGGTGCCGGGTCGGGGTCGGGGTGCCGTGTCGGTGTCGGGGTAAGGGTGGGTATGGTGTCAGGGTGTCGGTGTCGGGGTCGGGGTGTCGTGTCGTGTCGTGTCGGGGTGTCGTGCCGGGCTGTCGTGTCGGGGTGTCGTGTCGGGGTCGGGGTGTCGTGTCGGGGTGTCGCGTCAGGGTGGGGGTGTCGGTCGTCGAGGTCGGGGTGTCGGTGGTCGGGGTGTCAGGTGTCGGGGTGTCGGTGGTCGTGGTCGGGGTGTCGGTGGTCTTCTTCTCCTCTCCTCTAGCTTTCTCCTCCTCCTCCTCCTCCTCTCCTCTTTCTTCTTCTTCTTCTTCTTCTTCTTCTTCTTCTTCTTCTTCTTCTTCTTCTTCTTTCTTCTCCTCCTCCTCCTCCTCTTCTTCTTCTTCTTCTTCTTCTTCTTCTTCTTCTTCTTCTTCTCCTTTTTCCTCTTCTTAAACCTAGCACTAAGTAACCTTAAACAAAACAGGAAAAAACTACACCTAAACCTAGCTATTCTTCTTCTCCTCCTCTTCTTCTAATTACTAAACATAAACCTAAAACTAAACTAAACCTAAGACCAAACTAAAAGTAATCTAAACTAAACTAAATATAAAACCAAACTAAAAGTAATCTAAACTAAACTAAATCTAAAACTAAACTAAAAGTAATCTAAACTAAAAAATAGAAAAAATAGAAAAAAAGGAGAAGAGGGGTGGGGCTCACCTGCGGCAGGGGTGGGAGGCCTGTGGCACGCTGGCAGGGCCCAGGGGCGCCGGGCGGTGGGGTTGCTCGCCGACGGAGGGGCGCTGGCCGACGGAGGGGCGCTCGCCGACGGAGGGGCGGCGGGGTGGCGCTGGCCGGGCGGAGGGGTGGGGGCGACGGGGCGGAGGGGGCGACGGGGCGGCGCCGGGCGGCGGGTGGGGGGCGACGGGGCGGCGCCGGGCGGCGGGTGGCGGGGCGACGGGGCGGCGGCGGGCGGCGGCGGCGGCGGCGGCGGTGTGGGATGTGGTGGCGGGGCGCGTCGGGGAGGAGAGAGAGGGAGAGAACAGAGAGTAACAGGCGGGGGGGGGTACGGGCCGTTAGGTACTCTCCCCTTTGCCGTCCTCCAATCTTTGCCGTCCTCCAATCTAAACTAAACATATATGACCGTTGACTCCCTATCCCAGCACCGCCGCAACCATCATCTCCGGAGAAATTCTGATGCTTTTAGAAACCCTGGCTATGTGGCTTAATATTGTCAAAACATTTCAAAATTGACTGTGGTTTATTCTTATTAGCTAGAATTCATATAGGAGTTGTTTGATTTGATTGAAAATGTGGCTCAAATAAAGTATTGGAATTATTGAGAACCCTAAATTTGCATTTAGGGAATATTTATAAAACCAAGTTTTGAGCTCACAAAATGTGTGTGACTTGTTAGATATTTTGGGTTGAAAATAATATCCCTAAAATCCTTAGTGTTTATTTGGAACCCTAACACCATTTGGAAATAAAATTGAACCCCAAATGAATTTAGGGATAAATTGATATCTCAAAATATGGTGACAAATTAAATATTTAATTAGGCATGTTTTTAATAAGTCCCAAATAATGAGTCGAACCTCTGATAATTTTAGTGAAAAGATTTGTAATGATTTCATTTTAAATCAATTCGAAACCAATTGGAAATATTTCATATAAGGCTATATATTTTATTTGGCAAGAAATAAATTCCCATAGGACCTAAATAAATTTCTAATCTTCTGTAGTATCTTAGTTTAATTTAAAGCAGATTGGTTTTGAAACTAATTGGAGATTCAAAAGAAGAAGAAAACAGGAAAGAAAAGGAAAGGAAAGGAGAACAGAAAAGCCTAGCCTAAGCCACTACAGCTTAAGGCCCAACCCAACTAGGCCTATCTCTATTGGATGCTCGATGAGCGAGCAGCAACGCGTAGCGCAAGATGTCGAGGTCCAGGTCGACACGACCAACCCCTAAAGCGGTACGCCACCGTGTTAAATGCAGCAATCAGATTCCGTCCGATCCAACGGCCAAGAAGTAGCCTGTGTCACGCTCGTCACTGTCGCTGCCCAGTGGGACCACTCATGTCATCCCTAACCACCGTCCATGCTGGACGCGCCCATGACTCCATGATCGCCCACCTCTCGCACCAGATTGAAAACGCGGCCTTGTCCTTTATAGCACTTCCCTCCTCTTCAAAACGGCCCCTTGAAGCCACGCACATTGTCGCCAGGCTACTGCACGCCACCGACACTGTCGTTGCCTCTACCCCCGACGACGTCGCCGCATGATTCTGAAAAGTAGGAGCCACACCACCGCACCATCACACTCATCGTGCACCAGTGTACCTCCTAGATATCAAGAGCACGAGCAACTCCTCCTAGGAACACGACCCTGTCGAGAGCCGAGTCGCGCCATTGTCACATTGTCGTCGCCGACAAGGTAAACCAATGTTTCGCCTGGCCATCGTCTCTACTTGATCATCGTATTCGCGTGCATTGTCTTGACCTTTTTGTCATCGACCAGAGCTCCTCCATTGCACGGACATCTCCAGTGGGCTACCGTCGTCGATAACATCGACCCCGATGACCGACGATGTGACTTGCGACCTCGTCGGACATCGACGCACCCATCTATGCCCTTCCCAAAACCAGGGGACCATTGGAGCATTATGAACGTTGACTCTGCCCAGCGCTGCCACAACCATCACTTCCGATGAAATTCTGATGAGTTTCGAAACCCAAGCTATATGGCCTAATAATAGCAAATGCATTGATGAACCAACCATGACCAAGATTGAAAACCTTTGGGCCTCAACCTAACTTCCAAATTCAAATTCATATCCCTTTTCAAACTAAATTCAATTTGATTTCAAATAAGTTAAACCCTACTTCAAATTGAATTGCAACCCAAATCATTTATGTATTCGTGTAAACATTTTCAAATTATTTGAACTAGTTCAAATTATTGAGGTTAATTCAAATTCAAACCAGAATTTCAAGAGTTCAAACCAATTCAAACTCAAATATGAATTTAACTTAAAATTAAGAATAATTATGAAATTCACCTTGAAACCAAAACAAAGTCTAGGGTTGAGTTAAAATTTAGTTAAAATCATTCAAGTCGAATTGCCTTGAGTATGGACTTGTTAGACCATAGTTCATAGACCATAAATACAGTTGCAATGATTCCTTTTGTCAATTGAATCTAGCAATGCAACATTGCATCACATACCTCTGTGTGATGATTGACACGTCTCCAGCATATCTATAATTTATGATTGTTCCATGCTATTATATTATCAATCTTGGATGCTTTATATGCATTTTATACTATTTTATATCATTTTTGGGAACTAACCTATTAACCCAGTGCCTAGTGTCAGTTGTTGTTTTTTGCTTGTTTTTGGTTTTCCAGAAAATCAGTACAAAACGGAGTCCAAACGCTACAAAACTTTTTGATGATTTTTTTCTGGAAAAGGAGACCCTAGAAGCTTCAGGGGAGGCCAGAGGACGAACAAGGAGACGACAAGGCAACAGGGCGCGCCAAGGGGGCATGCCCTGTTACCTTGTGGGCCCCTCGAGGCTCCGTCTGGCCTAATTCCACTTCTATAAATTCTCAAATATTGGGAAACCAATAGGGATCCAGCTGAAACACTTTTTCCGCCGCCGCAAGCTTCTGTTCTTATGCAATCCCATTTGGAGGCCTTTTCTGGTACTCGGCAGAGGGGGAATCGATCACGGAGGGCTTCAACATCATCCTTGCTGCCTTCCGATGATGCGTGAGTAGTTCACCACAGACCTACGGGTCCATAGCAAGTAGCTAGATGGCTTCTTCTCCCTCTTTGATCTACAATACAATATTCTCCTTGACCTTCTTGGAGTTCTATCTGATATAATCTTCTTTCGCAGTGTGTTTGTTGGGATCCATGAATTGTGGGTTTATGATCAGATTATTTATTGAAAGTAATTGAGTCCTTTTTGAACTTTATTATGCATGATTGTTATAGCTTTGTATTTCTCTCTGATCTATCCGTTTTGTATGGCCAACTAGATTGATTTATCTTCAGTGGGAGAGGTGCTTTGTGATGGGTTCAACCTTGCGGTGCTCTATATCCCAGTGAAAAAAACGGACAAGACAAGTATTTGTATTTTTGCCATTAAGGGTAAAACAACGGGGCTTATTCATATTGATTGGGTTTACTTTGTCTACATCATGTCATCTTGCTTAATGCGTTACTCCGTTTGTCATGAACTTAATACCATAGATGCATGTTGGATAGCGGTCGATCGGTGGAGTAATAGTAGTAGATGCAAGCAGGAGTCGGTCTACTTGTCTCGGACGTGGTGCCTACATACATGATCATTGCCGTGAATACATCATAACTATGCACTTTTCTATCAATTTCCTAAGAGTAATTTGTTTACCCACCATATCCTATGTGTTCGAGAGAGAAGCCTCTAGTGAAAACAATGGCCCCCGGGTCTACTTTTATCATATTATAAAAAACCAAAATTCCTTTGCTGCAATTTATTTACTTTCATTTTATGTTGCAATTTATCTATATATCTATACAAGATTTAATCATTGCAAGTAACGAGTTCAAGGGGATTTATAACCCTCTTGCCCATGTTGGGTGCAAGTATTTGCTTTTGTGTGTCTAGGTATTGTTCACGAGGCTTTGCGTGATTCTCCTATTGGTTAGATAAACCTTGGTTCTCATTGAGGGTAATACTTATCTCTACTATACTACATCCCCACTCCTCTTCGGGGAAAATCCAAACGCAGCTCACAAGTAGCAGGAAGAATTTCTGGCACCTTTGCCGCGGAGGCTACATCAAAACCTATCAATTACCTTCACACAAACTATCATGTACTTGCTCTACATTTAATTTGCCTTTACCTCTCATTTTCATCTCCCCCACTTCTCATAAAATATAAAAAACACAAAATATTTTACTTTGTTGCTTTGCTCGTTTGCTTGCTTAGCTGCTAGGTCTCAAGAAAATACCAAGTTGTGTGATTTTCCAAATACTAATAATAATGATTTTATTAGTACTCCAATTGCTCCCCCCACTAGTGCGGAGTCTTACGATATTAAGTATGCTTTGCTAAACCTTGTGGTAGGACCGAGAGTATATCAACCAGAGGGGGTGAATGGGAGGTTCAAAAATTCTTTCAAATGTTTTGAAACGGATCCCAATCACATCAGCGGAATAAGGTAAAGAAGGAAATGAGTAGAATCAATCTTCTTCATCAGAAGCATATTCTTTGATGAAAGCATTAATAACAGTACGAGCTTGGGAAATTATGGGTTTAACTACGATGAGAGTAATACAACATGCAAAAAGATGTAGTAGTACATGACAAAACATGATGCGGGTGACGAATGAAATGTAATGATACTAACGAGACAGAGTGAAGGGAAAACAACAGAACAATACACGAAGATAAACTCAAGTGAGTAATAACCGAATACAATGATCAGAGACTGTTCACATAGAGCATGAATAATAACTGCTAAAGGAATTTGCAGTGAAGTAGAAAGGACCAGTGGTGCTCGATGGCGACAATTAGATTCAGGGGAAAACACATTCAGAGATACCTGCAAACAGATAGTACGAAGCAAATAACATTGCAGACGGGGGTTATTAACATTACATGATGACCGAGTATTTCAACACCACAAGTGGTGCGATAAGTTCATGAAGCAAATTGTTTGAGGGAAACCAAATGCAAATGAAAACACCCTGCAAGAACCCCGATAAACTATCACTCGACGGAATTCTCCCCCTTTTGTCAACAAGTGTGAAAAAGGAATGAGAAAACATATGAGGAGCTACTCCGTGGGAGAATCCTCAGAATCATAATTAAATCCACTCGAGAATCAGAATCTGGAGAGTGAGGAATGGTCGAGGCAGAAGCAGGAGTGGCATCATGGGCACTTGAAGATTTGGCTCGATGATCATCTGGCTTGAAGATAAGAGTGCCGGCTATGTCTGCAATACCATCATCATTTCTGACAACAACACGTCCGTTGAAGCAGAACGTTGTGGGAGAACTGGAGTTTGTCTTTGGTGCGAGACACAGCGAGCAAGTCCAGGTAGTTGTAGTCCTTCATGATGCCCTTCCTCGCTAAACCCTTTCAAGACTAATGATTCCTTAACAGAGTCCATGAGCGCTTCTTTGCTTCCTTCTCATGCAGAAGAATTTGGCAAGTGTGATTATGAAGCTAATTCAGATCAGTCATTAACTCCAACTTTTCTTTTCTATCCACCCTAATGTGGCTTTCAGGTGTCTGCTGAGTGCGAATGCAGATCTCATAAAGAGATGGATTTTCCTCACGAGGGATTACGACCCTGGCTTTGTTGACCTTCGGTGCATTTTCAGACGCGGCTGCATTTGCAGCAGCATCAACACGTTCCTTTCCTTTTCCAGAATTCTTCACAATGCGCAGAGTGTCACGCACGGGTGGCACGAATACCTTCGGAATGTAAGCCCAGAAGAATTTCTCATTGGTGAGCTGCTTGATCGCGAGCATGATCCATGGAGCATAGGGCTTTAATGACTGAGGGCTACCAGCTGCACATGCGAGGTTCCGAATGAAAAGACCAGGAATATCAAACTTAATCCCTTGAGACATGGCTACAAGTGCATTTCCCACAATGCCTTTGATGGAATTTGGTATGTTCATTAGCATAAGAGTATTGCACATAATGTGAAATAGCACTTTGTTGTCATAGGCCAACTTCTTCGGATCAACATCAATGCATTCATCACCAACCTTGGTGGAATCCATCAGAACGTGGAGTTGTGCTTCGGACACATCCCAGAAATGCAGTATGTGCTCTCCATCCTTCTCAAATTCACATCGTGGAAGCTTTATCAAAGCCAAAAATTGATCTGCCGAGCACTTGATGTTATTTCTGCCAGTCATCCATTCTAGAATCCAGGATGATGTGTTTCCAAGCTCTCCAGAGATATATAGGGTGGCATAAAAGTGAAGGATAACCTCTTTGTTCTAGCCGTGATTGAAGGCTGTGAATCCCTTCAGAAGAGCATGTTCAATATGCTCAATTGCATGATGGAAGCAGGGTATTCCTTCTAGCTCAGCGAAGTTTAATATCTTATGATCGAAATTTTTGTGCTTGCCAAACAAGATTTGAGCATAATAGATAGCTTGTTCTTCAGTCCGAAACCTCGGTGACAATGAAGTATTTTCTCCTTCAAAGGGGCTGACCCAAAAGAATGCAAGCTTTGAGGAATGAAGTTGTTCATTGAATGCGCATCAAATTTGGGGCCATACTCAGCTGGAAACAGTGGAAAGACTCCTGGGAATTTTTCTGATATTCTTCATCACTTATTTCCATAGGCTGAACATCATCAGAAGCTGGCACATTTTCATCGATTGACTTTAAAGGAGCAAGAGGCCTTTTTGCTTTCTCTGGGGCTGATGGCATGGAAGCACTGGTCTATCCTTTAATTTCCTTCACAGGAACTCCTTCAGCGGCAATATGAATCTCAGGCACAAGGCCCTTTTCTTTCGGTGCACTCTCAACGAAGGGAGGCACGACAACTTCCTCGGACACTTGGGTCACTACATCTTCTTGTGGCTGCTGTGGAAAAACTGGTGGTACTACTGCTTGAGGTTCTTCTCCGTGAGCCATGGGTTCTTTATCTTTCTTTTATTCCTATTCTGGTTGTGAAGCCAAAGAACCAGGAGCGAGATCAACCTCCATCTGGGTAGGGGCACCATATGACCGAGGTGGTGTTTCCTCGGGAAGCAACTTGCTCCCCGTCAACTTGATCACCCTCCTTGATGGATCCAGAGGGATCAGCATGACTTTCCTTCAATGGTGACGAAACTGACTTCTCCATCTCAATCTATTTGTCAAGTTTTTCTTCATGGGCTTGTTGCTTGGGCACGACATTCTCTTCAACGGGATTATCCACAAAGATATCCATCACACTAGATTCTTGAGCAACTGAGGTAGGAATGATTACTACCGTGGGCTCAGCTTGTTGCTCGGTTTCTTCCTCAAGATGAGGGGATGGTGGTATCTGCTGCAGAGGAGCACTTGAATCTACAGGAGCATCACTTGCTACAGGTTGAATGCGGTGATCTGAGCTTGTCTTTGGCTTGTGAGCTCTGGCCTTAGCCTTCTGAAGCTTCTCTTCTTTTTCTATTCATCGAGCAAGATCTGCTTGACGTTTCAGCTCATCATTTCTTCGATCACAAAGCTAAGAAACATCCATCTTCAGCTTAGAGTTCCACTCTGATAACCCACAAGTATAGGGGATCGTTTGCAGCCTTCTTCAATAAATAAGAGTGTCGAACCCAATGAGGAGCTGAAGGCAGAACAAATATTCCCTCAAGTTCTATTGACCACCGAAACAACTCTACGCACACTTGACGTTTGCTTTACCTAGAACAAGTATGAAACTATTTTGCAAGAAAAAAACTATGAGTACTTTGCAAGAATAAAACTACGGATAAATTGCAAGGCAATAAAATTGGATAGCTTTTGTCAACAAGAAAGTCATTTGTCCCTAGGCAATCGATAACAAGTATTGCTAATCATTCTTGTAATTCTATATGAGGGAGAGGCATGAGCTAACATACTTTCTCTACTTGGATCATATGCACTTATGATTGGAACTCTAGCAAGCATCCGCAACTACTAAAGATCATTAAGGTCGTGAAACAACCATAACATTAAGTATCAAGTCCTCTTTATCCCATACGCCATAACCGACCTACTCGGGTTTAAGCTTCTGTCACTCTCGCAACCCACCATAAGCGAACCATGAACATATTGCAACACCCTACAGCGGGGGTCCCTCACGTTTGCGCAAGAACGGAGGGCACCGTAGGAAAGCACCATAAATAAAATATACAATCATACCAACCAAGATCACGATTAACCCACGGGACAAAACGGATCTACTCAAACATCATAGGATAACCATAGATCATTGGGAAATAATATATGGAGTTGAGCACCATGTTTAAGTAGAGATTACAGCGGGGAGAAGGGGTGTTACACCGCTGCATAGAGGGGGAGAGAGTTGTTGTTGACGGTATCAAGATTGTTGATGTAGATCGCCGTCACGATCCTTGCCCCGGCGGCACTCCGGCACCACCGGGAGAGAGGGGGAGAGAGCCCCCTCCTTCTTCTTCTTCCTAGGCCCCCCCCAGATGGGAGGAGGGTTCTGAGGGAGTCCTGGGTTAGGGGGTCCTCGGACAGCCGGACTGTTGGACTATGAAGATACAAGATTGAAGACTTCGCCCCGTGTCCGGATGGGACTCTCCTTGGCGTGGAAGGCAAGCTTGGCAATACGGATATGTAGATCTCCTCCCTTGTAACCGACTCTGTGTAACCCTAGCCCCCTCCAGTGTCTATATAAACCGGAGGGTTTAGTCCGTAGGACAACAACAATCATACCATAGGCTAGCTTCTAGGGTTTAGCCTCTACGATCTCGTGGTAGATCAACTCTTGTAATACTCATATCATCAAGATCAATCAAGTAGGAAGTAGGGTATTACCTCCATCGAGAGGGCCCGAACCTGGGTAAACATCGTGTCCCCCGCCTCTTGTTACCACCCGCCTTAGGCGCACAGTTCGGGACCCCCTACCTGAGATCCGCCGGTTTTGACACCGACATTGGTGCTTTCATTGAGAGTTCCAGTGTCCCGTCATCATAAGACTGGATGGCTCGTCTCGTTGTCAAGGACAACATCACCTCTCGGGGAGCCCTGGTTGTAGGCCAAACTCTCCGACTAGGCGGTTTCGTCATGACCGCCCGTTCGGCCGCTGCGCCGATGATGACTTCTCGGGTCATCGAAAACAGCCTCCATGTCGGCTCGGAATTCGCCGAGCAGTTGGATCCAATGGAGCTCTCTTCCTTGAACGAGCTCTTGGATCGCATCGCCGCCTTGGGAGTCGCTACGGACTATGATCAGATCGGGCTTAAACCCGACCAAAGGGAGATTAACTCCCCGCCGGTCACCCATCAGATAGCGGTGGAGGAGGAGCAACGCAGCGATTCTTCCTCTATCTTGAGGAAAAACTATGTCCGGATTCCCGAGCTCTCCGAGCCGGATACCCGTCTACGGAAGGACATGGCCCAAGCCTTGAACCTAGAATCAGGCAGCAGGCCAGACCTATTGGGCAACATCCCGGAGCCCGAACTGCCAAGCTCGGAAACTCCTCCGCCCCTGGGTCTCAGATCGGGTCAGGGTTCGGACCTAAATCCACCCACCCACCCAGATATAAGTGATCTTTCCCACATTAGACAAGAGCCCCAATAGACAGTACACCACTATTGGGCCAGATACCTCCTTGTAATGAGCAAGGTTAAGGACTGTCGCGAGGAAGACGCAATTTCATTCTTTTGCAAAAATTGCACGGATAGGGGAATCCTCAACGCCATAAGTCGCCGTGACATAGCACACTTCGCTGACTTGGCGGCCATAGTACAGAAGTACTGTGCGATGGAAAGCACCCGGAAAACCCAAACAAAATTTTGGGATCCTCCGGCTCTCACAAAACCCCCCGTCCGAACTAAAAGGGTGTACTCTCGTAAGTCACCCGATTCAATTACAAAGAAACAAATGCGCACTAGAGGGCGTGGAACCGTATTGGAGGGATGGCTTAATGGGCCATGCAAAATTCACAGTACAGCGGATACCATGCCAATACACAGCCTTAGAGCATGTTGGGTACTCCGGCAGGTGGCCAAGAGCGGTGAGGATCTCCTCATCAACAATACCGCAGAGCACCATCCCGTGGAAAACAGCAATACAGTATTGACAGTCTTCGAGACCTTCGCCTCGAATAATAGGCGTAAGCGAGCACTCCGCAGCCTTGCCGAAGTCTGCCACGTGGCAGCAATAAATCCATGGAGCGATACAGCTATCACCTTCAATGCCAGTGACAAACCTAAATTCCGAACAGCCCGAGCACCAGCCGCCTTGGTCCTTAGTCCAATTGTGGACGGCTTCCGGCTTACTAAAGTGCTCATGGACGGCGGCAGCGGATTAAACCTCATCTATGAGGAGACTCTTCGAAAAATGGAAATAGACAAAAGCCGCATTGAGCAAAGCAGCACGACCTTCAGAGGAATCATCCCTAGTCAGGAGGCACGATGTGCTGGGAAAATCACACTAGATGTGGTATTCGGCACGCCGAAGAATTATAGGTCCGAAGAAATCACATTCCAAGTGGCCCCGTTCAATAGCGGATACCACGTCCTTCTAGGGCGGGAGGCACTCACGATCTTCCACGCTATACCCCATTACGGGTACATGAAGCTCAAAATGCCCGGGCCAAATGGAATCATCACTCTAGCTAGTGATCCGGACATAGCACTCCGCGCCGAAAATAAAACAGCCGCACTGGCCCTTGAGGCGTTATCCGAAGCCCTCGTGGCCGAAGAATTAGCTGCGCTGCGCTCCAAAGTGGACAGGGACGATGTGATACTCGACAAAAGATCCAAGTCCACCTCCTTTAAACCAGCGGATGAAATAGTCAAACTCCAAGTCCATCCAACGGACCCTACAAAAACAGCATCCATCGGGGTACAGTTAAACCCCACAGTAGACGCCGCGCTACGGAAGTTCTTGCGCGCGAATTGGGACATCTTCGCTTGGCATCCTTCAGACATGCCAGGAATCCCACGCAGGCTGGCCGAGCATAGCCTTAACATTCTAAAGGGATTCAAGCCGGTCAAGCAAACTCTTCGGTGCTTCTCTAAGCCTAGGCGACAAGCCATGGGAGAGGAGCTAGCCAAGTTACTGGAGGCCGGATTCATTCGAGATATAAAACATCCGGACTGGCTAGCAAACCTAGTGATGGTACCAAAGAAGGACAAATCCTGGCGCCTATGTGTCGACTTCAAGGACCTTAAAAAGGCTTGCCCCATGGATCCCTTCCCCCTCCCTCACATCGATCAAATTATCGATGCTACCGCAGGACACAACTCATTGTGTTTCCTCGATGCATACTCCGGATACCATCAAATTAAGATGGTGGAGTCCGATCAAGCCGCAACGACATTTATCACTCCATACGACCCCTTCTGTTTTAACACCATGCCTTTCGGGCTCAAAAACACCGGTGCAACCTATCAACGCATGATTCAGACATGTTTGGAGACACAGATCGGCAAAACAGTGGAGGCATACGTAGACGATGTGGTCATTAAAACCAGACACGTCGAATCCTTAATAGACGACTTGAGGCTCACGTTCGACAATCTCCGAACATACGACATTAAGCTCAATCCGGAAAAATGCGTCTTCGGCGTGCCCGCCAGAAAGCTCTTAGGCTTCATCGTCTCCAAAAGAGGAATCGAAGCAAATCCGGCTAAAATCCGAGCTCTATCACAGTTGCCCATCCCAACAGACCTCAAGCAAATCCAGAAACTAACTGGATGCATGGCTGCCTTAAGCCGCTTCATCTCCCGATTAGGAGAAAAGGCACTGCCTCTTTATCGCCTTCTTCGACGCATCGAACACTTCGAGTGGATGGATGCGGCCACGACCGGACTACAGGAAATAAAAGCCGTTTTGGCCACAAACCCAATCTTGGTCGCGCCAAATGTCGACGAACCAATGTTGTTATATATAGCGGCAACACACCAAGTTGTAAGTGCAGTGCTCGTCGTCGAACGAGAGACGGACGGACATAAGTTCCCGCTTCAAAAGCCGGTATACTATGTATCCACTGTCCTCACTCCATGCAAATCACGGTACCCACATTATCAAAAGATAGCATACGCGGTCTTCATGGCATCCCGGAAACTATGACACTACTTTCAAGAGTGTTCAATTACGGTGGCCTATGAAGTACCACTCAACGACATAATAAACAACCGCGAGGCCACGGGCCGGATTGCAAAATAGGCTATTGAGCTCCTCCCATTCGACATAATATACAAACCATGGCGAGCCATTAAGTCACATTACTGGCTGATTTCATCACCGAATGGACAGAAGCCGAACTCCCTAAAGAGTACGGCGCGTACTCCAATTGGATCATGCACTTTGATGGCTCTAAAATGCTTGCTGGTCTGGGGGCTGGCGTCGTCCTGACATCCCCCATCGGAGGTACAGTCCAATACGTACTCCAAATACTATACACGGACTCCAACAACGCAGCAGAATATGAGGCCCTGTTACATGGTCTCCAGATGGCAGTCTCCATGGGCATTCAACGCCTGGAGGTGCGTGGGGACTCGAACCTTGCAATATCTCAAATAAATGGAGACTTCGATGTCAAGGATACAAAAATGGCGGCTTATCGCAACGCCGTCCTCAAAATGTCAGCTCGGTTCGAGGGGCTTGAATTCCACCATGTGGTCCGGGAAAACAATCAGGCGGCGGATATCCTCGCCCGCATCGGCGCCAAGTGCGACCCTGTCCCACCTAATA
This sequence comes from Aegilops tauschii subsp. strangulata, assembly GCF_002575655.3. Lineage (NCBI taxonomy): Eukaryota > Viridiplantae > Streptophyta > Magnoliopsida > Poales > Poaceae > Aegilops > Aegilops tauschii. The sequence goes on from NC_053035.3 coordinate 133,844,072, forward strand.
TCTTCTTGGAAAGGTTGTTTAAGCCATCCGTGGTATGGGAAGGAGAGACCGGTAACAATAGTCCGGACCCGGCCACAACACCACACATCGAACACTCTGACGTAATCGGAGGCTCTGCCACCGAAATAACACCTTCGGCCCACGTGATTATGGCCGTCATCGCCCCGTGGACAGAACCCTTCTTGGCTTACCTAACTAGGCAGGAACTACCTGAGGACCCAAACGAGGCACGTTGCATTGTGCGACAGTCTAAAGCCTACAAGGTCCACGAGGGAGATCTTTATAAGAAAAGCGCTACCAGAGTCCTTCAAAGGTGCATCTCCGAAGAGGAAGGACGGCAGCTTTTGGCAGAAATTCATGCTGGACTTGGCGGCCACCACGCCGCAGCTCGGGCCCTTGTAAGCAAGGCCTTCCGTACAGGTTTTTATTGGCCTACAACCCGGGCAGACGCACAGGACCTCATTCAACGTTGCGTCGGTTGTCAACTTTTCGCAAACCAAAGCCATATGCCACCTACCGCTCTCCAAACAATCCCCATCACTTGGCCCTTTGCGGTCTGGGGGCTTGATATGGTCGGACCCCTTAAAGGCGGAAGCCATAAGAAAAAATACCTATTGGTCATGGTGGACAGATTCACCAAATGGATAGAAGCCAAACCAGTTAAAACGGCCGAATCCGGACCAGTGATAGACTTCATATCCGGGGTTGTACGCCGTTATGGCGTTCCGCACAGCATCATCACCGATAACGGCTCAAACTTTACAGCCGACGAGGTAAAACTTTGGTGCAGCAACATGGGCATCAAGCTCGATTATGCTTTTGTCTATCACCCGCAAACTAATGGTCAAGTCGAGCGAGCAAATGGTCTTATCATGAGCGGCATTAAACCCAGATTAGTGCGATCCTTGAAGGAATCCGATATGCACTGGGTAGAGCAGCTCGACTCCGTACTATGGGGGCTGTGGACCACGCCGAATCGCACTACCGGATACACACCGTTTTTTATGGTGTACGGCACAGAGGCGGTACTGCCCTGCGACATAATTCATGACTCACCTAGAGTGCGCATCTATGAAGAGAAAGAGGCCGAGCTTGATCGGCAGGACAGTTTGAACGCCCTGGAGGAGGAGCATGACATGGCAAAAGCCCATTCCACATTCTATCAGCAACAGGTTCGAAGGTATCAAAGCAGAGAAGTACGGGCCAAAACTTATAACGTTGGTGAACTCTTTCTATGCCTACCAGAGAAGAAAAAGAACAAGCTCAAGCCCAAATGGGAAGGTCCCTTCGTTATTGACCAAGTTCTGACCGGTGCAGCGTACCGTCTGCAGGATGCATCGGACAATCGACTCGAGCCAAACCCATGGAACGCAGCCAGACTCCGAAGGTTCTACGCCTAGTGCCGGACTCTATGTTCGTCTCCTTACCTCTGTCAATTTTTATATATTCGTTATCTGTCTTTTCTTTCTTTCTTTCTTCCCTTTTTTCTTCAAGGCCTTAAAAGGCTAAAATGTGTCTTGACTACACAATCTCGACGCGCTTGCCGCGCTCATGATACCTGGGGGCTTCTTATACAGAAGCTTATTATAGCTATGTTCCGGGCTCTAGGCCCCACACATGTGTTACTTTTCACATGTACCTTTTTTCGCCATTATATGCATCGATATGACTTACGTTTTGGCCAAGCTGGGTTGCCTGGCTCTTGTGTTTATGCCCTACGTTCCTGTTAATTCGGCTAGGGCATAAGGGGAGCACCTCTACGATTGTTACTGCCGGGTCAGCCGGATGTGTACCTCAGACTGGGTGAAGCCGAAAGCAAGCGTTCTTAAGGGAATATTCGGTCAGTGAACAAAAGACGATTTTTATCTATTGTACTACATGCCCCCAGATGTTTATACCCTGCGTCTCTTTTCATAGTTCGGACGTGCACATTAATGCATGCGTACCCAGGGAAAGGAACCCTTAACGGAACTATTCTCCCTGGAAGATGTTTCTTACTATCCAGGTAATATAACATACCTAGTTGGGTACTTGTCTGTTCAAGCACTTATGACCCCTACGCCTAGTTTCCATGCATACCCTGGTTTTTACATAACTGAGCGGGTATTCGGATACACTCCGGACTGTCGGGTCCGGAGGTCGAAGCGAAAAGGTCCGCCATGACAAATGATTTACAATCTGGCTAGGGACAATATATGCCACTTGAAGTACACAGTCGCTTAGACTGACTAAATTCTTCTTCTATACCATCCAGCAGGCTATCTAGCCTGCAGTCCTGTTGGGAATACTTTGTGGCTAATTCTACCTGGTCATAAACCAAACTGACAGGGATCTCTTTCCCGTCAGGCCCCACAGGTCCGACGTCGGCCATGTGGTTCGGGTCAGCCTTGGTATATCGCGTCTTCACCACGGCCCAGGCTTCCCTTGCACCTTGTCGGCAGGCTGATATCTTCCATAATCGGAAGCGCCGCCGCACTCCCTTGAGCTTTTCTACAAGCTCTCTCATGCCTCCTGGCAGGGAGGCGGATGGCCACAAGGCTTGGGCAATGCCCTGCATCACCTGCCGTACTTGTTCGTGCAGTTGTGAGAGCTCTGGCAGAAGATCGCCTGTAGACCCGGGAATCTCCTCCGCGGGACGACCCGTCAGCATACCTACAGATATAACTCTGTCAGCCGGTTTCTTCGCCGAACTCTTTAAAATTTCGTTCAAGCACTTACTGAAAATGCCGCATCGAAGCCTCTTATTCTCCTTTACGGAGTCAGCAAGCTGGGCTCGAACATCTTTCAGCTCAACGTCCAGCCGGGTATTGGCGTCTTGGAGATCGTTTTTCTCCCGCCTAACCCGTGTAAGCACGCGCTCGCCAGCCTTTAGCTGTCGGTTAGCATGTTGCTCATCCCCTCGCACGACCTCCGGATTCACTCCAGAGTCATCTGCAGAATCTATTGTTAGATTTGCACGCATGTCGCATACTACCTAGTACATGACATTCTTTGCAATGAAAACAAGTGTTACCAGATGGGGCCTTCTCGGACTACTTCACCGCGGCAACTGTGGCCTGAAGCTGGGCTTTGCACTCCTCCAGCTCTTGAGACAACTGGGTATTCTTCTCCATAAGAACCTATGCAAACAATGATCCTTAAATCAGTTGTGCCAACTGTTTCAAGTCTCAGGGGCTACTGATATACATAATTATTAGATTTTCTTACCCGTATATCCTTTACATACTGGTCCGTGGCTCTAGCAAGACCATTTTGAGCAGCTCGGATGTACGCGTCTCTTGAGTTGAAGGCATCAAATGCCTCTTGGGAGAAACAAGCGTCGCAGAGTACGGCCCGGCGACGCCTGTGATTCATGGCGCTCTCCACTTTGGAATTTCTAGCGGATAGCCTATCTGCATCCTCTGTAGGAGGAACATCCGGCGTTGGCCCCACGTTAGTGTCCGCCTCTAAGTCCGGCTCTGGAGCCCGACTGGTGGAGGCGTGACCGGCAACCTCTCCGGATATAGTCCGGTGAGCGTTTTTCCTACTAGGAAACATGGGCGTTATTATATTTTAAAAGACGACCACCATGGAGCGGGGTTCTCTTTCATACCTCTGCGACGGCGTCTCAGTCCTGACCGCCTTCCTTTTAAGCCTACCCGGCTTCGGTGCCCCTTGTTGGTGAGTCACTGCGGGTTCGGCATGGCGTCCCGGGGGCCTTCCCTATAAGACACCATATGTGTGCGGTAGGTGAAGTGCAGAAAAAGGGATCCTTCTTGGAAGTTAGGACTCCGGTTTTACTTACATGCGATGCAGGGAGTAGTCCCGGATAATTGGCTATGATGGCCACCATGGCACCGTCGCACCTTAATTGATAGAACTTCCTGTCAATAAGCTCCACAAATGTGTCCGGATCTTCTTCGAGTCCGGGGTCGAGGGCCCGGTCAGGGTCCTCTGGTTGTGGAGGCGGGCTGTGGACCTCCCTTACAGCTTTTCGCAGTTCCTGCTATGAAATGGCAAGGTAAATACTTATGACAAAGAATGCGGGAAGGTTTGGAGTAAAAAGTAGCAGCTCACCCAGCTCGGAGGGTTGTACATGTAGAATCCATCCCGTGGCTTGATGCGGATGAACTCCTCTTCCTCTCCTTTGTACAAATCGGACAGAATTTTTGCTAGAGCAGCGACTGAGTCCAGTCCCTTACGACCGCAGCGGGTGGCATCGTCTTCTCCGTTGAAGTGCCACATGGGTTGCCCCCGATATTGAAGTGGCTGCACCCCCCGCATTATACATATTGACATAACATCGATTACTGTCAATCCTGACTGGGCCAGCGTCTGTATCCGACCCATCAGGTAAAGGACTTCGCCGTTATCTTCCTCCTGGGAACTTCGAGGGCGCCAGCTGCGGCGTTTCTTCAAGGGAGCGTTGTCGAACTCAGGAAGGCCCATCCGAATAGGGTCCGGAAGGGGGACGTCCTCCATATAAAACCACTCCGAAGGCCAGTCTTCGGATGTCTTCTTCGGAGTACCGGACAGGTATACGGTCCCGGCGATGCGCCATATTTCGGCTCCGCCCACTTGATATATTGACCCCTCCTGTGTACGCGGTACGAGGCAGAATAGCCTCTTCCATAGCTCGAAATGAGCTTCGCAGCCCAAAAATAGCTCGCAAAGGGCGACGTAGCCAGCGATGTGCAATATGGAGGCGGGAGTAAAGTTATGCAGCTGGAGGCCGTAGAACTCCAGGAGCCCGCGGAGGAACGGATGGATTGGGAATCCGAGCCCCCTTAATAAGTGAGGGACAAGGCATACCCACTCCCCCATGGATGGGTTGGGAAAGCTCTCCGCTTGCTCCCCGCCGTTGTAGGTGGCGAGTCCGGCTCGAACGGGGACCATATATGCTGGAGGGAGGAATCCCTGGGTCTGTAACTCTACTAATTGGCTGTGAGGGACGGAACACTTCTTCCAATTGCCTGGCTTAGGGCTACGGGAGCAAGAGGGGGAGCTGCGGTGGCCGGCCATGATGGGATGGACCTTTCCGGGCGCGCTCCGATGAATACTCGCTGTGGGAGGATGGTGTGATCTGGATCTGAGGATCCCCGCCTCCTTAAATAGACGATTTACTTACATGGTTAAGGTGGCAAGTGTAAAAATGCCCCTACTTCTTGCATTCGCTTGACACGTGGAGGACAGCCATTATTAGGCGTAGAAGCCAAGGAGTGCAACATTCATGGGAAGACGGACGCTACTCGACAGGTACTCAGGATTTGGAGGAGAACCCGCCTTGCAATGCCGAAGACAATCTACGCGCCGGACTCAACGTCATTGAAGCCTGGTTCGGGGGCTACTGAGGGAGTCCTGGGTTAGGGGGTCCTCGGACAGCCGGACTATATACTTTAGCCGGACTGTTGGACTATGAAGATACAAGATTGAAGACTTCGTCCCGTGTCCGGATGGGACTCTCCTTGGCGTGGAAGGCAAGCTTGGCAATACGGATATGTAGATCTCCTCCCTTGTAACCGACTCTGTGTAACCCTAGCCCCCTCCGGTGTCTATATAAACCGGAGGGTTTAGTCCGTAGGACAACAACAATCATACCATAGGCTAGCTTCTAGGGTTTAGCCTCTACGATCTCGTGGTAAATCAACTCTTGTAATACTCATATCATCAAGATCAATCAAGCAGGAAGTAGGGTATTAACTCCATCGAGAGGGCCCGAACCTGGGTAAACATCGTGACCCCCGCCTCCTGTTACCATCCGCCTTAGACGCACAGTTCGGGACCCCCTACCCGAGATCCGCCGGTTTTGACACCGACAGGTTCCCCCTCTGGTCCATGGCCTCCATGGAAGCGGGCCCCTCCGAGATTGGATCTCCCTCTCTATTCTCCTCCGTTTCGCGTTTTTTAGATCTGGCCGAAAACCGTTTCTTATATTCCAGGAAATCCGTAACTCCGATTGTGCTAAGATTTTAACACGATTTTTTTTCCGGATATAAGCTTCCTTGCGCCTGAAGTAGAGCTCCAACCGACATTCGAGGAGGGCACAACCCACCACCATGTGCCAGGGGTCTCTGGTGCACCCTAGTGTCTTGTGGGCTGTGTGGGCCTCCGTTTGCGGTGATTCCAACTCCGAAAAATCACATATATTCCAAATTAATTCTCGTAAAATTTTGTTGCATTTGGACTTCGTTTGATATGGATTTTCTGCGATACAAAAAACATGCAAAAGACAGGAACTGGCACTGGGCACTGGATCAATAGGTTAGTCCACTAAATCATATAAAAAGTTGCCAAAAGTATGTAAAACGTTTATAATATTGGAATGAAACAATCAAAAATTATAGATATGACGGAGACGTATCAGCATCCCCAAGCTTAATTCCTGCTCATCCTCGAGCAGGTAAATGATAAAAAAGATAATTTTGATGTGGAATGCTACCTAGCATAAACATGATCATATATCTAGTCATGGCATGAATATTAAGACATAAATGATTCAAAGCAATAGTCTATAATTTGACATAAAGATATCAATACTTAGGCATCCCAACAAACAATCATGTCTTTCAAAATATCGACGCTAAAGAAAGCTATCCCTACAAAATCATATAGTCTTTCCATGCTCTGTCTTCCTAACACAAAGTATTTATCATGCACAACCCCGATGAAAAGCCGAGCAATTGGTTCATACTTTTTAACGCGCTTCAGCTTTTGCAACCCTCATGCAATACATGAGCGCAAGCCATGGATATAGCACTAAGGGTGGAATATAGTATGATGATAGGGGTAAATATAAAGAAGACAAAAAGGTAAGAAAGTCTCACACCGACGCGGCTAACCAACGGGCTATGGAGATGCCCATCAATTGATATCAACGTGAGGAGTAGGGATTGCCATGCAACGAATGCACTAGGAGCTATAAGTGTATGAAAGCTCAATATGAAAACTAAGTGTGTGTGCATCTAATCCTATAATGAAAAATTCCCACTAGTATATGAAAGCGACAACATAGGAGACTCTCCATATGAAAAACATGGTGCTACTTTGAAGCACAAGTGTGGTAAAGGATACTAACAATGCCCCTTTTCTCTTTGTTTATTTTTTTTCTTTTTTTCTTTCTTTCTTTCGTTTTCTTTCTTTTATTTTTTTCTTTCTTTTTTGTTTTTTTTGTTTTTCTCTCTCATTGTCCGAAGTCTCATGCCGACTTATGGAGGAATCATAGTCTCCATCATCCTTTCCTCATTGGGGCACTGCTCTAAAAAGGAATAATGCTGATCATCCAACTTCTATTTACTTGTAACTCAAAAGAAATAAAAATTACAACTCGATACCTATGACAAATTATGACTCTATATGAATGCCTCTGGCATGTACCAGGATGTGCAATGATCTAGCGTAACATGTATAAAAATGATGAACGGTGGCTGAGCCACAACTACTATGTCAGCTATATGATCATGCAAAGCAATATGACAATGAATGCTCAAGCCATCAAACGGAACCGGTGGAAGTTGCATGGCAATATATCTCGGAATGGCCATGGAAAAGCCATAATAGGTAGGTATGGTGGCTGTTTTGAGGAAGATATAATAAGGCTTATGTGTGATAGAGCATATCATATCACGGGGTTTGGATGCACCGACGAAGTTTGCACCGACTCTCGAGATGAGAAAGGGCAATGCACGGTACCGTAGAGGCTAGCAAATTGCGAAAAGGTAAGAGCGTGTATAATCCATGGACTCACATTATTCATAAAGAACTCATATACTTATTGCAAAATTTTATTAGCCCTCGAAGCAAAGTACTACTACGCTTGCCCCTAGGAGGATAGATTGGTAGGAAAAGACCATCGCTCGTCCCCGACCGCCACTCATAAGGAAGACAATCAATAATAAATCATGCTCCAACTTCATAGCATAACGAGAGACTATCCGTGCATGCTTCGGGAATCACAAACCTTAACACCAATATTCTTACTAACCACAACCGTTTACTAGTACCTCCCACATATTTTCATCTCTATATCACAAAACTATTGCAAGGAATCAAACATATCATATTCAGTGATCCATAAGTTTTATGTGGGATTTTATGACTAACCATGCAATTGACCAATTCCTTTTGACTCTCTAAATAGATATAAGTGAAGCATGAGAGTTTAATTCTTTCTACAAAATATCATGCTCTAACAAATATAAGTGAAGCAAAAGAGCATTGTTCAAGTAACGGTTTTCTATGTGAAGAGAAACAGGCAATCCAAACTTCAAATGATATAAGTGAAGCACATGAAGAATTCTATAAGGCCATACTCAAAAGATATAAGTGAAGTGCAATGAGCATTCTATAAATCAACCACGGACTATCTCATACCAGCATGGTGCATAAAAGAAAAATGAAAAATAAACACAAAAGACGCTCCAAGATTCACACATATCACATGAACGAAACGAAACCGAAAACATACCGATACTTGTTGAAGAAAGGTGGGATGCCTTCCGGGGCATCCCCAAGCTTAGACGCTTGAGTCTCCTTGAATATTTACTTGGGGTGCCTTGGGCATCCCCAAGCTTGAGCTCTTGCCTCTCCTCCTTCTCCTCATATCGAGACCTCCTCGATCCTTGATCATTTCATCCACATAAAACTCAACAAAAACTCAGTAAGATCCGTTAGTATAATAAAGCAAATCACTACTCTAAGTACTGTTGAAAACCAATTCAAATATTGTTTTTGCATTGTAGCTACTGTAATATAACTTTTCCATGGCTTATACCACTGATAAAAATCGATAGTTTCATCAAAACGAGCAAAGCAATGCATCAAAAACAGAATCTGTCTTAAACAGGACAGTCTGTAGCAATCTGAACATCTACCATACTTCTGGTACTCCAAAAATTCTGAAAAAAAATAGGAAGAAATAAACAATTTGTATAGCAATAGTGTGCAAAAAGTTTAGGAAACGTTTGAGGTTCCAGTAAAAAATGAAAATTCACACGCTACAGCCAAAGTTTCTGTTTCTGCAATGCACATACCAACAAGCAATCTAATCATCCTAAAGGAAAATCTTGGCACATTATTTTTATAATACAATGGATTTGTACAAGGGGATAATTGTTTTTGTTGAAAAGTTTCTGTAATTAAGATTCACAAAGTTTCCATGAGCATGAACAAAGTTCAAGGACGTCTCCCACTTTCACAATGCTCGTCTCTCTCACTTTCGCTTTTCCTTTTGTGAAGTTTTGTGCTCCACTCTATATTTTTTTGTTTTTAAACTTTATAAAAGCACTCAACAGAAATAAATGACTCTCTAAAACTTCCAGGTTGTCTCCCTGGCAGCGCTTTCTTTAAAGCCATTAAGCTAGGCATAAAGTGCTCAAGTAATGGATCCACCCGGATCCCAAGGTATATCAAAGCCAATTTTTATTAACAGTGATTTGGCATTTAGTAGTGAGAACAAAGCAACATATATCAAGAAATGACAAAGTCTAACTCTCTTCCTATGCATCGGCATGTCATACAAGAATAATTCATGCACATCAAGTAAAGGCCAATACATAGCATAAGCAGTTTCTTGCAATTTTATCGTGTAGGAAACATAGAGAGGTGGAGATATAGTTCCTCTCTCATAATAATTGCAAGTAGGAGCAGAAAGCACATGCATATTATATTCATAAAAATCATCATGTGCAACGATAAAAGGCAACCTATCAATATAATCCTTAACAAGAGCAAACTTCTCCAATATAGTGTAGTTGGGAGAATTCAAAAAGATAATAGGACTATCATGTGTGGGTGCAATAGCAACAATGTCATGTTTAACAAAAGGAACAATAGAAAATTCATCTCCATAAGCATAATTCATATTGGCATCTTGTCCACAAGCATAACAAGCATCAAGTTCATCAAAAAGGGATATTTCAAATGAATCAACGGGATATCATAGCAATTATCATAGCATTCATCCTTCGATAAGAATGAAGGGGCATTAAATAATGTATGAGTTGGATGGTTACTCTCATTAGGAGGTGGGCACGGGTAACTAATCCGCTCTTCCTCCACTTGTTCTTCGCTCTCCTCATCATCTTTTTCATCCAATGAGCTCACAGTTTCATCAATTTCTTCTTCCATAGACTCCTGCAAAATATTAGTCTCTTCTTGGACAGCGGAGACTCTCTCAATAAATTCATTAATATCGGAATCATATTTATAATTATCATAGCAATATTTAAGGATGGCAAAATGTTCAGGTCTATAAACATCATCATCAAAAGCTTCATACTTTTCAAACAAAGATTCAATTTCATAAGCACCCTTAAAAGCAACAAATTCTTCTATTCGTTCCACATCATAGTAATCATATATACCATTAGCATAAGAAGCTAAGGTTTCATTATCATTAAATTTGCATGAAAAGGGAAGGTGTGGAGCATTCATCCTAGAGCAACAAGTAAAATCATATCTCAAGCATAAATCCCGAGCATACCAATGCAACATATAAATTTGATCCCATAACAATTTCCCTTTATGATTCAAGCAATAATCCCTAAAGTATTCACATTGATCGAACGTTACTCCCATTATATAGTTGAATGGGGTTTTCTCAGGATTATCAAAATAATGCATAATATTTTTCACATAACGATCATTGAGGGTTTTAGGAGGTTCCCCATCTCCATGAGTAGCAAGTACCACTAATTTTTTTGGTGTTTCGTGTTCCATATCCATAACTAAAGATAGAGAACAACTTAGAACAGAAAAGAAAAAACTACTTAGTGATAAAGCAAACAAGCACACATGAGAATATTCACCCCACGCTATTGCTCCCCGGCAACGGCGCCACAAAAAGGCCTTGAAAACCCACAAGTATAGGGGATCGTTTGTAGCCTTCTTCGATAAATAAGAGTGTCGAACCCAACGAGGAGCTAAAGGCAGAACAAATATTACCTCAAGTTCTATCGATCACAGATACAACTCTACGCACACTTGACGTTTGCTTTACCTAGAACAAGTATGAAACTATTTTGCAAGAAAAAAACTATGAGTACTTTGCAAGAATAAAACTAGGATAAATTGCAAGGCAATAAAAGTGGATAGCTTTTGTCAACAAGAAAGTCATTTGTCCCTAGGCAATCGATAACAAGTACCGGTAATCATTCTTCTAATTCTATATGAGGGAGAGGCATGAGCTAACATACTTTCTCTACTTGGATCATATGCACTTATGATTGGAACTCTAGCAAGCATCCGCAACTACTAAAGATCATTAAGGCCGTGAAACCCAACCATAGCATTAAGTATCGAGTCCTCTTTATCCCATACGCCATAGCCCACCTACTCGGGTTTAAGCTTCTGTCACTCTCGCAACCCACCATAAGCGAACCATGAACATATTGCAACACCCTACAGTGGGGGTCCCTCACATTTGCGCGAGAACGGAGGGCACCGTAGGACAGCATCATAAATAAAATATACAATCATACCAACCAAGATCACGATTAACCCACAGGACAAAACGGATCTACTCAAACATCATAGGATAACCATAGATCATTGGGAAATAATATATGGAGTTGAGCACCATGTTTAAGTAGAGATTACAGCGGGGAGAAGGGGTGTTACACCGTTGCATAGAGGGGGAGAGAGTTGGTGTTGACGGTACCAAGATTGTTGATGTAGAGCCCCCCTCCTTCTTCTTCTTCCTTGGCCTCCCCCCTAGATGGGAGGAGGGTTCCCCCTCTGGTCCATGGCCTCCATGGCAGCGGAGGGGCGGGAGCCCCTCCGAGATTGGATCTCCCTCTCTGTTCTCCTCTGTTTCGCGTTTTACAGATCTGGCCGAAAACCGTTTCTTATATTCCAGGAAATCCGTAACTCCGATTGCGCTGAGATTTTAACATGATTTTTTTCCGGATATAAGCTTCCTTGCACCCTAAGTAGAGCTCCAACCGACGTTCGAGGAGGGCACAACCCACCACCACGCGCCAGGGGCCTCTGGCGCACCTTGGTGTCTTGTGGGCTGTGTGGGCCTCTGTTTGCGGTGATTCCAACTCCCAAAAATCACATATATTCCAAATTAATTCTCCGTAAAATTTTGTTGCATTTGGACTTTGTTTGATATGGATTTTCTACGATACAAAAAACATGCAAAAAACGGGAACTGGCACTGGGCACTGGATCAATAGGTTAGTCCAATAAATCATATAGAAAGTTGCCAAAAGTATGTAAAACTTGTATAATATTGGCACTAAACAATCAAAAATTATAGATATAACGAAGACGTATCACACTCAATCTTGTTATTCCTCATAACTGTGAAGGCCTTGATGATCTCAAGAATCCCTTTATTCAGGTCTTTTCTTTCAGGCTCAGTTTTGGCCCCTCCTCATTTGCTCGAGGAATTTCTTGTCCTCGACAGCCTGGCTTAATTCCTTGGTGATTTCTCTCAGCTCAAAGAAGTGCTTTGCTACCATCTTGGTAACATCTTCAGGCAGACCCAAACTGCTCAACTCAGCAGGATTTGCATCATAGGAAGCTCCTTCAATGATATCAAAGATAAGATCAAAATCATAATTCAGTTCCTCTGTGGAAGCAGGAACAATTATCTTGGCCTTCTTGAAAGCAGCAGCAGCTTTCTCATTGGCCAGCAACTTTCTTTTCACTGCAGGGGCAGCGGAACCTGAAGGTTTATGATAACCCACAAGTATAGGGGATCACAACAGTTTTTGAGGGTAGAGTATTCAACCCAAATTTATTGATTCGACACAAGGAGAGCCAAAGAATATTTGTAAGTATTAGCAGCTAAGTTGTCAATTCAACCACACCTGGAGATTGATTATCTGCAGCAAAGTGATCAGTAGCAAAGTAGTATGATAGTTTTGATAGTAGTAGCAACAACAATAGTAACAATAGTAGTAGTAACTTAGCAGAAACAATATAAGAGAAATTCGTAGGCATTAGATCGGTGAATTCGTTGGATGATATTCATCATATAATAGTCATAACCTAGGGCAATACAGCACTAGCTCCAATTCATCAATATAATGTTGGCATGTATTCCGTAAATAGTCATACATGCTTATGGAAAGAACTAGCATGACATATTTTGTCCTACCCTCCCGTGGTAGCGGGGTCCTATTGGAAACTAAGGGATATTAAGGCCTCCTTTTAATAGAGAACCAGAACAAAGCATTAACACATAGTGAATACATGAACTCCTCAAACTACAGTCATCACCGGGAAGTGTCCCAACTTATGTCACTCCGGGTTTGCCGGTGACACGTAGTAGGTGGCTATAACTTGCAAGATCGGATCTGGAACATAGATATAATGGTGATAACATAAACGGTTCAAATCTGAAATCATGGCACCCAGGCGCAAAGTGACAAGCATTAAGCATGGCAAAGTCATAGCAACATCAATCTTAGAACATAGTGGATACTAGGGATCAAGCCCAAACAAAACTGCCTCGATTACATGATGAATCTCATCCAACTCCTCACCGACCAGTGAGCCTATGAAGGAATTACTCACTCCCGGTGGGGAGCATCATGGAATTGGCGATGGAGAAGGGTTGCTGATGACGAAGATCGAAGATCCCCCTCTCCGGAGCCCCAAACGGACTCCAGATCTGACCTCCCGATGAAGAACAGGAGGTGGCGGTGGCTCTGTCTCGTGAAACACGATAATTCTTTCTCCCTGATTTTTCTCTCCAAATGTGTGAATTTATAGTATCAGGTTGGAGTCTATGGGTCCACCAGGTGGGACAACCCACCTAGGCATGCCTGGAGGGGGGGCGCCCTGGTGGGTTGTGCCCACCCAGGCGACCCCCCTCCGCTAGTTCTTGGCTCCAGAAATTCATATTTATTGAATAAAAAATCTTCCCAAAGTTTGTTCCAATCCGAGAACTTTTATTTCTGCACAAAAACAACACCATGGTAGTTCTGCTGAAAACAGCGTCAGTCCAGGTTAGTTTCATTCAAATCATGCAAATTAGAGTCAAAAAGAAGAGGAAAAGCATTAGGAAAAGTAGATACGATAGACGTATCAACTCCCCCAATCTTAAACCTTTGCTTGTCCTCAAGCAATTCAATTGATAAACTGAAATTGGAAAATAAAAACTTTTACAAACTCTTTTGCTCTTGTTTACATAAATAAGCTTAAGTAGCACCTAGGCTTTCAGCCAAGATTATAACTAACCATGTCGACAATAACTCTTAGAAATTATATTAATTCATATCAATGACATAATCAACTAGCAAGCAATAATAAGATATCTCAAACAACAACACTTTGTCAAAACAACTATGATATAATATGAGAATAGAGGTATCTCGCTAGCCCTTTCTGAGACTGCAAAACATAAATGCAGAGCACCTCCAAAGTTCAAGCAGCAACTAAACATTGTAATTCATGGTAGAAAAGATCCAGTTATGATTGAGTGAGTCCTGGATTAGGGGGTCCTCGGGCGTCCGGGCTATGCAACATGGGCCGGACTAATGGGCCGCGAAGATACAAGATAGAAGAGTTTCCCCGTGTCCGGATGGGACTCTCCTTTGCGTGGATGGCAAGCTTGGCATCGGGATATGAAGATTCCTTTCTCTGTAAACCGACTCTGTACAACCCTAGGCCCCTCCGGTGTCTATATAAATTGGAGGGTTTAGTCCGTAGAGGCAATCATAATCATATAGGCTAGACATCTAGGGTTTAGCCATTACGATCTTGAGGTAGATCAACTCTTGTAACCCTATACTCATCAAAGTCAATCAAGCAGGAAGTAGGGTATTACCTCCATTAAGAGGGCCCGAACCTGGGAAAACATCGTGTCCCCTGCCTCCTGTTACCCTCGATCCTTAGACGCATAGTTCGGGACCGCCTACCCGAGATCTGCCGGTTTTGACACTGACATTGGTTCTTTCATTTAGAGTTCCACTGTGTCGTCGTCGAAAGGCTCGATGGCTGCATCGATCATCTATAACAATGCTGCCGTGAAGGAGATTTTTCTCCCTGGCCAGATCTTTGTATTCGGTGGCTTCGCACTACGTACCAACTCGGTTGGCCACCTAGAGCGGATCGACAGCTACGCCCCTGGTCACCAGATCAGTTTTGGAAATCTGAACTATGTCGTTGCTATCCGAGGAGACTTGATCTTCCAAGGCTTACGTTCGCGGCCCCAACCACCGCTCCGGCCTTAGATCTGGAGCGCGTCAACAGGTCCGGAGATGGGAGTCTAGAGCCCGCCGGACTCTCTACGGCTATAGAGCTCAGCACTGGAGAACCGGAGAGAATAACGTCTCCAACAGTCATCACAAAGCTGGACTCTTCTCCGGACACTAACTCCGAACCCTCGAAGTCCGCGTCATGCGAGCTCGGCCAGGAAACTTATGTCCCCGTCCAAACCTCGCTCTTAAACAAGGCTTTGGACTTAATGCGATCCCTCCCCATCACAGAGGAACCACTTCCGAATTGCGCCTAGCCCGGACTAGGGGCTGAAAATAGGGAATTTTACTCCCCACCCACCACCCACTTCATAGCCGCTGTCGAGGATCTAACCGACATGCTCGATTACGCCTCCGAAGACACCGACGGTATGGACGACGATGCTGGAGAGGAGCAGGCCCAAAACCCGCCGTTTACCGGGCGCTGGACGGCCACTTCCTCATACGACGTGTACATGGTGGACACACCTAAAGAAGGCGACAGCGATGATGAGAAAGATCCAGTCGAGGACGAACCTCCTGAGATACCACCAAAGCATCGACGTCAGTGGCGCCGCTCTAAATCGCGTCACGGAAAAGACAGCAATACCGGCACCGGAGACAATGATACTCCGGAGAACGCCGAAGAACAAGAAGACCCCATCGAACCAACATCCGAATGGGATGATCGGGAGGACGGGCAAGTTGACCCTGACGAGCAAGCAGGGAACGAATAGTCCGAGGATAGTAACTATCTACCACTCTCCAAGGACGACGTGAGCCTCGGCGGTGAAGATTTTATCGTGCCAGAGGAACCCCTCGAACAAGAGCGCTTTAAGCGCCGGCTAATCGCCACTGCAAGAAGCCTAAAGAAGAAGCAGCAGCAGCTTCAAGCTGACCAAGATCTGCTCAACGACAGATTGACTAATGTCCTGGCAGCCAAAGAATACGGCCTCGAACGCCCAACAAAGAGTTACCTGAAGCGTAAGCTGCTACCCCAATTCGACGATGAGGCGCTGGAGCCCATACCACCCACGCGTAACGCGGCTGACGGACCTGACCGACCACCACGTGGCCGGGACAGAACGGCAACTCAAGCCGAACACCAGCCCACACCACCTCGTCGTAAAAGCAGAGAAACAACAGCTCGGGGATACACTTATGACCTACGTCAGGACCTGGACAATAGAGCCGGTCAGACCAGGTCAATCTATGGAGCAAGGGGGCATGCCCAAGCGCGAGAAGATGGCCATCAGGCCTGGCGCGACAAACACAACCTCACCAGGGCCGAAAACCGCATACAGACTTCATCCGAACTGCGTCGTGACGTTGCCCGATACAGAGGCGCCACACACCCCCTATGCTTCACCTATGAGGTCATGGAGCACCAGTTCCCAGAAGGGTTTAAACCCATGAACATCGAATCATAGGATGGCACAACAGATCCCACAGTATGGATTGAAGATTTTCTTCTCCACATTCACATGGCACGCGGTGATGATCTACATGCCATCAAGTACCTCCCCCTAAAACTCAAGGGCCAGCACGGCACTGGCTGAACAGCCTACCAGAAAACTCTATTGGTAGCTGGGAAGACTTGGAGGACGCATTCAGAGACAACTTCCAAGGTACCTATGTCCGGCCCCCAGACGCCGATGACCTAAGTCACATAATCCAGCAACTCGGAGAATCAACCCGGCAGCTCTGGACCAGGTTCTTAATCAAAAAGAACCAGATTGTGGATTGTTCGGATGCTGAAGCCCTCACGGCCTTCAAACATAGCATCTGAGATGAGTGGCTCGCCCGACACCTCGGCCAAGAAAACCCGAAGTCCATGGCAGCCCTTACCGCACTTATGACCCGCTTTTGCGCGGGAGAGGATAGCTGGCTTGCTCGTAGAAGCAATGGCACCAGTGCCCCTGGCACCTCCGAATCCAAGGACGGCAAAGGCAAGCCACGACGCAACAAGCACAAGCATCGAAACAATAACGAAGGAACCCATGACACGGCGGTCAACGCCGGATTCAGTGGCTCCAAACCCGGTCAACGGAAGAAGCCATTCAAGGCAAACAGAGATGACCCATCCAGTTTAGATAGAATACTTGATCGGCCTTGCCAGATTCATGGCACCCCCGATAAACCCGCCAATTATACCAACAGAAACTGTTGGGTCTTTAAACAGGCCGGCAAACTCAACGCCGAACACAAGGGGAAAGGGTCGCCCAGCGACGACGATGACCAAGAGCCTCGTCAACCGAACACAGGGGACATGAGCAATTTCCCCCCGAGATAAAAACAGTGAATATGATATATATGTCACACATATCCCTAAGAGGGAGCGCAAGCGTGCATTATGGGACGTCTACGCCATAGAGTCGGTCGCCCCAAAATTCAACCCATGGTCGGCTTGCCCGATCACCTTCGATCGAAAGGACCACCCAACCAGTATCCGTCATGGAGGTTCGGTAGCTCTGGTCCTCGATCCAATCATCGACGGATTCCATCTCACGCGAGTCCTCATGGACGGCGGCAGTAGTCTCAATCTACTTTATCAAGACACTGTCCGCAAAATGGGCATCGATCCGTCAAGAATCAAGCCCACTAAAACTACCTTCAAAGGAGTAATACCTGGTGTAGAGGACCGCTGCACGGGCCCAATCACGCTGGAAGTCGTCTTCGGTTCGCCGGACAACTTCTGAAGCGAAGACTTGATCTTCAATATCGTCCCCTTCCGCAGTGGCTATCACGCGTTGCTCGGACGAACCACTTTCGCCCGCTTCAACGCGGTCCCGCACTACGCCTATCTAAAGCTTAAGATGCCCAGTCCACGTGGTGTCGTTACAATCAACGGAAACATGGGACGCTCCCTCCGTACTGAGGAGCATACCGCGGCCATCGCGGCCGAAGTACAAAGCGGCCCTGTCAAGCCGCACACCTCATCGGTGATTAAGCCGCCGGACTTTATTACACAAGGCCGGCCAATTCCGCATGCTAACAACTCGGCAATTCCAGAGCTGGATTAGCAGTTTCACCTCCGTCCAGGGTCGGGCCCATAGTTGTACAAATTGTGCGGTCCGCACAGGGCCCATAGGTTTTGGGGCCCCCAAATTTTTGTATAGCCATATGTATATATTTCTTCCTGGGCACTTGCCACTGGGCCACGCATGGTGTTGGGCCGCTGGCGCGTGTGTGTGACTCCGCGTGCGTCGAACGTTTAGCGGCCTGATCGATGCCTCCTCGATGGGAAACCGAACAAGATCGGCGGATCGATTGCATCCAATCCAAGACCAAATTGGTAGGCGAGGCGACACGCGCAGCCACACTTCGGAGCAAAATCGATCCAGGCCCTAAATTGATCGCAATCAGAGCCGGCAACGGGTGACACGGCCATGGGCGGGCAACGAGCATGCCGACTGCCGCTTCCGATCGGCGGATCAACCAATTTTCCTCTCGTCAAAATAGGTAGGCTACCAGACGGAACCGCCTGTCGGCTGCCGCTGGCTTGTACATTTGTACTCCTAATTCTACTCCTAATATCTATATGCATATGTGTACTACTATGAATTGAAGCTATTGCGGGAAGCTTTT
This sequence comes from Aegilops tauschii subsp. strangulata, assembly GCF_002575655.3. Classification (NCBI taxonomy): domain Eukaryota; kingdom Viridiplantae; phylum Streptophyta; class Magnoliopsida; order Poales; family Poaceae; genus Aegilops; species Aegilops tauschii. The sequence goes on from NC_053035.3 coordinate 133,862,827, forward strand.
CTAAATTGAAGATATTTTGAAGTCCTATATACGTACTACTATGACACTTGAGAGCAAAGTGTTGGAGAAGATTGATTACGAATATATCATTTAACATTTCATTTCAAAGACTACTAAAATAATATGTTATTCAAATAAGTATTAGGCAACCGGGAGTTGAATAGGTATGTTTTTTTATATATCTAATTGTTATATAAGACACTATATCATATACATTTTTAGGGGTATATCACATATACATTATAATTTATCGTTAGTTTAGTTTTTCTACTGAGGTAGGGCCTCAGTTTTTAGTTTCGCACAGGGCCCTGGATTTTGCCGGCCCGGCCCTGCCTCCATCGATCGCCATGTATATCCGCGAAATCCGTACCGCGCGTGCATAATTATGCACTCAAAGTACCTTGGGCATCAGCGGAGGCACAACACGGACAGGCCTATAGTACGGTTCGACCCTATACGGCCTTCCCCTTTCTTTAATTATTTGTTCTCTTTTACCACAGGTGAATCAAAACCTACTCATCCTACGGACTCACAAGGACTCTCTCCGAGCCCGGTTCCGTACAAATAGTCGAAGACCATTCCTCTCAAGGAATCTTTCTTACTCAGGCGAAAGCGGCACAGACGTGCGGCAGGAAGGTGCAAGGGCTTTTGTAGACCACAACTTCACTCAAGAACCTGTATAGAGCTTTTCCCTTTAGACATAGACCCCCGGCATGCAAAATGGACTTGGTGATTATGGTACCCTCTGTAAGATTACGTTTAGACATATCAATCAGATTCCAGTGAACCAAATGCTTATTCGGTATCGTCTTTACTTATAGACTTTATTCCGTCTCTTCAGTTGCCTCACGCACACACCTCGGCATAAATTTCCAGGGGCTCTATATGGCAACACATGTGTTGCCAAACAGAAGTCCGAACAGCTTTGTAGCACAATTCGGCGTCCCGAGCTCGGCACTATATGCATCGGCTCTGAATCATGTCTTTGGTCAATTGTTGGGTTGCCCGGCTCCTGTGTTTGCTACCTTACGTTCCATCTAATCGGCTAGGGTAGTAAAGGGAGAACTACCGCGATTGTGTTTCTGGATCGTCCGGTTAAGCACCTCAGTAGAGAATGCCAAAAACTGATTGTCATGATGAGGCGAGAGCTGGTCAGCCACTCAGAGACGTACTAAAATCTTTAGCAATTTTTTCCGTATTACATGAAGGACTGTTTTCCGGTCACATATGCAACGCATTCGCATTGGGATAGCCGCGTACATACAAGGGGCTACTTTGTAGACCCATCGTCAAACTCCTATGGTTAAGTGAGAGCAATAAAACCGCATAGTCTGATTACCTGGTTCACCGCACTGACACCTCCTTGATGGACCAAGATGTTGGGTTAAGTGTAGTCATGTGCAATTCCGAACACCCCGGTAGTATCTACATGGGGGTTGAAGCCGACGACTGGGAACTCTCAGATCTAAAAACGGCCGCACAGGAGGATAAAACTATTCATAAAGGCATGAATATATTACAAAAGCCTTATTTCATAATACAAATTCCCGAATATTTCGGACTCGTTCACTCGAACACTACATCCTTCGAGCATTGGCCTTCTACAAGGCGGGCACCTTTTAGTACGTCCTCAAAATAGCGCTCTGGTGTGCGATGGTCCTTGCTTTCGGGCGGACCCTCTACTGCCACCTTTTCGGCCTTCATCTTCACCCAGTGCATCTTGACACGGGCAAAGGCCATTCGCGCTCCTTCTATGCAGGACCACCTCTTGACGGCGTTGATTCGGGGCAGCGCATCGACGAGACACCGCACAAGGCCGAAGTAGCTGTCCGGAATGGCTTCTGTCGGCCACAACTGGACTATGACGTCCTTGATACGTCCATTTTGCATCATGCTTTTTCATCGATATTTATTACATTATGGGTTGTTATTACACATTATGTCACAATACTTATGCCTATTCTCTCTTATTTTACAAGGTTTACATGAAGAGGGAGAATGCCGGCAGCTGGAATTCTGGGCTGGAAAAGGAGAAAATATTATAGACCTATTCTGCACAACTCCAAAAGTACTGAAACTCCACGAAAGTCAGTTTTGGAATATATAAATAATATTGGGCGAAGAAAGTACCAGAGGGGGGCCACCCACCATCCATGAGGGTGGGGGTGCGCCCTACCCCCTGGGCGTGCCCCTGCCTCATGGGCCCCCTGGCAGGCCTCCGGTGCCCATCTTCTGCTATATGAACTCTTTTGTCCTAGAAAAAATAAGGAGGAAGCTTTCGGGACCTTGGCGGAATCAATCTAGGGCTTCGGCAGAGCTGTTCTGCCGGGGAAACATCCCTCCAGGAGGGGGAAATCATCACCATTGTCATCACCATCGATCCTCTCAGCGGGAGAGGGTCAATCTCCATCAACATCTTCACCAGCACCATCTCATCTCAAACCCTAGTTCATCTCTTGTATCCAATCTTTGTCTCAAAACCTCAGATTGGTACCTGTGGGTTGCTAGTAGTGTTGATTACTCCTTGTAGTTGATGCTAGTTGGTTTATTTGGTGGAAGATCATATGTTCAGATCCTTTATGCATATTAATACCCCTCTGATTATGAACATGAATATGATTTGTGAGTAGTTACATTTGTTCCTGAGGACATGGGAGAAGTCTTGCTATAAGTAGTCATGTGAATTTGGTTTTTGTTCGATATTTTAATGAGATGTATGTTGTCTTTACTCTAGTGGTGTTATGTGAATGTCGACTACATGACACTTCACCATTGTTTGGGCCTAGAGGAAGGCATTGGGAAGTAATAAGTAGATGATGGGTTGCTAGAGTGACAGAAGCTTAAACCCTAGTTTATGTGTTGCTTCGTAAGGGGCAGATTTGGATCCACATGTTTCATGCTATGGTTAGGTTTACCTTAATACTTCTTTTGTAGTTGCAGATGCTTGCAATAGGGGTTAATCATAAGTGGTATGCTTGTCCAAGGAAGGGCAGCACCCAAGCACCGGTCCACCCACGTATCAAATTATCAAAGTAACGAACGCGAATCATATGAGCGTGATGAAAACTAGCTTGACGATAATTCCCATGTGTCCTCGGGAGCGCTTTCCTTCATATAAGAGTTTGTCCAGGCTTTTCCTTTGCTACAAAAAGGATTGGGCCACCTTGCTGCACCTTGTTTACTTTTGTTACTTGTTACCCGTTACAAATTACCTTATCACAAAACTATCTGTTACCGATAATTTCAGTGCTTGCAGAGAATACCTTACTGAAAACCGCTTGTCATTTCCTTCTTCTCCTTGTTGGGTTTGACACTCTTACTTATTGAAAGGACTATGATAGATCCCCTATACTTGTGGGTCATCAAGACTCTTTTTTGGCGCCGTTGCCGGGGAGTGAAGCGCCTTTGGTAAGGAAAAATTTATATAGTGTGCTGAAATTTACTGTCACTTGTTACTATGGAAAGTAATCCTTTGAGGGGCTTGTTCGGGGTATCTTCACCCCGACCAGTAGAGCAAAGAGTTGCTCCTCAACCTACTAAACCTACTGAATATGTTTAATTTGAAATTCCTTCGGGTATGATAGAGAAACTGCTAGCTAATTCTTTTACAGGAGATGGAACATTACATCCCGATTTGCACCTAATCTATGTGGATGAAGTTTGTGGATTATTTAAGCTTGCAGGTATGCCCGAGGATGTTATCAAGAAGATGGTATTCCCTTTATCTTTGAAGGGAAAGGCATAGACATGGTTTAGGCTATGTGATGATATGGGATCATGGAACTACAACCGATTGAAATTGGAATTTCATCAGAAGTTTTATCCTATACATCTTGTTCATCGTGATCGTAATTATATATATATAATTTTTGGCCTCGCAAAGGAGAAAGCATCGCTCAAGCTTGGGGGAGGCTTAAGTCAATGTTATATTCATGCCCCAATCATGAGCTCTGAAGAGAAATTATTATTCAAAAAAATTATGCTCGGCTTTCTCTCAATAATCGCTCCATGCTCGATACTTCTTGTACTGGTTCTTTTATGATGAAGACTATTGAATTCAAATGGGATTTATTGGAAAGAATTAAACACAACTCTGAAGATTGGGATCACGACAAAGGCAAGGAGTCAGGTATAACACCTAAGTTTGATTGTGTTAAATCTTTTATGGATACCGATGTTTTCCGTGAATTTAGCACTAAATATGGACTTGACTCTGAGATAGTAGCTTCTTTCTGTGAATCATTTGCTACTCATGTTGATCTCCCTAAGGATAAGTGGTTTAAATATCATCCTCCCATTGGAGTAAAAGTAGTTGAACCTATTAAAGTTGAAGAAAATACTATCACTTATAATGTTGATCCTATTGTTCCTACCGCTTATATTGAGAAACCACCTTTCCCTGTTAGAATAAAGGATCATGCTAAAGCTTCAACTGTGGTTCGTAAGAGTAATACTAGAACACCTACACCCCCTGAGCAAATTAAAGTTGAACCTAGTATTGCTATAGTTAAAGATCTCTTGGCCGATAATATTGATGGGCATGTTATTTACTTCTGTGATGAAGCTGCTAGAATTGTTAGACCCGATACTAAAGGTAAACATAGACCTGTTGTAGGCATGCCTGTTATTTCTGTTAAAATAGGAGATCATTTCTATCAAGGTTTATGTGATATGGGTGCTAGTGCGAGCGCAATACCTCATTCTTTATACGAAGAAATTATGCATGATATTGCACCTGCTGAGTTAGAAGGTATTGATGTTACAATTAAGCTTGCCAATAGAGATACTATTTCACCAGTTGGGATTGTTAGAGATGTTGAAGTCTTGTGTGGGAAAGTTAAATATCCTACTGATTTTCTTGTTCTTGGTTCCCCACAAGATGACTTTTTCCCCATTATATTTGGTAGACCCTTCTTGAATACTGTTAATGCTAAGATAGATTGCAAAAGGATGTAGTTACTATTGGGTTGGGGGATATGTCTGATGATTTTAATTTTGCTAAATTTCGTAGACAACCCCATGATAAAGAATTGCCTAGTAAAGATGAAATTATTGGTCTTGCTTCTATTGTCGTGCCTCCTAATGATCCTTTAGAACAATATTTGCTAGACCATGAAAATGATATGTTTATGAATGAAAGAAGGGAAATCGATGAAGTATTCTTTAAACAGGGACCTATTTTGAAACACAACTTGCCTGATGAAATTCTAGGGGATCCTCCTCCACCCAAGGGTGATCCCATGTTTGAGCTTAAACCATTACCTGATACTCTTAAATATGCTTATCTTGATGAAAAGAAGATATATCCTGTTATTATTAGTGCTAACCTTTCAGAGCAAGAAGAAGAGAAATTATTGAAAACTCTAAAGAAGCACCGTGCTGCTATTGGATATACTCTTGAGGATCTTAAGGGCATTAGTCCCACTCTATGCCAGCACAATATAAAATTGGAGAAAGACACTAAACCGGTTGTTGATCACCAATGACCGTTAAATCCTAAGATGAAAGAAGTGGTAAGAAAAGAAATACTAAAGCTTCTGGAGGCATGTATAATTTATCCCGTTGCTGATAGCCCGTGGGTAAGTCATGTCCATTGTGTCCCTAAGAAGGGAGGCATTATTGTTGTTCCTAATGATAAAGGTGAATTGATCCTGCAAAGGATTGCTACAGGTTATAGAATGGTAATTGATTTCCGCAAACTAAATAAAGCTACTAAAAAGGATCATTACCCTTTACCTTTTATTGATCAGATGCTAGAAATATTATCCAAACATACACATTTTTGCTATCTAGATGGTTATTCTGGTTTCTCTCAAATACTTGTGTCAAAAGAGGATCAAGAAAAGACCACTTTTACTTGCCCTTTAGGTACCTTTGCTTATAGACGTATGCCTTTTGGTTTATGTAATGCACCTGCTACCTTTCAAAGATGTATGACTGCTATATTCTCTGACTTTTGTGAAAAGATTGTTGAGGTTTTCATGGATGATTTTTCCATATATGGAACTTCTTTTGATGATTGCTTAAGCAACCTTGATCGAGTTTTGCAGAGATGTGCAGAAACTAATCTTGTCTTGAATTGGGAGAAGTGCCACTTTATGGTTAATGAAGGTATTGTCTTGGGGCATAAAATTTCTGAAAGAGGTATTGAAGTTGATAAAGCCAAAGTTGATGCTATTGAAAATATGCCGTGTCCTAAGGACATCAAGGGTATAAGAAGTTTCCTTGGTCATGCCGGTTTTTATAGGATGTTCATTAAAGACTTCTCAAAAATTTCTAGGCCTCTGACTAATCTCTTACAAAAAGATGTTCCTTTGTCTTTGATGATGATTGTGTAGAAGCATTTGAAATACTTAAGAAAGCTTTGATTTCTGCACCTATTGTTCAGCCACCTGATTGGAATTTAGCTTTTGAAATTATGTGTGATGCTAGTGATTATGTTGTAGGTGTTGTTTTAGGACAAAGAGTTGATAAGACATTAAATGTTATTCAATATGCTAGTAAAAGTCTAGACAGTGCCCAGAGAAATTATGCTACTACTGAAAAAGAATTTTTAGCAGTTGTATTTGCTTGTGATAAGTTCAGACCTTATATTGTTGACTCTAAAGTAAATGTTCACACTGATCATGCTGCTATTAAATATCTTATGGAAAAGAAAGATTCTAAACCTAGACTTATTAGATGGGTTCTCCTACTACAAGAATTTGATTTGCATATTATTGATAGAAAGGGAGCTGAGAACCCCGCTGCAGACAACTTGTCTAGGTTAGAGAATGTTCTTGATGACCCACTACCTATTGATGATAGCTTTCCTGATGAACCATTAGCTGTCATAAATGCTTCTCGTACTACTCCATGGTATGTTGATTATGCTAATTACATTGTTGCTAAATTTATACCACCTAGTTTCACATACCAGCAAAAGAAAAGGTTTTTCTATGATTTAAGACATTACTTCTGGGATGACCCACATCTTTATAAAGAAGGAGTAGATGGTGTTATTAGATGTTGTGTACCTGAGCACGAACAGGAACAGATCCTACGCAAGTGTCACTCCAAGGCTTACGGAGGACACCACGCTGGAGATAGAACTGCACATAAGGTATTGCAATCCGGCTTTTATTGGCCTACTCTCTTCAAAGATGCCCATAAGTTTGTCTTGTCTTGTGATGAATGTCAAAGAATTGGTAATATTAGTAGACGTCAAGAAATGCCTATGAACTATTCACTTGTTATTGAACCATTTGATGTTTGGGGCTTTGATTATATGGGACCGTTTCCTTCCTCTAATGGGTATACACATATTTTAGTTGATGTTGATTATGTTACTAAGTGGGTAGAAGCTATTCCAACTAGTAGTGCTGATCATAACACCTCTATTAAGATGCTTAAAGAAGTTATTTTTCCGAGGTTTGGAGTCCCTAGATACTTAATGACTAATGGTGGTTCACATTTTATTCATGGTGCTTTTCGTAAAATGCTTGCTAAGTATGATGTTAATCATAGAATTGCATCTCCTTACCATCCACAATCTAGTGGTCAAGTAGAATTGAGTAATAGAGTGATTAAATTAATATTGCAAAAGACTGTTAATAGATCTAGAAAGAATTGGTCTAAGAAACTTGAGGATGCATTATGGGCCTATAGAACTGCATATAAAAATCCTATGGGTATGTCTCCGTATAAAATGGTTTATGGAAAAGCGTGTCACTTACCTCTCAAATTAGAACATAAGGCATATTGGGCCATTAAAGAGCTCAATTATGATTTCAAACTTGCCGGTGAGAAGAGGTTATTTGACATTAGCACACTTGATGAATGGAGAACTCAGGCCTATGAGAATGCCAAACTGTTTAATGGAAAATTTAAAATATGGCATGACAAAAGGATACAAAAGGGTGAGTTTAATGTAGGTGATTATGTTTTGCTATACAACTCTCGTTTAAGATTTTTTGCAGGAAAACTCCTCTCTAAATGGGAAGGTCCTTACGTTATCAAGGAGGTCTATCGTTCCGGTGCCATAAAAATCAACAACTTCGAAGGCACAGACCCGAAGGTGGTGAACGACCAAAGAATCAAACATTATATCTCAGGTAATCCCATAAATGTTGAAACTAATGTTATTGATACCGTAACCCCGGAGGAGTACATAAGGGACACTTTCCAGAACGTTTCAGACTCCGAAAAGGAATAGGTATGTGGTACCGTAAGTAAACCGACTCCAAAATAGTTCTAATAGCATTTTTTTCTCCGTTTTGGAATATTTAAGGAAATAGGAAAATAAGAAGTAGTCCGGGAAGGACACGAGGCGTGCACGAGGGTGGAGGGTGCGCCCTACCCCCTGGGCGCGCCCCCTGCCTCGTGGGCACCTCGTGTGCTCTCCGGACTCCGTTTTCTTGCATGATACTTCTTTTGGTCGGTAAAAGTTCATTATATAACCTCCCTAAGGTTTTGACCCCCGTACCACGCAAATATCCTCTGTTTTTGTCTCGAGCTATTTTCTACTAGAGTTGTCAAGGCCAGGCATCATGTCGTCCCCCTCCTCCAACAATGAGGGCAACGATGCTTGGCTAATGAAGATAGAGCTGAAGAGAGAAGAACCCGGGGAGATCAACAAGGATGATAGGATCAAGAAGGCCATGGAGGATCAAGCTCCGGCAGCAGCAGAAGAAGACATCCTTTAACCTCATCACAATCTTCTTACCCCAACTGAGATTGAAGCTTTCAAGATGATTGAGTTAGCTCGCATACAAAACAAGTATCTCACACATGAAAATATTTTGTTGAAGGAGCATATCGCCGCGCTCAAGGGCATTATCCGCAAATTGGAGGATCTCCTACACTCGATGTGCGACACTCCATCATCACCACCATCTCCTTCACCAGCAAAGGAGAACTGAGTATCGGGTATGGGCACTCCCCTTGGCAACTGCCAAGCTTGGGGGAGGTGCCCCGGTATCGTATCACCATCACACTCCTATCTTTACCGTTTTTCTTAGTTCGATCCTTTTGGTAATATCTTGATCTAGTAGAATAAAGTTTTAGTATGATCTAGTTTTGAGTTTTGCTTTATGATCCATCTATGTAATCGAGTCCGCGAGCTATATATAATAAAGATTAGTTTTTGAGTCAAGGGATCGATTATCTTGCTATGATCTTGAGGGAATAAAAATAAAAGATAAAATAAAAAATAAAAAGAATTAAAGAGATCATAATGATCTTATGAAGAGTAATGACTTCACATATAAAAGAGTATGATGAATGAAAGTTGTTGAGAGTTGACAAACATAGTTTTGGTCATCGTTGCAATTAATAGGAAGTAATAAAGAAAGAGAGGTTTTCACATATAAATATACTATCTTGGACATCTTTGATGATTGTGAGCACTCATTAAAATATGACATGCTAAAAAGTTGATGTTGGACAAGGAAGACACCGTAATGGGTTATGTTTTCTTATATCCGAAATAAAGTATATTGTCATGGATCATCCAACATGTTGAGCTTGCCTTTCCCCCTCATGCTAGCCAAATTCTTCGCACCAAGTAGAGATACTACTTGTGCTTCCAAATATCCTTAAACCCGGTTTTGCCATGAGAGTCCACCATATCTACCTACGGATTGAGTAAGATCCTTCAAGTAAGTTGTCATTGTTGCATGCAATAAAAATTACTCTCTAAATATGTATGATTTATTAGTGTGGAGAAAATAAGCTTTATACGATCTTGTGATGTGGATGCAATAAAAGCGACGGACTGCATAATAAAGGTCCATATCACAAGTGGCAATATAAAGTGACGTTCTTTTGCATTAAGATTTCGTGCATCCAACCATAAAAGCACATGACAACCTCTGCTTCCCTCTGCGAAGGGCCTATCTTTTATTCTTGTCTTATACCTTATACAAGAGTCATGGTGATCTTCACCTTTCCTTCTTACATTTTATCCTTTGGAAAGCACATTGTGTTGGAAAGATCCTGATATATATATCTAATTGGATGTAAGTTATCATGAACTACTATTGTTGACATTACCCTTGAGGTAAAAGGTTGGGAGGCAACACTATAAGCCCCTATCTTTCTCTGTGTCCGATTAAAACTTCATACCCATAAGTATTGCGTGAGTGTTAGCAATTGTGAAAGACTAAATGATGGTTGATTATGTGGACTTGCTAAAAAGCTCTTATATTGACTCTTTCCGATGTTATGATAAATTGCGATTGCTTCAATGACTGAGATTATAATTTGTTGGTTCTCAATGAAGTTTCTGATTCATACTTGACATTGTGAATAGATTGTTACTTTAGCATAAGAAATCATATTACAATATATATATATATATATGTTTCTGTTATAAGAATGATCATGATGCCCTCATGTCCATATTTTATTTTATCGACACCTCTATCTCTAAACATGTGGACATATTTTTCGTTATCGGTTTCCGCTTGAGGACAAGCGAAGTCTAAGCTTGGGGGAGTTGATACGTCCATTTTGCATCATGCTTGTATATCGATAATTATTACATTATGGGCTATTATTACACATTATGTCACAATACTTAAGCCCATTCTCTCTTATTTTACAAGGTTTACATGAAGAGGGAGAATGCCGGCAGCTGGAATTCTGGGCTGGAAAAGGAGCAAATACTAGAGACCTGTTCTGCACAACTCCAAAACTCCTGAAACTCCACGAAAGTCTATTTTGGAATATATAAAAAATATTGGGCAAAGAAAGTACCAGAGGGGGGCCACCCACCATCCACGAGGGTGGGGGCGCGCCCTACCCCCCTGGGCGCGCCCTCTGCCTCGTGGGCCCCCTGGCAGGCCTCCGGTGCCCATCTTCTGCTATATGAAGTCTTTCGTCCTGGAAAAAATAAGGATGAAGCTTTCGGGACGAAGCACCGCCGCCACAAGGCGGAACCTTGGCGGAACCAATCTAGGGCTCCGATGGAGCTGTTCTGCCGGGGAAACATCCCTCCGGGAGGGGGAAATCATCACCATCGATCCTCTCTGTAGGAGAGGGTCAATCTCCATCAATATCTTCACCAGCACCATCTCGTCTCAAACCCTAGTTCATCTCTTGTATCCAATTTTGTCTCAAAACCTCAGATTGGTACCTGTGGGTTGCTAGTAGTGTTGATTACTCCTTGTAGTTGATGCTAGTTGGTTTATTTGCTGGAAGATCATGTGTTCAGATCCTTTATGAATATTAATACCCCTCTGATTCTGAACATGAATATGATTTGTGAGTAGTTACGTTTGTTCCTGAGGACATGGGAGAAGTCTTGCTATAAGTAGTCATGTGAATTTGGTATTCGTTCGATATTTTGATGAGATGTATGTTCTCTTTCCTCTAGTGGTGTTATGTGAACATCGACTACATGACACTTCACCATTGTTTGGGCCTAGAGGAAGGCATTGGGAGGTAATAAGTAGATGATGGGTTGCTAGAGTGACAGAAGCTTAAACCCTAGTTTATGTGTTGCTTCGTAAGGGGCTGATTTGGATCCACATGTTTCATGCTATGGTTATGTTTACCTTAATACTTCTTTTGTAGTTGCAGATGCTTGCAATAGGGGTTAATCATAAGTGGGATGCCTGTCCAAGGAAGGGCAGCACCCAAGCACCGGTCCACCCACATATCAAATTATCAAAGTAACGAACGCGAATCATATGAGCGTGATGAAAACTAGCTTGACGATAATTCCCATGTGTCCTCGGGAGCGCTTTCCTTCATATAAGAGTTTGTCCAGGCTTGTCCTTTGCTACAAAAAGAATTGGGCCAACTTGCTGCACATTGTTTACTTTTGTTACTTGTTACCTGTTACAAATTACCTTATCACAAAACTATCTGTTACCGATAATTTCAGTGCTTGCAGAGAATACCTTACTGAAAACCGCTTGTCATTTCCTTCTGCTCCTCGTTGGGTTTGACACTCTTACTTATCGAAAGGACTATGATAGATCCCATATACTTGTGGGTCAGCAGTCCTCCATGGTCGTGCTGGACATCTTATGCGGCTCCGCCCGTTGTGCCATCTGGTCATTTAGCAATGCGGCATGCTCCTGCCCCGCAAACTGCGACTAGAAGAGCTTCTTCGTTGCGTACCCCTCCTGGGCCCAGAAGAATTGGGCGGCGTCTGCAGCACTCTTCGGCAGATCCGCATATGCATCTGGAGAACTCCACAGTCGATTAAGCAAGGCATACCTCTGATCCCCAAATTTAGCCTGTAAAAGAAAGGCCTAACCAGCCGCTATCTGTCTGGCTTGACGGATTTCCTCGCGCACTGCGCGGGATTCAGATCGCGCCTCCTTGGCATCTTGAAGGGCATTGGCGAGTTTGGTCCCCTTCACCTTATTTTCCTCTTCTAAGGACTCGCACTTGCGGGTGGTGTCCTTGAGCTTCTGCTCCACCTCGGTCACCCGTTCCTCAAAACGGCGCCGAGCGGCCTGTTCCACCGTGAAGTCCGCAGCCGCTTTATCAGCGGCCGCCTTGCTTACCCTCGCTTGTTCCTTGGCTTGGGCAAGCTCACCCCTGAGGGTCTCAACCGCGGTGGCACCATCTGTACAAACACGCACATTGCAGCCCTTGAAATTCCATAGAACACGGACATAAACAGGGGTAAAGTGAGATGTATCTTATACCTTGCGCCTGGTCGAGCCGCGTGTTAACAAGGACTAGGTCCTCATCGGCTCGCTCCAGTTTCCTTTTTAGTTCAGAAACTTCCGCTGTTTGGGCAGTCACCGCTAACAGGGAGGCATGTTTTAATCCAAATAAAATAGCATGTTACCACCTGACAACTGATTATTGATCCTCTGCTCGCTTTACGGAGTCTCAGGGGCTACTATCTATATACAGGCATATTTCTCATAAAAATGATCAAAAACATTACATTGCGTACCACGAAGCCTTCTAGCAGGCTAGAGAAGGCTTCGTTCAACCCACTCTTGGCAAACTGAATCTTCTCAGCCACCTTACCCATCAGGATGCGGTGCTCATCCAGGACGGATGCACTTTGCAGTGCGTCCGACGTGGTATTCGGCGCCTCCGGATTAGCAGAGGTCACCGCTCCCCCTTCTCCTGCAGGGGGTCGCTCATAAGACTCTGGAGCCGTGTGGGTCTCCGGAATAGTATGCGGCTGGGGGTCGGATTGACCGGGGACCCCGTCGCCGGTCTTCGTGGGGGCCGTACCCCCAGTCTTTCAGCAACCGAGGCGTTGCCCTCCGGCGCCGTTAAGTCGCCCCCCGTGTCTCTTCAAGGCCCGGAGAGGGCCTATGGGATGACACCTCGGTGTCATCCGCCCTAGGCGGCGGGGAAGCTAGTGGAGGCGGCTCGCTCTCCATCGATCATCTCCGACGGCAGATCCCCCGAGGATGAGGATAGCTGGGGGAGATTGCGGGCCGGACTAAAAAATAGAAATTAGAGTTATCATCACAATTCATAGAGATTGGATGTATGTGAAAAATCACGGACTACTTACGAGTCGGCTTGGGGCTTGGTCCAGCAACGGTGCTTCGGGATGGCCTCGGCGTCTGACTCCGAGCCATCGGAGAGGGTAATCTTGTCCCTCTTGGATGCTTCGGCCTCCAGGTCTTCGGAGGCCGCCCTCTTCTTGCCCTTGCGGGGAGGATCTTCTTCCTCCTCCTCCTCCTTGTCGTTGTCGCCCTCGTGAGAGGACTGGGCATCAGTTTCTCTGAACACTGCGTCCAAAGTGCCCTCCTCTTTCTTCTTCTTCTTCTTCTTCTTCTTCTTCTTCTTGTCCTTCTTTACCGACGCCTGGTATGGCACCGGGACCAGCATTCTCATTAGTAGAGGATTGGCTGGGTTTTCGGGGAGCGGAGCCGGACACCGGATCTGCTCCGCCTTCTTCATCTAGACCTGTTTGGGGATGGGCTACTCAATACTTCTCCTTTGGATGGACGAATCAATTGGTGTTCGGAGGCTTTAGAATTTACCTCGGAGGCCGTATGGTTGCAGTCGAGGCAGGTGTCGTCCGATGACTTTGGCCATGACTTCTGCTTCTTAAAAAGCAGCTTCCAGATCCCCTTATGCCTTGTGCTGTAGAACCATTGTAGGGTCCGCGACCCTTCCGGATTGAACTCCCACATCTTGAGGGGCCGCCGCTGGCAGGGAAGTGCTCGGCGGATCAGCATCACTTGGATCACGTCAGCGAGGTTAATGTCCTTCGCTATCATGCCTTGGACGCGTTTCTGCAGCAGCAGCACCTCATCGACCGACCCCCAGTCCAGACCCTTATTAGTCCAGGATGTGAGCCTCAGCGGGGGTCCAGATCTGAAGGCTGGCGCGGCTGCCCACTTCGGGCCGCGGGGTGCTGTGATATAGAACCATTCCTGTTGCCATATCTTGACGGTGTCCACAAAGACTCCTTTTGGCCAATTGACTTTGGGGAGCTTGCTCACCATGACGCCACTGCAGTCCGCGTGTTGCCCATTGACCACCTTCGGCTTCACGTTGAAAATCTTGAGCCATAAGCCGAAGTGTGGAGGGACGCGGAGGAAGGCCTCACACACGACAATGAACACCGAGATGTGGAGGAGCGAATTTGAGGCCAGATCATGAAAATCAAGCCCGTAGTAGAACATGAGACCCCTCACAAAGGAGTGGAGGGCGAATCTGAGTCCGCGGAGGAAGTGGGGGATGAACACCACCCTCTCGCCGGGCCCTGGAGTGGGGATGACCTACGCCGGATCGGGAAGCCTGTGCTTGATTTCTGCGGTTATATACCGCGCGTCCCACAGCTCCTTGATGTTCTCCTCTGTGACAGAGGAAGTCATCCACTTGCCTTGAGAGCCGGCCATGGTCGGAAGAGTTGCGGAGGGGAGAAATGGTTGGAACTTGGGTGCTGGAGCTCGAGGATGGGGAGGCGGAGAGAGAATGAGGCGTGGGACGAACGAGCTGGATTCTACCCACTTATATGGACTGCGAATATCAGGCGTCCCCCTCCCTCGATCCTTAAACCTCGCCTGTTCCCAAGGGGTCGTGCGAACAGCACGGTTAGATTACCAAAGCTCATATTGATGAGGATCCCGCAATAAGGGGACACGATCTCTGCTGTGATGATACGTGTCAATGAGAGTTGCGTATTGAAACACGAGGCGGGAGGCCCAAAAACGGTTCGAAATGATAGCAGAGCTAAGCGTGATGTTTCGCCGGAAAAAGTTGTCAATGGATATACCTTATTTTAAGTATTATGCCTTTATGGTTGGAGGGTTAACCTGTTAAACAAATCCGGACATAGTTCTTGTTGATCAAATACTTTAAAGTATTCGGAAGAGGAACCCGCCTTGCAATGTCGAAGACAATCTGCGCGCCGGACACATCATTATTGAAGCCTGGTTCAAGGGCTACTGAGGGAGTCCTGGATTAGGGGGTCCTCGGGCGTCCGGGCTATGCAACATGGGCCGGACTAATGGGCCGCGAAGATACAAGATAGAAGACTTTCCCTCGTGTCCGGATGGGACTCTCCTTTGTGTGGATGGCAAGCTTGGCATCCGGATATGAAGATTTCTTTCTCTGTACAACCCTAGGCCCCTCCGGTGTCTATATAAACCTGAGGGTTTAGTCCGTAGAGGCAATCATAATCATACATGCTAGACATCTAGGGTTTAGCCATTACGATCTCGTGGTAGATCAACTCTTGTAACCCTATACTCATCAAAGTCAATCAAGCAGGAAGTAGGGTATTACCTCCATTAAGAGGGCCCGAACCTGGGTAAACATCGTGTCCCCTGCCTCCTATTACCCTTGATCCTTAGACGCATAGTTCGGGACCCCCTACCCGAGATCTGCCAGTTTTGACACCGACAATGATGCACCCAACATTAGCTACACACAATGCATGGGGATGAAAATGGTGCTCTTAGGCTCTGGCGTCTATTTGAGAAGGTGGTGACACAACATAAAAGTAAATAGATAATCCCTTCGCAGAGGGAAGCAGTGATTTGCAGCGGTGCTAGAGCTCAAGTTTTTAAAAGAGAGGTAAATGAAATTTTGATAAATGCACCCTTCTTGTTTACTTCGTGACCATTAGTTATCGGTATCTTCCATGCTAAACACATTAGTGGCGGTTCCCAAGCAATGAAAGTAAATGTTTACTCCCCCTCCACCAACAATCACACTCCACGGCTTGTCCGAAACGACGGGTGTCGTCCATACCAACAACAGTCCTGGGGGAGTTTTGTTTAATTATTTGCAATTTGAGTTCGGGATGAAGGAAATATGCCCTAGAGGCAATAATAAAGCTGTTATTTTATATTTTCGTATTACCGAAAAAGGCTTTACGCCCCGTTTTATAAATAAAGCACCAACCACGAGTACACGGCCGAACGATACAACGATGGAGAGGAAGCCCTCAAAGAAAGCAGAACTTAGAAAATAACGGACAACAAACATCGGTCGGGATGACCATGTCGCCGAAAACAAAAAACAGGAGGACCTAAAGACTACACGGCGACAACCACCAACTCCTGGGCTCCCTCGACAATGCCCTCAAGAGGGGGAACAGCACCACACGTCGCCATCGCCGCATCCGACAAAACAAAACAAGGTTTTCACCTGGAACACTAACAGGGGATGCAACTGCGACGACGTCCTCAAGAGGAGAACGGCACCCACAGGTGTCGTCGCCGTCGGTGCCGAAGCACAGAGCTTTCACCCAGTTGCATCCACCAACCAAACAGGCACCAAGCCGGTCACCGCGGTGTAGCCAGAAACTCCAAAACCAGAACTGGGCACCTCCTCGGCTGCGCCGGAGAAGAAGCCAGAGCCTCCCTATGCCGCATTCCCCGCCGTCCGCACGACCGAGAAACGCAACCACCATCGCTACTCAGTGACCCGCCGGAGAGCCCACCGAGTAGCCCGCCATCCAGGGTCGCTGCGCCGGCATCCCTATCCGAACAACTCCCTGACGCCACAACACGCAAACACCACCACCAGGCCGGGAAGCAACCACATCCCCGCCAGCCCACAGAGTCCCACCACGCAGCCGGCCGGAGGGGGGCCATAGCTGGGCAGCACCGCCGCCACAGCTGCCCAGCGATAACGCACTAGGCCGCAGAACTGGAGAGATCCCGGACAAGGCAGGGGACCGCACCCCTGCATCTAGGCCCGCGCCACCGGCCACCTGCCAGCAGCACCTCGGGAGAGCGGTGACAGCCAGTGCCCCGTCCGATCTGGCGATTCCAGATCACGACAGGGAGCCGCCGAGCACCGGCAGCTCCGGAAGCCTGGCAGCCTCAGACGCACCAGCCACGGCCATCTCCACGCCAGCGCTAGCCCCCACCGTAACCAACCACAGGCCGCCATCGAGCCTGCCAACCTCGTCCACGCGCCCGCAGAGAGCCGCGGAGCCCCGGCCACCGTCGGATGCCAACACCACGCCACCACACCCAAGGTTGTCGGCCTACCTCCACCGGCCACCACTGCCACCGGAGCTACAGCGCTAGTTGGCCCGCGCCGACACCTTGAACTGGGAGCCAGATCTGAGGAGCCAGCTCCGCGCCATGGATCCCGGAGGCGCGCCCCTGTAACACCCCGGATGTAACTTGCCATATTTGTAACTCCGACTGTTGCCATTTTCGGCTATGTGTTATGATATTCCCTCCGTGGTCGGGTTTTGTCTTTCGTTTTGCATTTTGTTCATCTCATGCATTTCATATCATGTCATCATGTGCATTGCATTTGCATACGTGTTCGTCTCATGCATCCGAGCATTTTCCCAGTTGTCCGTTTTGCAATCCGGCGCTCCTATCTCCTCCGGTGCACCCCTCTTGTTTTCTTTCGTGTGCGGGTGTCAAATATTCTTGGAATGGACCGAAGCTTGTCAAGTGGCCTTAATATACCACCCGGAGACCACCGGTCAAGTTTCGTTCCATTTGGAGGTCGTTTGGTACTCCATCGGTTAACCGGGCATCCGCAAAGTCCATTTGTGTGTCCAGCAAAACCCCCCCCCTCAAAACCAGCCCAAAACCCACCAAACTCTCTTCCATGCTCTAGGTCGTTCGATCACGATCGTGTGGGCGAAAATCGCACCTCATTTGGAGCCTCCTAGCTCCCTCTAGCTATAAAAGAGCATCCCCTCCCGAAAACGAAACGCAGACGAACCCTAACCCTCGTCCCTCTCCGCCGCCGGACACGTCCGGGCGGAGCCGGACGCGTCCATCTCCTCCTCCGCCGCCACGTGGCACGCCTCCGGCCTCCCACCGTCGCCGGCCCGGCGAGCCCGAGGAGGGCCCGCCCGAGCCCATCCGCCGCCGCCGAGCCCACGCTCGCCCGCCGCCTCCCGCGCCGGCCTCCGCCGCCGCTCGTTCGCTGCCGCCGCCGTCGGCCGCCGCACTGCCCCACCGCCGCGCTCGCGCCGCCGCTCCGCTGGGCTCCGCCGCCGGCACCGCCCCGCACCGACCACAGCGCCGGCGTCCCTCCGGCCTCCTCCTCCGGCGTCCTTCCCCGACATCGACCGCGGCCTCCCTCCACTCTCCCGTCGCCGGCAACTGCCATCGAGGCCAAGTCCCGATCCGATCTGGTAGTTCCCAGCGCGTTGACTTTTCTCTCCCCCCCCCCCCGATTTTTCCCTAAGTCATAAATTTTCTCAGCATATTGTCATGTTCACAGCATCATGACTCCTTGTGCATAGCTCCGTTTCGCGCGTGTAATATGTCAAATTGTTAGTCTCGTGATGCTCTTCATTTTGTTCAATTTCATCATGTTCATTAGAGGTCATCTTGATGCCCAAATCTCTGTTGCAAGAAGGCTAGTTGCTGTTATCTTCTGGTTCTTATCAGAACTTGGAGATTTGTCATTGTTGTATCTTTAAATCTGTGCATCTTATGGGCATGAGCTCTTCATGTGTTTTGTTGTATGCCATGATCTTTCCAAGGGTGTATGCCATGTATTTTTGTGATCTCTGTGGTGACTAGCACAAGCATGCAAAGTAGGCTCCGTAATGTTTCTGATTTCAGGGACTTGGTGATTTCTCCAAGTCCTTGTCTGCTGTTATTTTGTTGTCATGTAAACTTGATGCTACAGAGAGATCCATGCATATTTTGGTGATGTTCAGTAAGGATGTTTTGTAGCTATAGTTGTAATTGATCTATTCCTGCCCTTGTTTGCAATTATGGAGTACCATAGCATGAGTCGGTCTTGCTCTACTTTTGCTATAAAATATTTCTGGCAGATTCTTAACATGATATTCATTTTTGCCAAGCTTATTGTAGTTGATCGATACATGCTATGCAATTGTTCTTGCCAGTTTTAGCTTCACATACATGCCATCTTGCTGTAGGTATGCTTGTTTTGTCATGCATTTCTCTGTGGTGAGTGCATCAAGCTCACAAAGAGGCCTACATATTATTATTTCTGCCATGCTCTGTTTTCTGCGAAGTCTGAAACCTGATAACGAAACTTGCTATGTTTACATGCTTGCCATCATATCTTTTGGTCCTTTTTGGCTTATGGTCAGTAAGGGACTTTTGTCATATGCATTTAGTAGAACACTTCCATGCCTTGTTTTGCTATGTTAAGTTCCTGTAGCATGTTGATTCCGTGCTCTGAACATTGCTACCTGATGCTGTTTTCTGCCATGTCCAGTAATTTCACTAAGTCTGTGAACCTGTTATCTTTTGCACTTTTGCCATGCTTGTTTGAGCTTGATATGTTGTGATCTAGCCGTAGCTCATTGTTCATCTTTTGTCAAGCATCTCCTGTAGATTACTGCCATATGCTTTGTTGCTATGTTGCAGTGCTGTAGCATTCTTACTTGTTGCATTTTAAGTGCTATCATGCTGTTTATCGCAGATTCATGTCATTCTTGTTTTGCTTGCCATTTGCAAACCGTGCATCCGTTTCCGGTGAACTTTATATCGATTTCGACCGAAATCATCTCATCTTTCCAGTGGCATGCTTGGTTTGCCAAGTTACTGCCATGTTCATCATTTTCCTCCCGGAGCACGCATATGCATCGCATATCATATCTTGCATATCATACATGTTTTGCATCATGTTGCTTGTGCATTTCTCGTGGTTGATTGTGGTTCCGTTTGTTTGTGTTCTTGTCTAGGGTAGAGACGGGAGACGAGTTCGTGAACGAGGAACCTGTTGAGTACGCTTACGAGGATCAAGCTTTCGACAACTCTGAGAACCTTGCAGGCAAGATGACCACCCCTCGAAATCACTTCTATCTTTGCTTTGCTAGTTGTTCGCTCTATTGCCATGCTGCGCTACCTATCACTTGCAATATCATGTCTCCCATTTTGCCATGTCAGCCCCTAACCATCCTTTCCTAGCAAACCGTTGTTTGGCTAAGTTACCGCTTTTGCTCAGCCCTTCTTATAGCGTTGCTAGTTGCAGGTGAAGTTGAAGTTTGTTCCATGTCGGAACATGGATATTGTCGTGGAATTAACACGTCAGATGTCCTTAGTGTCAGGACTTAGTCGTGAGGCCAACGCATCTATGTGGTAGCTTGAGAGGGGTTGAGCGGAATCGAGAGACGCAACACAAGACAAGGATTTAGACAGCTTCGGGCCCCGGGAAACATCATCCGGTAACAACCCTACATGCTGTTTGAGGCTAGGTCTCATTATGATCACGGGAGAGTCGCCGAGAACCGGCTCTCGGTGTCTAGCCCTAGAGATTGTTTCTTGTTACTTGTCCCTCTTTGGGATGCCCTGCCCCTCCTTATATAAGTTAGAGGGGCGGGTTACATGCGGAGTCCTAATAGGACTACGACTAGTCTATCTTCTCTTACAAGTTGATTACAAGTCCGGGTCTTGCTTCCTCGTAAAGGAAATATTTGTCATCCCTTTCCTCTTAATCCGGCCCATCATAACGTGAGCTGGCCTTCTGGGCTTTGGGCCTTGTTGTCCATCTGACCCGCCCGCCGGGTTACTAATGAGTCGCCAAGATCAGGCAGGTTATCTGTGAATCGCCAAGCTCCGGGCGGGTCACCAGTGAGTCGCCAATTCCGGCCGGGTCATACCGCGGGGTATATCTCCGACATTAGCCCCCAGTTTGATTTGGATTCATCCATGTTAAACTGATCCTATAAAATAAACACAAGAACAAACTTGATAGGTTCTGCTCCGGGTTAAATTTTTGTAAGCCGGCACCTGATCATCTTTAAATCCTTGTCATTTCCTTCTTGATACATGCCCATGAAATCATCGCAAATCTCCTTTAGTAGATATGTTCAAACTTTGTGAATGCAAAAAATCCAGATACTTCTTTTAAGAAATCCGGGTCAATAGGCCAGCTTCAGAGTTAATTTGCTGGCATTGGTCTCTTGTAGAGAAATATTGTAAGAAATAATCCACTTGAGTCGGCCTTCAATGCTCTGACTTGACAAAAATATTGGTCTTGAAATATTCAACTGATATTCAGCAGGCTTAAAGATGTAGATCTTGCCGATTTATGATTTGCAAAATCACCGGGTTATAAAAACTGATGGTTCCGGGTCATAATTGTCACCGACGCCGGTTTATGATTTTTGCAGACACCAGGTCAATCTAATTTACTCAAAACTGAGAATTTGAAGATATTTCTCCCTTATATCCATATTACCTGTAGCCCCCAAGGGCCGGTTTAATCAGCATGAATAAGCCGGGACTTATCACCATGGCTTTAAATAAAATCCAGTTGTGTAGCCCCCATGAGTCGGCTATAGTCATAGTAGTGTAGCCGGGTCATCCTAGAATTGTCTTGAATTGTTGCCAGGAGCAATTGGTAGCCCCCAAGGGCCGGCTCATTACGATGTGATG
The DNA here is from genome assembly GCF_002575655.3 of Aegilops tauschii subsp. strangulata. NCBI lineage: Eukaryota > Viridiplantae > Streptophyta > Magnoliopsida > Poales > Poaceae > Aegilops > Aegilops tauschii. Next base: position 133,884,597 of record NC_053035.3, read on the forward strand.
AGTCGGGTCTTCAATGAAGTGAGCAAAAAATGACTTTGCATTAGCCCCCAAGTGCCATGGTGCATGCTGGCAGTGACATGGGACTTGCACATTTGATGTAATCTCAACTTGAATAATGTAGCCCCCAAGTGCCGGGTTGTAAGCCTGCAGCGACTCGGGACTATTCCTATCATTGTAGAATAAATCATATCCATTGATAAAATAATAGCCATTGCGCTGAAGCGACTTTGAAAACCTTAATCATAATATTAGTTTCTGATAACCATAATAAAAATCCAGCCATGTTGGCTATTAAAGATTTGACTAACCCGGTTTGAAAACCTCAATCATTCAAATCATAATGAAAATCCAGCCAAGTTTGGCTATTTAAAGATTTCAAATACCTTATCTGTTGACAAGTAAATCCGGAGTTTAAATACCCGGCGGCTCTTGGCCGACGGCGATTTATTACGCCTCCATTGTAAGCCGGAATTTTTATAACCCGGCTATTTATAGCCTTTGAGAAAATCAAGAATTGATAACCCTTTTGAGACACCAATGTCAATCTTTCGATGATGGGCTTGAACTGAATCATTTATGTAAGTCATAGCTCTGTAAATCCTGCACATAGTTTAAATAACATATGCCCTGGCGACTTCACGTCAAAAGCCAGGGCGGGTAACCACCCGAATGTAGTCTTACCCTGCACACAAGTAGATCACAAGATCCCTATGATCCCTTGAATGATACCGCCGGTTTATGTGACCCGGACAGTGAGGATGAGAACCCAATACTGCAAAAGCCGGCACACATGATATTTGTGACAACTCAAATATTTGTGATTACCAAAACTGTATGAGAAACAGATAAAAAATTTGAGGCTTCTGATTCGAATACGATCAGTAAACCATTCCAATGGGGTTAAGCTAAGATTCGAATACGATCATATAGCCCCCAGTGGCGTTGGCGTTGCCGATCAAAGTGGGTATCGACAGCTATGTTCTCTTTGGTTCGAATACGACCTATGTTTGAACAGGAAGCCCCCAAATGACCTTAAGAGTTGTTTAGCGACGCTGATTCGAATACGATCCACGTCGATTCCCAAAGGGGTTGAGCTATGATTCGGATACGATCAAGAAGCCCCCAAATAGGTTCAGCAGTTTGCCAATCAAAAGGGTATCGACAGCTATGTTCTCTTTGGTTCGAATACGACCTATGTTTGAACAGGAAGCCCCCAAGTGACCATATAAGTTTAAGCATTGCACCGATCAAGAGGGTACTGATAGTTATGCCCAAAGAGCAGGAAGCCCCCAAGTGACCATATAAGATAAGCCGTAAGGCGGAATACCTATGTTTGAACCACGCATCATGGCAGCCAGTTCTTTTTGGCAACCTTTAATTTTTCCCGAGAACTCGAATCTTGCGAGAGATTAATTCTTTTCGAACCGGAACTTTGAACCGGATTTGAGAGCTTAAAAACTTTGTAAGAGACAAATTTACCTTGAGCCGGATGTTTGAACCGGATTTGAGAGCTTCAAAGCTTTGCGGGAGAGAGATGTCTCTTGAACCGGATTTTAAACCGGAATCTTTATTTTAAGCCAGATATTTTTCTGACGGCCTTTAAATTTGCATCGATAGAGTAGTAAACTCCAGGGCCGGGTTATTTTTTCCTCCAATGACCCGGAATTCTTGAGCCTGCTGAAGCTGGCACGATTTGTTGAGTCATGTCATTGTAGCCTCCGAGGCTCAAGACGACTCAAGGAGTTGGCTTGAGATTCTCCATATTTGACCATAGCAGAAGGTGTGTATCATTGGCGTTGATAGCGCGATGTGAATCCACAGAAGGTTGAAAATGACTGTGGTGGGTTATAAATGATCCCGTATGAGCTGTGTCAGCAACTCGGCCAATGGTTCCTTCCAACTGGCTGTTTGAAGTTAACTGAACTATAGTGGCGGCGATTTGTGCGCCTGCCCATTGAACCATGCAGTGCAGACGGCGGCTGATAACATATGATAATTTGCCTCCAATTTGTTGGAAGAAAACCGGGCTTCCCAAGTAGTGACCTGCTCTTATTCAATACACAGCTCATGCAGACAGGTGCAGCTCGGTGTGTTGATGCTGACCAGGCCGCGAGAGGCGGACGGAAAAGGCGACCGCAACATCTGAGGCGGCACAGACAGATGAACCGGCCGTGGCGTTGTAAGCCGGTGCGGACGGGCAAGTTGTCCTCCTTGTTGTAAGACGGCGTGGTCGCAAGAGACGGCCACGACGTTGTAAGTCGGCGCGGTCGCGAGAGACGGCCACGGCGTCGTAAGCCGGTGCGGGAGTCCGTTGAGTAACGATGACCATCTGTGCTCAAAAGATGTTGGCATGCCTCCATCTCCGCGGTATAATACCACCTTTTATCATAAATAATTGCCCTGCATAAACAATATTGCAGACCAAGGCAAAGATAAACTTGTCCTTTGACAACAACGACATGTGCTAATAAAACAAACTTGGATGGATATCACTTGATTTGTTTGGACGACGGATGATCCGTTTATCGCGACAGAGGTGGCTCAGGCAGACCGGCGACTTAATATAACCCCGGCGGCTCAAAACGGCAAGGGCGGCTCAACGCGGCTCCCGCGGGTTGATGTAGATTAAGCTGCACGGGCGGTGACTTGCGCACACCTGTTCCATCAGTAAGCGGGTGCAGACGCCGGTGCGTGATGGTGCTGACGTACACTTCATAGGCACAATATGGCACCACCTTTGCTGCACATAAAAATATACAGACCAAAGTAATTGTTCCTTGATGAAAACAATATGTTTAATAAAATATACTTAAACGGATAGATATCACCTGATGTATTTTGAACAACAGACATGAAATGTCCGCTAGAATCTGTCTAGGATGTCTTGTACTGTGATTTCAACCTTTGAATAGACAAAGTACTACCAATACTTGGCCTTATGTGGGATGCAGCAGTAACTTGGAACGGAGATGAACCAGTAACAGCGGCATGCGGCGGAGCGCGTCTGAAGTGGCACAAGGCCGTGGCGGGTCGTGGCCACGGCGACAGGCTACAGCTGAAGCAAGCGTTGATACTGCAGAGACCCAGGTAGTTACTGTAGCAACGGCGGGTTGAGGCTGGTGCTACAGCTGCAGAGGGGCGTCGGCGGCTCGCTGCAAGTGCGGCCCGGCAAAACGGGCGGCTCTGCGGCTGAGAGGCGCTGGCCGAGACCAACTTGGTGGCAGACCCGGCAGTAGCCGGCGCACGCGGGCCCGGTAGGGGTGGTCAGATGGTGGCGCGGCATGGCAACCGTTACAGTGGGTCGCGGGCGGAGGCTACTTGCTGGTAGCAGTAGTGGCGAGGCTGGTCACAGAGGCGGCGGCTCGAGGCCGTGGAGATTTGTAGGTGGAAGCTCACGATTCGCTGCTCGTGGTGCGGCGGTTTAACGGCGGCTGCGGGGCGGCTCTCGGACGACGCGTCGACAGCGGCTCACGGCCGGGGTGCATCAACGGTGGAAACCGAGGCGCGGAGCGAGCCGACGCATGGATTATGGAAAGAGCACACGGGCGGCCCCATCTGCGAACCGGCGGGCACACCGGTGGCTTAGAGGCGATTTGGAGTCGGAGAGGAGGCCGGGGCAGCTTTGGTATGGCTGCGGGCAGGTGTCCCGGCAGAGGCGGAGGCGAGTCATGGCAAGGGCGACATGAAACGGCCGGGCGGCTTGGCGCGACCCCAGCAGTGGTAGTAACCCCAACGGGGCAAGCCACGGCGGCGGGAGAGTACGGCCGTGCGGGGCGGGGCAGGATGGAGCCAGCATGGACGGATCACACACAAAGTGAGGCAGCACGCTGCAGAGGCCGCAAGTCTGGGGTGGCTCAGCTCCGGCGGCTGATGCGATGTGGTGGGTCAGGAGGCCCGCAAAGAGATGGAGTGATCGATCGGACGCGGTGGGAACGGTGCCTCGAGGAAACCCCTCGGGAGGCGCAGTCCGGCTCGGAGCCAGCAGGTGGTCGGTGCAGGTAGCCAACGGCAGCAGCAAGTCGGAGCAAAGTGATCCACGGAAAAGAGCAACGCGGGGAGTCGCGATGGAGGAGGTGGCAGCTCCTAGGTGCGTCCCTGGCGGTGAGAGCCGGCTGCTTGACAGGGGAGCGCGGCGAGGCACCGGCGACTCTGACGGAAGATGCGGCGTCTTGCCAGAAGTGGAGCGCGCCGTGGCAGCAGAGGCAGGGTAATAGGCGACTCGGACGGGCACCCGGCGATGCACGGCCGCCGCCGCGGCAGAAGAACATCCGCAAGGCGGCAACGGCAGCTCAGGTGACTCGGCGCAAGGGCAGGAGGCGAACGGCGGAGCCTGCGGCCCAGTTCGTTTTCCGGGTCGTGTATTTTTCAAGTCCACCTTCGCCTCAACCTCCGGGTCGTGGCCCTTCTTTCCTTTTTTCTTTGATGAACCCTTTCAGGCGCGTGCTCTGCAAGTTGATGCACTTGTGCGTTGGCGTGGAACAAGGAGCAATAGTTGGTGAGCAAAACCACCCGGAAAGCCTTGCTTGAGATCAATTTATGGTAATGATGGCCCAGGAATCTGTCCCTTGGAAGGTTTACTTCTCCGTGTAGCAAACAGAAGCTAGAAAACTGATTTGGAGATGTCAAAACATGAGTAACCTTCGGACTTGCTTTAAACCCGCGAGTAGACGATTATGCGTACGCTGGCTGTCTGCGTTTGACTGTTGTGGCCAAAAAAACTGGTAACAGCCCCGGCCACGTGCAGAGATAGAAATTTTTGTTAGTCTCACGCGGCTTGCCGTAATGGTTGTAGCGGAACATCCAGGTGGTGTCGACGACTTGCAGCGGCTCAACCAACAACCAATGCAACCCTAATTTTCTTAGAATCTTTTAATCTCACAAATCATAAATCTGGACAGATGAACTTGATGTTGATGTGGATCTTTCCAGACCGGCTCTTTTTCATCTAGATAATTGCGAACTTCCTCAATCCCTGAGAAAGATCCCTCCAAGAACTCAACACCACCGTGCGCCCTGCCCCACGGTGGGCGCCAACTGTCGTGGAATTAACACGTCAGATGTCCTTAGTATCAGGACTTAGTCGTGAGGCCAACGCATCTATGTGGTAGCTTGAGAGGGGTTGAGCGGAATCGAGAGACGCAACACAAGACAAGGATTTAGACAGCTTCGGGCCCCGGGAAACATCATCCGGTAACAACCCTACATGCTGTTTGAGGCTAGGTCTCATTATGATCACGGGAGAGTCGCCGGGAACCGGCTCTCGGTGTCTAGCCCTAGAGATTGTTTCTTGTTACTTTTCCCTCTTTGGGATGCCCTGCCCCTCCTTATATAAGTTAGAGGGGCGGGTTACATGCGGAGTCCTAATAGGACTACGAATAGTCTATCTTCTCTTACAAGTTGATTACAAGTCCGGGTCTTGCTTCCTCGTAAAGGAAATATTCTTCATCCCTTTCCTCTTAATCCGGCCCATCATAATGTGAGCTGGCCTTCTGGGCTTTGGGCCTTGTTGTCCATCTGACCCGCCCGCCGGGTTACTAATGAGTCGCCAAGATCAGGCAGGTTATCTGTGAATCGCCAAGCTCCGGGCGGGTCACCAGTGAGTCGCCAATTCCGGCCGGGTCATACCGCGGGGTATATCCCCGACAGATATGTTGGGATATCACAATATCTCTTATTTAATTAATGCATCTATATATATTTGGTAAAGGGTGGAAGGCTCGGCCTTATGCCTGGTGTTTTGTTCCACTCTTGCCGCCCTAGTTTTTGTTATACCGGGATTATGTTCGTTGAGTTTGCGTTCCTTACACGGTCGGGTGATTTATGGGACCCCCTTGACAGTTCGCCTTGAATAAAACTCCTCCAGCAAGGCCCAACCTTGGTTTTACCATTTGCCACCTAAGCCTTTTTCCCCCGGGTTTTCTAGAGCCCGAGGGTCATCTTTATTTTAAACCCCCGGGCCAGTGCTCCTCTGAGTATTGGTCCAACCTGTCAGTCGCCGGTGGCCACCAGGGGCAACTCTGGTCTGGCCTATCGGAAGCTTGGACAATCCGGTGTGCCCTGAGAACGAGATATGTGCATCTCCTATCGGGATTTGTCGGCACATTCGGGCGGCTTTGCTGTTCTTGTTTTACCATTGTCGAAATGTCTTGTAAACCGGGATTCCGAGATTGATCGGGTCTTTCCGGGAGAAGGTTTATCCTTCGTTGACCGTGAGAGCTTATGATGGGCTAAGTTGGGACACCCCTGCAGGGTATTATCTTTCGAAAGCCGTGCCCGCGGTTATGAGGCAGATGGGAATTTGTTAATGTCCGGTTGTAGAGAACTTGTCACTTGACCCAATTAAAATACATCAACTGCGTGTGTAGCCGTGATGGTCTTTTCTCGGCGGAGTCCGGGAAGTGAACACGGTTTGTGTTATGTATGTCGTAAGTAGGAGTTCAGGATCACTTCTTGGTCATTGCTAGTTGACGACCGCTCCGTTGCTTCTCTTCTCGCTCTCTTTTGCGAATGTTAGCCACCATAAATGCTTATTGCCGTTGCAGCTCCACCTCATTACTCCATCCTTTCCTACAAGCTTAAATAGTCTTGATCTCGCGGGTGTGAGATTGCTGAGTCCCCGTGACTCACAGATTCTACCAAAACAGTTGCAGGTGCCGACGATGCCAGTGCAGATGATGGGGTCGATCTCAAGTGGGAGTTCGACGAGGAACGTGGTCGTTATTATGTGTCTTTCCTGATGATCAGTAGTGGAGCCCAGTTGGGACGATCGGGGATCTAGCATTTGGGGTTATCTTATTTTCATTTGGATCTTGACCGTAGTCGGTCTATATGTTTGTATTTTGGATGATGTATGAATTATATTTATGTATTGTGTGAAGTGGCGATTGTAAGCCAACTCTTGTGTGAAGATGACCCTTCTTGCGACAAAACCACTATGCGGTTATGCCTCTAAGTCGTGCCTCGACACGTGGGAGATATAGCCGCATCGTGGGTGTTACAAGTTGGTAATCAGAGCCATCCCCGACTTAGGAGCCCCCTGCTTGATCGAATCGCTGGCGTTGTTGAGTCTAGAACAAAAATGTTTTGAGTCTTAGGATTATATATATCGGAGAGTAGGATTCTTTTTACTCCTCAGTCCCTTCGTCGCTCTGGTGAGGTCTCCTGACGTAGAAGTTTTGACTATTCTCTCCTCAAATTTCACTAAAAAAAATTTTAGGATCACGCGGGTATCTTGGAATCGTTCCGATGGTTTTGTGACGAGAACATTGTTCTTGGTGCCTCCTGACATTTAGCGGTTGTGGCAGTTCCCGGGGAGTTGAGCTCCGAGGTGTTGTCGTCACAATTTTATCGTTGCGGTTCTGGAATACCTGAGTTTCGCCGACATCGAAATCTCTTTTATGCAGTTGTTGGTGAGATCACCTCGACGCCACCCAGTACTGGGGCGGGAGTTCGGGAGTATTTCCATAACTTGTATAACGGATGTTTTTCGAAGGTTGAGGTAAACGATTTCCCAAGATTTCTTGGTTATGTGTTGACGGATGGATACAGCTGGATCTAGGGATTGCTAGTTTGGGTGATATATTTTGTGTCCCCTGTATCCCCAACACCAGATTGCATAACCAGAAAGTTTCGGGAGTTTATAAGTGGGAATTCAAGTAGCCTTAGGATATCTTTCCGACAGACGCATGATATGAGATTGGGGTTCGACGTCTAGTGGTCCGCCTGTACACGGTTGGTTTTACAGTGGTCTCGTAGTGTCTTAAAGAGTCCATGGCTATGCCGACTCGGGGACGCTTCGTATGTCATGTGCACAGCCTTGTACATGATGGTGCTGTACGATTGAGCCCGTGTGGGCCCCACCACGAAAACTTCGGACGAAACCTCTATCATATGTTTGTTCCGGCTTATTCTGCAAGCCAATACTTTGTTTTGTTTTGAATTGTGGTATTCGAGTTGCTTCGAAGTCATATGTTGATTCCATATCTTTTTCTAAGTGGCTTCTCAACTTATGGAAGTGTGATGTTTTACTACGGAATTCATTCGTTCATCCTCGTTCGAATGTTTATTGTGAAGACTATATGTTGCAATTTCTATCCGTTGATTCTACTTATCTATTTGTCTATCAAGATGCTAACGGATGTCACCCTCTTCAGGATGGCTCCGCCAACGCGTCAGAATCCAGATCGCAATGAAGGGAGTCAAGCGAACCCTCCGCCACCACCTCCGCCTCCGGAGGCATGGCAAGCAATCATGGCAGCCACCAACGCCAATGCTCAGATGATTTTGCAACTCTTGCAAGAACGTACTCAAGGGCAAGGCAATCAAGGTCAAGGCAACAATCAGCCTAACTTCGCTACACTCAACCAGTTTCTCGCAAATCAGCCCAAGTCTTTCAGCTACTGTGCCGAGGCCACGGATGCCGATGATTGGCTCGTGGACATCAACAATCATTTTGAATGTAGCAATGTCAGGCCTGAGGACTATGTCAAGTTCGCTTCTTTCCAGCTCAAGGACCAAGCTGCTGATTGGTATCAACAATACAAAGATTCCAGAGGAGGTCGTGTGATCACTTGGACTGACTTCTGTCGGGACTTCAAAGCGCACCACATTCCACAAAATGTTGTTGAGAGCAAGCATGAGGAGTTCCGCAATCTCAAGCAAGGCAACATGTCTGTGTATCAATACAACATCCAGTTTCAGAAACTTGCTCGCTTCGCTAAACAAGACGTTCCTGATGAAAAGAGCATGATCTATCACTTCAGAGGTGGCCTTAAAGAGGATCTGCAGTTAGCTCTCGTTCTTGTTGAGCCTACTCAGTTTGATCAATTCTACAATATGGCACTGAAGCAAGAGGCTGCTCAGCTCAAGTGTGAGGCTTCTAAGAAGAGAGTCAGAGACGCAGTTCAGTCTTCTTCTTCCTCACTTGTGACAGCTAAGCAACTGAAGTTCTGGTTGCCTCCTCCTCCTCCGTTTCGTCAGCCTTACCAGCAGAAGAACAAAGGTGGCCATGGTTCTTCCAACTCTTCCAACTCTGGCTATCAGAACAAGTCTCAGAATCAAGCTCCAAAGTCCAATGCTCCTTATCACCGTCCACTCTCAGAGGTGACTTGCAACAAGTGTCAGCAGAAAGGTCAGTATGCTAACAAATGCTTCAACCAAAGGCGTCTTCCTCCTCCTCCTGTCAGATCTTCCGGCAATGCAGTGGTCAAGCATAATCCAAAGTTTGCAAAGGTGAACATGATGAATGCAGCTCAAGCGGAGGAATCGACTGATGTGATAATGGGTAATCTTCCTGTTAATGATATTCCTGCAAAAGTTCTTTTTGATACTGGTGCATCGCTTTCTTTCATATCAAGACCATTTGCATCTAAGCATGAATTGCATTTCCAAGGATTGCCTAGACCGTTAGCAGTTGTCTCTCCGGGCAAATGCATGAATGCAAGTTCCATGGTTCCGGATGTTTCCATCAAGATGGGGGACTATAAGTTTCTGTCTTCTCCAATTGTTCTTGGTGACTCGGATATTGATCTTATTCTCGGGATGGACTGGCTTTCTAAGCACAAGGCTCAACTTGATTGTGCTGCCAGGGAAATTCAAGTGACACACTCGTCTGAGGATGTGATTATTTATGCCGCTCGTGATGAAACCATTCGGGTTTTTTCTCTCAATGAGAAGGGTGAATTGAATGTCATCTCTCAAATTCCAGTCGTTTGTGAGTATCAAGATGTCTTTCCAGAAGAGCTTCCGGGGATGCCTCCGCATCGGCCAGTTGAGTTCGTTATCGAACTAGAGCCAGGCACTGAACCCGTTTGCAAGCGTCCATACAAGCTTGGACCCAACGAGTTGAAGGAATTGAAGAAACAACTCGATGAACAAGAGCGTCTGGGTTTGATCAGACCGAGTTCTTCTCCATGGGGTTGTGGTGTTCTTTTTGTCAAGAAGAAGGATGGCACGGACCGACTTTGTGTCGACTACCGTCCATTGAACAAGAAGACAATCAAGAACAAGTATCCACTTCCTAACATCAATGAGCTATTTGAGCAACTCAAGGGCGCTAAAGTATTCTCGAAGCTTGACCTCCGTATGGGTTATCATCAGATTCGCATTCGTGAAGAAGATATTCCCAAGACAGCATTCAGAACAAGCTTTGGTTCTTATGAATATACTGTCGTGTCTTTCGGCCTTGTCAATGCTCCTCCGGTATTCTCTCGGATGATGAATTTCATATTCAACCCCTATACCAATGAATTCGTCCTGGTGTATCTCGATGATATCTTGGTTTTCTCCAAGAATAAGAAGGATCATGCCAAACATTTGCGATTGGTGCTCGACAAGCTCAGAGAGTATCAATTCTATGCGAAGTTCTCCAAATGTGAGTTTTGGCTCGATGAAGTTCTTTTCCTTGGTCACATCATCTCTGCCAAGGGCATCGCTGTTAACCCCAAGAAGGTGTCCGCAATTGTGAATTGGGAACCTCCTCAGAATGTCAAGCAGCTCCGCAGTTTTCTTGGTCTTGCAAGCTATTGCCGAAGATTCGTTGAGAATTTCTCCAAGATTGCAAAGCCTCTTTCCAACCTCCTCCAGAAGCATGTGAAGTATGTCTGGTCTCCTGAGTGTGACGTTGCTTTCAACACTCTCAAAGAGAAACTAGTCACAGCTCCTGTTTTGACTCCTCCTGATGAATCCAAGCCGTTTGAAGTTTTCTGTGATGCTTCTCTCCAAGGTCTTGGTGCTGTGTTAATGCAAGAGAAAAAAAATGTGGCCTATACCTCTCGTCAGTTGAAGCCCAACGAGAAGAACTACCCCACTCACGATCTTGAGTTGGCGGAAGTTGTCCATGCATTAATAACGTGGAGACATCTCTTGTTGGGAAGACAAGTGGACATTTTCACCGATCACAAGAGTCTCAAGTACATCTTCACTCAGCCCAACCTCAACCTCAGGCAGACTCGATGGGTCGAAATGATTCAAGAGTACAATCCGAGTATTGAATATACTCCAGGCAAAGCAAATGTCATTGCAGATGCTTTAAGCAGGAAGGCTTATTGCAACAGCTTAATTCTCAAGCCTTTCCAACCGGATCTTTGTGAAGCGTTTCGCAAGCTGAATCTCCAAGTTGTTCCTCAAGGCATCCTTGCCAACCTCTTAGTCTCTCCTACTTTGGAAGATCAAATTCGTGAGGCACAACTCCTTGATGCCATGGTGAAGAAGGTGAAACGTGGTATCGACAAGGGTCTTTCCAAATACAAGTGCTATCGCATTGATGACAGAGACACTTTGTTCTTCGAGGACCGGATTGTGGTTCCTAAAGGTGATCTAAGGAAAGTCATAATGAACGAGGCGCACAATTCTCTCGTTTCCATTCATCCTGGAAGTACGAAGATGTATCATGACCTCAAGCAGTCGTATTGGTGGACTCGAATGAAGCGAGAAATTGCTCAATTCGTGAATGAATGTGATGTCTGTCGAAGAGTGAAAACAGAACACCAACGACCAGCTGGTCTCCTCCAACCTCTTGCTATCCCAGAGTGGAAGTTTGATCATATCGAAATGGACTTCGTGACTGGTTTTCCAAAGTCCAAGCGTGGAAATGATGCTATCTTCGTTGTCATCGACAAGCTTTCTAAAGTGGCTCATTTCCTTCCAATCAAAGAATCCATCACAGCAGTTCAGCTGGCAGAGCTTTACACCTCCAGAATTGTCTCCTTGCACGGCATTCCTCAATTGATTTCTTCTGATCGTGGAAGCATCTTCACCTCTAAGTTCTGGGACTCCTTCCAGAAGGCCATGGGCACAAACATTCGCTTCAGCACAGCTTTCCATCCTCAAACTAGTGGCCAAGTCGAGCGAGTCAATAAAATTCTTGAAGATATGCTCAGGGCTTGTGTCATTTCCTTTGGCATGAAATGGGAAGATTGTCTTCCATATGCCGAATTCTCCTACAACAACAGCTTCCAAGCGAGTTCGGGCAAGGCCCCATTCGAGATTCTCTATGGCAGAAAGTGCCGTACTCCTATCAATTGGTCAGAGACTGGTGAACGCCAACTTCTTGGCAATGACTTAATCACTGAAGCTGAAGAAATGTATAAAGTCATCCATGATAATCTCAAAGCCGCGCAATCGCGCCAGAAGAGTTACTATGATAGTAAGCACCGTGATGTGGCTTTCGAGATCGAAGACCATGTCTACCTCCGCGTCTCTCCAATGAAAGGCACTCGTCGATTCGGTATCAAAGGGAAGTTTGCCCCTAGATACGTGGCTCCTTTCAAGATCATTGGGAAAAGAGGCGACCTCGCCTATCAACTTGAGCTTCCTTCCAACTTCGCGAACGTGCACGATGTGTTCCACGTGTCACAGCTCCGCAAGTGCTTCAAGACACCTGAGCGCACTATCAACTTCGAAGATATTGACCTCCAAGAAGATTTGTCTTATCATGAGCACCCCGTTGCTATTCTTGAAGAAACTGAGCGCAAGACTCGCAACAAGTCAATCAAATTCCTGAAAGTGAAGTGGTCGCACCATTCCGACCGGGAAGCCACCTGGGAACGCGAGGACCACCTCCGTTCCGAATATCCAGAGTTCTTTCAGTCCTAGATCTCGGGACGAGATCCTCTCGTAGTGGTGGAGTGTTGTAACACCCCGGATGTAACTTGTCATATTTGTAACTCCGACTGTTGCCATTTTCGGCTATGTGTTATGATATTCCCTCCGTGGTCGGGTTTTGTCTTTCGTTTTGCATTTTGTTCATGTCATGCATTTCATATCATGTCATCATGTGCATTGCATTTGCATACGTGTTCGTCTCATGCATCCGAGCATTTTCCCCGTTGTCCGTTTTGCAATCCGGCGCTCCTATCTCCTCCGGTGCACCCCTCTTGTTTTCTTTCGTGTGCGGGTGTCAAACATTCTTGGAATGGACGCAGGCTTGTCATGTGGCCTTAATATACCACCCGGAGACCACCGGTCATGTTTCATTCCATTTGGAGGTCGTTTGGTACTCCATCGGTTAACCGGGCATCCGCAAAGTCCATTTGTGTGTCCAGCAAAACCCCCCCTCAAAACCAGCCCAAAACCCACCAAACTCTCTTCCATGCTCTAGGTCGTTCGATCACGATCATGTGGCCGAAACCGCACCTCATTTGGAGCCTCCTAGCTCCCTCTAGCTATAAAAGAGCATCCCCTCCCGAAAACGAAACGCAGACGAACCCTAACCCTCGTCCCTCTCCGCCGCCGGACACGTCCGGGCGGAGCCGGACGCGTCCATCTCCTCCGCCGCCGCCACGTGGCACGCCTCCGGCCTCCCACCACCGCCGGCCCGGCGAGCCCGAGGAGGGCCCGCCCGAGCCCATCCGCCGCCGCCGAGCCCGCGCTCGCCCGCCGCCTCCCGCGCCGGCCTCCGCCGCCGCCGGCCGCCGCACTGCCCCACCGCCGCGCTCGCGCCGCCGCTCCGCCGCCGGGCTCCGCCGCCGGCGCCGCCCCGCACCGACCACCGCGCCGGCGTCCCTCCGGCCTCCTTCTCCGGCGTCCTTCCCCGACATCGACCGCGGCCTCCCTCCACTCTCCCGTCGCCGGCAACTGCCATCGAGGCCAAGTCCCGATCCGATCTGGTAGTTCCCAGCGCGTTGACTTTTCTCTCTCCCCCCCCCCCCCCGATTTTTCCCCAAGTCATAAATTTTCTCAGCATATTGTCATGTTCACAGCATCATAACTCCTTGTGCATAGCTCCGTTTCACGCGTGTAATATGTCAAATTGTTCGCCTCGTGATGCTCTTCATTTTGTTAAATTTCATCATGTTCATTAGAGGTCATCTTGATGCCCAAATCTCTGTTGCAAGAAGGCTAGTTGCTGTTATCTTCTGGTTCTTATCAGAACTTGGAGATTTGTGATTTTTGTATCTTTAAATCTGTGCATCTTATGGGCATGAGCTCTTCATGTGTTTTGTTGTATGCCATGCCATCTTTCCAAGGGTGTATGCCATGTATTTTTGTGATCTCTGTGGTGACTATCACAAGCATGCAAAGTAGGCTCCGTAATGTTTCTGATTTCAGGGACTTGGTGATTTCTCCAAGTCCTTGTCTGCTGTTATTTTGTTGTCATGTAAACTTGATGCTACAGAGCGATCCATGCATATTTTGGTGATGTTCAGTAAGGATGTTTTGTAGCTATAGTTGTAATTGATCTATTCCTGCCCTTGTTTGCAATTATGGAGTACCATAGCATGACTCGGTCTTGCTCTACTTTTGCTATAAAATATTTCTGGCAGATTCTTAACATGATATTCTTTTTTGCCAAGCTTATTGTTGTTGATCCATACATGATATGCAATTGTTCTTGCCATGTTTAGCTTCATATACATGCCATCTTGCTGTAGGTATGCTTGTTTTGTCATGCATTTCTCTGTGGTGAGTGTATCAAGCTCACAAAGAGGCCTACATATTATTATTTCTGCCATGCTCTGTTTTCTGCTGTCTGAAACCTGATAACGGAACTTGCTATGTTTACATGCTTGCCATCATATCTTTTAGTCCTTTTTGTCTTATGGTCAGTAAGGGACTTTTGTCATATGAATTTAGTAGAACACTTCCATGCCTTGTTTTGCTATGTTAAGTTCCTGTAGCATGTTGATTTCGTGCTCTGAACATTGCTACCTGATGCTGTTTTCTGCCATGTCCAGTAATTTCACTAAGTCTGTGAACCTGTTATCTTTTGCACTTTTGCCATGCTTGTTTGTGCTTGATATGTTGTGATCTAGCCATAGCTCACTGTTCATCTTTTGTCAAGCATCTCCTGTAGATTACTGTCATATGCTTTGTTGCTATGTTGGATTGCTGTAGCATTGTTACTTGTTGCATTTTAAGTGCTATCATGCTGTTTATCGCAGATTCATGTCATTCTTGTTTTGCTTGCCATTTGCAAACCGTGCATCCGTTTCCGGTGAACTTTATATCGATTTCGACCGAAATCATCTCATCTTTCCAGTGGCATGCTTGGTTTGCCAAGTTACTGCCATGTTCATCATTTTCCTCCCGGAGCACGCATATGCATCGCATATCATATCTTGCATATCATACATGTTTTGCATCATGTTGCTTGTGCATTTCTCGTGGTTGATTGTGGTTCCGTTTGTTTGTGTTTTTGTCTTGGGTAGAGCCGGGAGACGAGTTCGTGAACGAGGAACCTGTTGAGTACGCTTACGAGGATCAAGCTTTCGAAAACTCTGAGAACCTTGCAGGCAAGATGACCACCCCTCGAAATCACTTCTATCGTTGCTTTGCTAGTTGTTCGCTCTATTGCCATGCTGCGCTACCTATCACTTGCTATATCATGTCTCCCATTTTGCCATGTCAGCCCCTAACCATCCTTTCCTAGCAAACCGTTGTTTGGCTAAGTTACCGCTTTTGCTCAGCCCTTCTTATAGCGTTGCTAGTTGCAGGTGAAGTTGAAGTTTGTTCCATGTCAGAACATGGATATGTTGGGATATCACAATATCTATTATTTAATTAATGCATCTATATATATTTGGTAAAGGGTGGAAGGCTCGGCCTTATGCCTGGTGTTTTGTTCCACTCTTGCTGCCCTAGTTTCTGTTATACCGGGATTATGTTCCTTGAGTTTGCGTTCCTTACACGGTCGGGTGATTTATGGGACCCCCTTGACAGTTCGCCTTGAATAAAACTCCTCCAGCAAGGCCCAACCTTGGTTTTACCATTTTCCACCTAAGCCTTTTTCCCCCGGGTTTTCTAGAGCCCGAGGGTCATCTTTATTTTAAACCCCCGGGCCAGTGCTCCTCTGAGTATTGGTCCAACCTGTCAGTCGCCGGTGGCCACCAGGGGCAACTCTGGTCTGGCCTATCGGAAGCTTGGACAATCCGGTGTGCCCTGAGAACAAGATATGTGCATCTCCTATCGGGATTTGTCGGCACATTCGGGCGGCTTTGCTGGTCTTGTTTTACCATTGTCGAAATGTCTTGTAAACCGGGATTCCGAGACTGGTCGGGTCTTTCCGGGAGAAGGTTTATCCTTCGTTGACCGTGAGAGCTTATGATGGGCTAAGTTGGGACACCCCTGCAGGGTATTATCTTTCGAAAGCCGTGCCCGCGGTTATGAGGCAGATGGGAATTTGTTAATGTTCGGTTGTAGAGAACTTGTCACTTACCCAATTAAAATACATCAACTGCGTGTGTAGCCGTGATGGTCTCTTCTCGGCGGAGTCCGGGAAGTGAACACGGTCTGTGTTATGTATGTCGTAAGTAGGAGTTCAGGATCACTTCTTGGTCATTGCTAGTTGACGACCGCTCCGTTGCTTCTCTTCTCGCTCTCTTTTGCGAATGTTAGCCACCATATATGCTTATTGCCGCTGCAGCTCCACCTCATTACTCCATCCTTTCCTACAAGCTTAAATAGTCTTGATCTCGCGGGTGTGAGATTGCTGAGTCCCCGTGATTCACAGATTCTACCAAAACAGTTGCAGGTGCCGACGATGCCAGTGCAGATGATGGGGTCGATCTCAAGTGGGAGTTCGACGAGGAACGTGGTCGTTATTATGTGTCTTTTCCTGATGATCAGTAGTGGAGCCCAGTTGGGACGATCGGGGATCTAGCATTTGGGGTTATCTTATTTTCATTTGGATCTTGACCGTAGTCGGTCTATATGTTTGTATTTTGGATGATGTATGAATTATATTTATGTATTGTGTGAAGTGGCGATTGTAAGCCAACTCTTTATCCCATTCTTGTTCATTACATGGGATTGTGTGAAGATGACCCTTCTTGCGACAAAACCACTATGCGGTTATGCCTCTAAGTCGTGCCTCGACACGTGGGAGATATAGCCGCATCGTGGGCGTTACAGCCCCGCCATCCAGCAGCCCGCCACGCTGCAGAGCCCGCCGGCCGCCGTCGCCAGGCGGAGATCCGCCGCATCATCACGCCCCACCCAAGCGCGGCGTCCCGGCCCACCGAGCTCGGCCCGCACCAAGCCCCATGCACGGGGAGACGAGGAGGCCCGCCGCCGGCGGCGGCAGGGGGGAGGAGAGAAGGGGAGACGGGGCGCGACCGGCGGCTAGGGCTCCCCCCGTCGCCCGCGGGGGCGAGGGAGGGAGGAGGTCGAGGATTCATTTTTTTATTTCCGTATTCATGATAATGGTTTATTATTCATGCTAGAATTGTATTGATCGGAAACTTAAATACATGTGTGAATACATAAACAAATAAAGTGTCCCTAGTAAGCCTCTACTAGACTAGCTCGTTGACCAAAGATGGTTAAGGTTTCCTAACCATGGACATGTGTTGTCATTTGATAACGAGATCACATCATTAGGAGAATGATGTGATGGACAAGACCCATATGTTAGCTTAGCATAATGATCGTTCAATTTTATTGCTATTGCTTTCTTCATGTCAAATACATATTCCTTCGACTAGGATACTATGCAACTACCGGATACCGGAGGAATACCTTGTGTGGTATCAAACGTCACAACGTAACTGGGTGATTATAAAGATGCTCTGCAGGTATCTCCGATGATGTTTGTTGAGTTGGCATAGATCGAGATTAGGATTTGTCACTCCGAGTATCAGAGAGGTATCTCTGGGCCCTCTCGGTAATACACATCATAAGCTTGCAAGCAAACGACTAAGGAGTTAGTCATGAGGTGATGTATTACAGAATGAGTAAAGAGACTTGCCGGTAACGAGATAGAATTAGGTATAGAGATACCAACTATCGAATCTCGGGCAAGTAACATACCGATGGACAAAGGGAATTACGTATGTTGTCATAACAGTTCGACCGATAAAGATCTTCGTAGAATATGTAGGAGCCAATATGGGCATCCAGGTTCCGCTATTGGTTATTGACCGGAGAGGTGTCTCGGTCATGTCTACATAGTTCTTGAACCCGTAGGGTCCGCACGCTTAACGTTCGTTGACGATATAGTGTTATATGAGTTATATGTTTTGGTGACCGAATGTTGTTCAGTGTCGGTGTGGAACGACACCTATGGGATCACAAGAATCCCTACTATGGTTGCCGAGGCGCGGGGTTGCGAGAAGAGCAGGGCTAGTAGACAGCACGAGGATCGTTTACCCAGGTTCGGGCCGCGAGGATGCGTAAAACCCTAGTCCTGCTTTGGTGGGTGTATTTTAGAGAGTTCTTGAGCTCTCGAACTAGCTGTGGTGAGTGCGTGGTTCGAAAGAGCCGAATCCTTCTCCAGTATGCCATGGGCCTCCTTTTATAGTCGGAAGGGGCTGCCACAGTGGCACACAGGAGGTGGAAAGGCGTACAGTGCCCTGAGCTTATCGCTCGTATTACAGGACAAGACGCATTTAATGCGTAGCTTAGGTGTCCCCTAGCTTTATTGGGGACGGGGGCGAGGCCCGTCCCGTCCGTCGCTGCTCCTCCTCGCTTTGACACGTGCCTTGGCCTGCGATGCGTGCGGCGCCATGTAGGCAGGCAGGCAGCTTGAGGTGGCGCGGTGGTAGAGCCTTCACGAAGATCTGCATGCCGCCACGCAGGCGCTCGATGAGTTGGCCTGGGGGCTGCATGTTGCCACGCAGGTGCCCACCCAGCTGGTTGGGCTGGCAGCTGCATGTGAATGGTGGTGGAAGCTTGGTCGGCGTGGGCCTGACGGTGGCCCTGCTGGCGTCCTTGGTGAGGGCCTTGCCGGGTGGCCCGGCAAGGGTCTTGCCGTGTGGCCCTTCAAGGGTCTTGCCGTGGCGCGCTGTCGTCCCCTACAAGGGCCTTGCCGGGGGTCTGGTGGCCTTCCTCGGCAAGGATCTTGCTGAGGATCGTCGTCTTCTAATCCTCGTCTGATCTTGAATATGTCTTCACAAAGATCTGCATGCCACCACAGAAGTGCCTTCCCGAGCCCTGGCCCCACGTGGATGATGGTGTTGGGGACTGTGGGCTCAAGGGTGGCTCGCTCTGTTGGTGTGGGGCGAGCTGCCCCGGCAAGGGTCTTGTCGGGGCTGCTGAGGCTGCCCCGGCAAGGGTCTTGCCGGGGGAGCCTGCTTCGTCCCTCTGCTCCTTGTGGCCTCGGCCTTGGTGTTGCTCTGATTATCTTGGGCTTCGGTCTTACCTTGGCTCACCTCCCCTGTTCTGCTTGGTGTGACCGTGGGCGCGGCTCCGACTGCCCGTGCACAGGTAAAGGGGTACAAAAGTGTGCCCCTCTTTTTGTACACCGACAGGAGCCCCCGGGCCTGGGCCACACATAAGCGCGACACGTTGTTGGGCCAGGCCCAAAACGGTGCGCGGGCAGGCGGGGCAGTTTTTACTGTGGTAAGACTTTTCGCGCGCTGTGCTTCCCACGACCCGCGCGCGCGGCGCGGCGTGGACGGGTGTGCGTGACGTGGGCGGCATGCGTGGGGCGGTTTCCACACGCATGCGTCACATCGCCGTAAATGGGTAGCGCGCCCCGCGGCTTCCCCATAAAAAGGGATAACCGCGGGCGTACTGTTCCTTTTACCCTTCGCGCAACCCCAATCTCGGAAACCTCCGCCTGCCTTCGTCTTCTTCTCCAAGCTTCGTTCCTGCTCGCCGCCATTGCGCTTCCACTGCCCTCTGTCCTGCCCTCCTCTCCCAGCCACCATGGCGCCAAAATCCACCAAGGGCAAGGGAGTGGCCAAGGACGCCGGAGCCGCCAGAGAGTGTGATGGCGGTGCAGCGGACGCAGTCCGCCTTCTTCCCCTCGACAGTTGACGTGTTCGAGCTTCGGGACTCCTTCAGGCCTCTGTGGGGAGTGAAGACGGGGGGGGGGGGAATTCGGGCCATCCAGCCACGGGCGTCATCCCCGCCGACTGCGCCGAGGCTGCCCCAAATCGGTACCCCTTCTTTGTTGATTATTTTTCCTGCAGGCTGTGTCCTTCCTTCTCCAATTTCTTCAGCGACGTCATGCATACCTTTGGCTTCCGCCTCCTGGATTTTACTCCGAATGCGGTGCCATGCATGGCCCTTTTCGCGCATCTCTGCGAGGGGTTCGCCGGGGTGCACCCCAACATGGCGCTCTTCCGCCATTACTTCTCCCCTCGGATCCAACCAGGGGGTGCCATCTCCGGTTGCATTGCCTGGGTCTCAAGATCCAAGGGGGCGTATCCGGAGGGCACCATGAAGGAGAGGTGGGAAGAATGGCGAGGCCGGTGGTGCTGGATCGAGGAGAAGGACCCGCCGGCGTTCTGCGAAGTTCGCCGGGCGCCGCCGGTCCACAGAAGCGATTGGAGCGACGTTGATGCTGACGACGAGAAGCTCACGGTCGCCATCACCAAGATCCTCCGGCTCACCGAGGCCGGCCTCACCCTTAGATGATCGGGGCGGACTTCATCCGCCGCCGGATCGCTCCACTGCATAACAAGGGGAGGCCAGCCTGGCTCTTCACGAACCCCGCCGACATCATGCGGCTTCATCCCGGCCTCGACCACAATTTCACGGTGATGGGCACGCCCATTTCTGCCAGCGGCTCTTCTAGCTTGACGTGGGCCGCGACGGCGAGGTCGAGCGGCCGGCAAGGTCACGAGGGCCGCCCCGAAGGCCGGCAAGGTCCTCAAGGGGCCTCTGTTCAAGCTGCTGACGGGGGTGGTCCCGTTGTGCAACAACTCGCGCCAGTCCGATATCATTGCCATGATGCCGGACTGCAATGCGCATGGCCCTGACCCGAGCTGGAAGGAGCCGGAGGACGCCGAGGTGCAGCAGTTCTTTGATACTCTGCACGAGGGGTACGTCAACGCCGACACCGAGCGGCTGCTTCTCCAGGACACCACCCAGGCGGAGCTGGACTACATCGCCACCAGGGCGAGGGAGGCACAGCTTGCCAAGGAGGCCGGCAGCGCCGGCAGTGTGGAGAACAAGGCCGCGACGGCTGCGGAGGAGGAGGAGCTCGCCCGGTGGGTGCCGCCCGCCGGTGGACTCCATGGGTGTAAGAATCATTACTGTGTAATCTAGATTATTGACTCTAGTGCAAGTGGGAGACTGAAGGAAATATGCCCTAGAGGCAATAATGAAGTTATTATTTATTTCCTTATATCATGATAAATGTTTATTATTCATGCTAGAATTGTATTAACCGGAAACATAATACTTGTGTGAATACATAGACAAACAAAGTGTCACTAGTATGCCTCTACTTAACTAGCTCGTCGATCAAAGATGGTTATGTTTCCTAGCCATAGACATGAGTTGTCATTTGATTAACGGGATCACATCATTAGAAGAATGATGTGATTGACTTGACCCATTCCGTTAGCTTAGCACTCGATCGTTTAGTATGTTGTTATTGCTTTCTTCATGACTTATACATGTTCCTATGACTATGAGATTATGCAACTCCCGTTTACCGGAGGAACACTTTGTGTGCTACCAAACGTCACAACGTAACCGGGTGATTATAAAGGTGCTCTACAAGTGTCTCCAAAGGTACTTGTTGGGTTGGCGTATTTCGAGATTAGGATTTGTCACTCCGATTGTCAGAGAGGTATCTTTGGGCCCACTCAGTAATACACATCACTATAAGCCTTGCAAGCATTGTAACTAATGAGTTAGTTGCGGGATGATGTATTACGGAACGAGTAAAGAGACTTGCCGGTAACGAGATTGAACTAGGTATCGAGATACCGACGATCGAATCTCAGGCAAGTAACATACCGATGACAAAGGGAACAACGTATGTTGTCATGCGGTCTGACCGATAAAGATCTTCGTAGAATATGTGGGAGCCAATATGAGCATCCAGGTTCCGCTATTGGTTATTGACCGGAGAGGTGTCCCGGTCATGTCTAAATAGTTCTCGAACCCGTAGGGTCCGCACGCTTAACGTTACGATGACAGTTATATTATGTGTTTATATGTTTTGATGTACCGAAGGTTGTTCGGAGTCCCGGATGTGATCACGGACATAACGAGGAGTCTCGAAATGGTCGAGACATAAAGATTGATATATTGGAAGCCTATGTTTGGATATCGGAAGTGTTCCGGGTGAAATCGGGATTTTTTCCGGAGTACCGGGAGGTTACCGGAACCCTCCCGGTAACTTAATGGGCCTAGGTGGAAGAGAGGAGAGGAGGCCAGGGTAGGGCCGCACGCCCCTCCCCCCAGTCCGAATAGGACAAGGAGAGGGGAGCAGCGCCCCCCCTTTCCTTCCTCCCCTCCACCTCTTCCCCCTCTCTCTCCTAGTCCAACATGGAAAAGGGGGGAGTCGTACTCCTGGTAGGAGTAGGACTCCTCCTGGCGCGCCTCTCCCCTTTGTCCGGCCGAACCCCCCTTGCTCCTTTATATACGGGGGCAGGGGGGCACCTCTAGACACACAATTGATCATTGATCTCTTAGCCGTGTGCGGTGCCCCCCTCCACCATATTACACCTCGATAATATCGTAGCGATGCATAGCCGAAGCCCTGCGTCGGTAGAACATCATCATTGTCACCACGCTGTCGTGCTGACGAAACTCTTCCTCAACACTCGGCTGGATCGGAGTTCGTGGGACGTCATCGAGCTGAACGTGTGCTGAACTCGGAGGTGCCATGCGTTCGGTACTTGATCGGTCGGATCGTGAAGACGTACGACTACATCAACCGCGTTGTGTTAATGCTTCCGCTTTCGGTCTACGAGGGTACGTGGACAACACTCTCCCCTCTTGTTGCTATGCATCACCATGAACTTGCGTGTGCGTAGGAAATTTTTTGAAATTACTACGTTCCCCAACAGTGGCATCAGAGCCTGGTTTTATGCGTTGATGTTATATGCACGAGTAGAACACAAGTGAGTTGTGGGCGATATAAGTCATACTGCTTACCAGCATGTCATATTTTGCTTCAGCGGTATTGTGAGATGAAGCGGCCCGGACCGACATTACGCGTACGCTTACGCGAGACTGGTTTCACCGTTGCGAGCACTCGTTGCTTAAAGGTGACTGGCGGGTGTCTGTCTCTCTCACTTTAGTTGAACCGAGTGTGGCTACGCCCGGTCCTTGCGAAGGTTAAAACAGCACCAACTTGACAAACTATCGTTGTGGTTTTGATGCATAGGTAAGAACGGTTCTTGCTAAGCCCGTAGTAGCCACGTAAAACTTGCAACAACAAAGTAGAGGACGTCTAACTTGTTTTTGCAGGGCATGTTGTGATGTGATATGGTCAAGACATGATGCTGAATTTTATTGTATGAGATGATCATGTTTTGTAACCGAGTTATCGGCAACTGGCAGGAGCCATATGGTTGTCGCTTTATTGTATGCAATGCAATCGCCATGTAATTGTTTTCCTTTATCACTAAGCGGTAGCGATAGTCGTAGAAGCAATACTTGGCGAGACGACAATGATGCTACGATGGAGATCAAGGTGTCGCGCCGCTGACGATGGTGATCATGACGGTGCTTCGGAGATGGAGCTCACACGCACAAGATGATGATGGCCATATCATATCACTTATATTGATTGCATGTGATGTTTATCTTTTATGCATCTTATCTTGCTTTGATTGATGGTAGCATTATAAGATGATCTCTCACTAAATTTCAAGATAAAAGTGTTCTCCCTGAGTATGCACCGTTGCCAAAGTTCGTCGTGCCCAGACACCACGTGATGATCGGGTGTGATAAGCTCTACGTCCATCTACAACGGGTGCAAGCCAGTTTTGCACACGCAGAATACTCAGGTTAAACTTGACGAGCCTAGCATATGCAGATATGGCCTCGGAACACTGAGACCGAAAGGTCGAGCGTGAATCATATAGTAGATATGATCAACATAGTGATGTTCACCATTGAAAACTACTCCATTTCATGTGATGATCGGTTATGGTTTAGTTGATTTGGATCACGTAATCACTTAGATGATTAGAGGGATGTCTATCTAAGTGGGAGTTGTTAAGTAATATGATTAATAGAACTTAAATTTATCATGAACTTAGTACCTGATAGTATCTTGCTTGTCTATGTTAATTGTAGATAGATGGCCCGTGTTGTTGTTCCGTTGAATTTTAATGCGTTCCTTGAGAAAGCAAAGTTGAAAGATGATGGTAGCAATTACACGGACTGGGTCCGTAACTTGAGGATTATCCTCATTGCTGCACAGAAGAATTACGTCCTGGAAGCACCGCTGGGTGCCAGGCCTGCTGCACCAGAGGTTATGAACGTCTGGCAGAGCAAAGCTGATGACTACTCGATAGTTCAGTGTGCCATGCTTTACGGCTTAGAACCGGGTCTTCAACGATGTTTTGAACGTCATGGAGCATATGAGATGTTCCAGGAGTTGAAGTTAATATTTCAAGCAAATGCCCGGATTGAGAGATATGAAGTCTCCAATAAGTTCTATAGCTGCAAGATGGAAGAGAATAGTTCTGTCAGTGAGCATATACTCAAAATGTCTGGGTATAACAATCACTTGATTCAACTGGGAGTTAATCTTCCGGATGATAGCGTCATTGACAGAATTCTTCAATCACTGCCACCAAGCTACAAGAGCTTCGGGATGAACTATAACATGCAAGGGATGAATAAGACAATTCCCGAGCTCTTCGCAATGCTAAAGGCAGCGGAGGTAGAAATCAAAAAGGAGCATCAAGTGTTGATGGTCAATAAGACCACTAGTTTCAAGAAAAAGGGCAAAGGGAAGAAGAAGGGGAACTTCAAGAAGAATAGCAAGCAAGTTGCTCTTCAGGAGAAGAAACCCAAATCTGGACCTAAGCCTGAGACTGAGTGCTTCTACTGCAAGCAGACTGGTCACTGGAAGCGGAACTGCCCCAAGTATTTGGCGGATAAGAAGGATGGCAAGGTGAACAAAGGTATATGTGATATACATGTTATTGATGTGTACCTTACCAGAGCTCGTAGTAGCACCTGGGTATTTGATACTGGTTCTGTTGCTAATATTTGCAACTCGAAACAGGGACTACGGATTAAGGGAACACTGGCCAAGGACGAGGTGACGATGCGCGTGGGAAACGGTTCCAAAGTCGATGTGATCGCCATCGGCACGCTACCTCTACATCTACCTTCGGGATTAGTATTAGACCTAAATAATTGTTATTTGGTGCCAGCGTTGAGCATGAACATTATATCTGGATCTTGTTTGATGCGAGACGGTTATTCATTTAAATCAGAGAATAATGGTTGTTCTATTTATATGAGTAATATCTTTTATGGTCATGCACCCTTGAAGAGTGGTCTATTTTTAATGAATCTCGGTAGTAGTGACACACATATTCATAATGTCGAAGCCAAAAGATGCAGAGTTGATAATGATAGTGCAACTTATTTGTGGCACTGCCGTTTAGGTCATATCGGTGTAAAGCGCATGAAGAAACTCCATAATGATGGACTTTTGGAATCACTTGATTATGAATCACTTGGTACTTGCGAACCGTGTCTCATGGGCAAGATGACTAAAACACCGTTCTCCGGAACTATGGAAAGAGCAACTAATTTGTTGGAAATCATACATACAGATGTATGTGGTCCGATGAATATTGAGGCTCGTGGCGGATATCGTTATTTTCTCACCTTCACAGATGATTTGAGTAGATATGGGTATATCTACTTAATGAAACATAAGTCTGAAACATTTGAAAAGTTCAAAGAATTTCAGAGCGAAGTTGAAAATCATCGTAACAAGAAAATAAAGTTTCTACGATCAGATCGTGGAGGAGAATATTTGAGTTACGAGTTTGGCCTACATTTGAAACAATGCGGAATAGTTTCGCAACTCATGCCACCCGAAAAACCACAATGTAATGGTGTGTCCGAACGTCGTAATCGTACTTTACTAGATATGGTGCGATCTATGATGTCTCTTACTGATTTACCGCTATCGTTTTGGGGTTATGCTTTAGAGACGGCTGCATTCACTCTAAATAGGGCACCATCGAAATCCGTTGAGACGACGCCTTATGAACTATGGTTTGGCAAGAAACCAAAGTTGCCGTTTCTTAAAGTTTGGGGTTGCGATGCTTATGTGAAGAAACTTCAACCTGATAAGCTCGAACCTAAATCGGAGAAATGTGTTTTGATAGGATACCCAAAGGAGACTGTTGGGTACACCTTCTATCACAGATCCGAAGGCAAGACATTCGTTGCTAAGAATGGATCCTTTCTAGAGAAGGAGTTTCTCTCGAAAGAAGTGAGTGGGAGGAAAGTAGAACTTGATGAGGTAACTATACCTGCTCCCTTATTGGAAAGTAGATCATCACAGAAACCAGTTTCTGCGACACCTACACCAATTAGTGAGGAAGTTAATGATAATGATCATGAAACTTCAGATCAAGTTATTACTGAACCTCGTAGGTCAACCAGATTAAGATCCGCACCAGAGTGGTACGATAATCCTGTTCTGGAGGTTATGTTACTAGACCATGACGAACCTACGAACTATGAAGAAGCGATGGTGAGCCCAGATTCCGCGAAATGGCTTGAGGCCATGAAATCCGAGATGGGATCCATGTATGAGAACAAAGTATGGACTTTGGTTGACTTGCCCGATGATCGGCAAGCCATTGAAAATAAATGGATCTTCAAGAAGAAGACTGACGCTGACGGTAATGTTACTGTCTATAAAGCTCGACTTGTTGCGAAAGGTTTTCGACAAGTTCAAGGGATTGACTACGATGAGACCTTCTCACCCGTAGCGATGCTCAAGTCTGTCCGAATCATGTTAGCAATTGCCGCATTTTATGATTATGAAATTTGGCAAATGGATGTCAAAACTGCATTCCTGAATGGATTTCTGGAAGAAGAGTTGTATATGATGCAACCGGAAGGTTTTGTCGATCCAAAGGGAGCTAACAAAGTGTGCAAGCTCCAGCGATCCATTTATGGACTGGTGCAAGCCTCTCGGAGTTGGAATAAACGCTTTGATAGTGTGATCAAAGCATTTGGTTTTATACAGACTTTTGGAGAAGCCTGTATTTACAAGAAAGTGAGTGGGAGCTCAGTAGCATTTCTGATATTATATGTGGATGACATATTGCTAATTGGAAATGATATAGAATTTCTGGATAGCATAAAGGGATACTTGAATAAGAGTTTTTCAATGAAAGACCTCGGTGAAGCTGCATATATATTGGGCATCAAGATCTATAGAGATAGATCAAGACGCTTAATTGGACTTTCACAAAGCACATACCTTGACAAAGTTTTGAAGAAGTTCAAAATGGATCAAGCAAAGAAAGGGTTCTTGCCTGTATTAAAGGTGTGAGATTGAGTAAGACTCAATGCCCGACCACTACAGAAGATAGAGAGAAGATGAAAGATGTTCCCTATGCTTCAGCCATAGGCTCTATCATGTATGCAATGCTGTGTACCAGACCTGATGTGTGCCTTGCTATAAGTTTAGCAGGGAGGTACCAAAGTAATCCAGGAGTGGATCACTGGACAGCGGTCAAGAACATCCTGAAATACCTGAAAAGGACTAAGGATATGTTTCTCGTTTATGGAGGTGACAAAGAGCTCATCGTAAATGGTTACATTGATGCAAGCTTTGACACTGATCCGGACGATTCTAAATTGCAAACCAGATACGTGTTTACATTGAACGGTGGAGCTGTCAGTTGGTGCAGTTCTAAGCAAAGTGTCGTGGCGGGATCTACGTGTGAAGCGGAGTACATAGCTGCTTTAGAAGCAGCAAATGAAGGAGTCTGGATGAAGGAGTTCATATCCGATCTAGGTGTCATACCTAGTGCATCGGGTCCAATGAAAATCTTTTGTGACAATACTGGTGCAATTGCCTTAGCAAAGGAATCCAGATTTCACAAGAGAACCAAGCACATCAAAAGACGCTTCAATTCCATCCGGGATTTAGTCCAGGTGGGAGACATAGAAATTTGCAATATACATACGGATCTGAATGTTGCAGACCCGTTGACTAAGCCTCTTCCACGAGCAAAACATGATCAGCACCAAGACTCCATGGGTGTAAGAATCATTACTGTGTAATCTAGATTATTGACTCTAGTGCAAGTGGGAGACTGAAGGAAATATGCCCTAGAGGCAATAATGAAGTTATTATTTATTTCCTTATATCATGATAAATGTTTATTATTCATGCTAGAATTGTATTAACCGGAAACATAATACTTGTGTGAATACATAGACAAACAAAGTGTCACTAGTATGCCTCTACTTAACTAGCTCGTCGATCAAAGATGGTTATGTTTCCTAGCCATAG
Organism: Aegilops tauschii subsp. strangulata; assembly: GCF_002575655.3. Classification (NCBI taxonomy): domain Eukaryota; kingdom Viridiplantae; phylum Streptophyta; class Magnoliopsida; order Poales; family Poaceae; genus Aegilops; species Aegilops tauschii. Next base: position 133,912,738 of record NC_053035.3, read on the forward strand.
ACATGAATTGTCATTTGATTAATGGGATCACATCATTAGAAGAATGATGTGATTGACTTGACCCATTCCGTTAGCTTAGCACTCGATCGTTTAGTATGTTGCTATTGCTTTCTTCATGACTTATACATGTTCCTATGACTATGAGATTATGCAACTCCCGTTTACCGGAGGAACACTTTGTGTGCTACCAAACGTCACAACGTAACTGGGTGATTATAAAGGTGCTCTACAGGTGTCTCCAAAGGTACTTGTTGGGTTGGCGTATTTCGAGATTAGGATTTGTCACTCCGATTGTCGGAGAGGTATCTCTGGGCTCACTCAGTAATACACATCACTATAAGCCTTGCAAGCATTGTAACTAATGAGTTAGTTGCGCGATGATGTATTACGGGACGAGTAAAGAGACTTGCCGATAACGAGATTGAACTAGGTATCGAGATACCGACGATCGAATCTCGGGCAAGTAACATACCGATGACAAAGGGAACAACGTATGTTGTTATGCGGTCTGACCGATAAAGACCTTCATAGAATATGTGGGAGCCAATATGAGCATCCAGGTTCCGCTATTGGTTATTGACCGAAGAGGTGTCCCGGTCATGTCTACATAGTTCTCGAACCCGTAGGGTCCGCACGCTTAACGTTACGATGACAGTTATATTATGAGTTTATATGTTTTGATGTACCGAAGGTTGTTCGGAGTCCCGGATGTGCTCACGGACATAACGAGGAGTCTCGAAATGGTCGAGACATAAAGATTGATATATTGGAAGTCTATGTTTGGATATCGGAAGTGTTCCAGGTGAAATCGGGATTTTTCCGGAGTACCGGGAGGTTACCGGAACCCTCCCGGTAACTTAATGGGCCTTAGTGGGCCTAGGTGGAAGAGAGGAGAGGAGGACAGGGCAGGGCCGCACGCCCCTTCCCCCCCAGTCCGAATAGGACAAGGAGAGGGGGGTGGCGCCCCCCCTTTCCTTCCTCCCCTCCACCTCTTCCCCCTCTCTCTCCTAGTCCAACATGGAAAAGGGGGGAGTCCTACTCCCGGTAGGAGTAGGACTCCTCCTGGCGCGCCTCTCCCCTTTGGCCGGCCGAACCCCCCCTTGCTCCTTTATATACGGGGGCAGGGGGCACCTCTAGACACACAATTGATCATTGATCTCTTAGCCGTGTGCGGTGCCCCCCTCCACCATATTACACCTCGATAATATCGTAGCGGTGCTTAGGCGAAGCCCTGCGTCGGTAGAACATCATCATTGTCACCACGCTGTCATGCTGACGAAACTCTCCCTCAACACTCGGCTGGATCGGAGTTCGAGGGACGTCATCGAGCTGAACGTGTGCTGAACTCGGAGGTGCCGTGCGTTCGGTACTTGATCGGTCGGATCGTGAAGATGTACGACTACATCAACCACGTTGTGTTAACGCTTCCGCTTTCGGTCTACGAGGGTACGTGGACAACTCTCTCCCCTCTCATTGCTATGCATCACCATGATCTTGCGTGTGCGTAGGAAATTTTTTGAAATTATTACATTCCCCAACACCACCTCCTTCTCCTCCTCCGGCGGATGTTGATACGGAGGTTACTTTCGATTATGGATCCCTCAGCCCGAGGAGGAAGAGGAAAACAGCAGAGGAGGAGGCAGACGACGAGTAAGTATCTGGTTCCTTTTCGTTATCTCTGCCTCCTCAATCTGTGTTGCTCGTCTTGACTTGTCTTCATCTTTGCAGGGACGTGGAGATGTTGGCCCAGAGAGTGAAGAGGGCCAAGGTCTCGGCGGGTGGCCAGCCCCCAGTTGGTACTTCGGGGGCGCCACTGGTGGTGTTGAGCAGCCCGGACAGCAGCCCCCGGCATAGCCCCCAGCGTAAGTTCATCACTCTTCCCCTGTCGACATATGTCAGGGGCACGACACTTTGGTGCTGACCTCGCCAGGTATGCAGGAGGAGAGCAGCAGGAGGAGGAGCCACAGAGGGCTACTCCCAACACGCCGCCCCCATCGACCACGCCGCCCCGAGGGGCGTCCCCGGCAAGGGCGCTAGGCACCGGGCCCACGCACATGGAGGAGGAGGAGGAGAACTTGGGCGCCGGCGGCTTTGCCTCGACGCCAAATGTTGGCGGGGAGGGGACTTCCGTTTCCCAGCCGGGTACTGGCACAGGTAAGTCGTTCGCCGTCCGTCCCTGCTTCTTTTTCTTTACGACTCTTGGTCCTGGCCTTGCCTCACCCCCTTCTTCGGCGTCTAGATTCCTCCTCGGTGAACCCAGAGGACGTCGACGCCGTCATCGAGGACGTCGCCAAGGCCGCCGAGGCGGACGCCGAGAAGATCGCCGCCGAGGAGGCCGCCAAGGGTGCTGCCGAGGACGCCGCCGAGGGGCCTACCGGGGAGGCCGGCAAGGCTGCCGCTGAGGAGACCGGCAAGGGGCCTGCCGGAGAGGCCGGCGGGGCCGCTGCCGAGGAGGAGGAGGAGGTGGCTGATGACCAGCCTTCCTCTTCTACTGCTTCCGGCTTCGGCAAGTACCTGAGGGTGAGCGACGACTTGTTCGTCCACCTTCCAGGCGCGTCGAGCACTAGGACACCCGTTGAGGGAGAGGTGTTCGACGGCGAAGTGCTTGCCGCTACCGGGCTTGAAGTCGTTGACGAGCCGATCATTGGCGACGACGGTTCGCAGGAAGAGCGGCTCCTCCACGCCATGGGCGCCAGCTTCCGGAAGCTCCAGGCGCTCCACCACGCCCGCCTGGACAAGGCTAAGTCCAGGACGGCTGTGGTGGAGAAGGCGGAGGCGGACCTCCAGAAGCGCGCTGCCGAGACGCAGGACTGGTTCCGCGAGGCCCACAAGGAGCTCAAGGCTGCCCAGGGCGAGCTGGCCAAGCGCGACGTGGAGCTCGCCATGAAGCTCAAGAGATGGCGAGGAACTTGGCCGCGGCCGCCGAAGCCGCCCGGACCCAGCACGAGGCCGCGCTGAACTCCCAGGAGGAGGACCTCGCTGCACGCGAGGAGAAGCTTGCCGCCATGCTTCGCGGCAAGGATGCAGAGGTGGAGAAGCTTGTCTTGCAGCGGACCAGTGAGCTGGAGCAGAGGCACAAAGAGGCACTCAATGCCCAGGCCCAGGTTCACGCCGGCAAGGTGGATGAGTTGGAGGCGGAGCACGACGGGCTGAAGGGGCAGGCCCTGAAGCTGTCCCAGGAGAAGGACACGCTTAACAGTGCCCTGATAGAGGCGCAGGGCGCGGTCGTCAGCAAGGCTGGGGAGCTCTCCGAGGCCAACAACTCCATCAAAGACCTCAAGCTGAAGCTGGAGGGTCTCGAGAAGGTGCTGTCGGAGGCCAAAACCCGAGAGGGGACCCTGGCCAAGGAGCTGGAGGCCGAGAAGCAGTTGCGGAAGAACAAGGGCCTCAACTTCGCGGATCACATGGCGGGCGAGAACCGTTGGCTCGATCGCCTCGCCACCGTCGCCAACCAGGCCGCTGCGCAGCTGGCCATCATGGGGATGCCGGACATGAGGTATGTCCCGTAGCGGAGCGTGAGTGCCAATTGCAGCCTGACCATGTTCTTTGAGAAGGTCGTCGGCGCTCTGGAGCGGCTCCACGCCAACCAGGCGGCCTCACTGGCCGACGAGTCCCGGAGGCTTTGCCAGGGTGCCATGACCAAGGTTCTCACCAAGGTGGCGCACTGGTACCCCGACCTCGACTTTGACGCCGCGCTGGAGAGCTTGCCGGAGGGTACTAACCTCGCACCGCTCAGGGAGCGCATCAAGCCCATCATCAGCCGAGTCGGCGAAATCCAGAGGGTGGAGGGCCAGCGCCGGGATTAGGCATCCCATTCTTTATCGCCACTGCAGGTTCACAACCAAGACAATCGCTATCTCTAGTTAGAACCGCAACAACAATTCGATGTAATATAACTCTGCAACACTTTCAGTATTATGCATGTTATTTTCCTGTTCGATTTTCCTTTGTATGTCCTTCCTACGTTGCTGGGTAGGCTCGCTGGCGCGTAAACCCAAGGCGACGTCTTGGGGATGGATCCCCATTGGCCTGCCGGGTGTGCTTGCTGCCGGGCGAACCACCTTGCCGCCCTTAGCGCAGCCGCCCGAACTATCAAGCTTGACTCGAGTCAGAGTCGGGAGCATTGCCAAGTGCGGAAGGCTACCCCGCCACTCTCGACGCGGCCGCTTTGAGCTGTTGAGCGGACTCGAAACAGAACAAGGGCGTTGCCAATTGCGGGAGGGCCCCTTTGCGTGCAGGTTTCTCATACATAGGCAAGATCTCCAAGGACGATAACCTTATGTATAGGAGGAAATAACTCAAAGCTCTGAATGGCTTAGCTTTTCTGTTGCCGAGCCGGCGTCGTTCCTCCGGCCGCCTTCTTCTCAGGAGCCAAGGACGATGAAGAGCTGCTACGCTAACTACTAGACCAGATTCTCACAATTTGCGCCCCCTACCTGGCGCGCCAAAGATGTCGATGTGGAACGACACCTATGGGATCACAAGAATCCCTACTACGGTTGCCGGGGCGCGGGGTTGCGAGAAGAGCAGGGCTAGTAGACAGCACAAGGATCGTTTACCCAGGTTCGGGCCGCGAGGATGCGTAAAACCCTAGTCCTGCTTTGGTGGGTGTATTTCAGAGAGTTCTTGAGCTCTCGAACTAGCTGTGGTGAGTGTGTGGTTCGAAAGAGCCGAATTTTTCTCCAGTATGCCATGGGCCTCCTTTTATAGTCGGAAGGGGCTGCCACAGTGGCACACAGGAGGTGTAAAGGCGTACAGTGCCCTGAGCTTATCGCTCGTATTACAGGACAAGACGCATTTAATGCGTAGCTTAGGTGTCCCCTTGCTTTATTGGGGACGGGGGCGAGGCCCGTCCCGTCCGTCGCCGCTCCTCCTCGCTTTGACACGCGCCTTGGCCAGCGATGCATGTGGCGCCATGTAGGCAGGCAGGCAGCTTGAGGTGGCGCGGTGGTGGAGCCTTCACGAAGATCTGCATGCCGCCATGCAGGCGCTCGATGAGTTGGCCTGGGGGCTGCATCTTGCCACGTAGGTGCCCGCCCAGCTGGTTGGGCTGGCAGCTGCATGTGAACGGTGGTGGAAGCTTGGTCGGCGTGGGCCTGGCGGTGGCCCTGCTGGCGTCCTTGGTGAGGGCCTTGCCGGGTGGCCCGGCAAGGGTCTTGCCGTCTGGCCCTTCAAGGGTGTTGCCGTGGCGCGCTCTCGTCCCCGGCAAGGGCCTTGCCGGGGGTCTGGTGGCCTTCCTCGGCAAGGATCTTGCCGAGGATCGTCGTCTTCTAATCCTCATCTGATCTTGAATATGTCTTCACAAAGATCTGCATGCCACCACAGAGGTGCCTTCCCGAGCCCTGGCCCCACGTGGATGATGGCGTTGGGTACCGTGGGCTCAAGGGTGGCTCGCTCTGTTGGTGTGGGCGAGCTGCCCCGGCAAGGGTCTTGCCGGGGGAGCCTGCTTCGTCACTCTGCTCCTTGTGGCCTCGGCCTTGGTGTTGCTCTGATTATCTTGGGCTTCGGTCTTACCTTGGCTCACCTCCCTTGTTCTGCTTGGTGTGACCGTGGGCGCGGCTCCAACTGCCCGTGCACATGTAAAGGGGTACAAAAGCGTGCCCCTCTTTTTGTACACCGACATTCAGAGTCCCGGATAAGAACACGGACATGACGAGGAGTCTCGAAATGGTCGAGAGGTAAAGATTGATATATAGGACGATGGTATTTGGACATCGAAAGTGTTTTGGGACGTACCGGGAAAGAATCGGGTCACCGGAAGGGGTTCCGGGCACCCCCGACAAGATATGGGCCTTATGGGCCAAAGGAGGGGACAGACCAGCCCACAAGGGGGCTGGTGCGCCCCCTCCGTTGTATGGCCAGCCCTAGGGAAGGAAAAGGACCACTCAAAAAAAAGGGAAGGAAAAGGGGGAGGGCTAGCCCCTCCCGCCTTTCCCTCTCATGGGAGAAAGGAAAAAGGGGGGTGCCACCCTCCCCTGCCTTTCCCCGCACTCCAAATAAGGAAATGGGAGGCGACTTGGGAGGGACTCCAAGTAGCATTCCTCCTACTTGGGCGCCTCCTATGGCTGCTCCTCCCTCCCTCCCACCTATATATATGTGGGAAGGTGGCGCCTAGCACACACACCAGATCAATTGTCAGCCGTGTGCGGCGCCCCCCTCCACCGTTTACACCCCCGGTCATATTTTCGTAGTGCTTAGGCGAAGCCTTGCGGAGATCACTTCACCATCACCGTCACCACGCCGTCGTGCTGACGGATGTCATGTACTACCTCGACGTCTTGCTGGATCAAGAAGGCGAGGAACGTCACCGAGCTGAACGTGTGCAGAACGCGGAGGTGTCGTGCGTTCGGTACTTGATCGGTTGAAGCACGAAGAAGTTCGACTACATCAACCGCATTGTGAAACGCTTCCGCTTACGGTCTTTAAGGGTACGTAGACACACTCTCCCCCTTGTTGCTATGCATCTCCATGGATAGATCATTGCGTGTGCGTAGAAATTTTTTGTTTTCCATCCAACGACTTCCAACAGTGGCATCATGAGCCAGTTCTATGCGTAGATGATATGCATGAGTAGAACACAAAGAGTTGTGGGCGGTGTAGTCATACTGCTTACGACCAACGTCTTATTTTGTTTCGGCGGTATTGTGGGATGAAGCGGCCCGGAGCAAGCTTACATGTCCACGCACATGAGACCGGTTCCACCGACTGACATGCAACTAGTTTTGCATAAAGGTGGCTGGCGGGTGTCTGTTTCTCCTACTTTAGTTGAATCGAATTTGACTACGGTCGGTCCTAGAAGAAAGTTAAAACAGCAAACTTGACGAATCACCATTGTGGTTTTTGTCGTAGGTAAGAACGGTTCTTGCTAGAAGCCCGTAGCAGCCACATAAAACTTGCAACAACAAAGTAGAGGACGTCTAACTTGTTTTTGCAGGGCATGTTGTGATGTGATACGGTGAAGACATGATGTGATATACGTTATTGTATGAGATGATCATGTTTTGTAAGTTATCGGCAACCGGCAGGAGCCTTATGATAGTCTCTTTATTGTATGAAATGCAAATGCCATGTAATTGCTTTACTTTATCGCTATGTGTTAGCAATAGTTGTAGAAGAAATAGTTGGTGAGACGACCAAGACGCAACGATGGAGATCAAGGTGTCGAGCCAGTGACGATGGAGATCATAACGGTGCTTTGGAGATGGAGATGAAAAGCACAAGATGATGATGGCCATATCATGTCACATATTTTGATTGCATTTGATGTTTATCTGTTATGCATCTTATTTTCTTAGTACGGAGGTAGCATTATAAGATGATCCCTTCACTAAATTTCAAGGTAAAAGTGTTCTCCCTAAGTATGCACCGTTGCTACAGTTCGTCGTGTTGAGACACCACGTGATGATCGGGTGTGATAGACTCTACGTTCACATACAACGGGTGTAAGACAGTTTTGCACATGCATAATACTTGGGTTAAACTTGACGAGCCTAGCATGTACAGACATGGCCTCGGAACACTAGAGACCGAAAGGTCGAATGTGAATCATATAGTAGATATGATCAACATAGAGATGTCCACCATTGATGACTACCCCATCTCACGTGATGATCGGACATGGGTTAGTTGATTTTGATCACGTATCACTTAGATGACTTGAGGGATGTCTATTTAAGTGGGAGTTCTTAAGTAATTTGATTAATTGAACTTAATTTATCATGAACTTAGTCCTGATAGTATTTGCAAATCTATGTTGTAGATCAATAGCTTGCGATATAGCTTCCTTATTTTTGATATGTTCCTAGAGAAAAATAAGTTGAAAGATGATAGTAGCAATGATGCGGACTCGGTCCGTGATCTGAGGATTATCCTCACTGCTGCACAGAAGTATTATGTCCTTGATGCACCGCTAGGTGACAGACCTATTGCAGGAGAAGATGCAGACGTTATGAACATTTGGCAAGCTCGATATGATGGCTACTTAATAGTTTAGTGCGCCATGCTTTACGGCTTGGAATCAGAACTTCAAAAATGTTTTGAACACCACGGAGCATATGGGATGTTCTAAGAGCTGAAATTGGTATTTCAGACTCATGCCCGTGTCGAGAGGTATGAGACCTCTGACAAGTACTTTGCCTACAAGATGGAGGAGAATAGCTCAACCAGTGAGCATGTGCTCAAAATGTCTGGGTATTACAATCGCTTGAATCAAGTGGGAGTTAATCTTCCAGATAAGATATTGATTGACAAAGTGCTCTAGTCACTATCGCCAAGCTACTAGAACTTCGTGATGAACTATAATATGCAAGGGATGACAAAAATGATTCCCAAGCTCTTCGCGATGCTGAAATCGGCGAAGGTAGGAATCAGGAAAGAGCATCAAGTGTCGATGGTTAACAAGACCACTAGTTTCAAGAAAAAGGGCAAGGGAAAAAAAGGGAACTTCAAGAAGAATGGCAAGCAAGTTGCCACTCTCGCGAAGATGCACAAAGTTGAACCCGAGCCTGAAACTGAGTGCCTCTACTGCAAAGAAAATGGTCACTGAAAACGGAACTGCCCCAAATACTTGGCGAATAAGAAGGATGGCAAAGTGAACAAATGTATATTTGATATACATGTTATTGATGTGTACCTTACTAGTATTCATAGTAGCCCCTAGGTATTTGATACTGGTTCAGTTGCTAAGATTAGTAACTCGAAACAGGAGTTGCAGAATAGACAGGGACTAGTTAAGGGCGAGGTGACGATAAGTGTTGGAAGTAATTCCATGGTTGAAACGATCACCATCGCACACTCCCTCTATCTTCAGGATTAGTGTTGAACCTAAATAAATCTTATTTGATGTTTGCATTGAGCATGAATATGATTTGATCTTGTTTATTGCACTACGGTTATTCATTTAAGTCAGAGAATAATTGTTGTTCTATTTACATGAATAAAACCTTCTATGGTCATACACCTAATGTAAATGGTTTATTGAATCTCGATCGTAGTGATACACATATTCATGGTATCTATTTATATATAAAAAGTACTTGACAAGGTCATCAGAATAAAGATAATTAGCTTAGTAAATACCACAATAATTAGAAAGATCTAGCCTTTAATTCTGTGAGACAACAAAGTCTAACCATTAGATCTTCGTAAACCAGGTGGGTCCATGCCGTGGTCCATGTCGTGAGACAACAAAATCCAACCATTAGATATTTGTAAACCAGGTGGGTCAGAATAAAGATAAGTCCAACCATTCGATCTTCATAAATGATCTGGGTCCATAGCGTCCAATGACGGCTTCACGTTTGATTTTCACGATCCCAACCACAACCCCAATGGTTGGACCATCCCGTGAGGGATCAGAAACACACATGCATCACGCATCATTAAGAAGAAAAAAACATGCAGGTTGGGCCATCGCACGCATACAGGATGGACCATGCCATCAGCGATGAGGCCATCCCAAAAAAAGGTCTAATGTGCCTAACGAAATCGAAAATATCATATCTCTCCAAACAGAATATGTGTCCACATGGAATCCAATTTTTTTCCATCGTGCAAACATGAGAAACTTAACCATCCATATAAGACCTTCCCCACGACCTCATAGGTTCGTTGTCCTCGAGATTTTAGGTTACAACTTCTACATGATCTTCCTCGCACATCATCTTCCTCCGGCGACCCAAACTTCGAGATCAACTTCAGAATTATCTTCCTCCAGTGGCCATAGGATATCTCTGTCGAGCAATCAAGAAACATCAAGTAAGTTCAATCTGCACGAAATTATAAATGATACCGATTCATGGATCAATGATGGTTCAAGTATGCTCTACGCAGTCCTCATCTAAGAATATTTGACATGTTACCTCAGAAGGTTGATTACGTAGAATCCTATAGGTGTGGGTTCATGTCTTAATGGTGTCATGTTCATACTTTTTACCCATCTACAAAAGGCTAATGCCATGGATGTTGCTTGCTGTGATATAGAGAAACATATATGGTGCTTCAGATGGTGTTCGTATTATAGATCAGACCTATTAATGGATCAATGATACTTAGATTATATTATCGGCAGTGCTAATCTAAAAAGATTGCACATGTTAGCTCACAAGTTTCATTATGTACAAACAGATATGGAGAAACATAGATGGTTCCTGTATTTGGTCAACCTCAGATGCTATGGTGGGTTCCTGTCGTAATACCAGCAGCTCCATCTGAAACAAAATTTAAGACCAATTGTTAATAAAATTGTATCGACCCATCTACTATGATTTCATATAGACTCATCTACAGAAGGCTAATGCCATGGATGTTGCTTCCAGTGTTTTCACGTTAAGATAACATAGAATCGAAGTCTAGAATCATACAACTATAATAGAAAGAAGTGGGATTGCTTGCTGCGATATAGAGAAACATATATGGTGCATTAGATGGTGTTCATATTATAGATCTAACCTATTAATGGATCAATAATACTTAAATTACACTGTAGGCAGTGCTAATCTAAAAGCGACAAAAATATTTTGTATTTATAGAGCTTGCATGTCATTATGTTACTTACTTTATCAATCAACACTTTGTTCTTATATTTTTAGGGCCTCAAAGATTATGGCACAGACACCGTTGAATTCATCGACTACAGGAAACGAGACATGGACAATCAAAGTCAAGGTTTTAAGACTTTGGGACCCAATTAACTTATTAACTAATGAACTCATTAGCACTGATGTGATTTTACTAGATAAAAAGGTGCAAGTATTACATGTATAATGTCTCTTCAATTTACCCTTTCCAAAGTTTGCTGATGTTTTCTCTATGTAAGGTGATGTAATCCATGCTTCTATTTGGAGCAAACTGGTCGATAAATTTAAATCAAAAATTAAAGAGGTACAAAATTAAGACCTTCAAAGTTTGGGAGTATGAAAAATACCGACCATTGAAGAAAAATCTCAAGAGAAGTTTTGTCTATGATACAACGATGAAGGAAGTGGATGAAGGAAAATCCAAGTTTTTGGACTACCACTTTGAATTTGCTTATGGTGATACCTTGGATAGTAGGGTGATTATTGATAAATAGTGCTCGGGTACAATCAAAATCCATATCGAAGAACAAGCACCGGTGAACTAGATTTGTAAGTATGATTATGTGCAGATGTCATTGGATTTCTTACTACAATGAAGCCAATATAGCAAGTGCAAAAATAAATAAAGGGACGGGCATGACGCAAACTTCAAACGTCCGTGAGATTGAAGTCCTTTCACTAGAGTAAGTGATTATATTCTATAGATATTTTTGAATTGCATATATGATCTTTATATATCACTTTTTCATGATTAAATGCATGAAGTGGTGAGATAATCAGAATCACGCTACGGGGGAATATTTGCAAATATGGAGAATGAAAAGCTTTTAAACAAATAAACAATAGTGATTGTCACTTCAAATTTGGTCAGAAAATTCAATGGTGAGAACTATAATCTCTATGTGTAAACCTGAATCCAAATTACTGACAATTTATTACCAGGGCTATCACTACGCCCGACAAATGCATCTAAAGTCTTCCTGGACCCTGAAATTCTAGAGACAGACCAAATTATTGAGAGGTATGTATATAATAATGCAATTATGCATGTTTTTTAAGTTACAAGTTTATGTGCTCATATTGTAATGTATTATAGGCATTGTGAAAGCGATGTTATTCCAACAATGGTTGGAATTGACGAAAGCACCCAAGGAATGATTGAAGAGCAAATGTTCTACAATAAAAAAACATTGAGGGAAATTATAGAACTATGATATGTTGATGTTAAAAGAAAGGTTTCCCTCTAACCTTGATCATAAAAATCTTATACCTTCTCTATTTTACATTATTATGTAAACTCATATGTTTAATCTTTAATAGGAATTTGTATGCAGGACAAAAGCAACAATTGATGATATTATAACATAAACACCATAACTATATTTGCACTTCCTGTCATTAAGTATCTGAAAATCCCAACATAAGGTGAGCATGTTAATGCACTAGATTGTCTTTGGTGCCATTTCTTTTAATAATAGACCAGTAATAACTGACACTATCATATTAGGTACCTAATTAAACTTGAAGGTACGCGAGGACACGACAACAACAACTTTCGTTATGTTTAATGAGGTAGCAAAGAGTCTTTTGGGCAACATATCTGCATCAACCCTATTAGAGCAGGAGGGATTCAACAACATAGTACCAGATATTATTTAAGACCTTTATGGCAGAAAACTCATATTCCGACTTAAGTTAAATTCAAGGAATCTATAAGAGTGTACGGAAAATTTTAAAGTGAGCTTCACTTTTGAAGTTGATGACAGACTTGAGATGGAATATTCAAATGAAATAGTTGAAGAGGTATGCACATGCACATTTCAGTATTTTAAATGGTTTATAAAATTATAACGCGAGTACATTCTTTAAAGCGTATACTGGAAAGGCAAGACACACAAGGTTCTTCAAATTTTGCTATGCAGAAGTCCGATAACAAGGTATTGCCACTAATTAATGGTTTTGCTGTCACGAGTGTGCAATTTTTGTTTTAAAGTATTAAAAAAATATTTTTATAGGTCAACCACTCCTCCAAGAATGCAAGAAATGATGAGAAGGAGGATATGTGCTGAAAGGAAACCTCTAAATCATCTAACAAAAAGCAACAAAGGAGGACAAAGAGAAAGAAGTCTAGCAAAATATATGAAAAAGATGTGACAATGTTTGCTTCCAGAAATAGCAGAAAACCAATTGTTAAAATCGATGCTCCTGATGACGAGGTAACAAATGGAAAAAAAAATATCTTCCTATATATGCATTGATAATTGTTTACAGCCTATTTATTTATGACATCACAAAACACACAGGAAGAGCCAAAAACTGTTTCGCCGAAGATAAAAGGAGAGACCAAACATAAGAGATGTAAACAGGATTTGAAAAGAAAGGCTTTGCGAAATAAAAAAAAAGTTCTTACAGAGAGCAATCTATTCGATAATGAGGTTTCAAATTACTTACGCTCATCTATATATACTAAAAATAATAATCCATGACAGTGTATCGGTCATTTCCCACTGTGGTCTAATTTTGTATGCATTTGATCTTATATATGTACTCCATAATACATTGTTAAATATGGCGATGATATACAAGCTTAATATCTACCATGCATTTATGGAAATTTATGAATGTTTCAATAATAACATTGTTCTTGCATTTATGCAGCGAGACAACAATAGTCACGCCGACAACAACTGTACCAGCACAGATGACCGTAATGAAGAATGGAACGCCAAAACTAGAAGCAGAACAAAGAAGGAAAGGACCGATTGCATAAAGAGGAGGAAAATATCATCTAAAGACATGCAGCCAACCTTGTATGATAGACCTAAGAGGATTAGGAGAGAACCAGCGAGATACATGGGCTAGGCATTATACAGCAGCAAGTGCTTACATACGTCCAATAGCTGCAAGAATTGAAGAATATACTATACACACTCTATACTTAGTAGTAATTTGCATTGATAAACGTTTATGTTTATTTTATGCTCCACGAGAGTACGGATTGAAGTTATCATGTGTACTCAGACATATACTTAAAAAAAATTTAGTTACACTCGCTTGTGTCTTCTTTAGCATCTACCTCATTCAACACTAACAACGCCCATAAAGAAATAAACACTGATTTATTTTTAAGAATTGAAGAAAATCGAAGGAGGCATACCCAACTGGAGATGAAGATACATGGCATGATTGGAACATATAAACATTCCCAAAAAACACCTCCTTAAGATTGACATGTGGCTCTCTTACTCTTCATGTCACAAATATGATATCACCTGTCCAAATCAAATAAAAAAATGATATCTAAGCAAGATAATAAATTAAATTACTATAAAACAGACTAAAGGAAAACATTTTGCGATTACTATAAAACTTCTAGATGGGTGCTGGCTTGGATGCTCGGCAGAGTAGAAGTCATGTAGATCGCCAACACACACCGTATGGTGACACACAAGATGCCCTGGTAAAGTATACACTAACTTATACGGTATATACTTACATCTTTAAAATGTACACTAACTTATTATTATCTACTCTATACCTCATTCAACACTTATAGATCACTTAAAAAAACATGCTATTCAAGAATTTAAGGGAAACTATGAAATACTTACAGCTAACAAGAATTTCCTTAATTAAATTATATTGGTTGAATGGCACAAGGACAGGAAAAGGCTAGGAGAAAGGGGAAATATTACAGAGTCAGGAAAAGGAAAAATAAGGACCTGCAGCTCAATTTGGAACAATGTTGCCGTTGCAGGCCTGCGGGAGATGAAATCCAAGACCAAATCAACGACACGGACGACAGCATCAACGGCAGCGTCCAGATCGATGATCTTGCCTAGACTCTGGTGTAGTAGATCCTTGGGCCCTGCTAACCCTCAATCGCCGTCGATGGTCACCCCGTCAAAGCACCAGGTGCGGGGGTGGCTTCAGGTTAGGACGAGCATCCTGAATGCAGTGAATCAAGAGAGCAACCTGATGGGTGGTATCCAACATCAGCAAATTTTAACTCATAAGAAAAATAAGAGGAGAGGAGAAAGGGGATCGGCCAAGAACATTCTCACTTGTGTGAGGAAAGAAGAACAGAGAAGTCCAGAAGACTGCAGAAAGGGTAAAGTGAAGAGTAATACTGGTGGGACCCATGACACCAATTATGTACTGTGGAAACTGTGAGACAAAACAATGTAACGTCAAAATATAAGGCAACTTGGTACTGCCGAGCTTTTTTTAAGAGTTAATTACGCTATTAGTACACAAACTTGCACGGTACGTACAAATTCATATATAAAGTTGAAAAATGACACAAATTAATCCTACAACTTGTGTTTGAGGTACATTTACATACATTTCCGTCAGTGACAGTTAACTCACTGCTAACTTTGCCTACGTGGCACACCAGCGAGGCCAGGCCCGCACTCTCTTATTTGTGGGTCCCACCTATAAGTGAGAAAGAGAAAGAAAAAAGAATAATGTAGCACTGTTGCTGCCTAAACTCGATTTCAAAAGCTCCCGCATAGGGGTTGTTGCACAAGCCAATGAGCCGCTTTCTGTTTGCTTAGTTGCATTTAGATACACATATTTATATATCTTAGGAAAGGTCTGGAACAAAAGATTTTCACATTCTATTATTTGAACCGGCAGAATTGTTTTATCTACGTTCAAGAATTTGTTTCTTTGTATTCTACTATTGAACGAGTTTGAACCATCTGAATAGACCTTTTTTGTAAACCGGGGTAAAAACCAGGGCGCTGAATAAGCCATACGCGTGCAGATAAATTATAATAGAAATTAGTCCACATGGATTTTGATACGATCCTAGGTCATTACAGTAATCGCCTTCAGGTTTGGCCCAATAACCATCACACCCAAGATACCATATTATTGTCTAAAAAAATTATTTATAGAAAATATTTTCTAAAAAATAATAATTATAGAAACTGGTGGTATTTGATCTCTTTTTATTTAGTGCCTAGAAAGTTGATTGACCAGTAGACCGGCGGTCTGACGGGTAAAAACCTGAACTGAAAGGCTAGTCGGCTCGGTTTCCAAAATTATGGGAGAAGAAACGAAAAGCTCTGGAAGTGATATAGACATAGGTACCTACTTATACTTCTCACGTCAGCTGCAGTTGCTGCGCAATTTTATTTTTCTATATATTCTTCTTTTGCAACTTACAGGTCGGACCCACAAATAAGAGAGTGCGGGCCCGGCCTCGCTGGCATGCCACGTAGGCAAAGTTAACTGAGAGTTAACATCCACTAACGAAAATGTATTTAAATGTACCCCAAACACAAGTTATAGGGCTAATTTGTGTCATTTTACAACTTTATGTATGAATTTTTACGCACCGTGCAAGTTTATGTATTAATAGTGTAATTAACTCTTTTTTAAAATACAAAACTTGGTGGTACCGTTGAGTGCACGTGTATGGAAGCAAACACCAACAAACCTTTTATGCATATACGTATACTGTATATATAAATAATAAAACATTTACTCTACAAAAACAATAAAAAATATGCCAATGTTTCATAGCGTTAGTGAAATAATTTATGACTACATGAAAACAAGAAGAATAACTTTACACACACAAAAGACCGACATGATAAAAATGTTAGAAAAAAATATCTAATTTGAAGAATTCAACCGAACATAAAACTGAAAAAACCTTTACCCAGGTGAAATCTACATTACCTATATCAAGCTATAACTACAAGCATTAATTTGCTTATTGTCCAAATAGAGTTGTATGTTTATCCCAGTCAAACCTACATTACGTGATGATGATTGGTTAGCCACAGGAGAATAACACAAGACAATATATGTATAGCTACAACCATGGCGAAAATGCTAAATGGAGGCCTAGCCCCGAGCTCCATGGAGCTCTTTATTTTGAAAATTTAAAAAATCACATTTTGAAGCTTAAAAAAATCTTCAAAAATTGTCCGCATTCATACGGATGTGTAATACATGTGTGTGAAATTTGAAGATGATATACATTACGATGAGAGCTATACAAAAAATAAAAAAAATCATGATTTTGAAATGATGAACAGTACACGCACTGTTCACTACAAAAAATGCATGAATTTGTCTTTTTTATGTAGCTCTCACCATAATGTATTTCATCGTCAGATTTTACACACATGTAGAACACATCCACATGAATGCCTATGGATTTTACCGCAATTTTTCGAAACTTTAAAATATGTTTTTTTTGAATTTTTCAAAAATTAAAACGAGCTGCATGGAGCTCGTCCTCCGAAATGATGCACTCCAACCATGGCATGATACTACTCTTAAAAAAGAACATTATCAAGGTACTCACTCCGTTTCATAATAGATGTTGCTCAAACGAATGTATTTAACACTGAAATATGTCTACGTTCGAATATTGTTTTCTTTAGACAGAACACATATGCAACCGATCACCCTTGCTACTTGTCTATGTAAACAAATACTATATCCGTCTCAAAATGTAAGATGTTTTTTCTCGATATAAAAACAATTACAAAAAAATAAACATGCCAATCAAACATACCGTATCAAATTAGTATGGCATGAATAATTAGCAGATAAAGGGTGTTCGAAAAATAATTATATTCAGATATCAATAAAACATCAAAGAATAAAGTTTCCAAAATTGTAATACTTAAAGAATGTCTCAACAATTGCTTTAGAGTTTACTTCAAAAAATAACGAATAAAATATATCTTCTAATTCAACTTCGCAAAATACTAGCCCGCGCATCGAGCGGGCCACTTTGCTAGTTGAGGACAAAAGATACAAAGTTGATAATGATAGTGCAACATATTTGTGGCACTGCCGTTTAGGTCGTATTGGTGTAAAGCGCATGAAGAAACTCCATATAGATGGACTTTTTGAATCACTTGATTGTGAATCATTTGATACTTGCGAACCATGCCTCATGGGCAAGATGACTAAAACTTCGTTCTCCGAAACAATGGAGCGAGCTAATGACTTACTGGAAATAATACTTACCGATGTATGCGGTCCGATGAGTATTGAGGCACGGGGCGGGTATTGTTATTTTCTGACCTTCACATAGGATTTGAGCAGATATGGGTATATCTACTTAATGAAACACAGGTCTGAAACATTTGAAAAGTTCAAAGAATTTCATAGTGAAGTGGAGAATCATTGTAATAAGAAAATAAAGTTTCTACGATCTAATCACGGAGGCGAATATTTGAGTTACGAGTTTGGCCTTCATTTAAAACAATGTGGAATTGTTTCACAAGTCACGCCACCTGGAACACCACATCGTAATGGTGTGTCCGAACGTCGTAACCGTACTTTATTAGATATGCTGCGATCTATGATGTCTCTTACCGATTTACCACTATCATTTTGGGGTTATGCATTAGAGACAACCACATTCACGTTAAATAGGGCACCGTCTAAATCTGTTGAGTTGACACCGTATGAACTGTGGTTTGGCAAGAAACCTAAGCTGTCGTTTCTTAAAGTTTGGGGTTGCGACACTTATGTCAAAAGGCTTCAGCCTGATAAGCTCGAACCCAAATCGGAGAAGTGCATCTTCATAGGATACCCTAAGGAAACAATTGGGTACACCTTCTACCACAGATCCGAAGGCAAGATCTTTGTTGCCAAGAATGGAACCTTTCTAGAGAAGGAGTTTCTCTCGAAAGAAGTGAGTGGGAGGAAAGTAGAACTTGATGAGGTAATTGTACCTTATCTCAATTTGGAAAGTAGCACATCAGAGAAATCCGTTCCCATGATGCCTACACCAACTAGAGAGGAAGCTAATGATGATGGTCATGAAACTTCAGATCAAGTTACTACTGGACCTTGTAGGTCGAATAGAGCACGATCCGCACCAGAGTGGTATGGTAATCCTGTCCTGGAAGTCATGTTACTAGACCATGGCGAACCTACGAAATATGAAGAAGCTATGATGAGCCCAGATTCCGATAGATGGCTTGAGGCCATGAAATCTGAGATAGGATCCATCTATGAGAACGAAGTGTGGACTTTGGTGGACTTGCCCGATGATCGGCAAGCCATTGAGAATAAATGGATCTTCAAGAAGAAGACATGCGCTGATGGTTGATACGTCCATTTTGCATCATATTTTCTTACTATTATTTATAACGTTTTCATCCATAATAATGCTTTTTGGAGTAATTCGAATGCCTTTTCTCTCAAATTTACAAGGTACACACCAAGAGGGAGAATTCCGGCAGCTGGAAATCTGGACCTGAAAAAGCTACGTCAGGCCACCTATTCTGCACAACTCCAAATGAGCTGAAACTTCACGGAGATTTTTTATGGATTATTTAAGAAATATTGGAGCCAATAACCACTAGAGGGGGCCACCAGGTGGGCACAACCCACCTGGGCGCGCCAGGCCCCCTAGGCGCGCCCTGGTGGGTTGTGGCCTCCTCGGCCCACCTCCGGTGCCCATCTTCTGGTATATAAGTCATTTTGACCTAGAAAAATAAGGAAAAGGCGGAACTTGGGCAGGAACACTTTTGCCCTCCGGCGGAGCGATTCTGCCGAGGGAACTTCCCTCCCAGAGGGGGAAATCATTGTCATCATCATCACCAACAACTCTCCCATCTTGGGGAGGGCAATCTCCATCAACATCTTCAACAACACCATCTCATCTCAAACCCTAGTTCATCTCTTGTATTCAATCTTGTTACCGGCTAGGGGGTGACTAGTAGTGTTGATTACATCTTGTAGTTGATTACTATATGGTTTATTTAGTGGAAGATTATATGTTCAGATCCATTATGCTATTTAATACCCCTCTGATCATGAGCATGTTTATCATTTGTGAGTAGTTCCTTTTGTTCTTGAGGTCATGGGAGAAATCATGTTGCAAGTAATCATGTGAACTTGAAATGTGTTTGATATTTGATAGTATGTATGTCGTTATTCCCTTAGTGGTGTCATGTGAACGTCGACTACATGACACTTCACCATATTTGGGCCTAAGGGAATGCATTGTGGAGTAGTAAATAGTTGGTGGGTTGCGAGAGTGACAGAAGCTTAAACCCCAGTTTATGCGCTATTCCGTAAGGGACCGATTGGACCCAAAAGTTTAATGCTATGGTTAGAATTTATTCTTAATACTTTTCTCGTAGTTGCGGATGCTTGCGGGAGGGTTAATCATAAGTACGAGGTTTGTTCAAGTAAGAACAGCACCTAAGCACCGGTCCACCCACATATCAAATTATCAAAGTAGCGAACACAAATCAAACCAACATGATGAAAGTGACTAGATGAAATTCCCGTGTACCCTCAAGAACGCTTTGCTTATCATAAGAGACCAATTTGGCCTGTCCTTTGCCTCAAAAGGATTGGGATACCTTGCTGCATACTTATTGCTATTATCTTGACTTGCTCGTTACAAATTATCTTGCTATCAAACTACTCCCTACTTACAGTTTCAGCACTTGCATACATTACCTTACTGAAAACTACTTGTCATTTTCTTCTGCTCCTCGTTGGGTTCGACACTCTTACTTATCGAAAATAGCTACAATTGATCCCCTATAATTGTGGGTCATCAAGGCTATTTTCTAGCACCGTTTCCGGGGAGTGAAGCGCCTTTGGTAAGTGGAATTCGGTAAGGAAACATTTATATAGTGTGCTGAAATTTATTGTCACTTGTTACTATGGAAAACAATCCTTTGAGGGGTTTGTTCGGGGTATCTTCACCTCGACCGGAACCACAATTAGCTACCCCTCAACCTACTGAAAATATTGAATATGAAATTCCTTCAGGTATGATAGAACAACTGCTAGCTAATCCTTATGCAGGAGATGGAACCGAACATCCTGATATGCACTTGATATATGTGGAACAAATTTGTGGATTGTTTAAGCTTGCAGGTTTACCCAGAGATGAGCTGATGAAAAAGGTTTTCCGTTTATCCTTCAAGGGAAAAGCATTGGCATGGTATAGGTTATGCGATGATATTGGATCATGGAATTGGACTCATTTAAAATTGGAGTTCCACCAAAAAAATTATCTATGCATCTAGTTCATCGTGATCGGAATTATATATATAATTTTTGGCCTCGTGAAGGAGAAAGTATCGCTCTAGCTTGGGGGAGGCTTAAGTCAATGTTATATTCATGCCCCAATCATGAGCTCTCAAGAGAAATTATTATTCAGAACTTTTATGCTCGGCTTTCTCGTAATGATCAAACCATGCTGGATACTTCTTGTGCTGGTTCTTTTATGAAGAAAAACTATTGAATTCCGGTGGGATCTTTTGGAAAGAATTAAATGCAACTCTGAAGATTGGGAACTCGACGAAGGTAAAGAGTCAGCTATTAAGCTTAAGTTTGATTGTGTTAAATCTTTTATGGATACTGATGCTTTTCAAAAGTTTAACACTAAATATGGACTTGACTCTGAGATAGTAGCCTCCTTTTGTGAATCATTTACTACTCATGTTGAACTCCCAAAAGAGAAGTGGTTTAAATATCACCCACTTGTAATGCCCAATATGCGACTCTATCCTAAAGAGACTCAAAGGTCCCACCAAGGATAGAACCGCATATTGACACGCTTTTGCAACGTGGATATCATTACATCAAACCATTACATAATAGATGGGGATACATATGAGGCATACAAATGCCACAAGAATACATCAATACATCATAAATGAGAATAACATCCGACTACGGATGAAACACAAACAGAAACTCAAACGACATCCACCCTGCTAGCCCAGGCTGCCGACTAGGAACCTAACCTAAGATCGACGAAGAAGAAGAACTCCAAGACAAGCAAAACATCGCTCTCACGTCATGATCATCACATTACCTGTACCTGCAACTGTTGGTGTAGTAATCTGTGAGCCACGAGGACTCAGCAATCCCATTACCATGGGTATCAAGACTAGCAAAGCTTAATGGGTATGGAAAGGATAAGTGGTGAGGTTGCAGCAAGCGACTAAGCATTGCATGGTGGCTAACTTACGAATACCAGAATAAGATGAGAAACTACGCAAACAGTCGCAAACTAGTAACGTTCAATAAGTGATCCTGGACTACTTACGATCAAACATAACCCAATCGTGTTCTCCTCTCGAACTTCCCCGAAAAGAGACAATCACGGTTACACACGGGGTTGGTGTATTTTAATTGGACTTACTTCAAGTTCGCTACAACCGGATATTAACAAATTCCCATCTGCCACATAACCGCGGGCACGGCTCTCGAAAGTTTAAACCCTGCAGGGGTGTCCCAACTTAGCCCATGACAAGCTCACGGTCCGCGGAGACAATCCTCCATCGCGGGACCCTTCGATCAGACTCGGAATCCCGGTGCACAAGACATTTTGACAATGGTAAAACAAGTCCAGCAAGACCTCCCGACGTGCCGACACCCTGATAGTAGCCGCGCGTATCTCGTCTCAGGCAACGTCCGGATGGGACATCCTACGAGTAAAACCAGCCCTCAAGTTTCCCCGAGGTGGCCCCGCAGTCTACCCAGTTGGGACCAACACCATCAGCACTGGCCCCCCTGCTATGTAGAAAATCCTCGGGTTCATGACGCCCTGTGCCAATTAATTATTTAGTTCAAGTATTATTATGGCAAATGTTAAAAACCAATGTTGGGCCTTGCTGGAAGAGTTTTATTCAAAGCGAACTATCAAGAGGGCCCCATACCCCTCACCGTGTTAGGGACGCAAAATCAAGGAACATAACACCGGTATGACGGAAACTAGGGCGGCAAGAGTGGAACAAAACACCAGGCATAAGGCCGAGCCTTCCACCCTTTACCAAGTATATATGTGCATTAAATAAATAAGAGATATTGTGATATCCCATGATATCCATGTCCCAACATGGAACAAACTGCAACTGCACCTGCAACTAGCAACACTATAAGAGGGGCTGAGCAAAGCGGTAACATAGCCAAACAACGGTTTGCTAGGAAGGGTGAAAAGGTTAGAGGCTATCATGGCAATCTGGGAGGCTCGATAAACAAGTGGTAGGTAGCGCGACATAGCGATAGCATCGAGACAACTAGCATAGCAAAGATAGTAGTGAGATCCAAGGTGACGGTCATCTTGCCTGAAATCCCGCTAGAAAGAAGATCGAATCCATGAAGAAGACGATCCGACATAGTCGAACGAATCCTCACAATCGCAACGTTACCGGAACTATCAAGAAGAAGCAACACCGGAAAGAAGCAAACAACATGGTAAACACACAACACATAAACATGGCATAATGCACAATCAAGTATGATGCATGTCCGGTTTCATGATTCATGGCATGGCATGACAAAGTGCAACAAACAATACTACAAATTAAGTGGAGCTCAATATGCAACGAGTTGCATATTGAAGAAACGCCACATTTAATTATTTAGTTCGCTCTTGTTAAAGCTACTCAACAATATTAAATGTTGTTAAACATGGCAAGAGGTGAGGCATAAGTAAACCAACTATAAAGGCAAGTTTAAGTGAGGCTGGAAACAACAAACAACAATTCCGGTAAATCCCCATATGCACATTTAGCAATTTGGTACTGTTCTGCCCTAAACCATATTTTATTGTTGTTAAAAAGTAAAATAAAGTGCGCCAAGTTAAACTATGTTGGGACATGGATATCATGGGATATCACAATATCTCTTATTTAATTAATGCACATATATACTTGGTAAAGGGTGGAAGGCTCGGCCTTTTGCCTGGTGTTTTGTTCCACTCTTGCCGCCTTAGTTTCCGTCATACCGGTGGTATTGAAGGAAATATGCCCTAGAGGTAATAATAAAGTTGTTATTTATATTTCCTTATTTCATGATAAATGTTTATTATTCATGCTAGAATTATATTAACCGGAAACTTAGTACATGTGTGAATACATAGACAAACAGAGTGTCCCTAGTATGCCTCTACTTGACTAGCTCGTTGATCAAAGATGGTTATGTTTCCTGACCATAGACATGTGTTGTCATTTGATGAACGGGATCACATCATTAGAGAATGATGTGATGGACAAGACCCATCCGTTAGCTTAGCATAATGATCGTTTAGTTTTATTGCTATTGCTTTCTTCATGACTTATACATGTTTCTCTGACTATGAGATTATGCAACTCCCGAATACCGGAGGAACACTTTGTGTGCTATCAAACGTCACAACGTAACTGGGTGATTATAAAGATGCTCTACGGGTGTCTCAGAAGGTGTTTGTTGTGTTGGCATAGATCAAGATTAGGATTTGTCACTCCGTGTATCGGAGAGGTATCTCTGGGCCCTCTCGGTAATGCACATCACTATAAGCCTTGCAAGCAATGTGACTAATGAGTTAGTTGTGGGATGATGCATTACGGAACGAGTAAAGAGACTTGCCTATAACGAGATTGAACTAGGTATGATGATACCAACGATCGAATCTCGGGCAAGTAACATACCGATGACAAAGGCAACAACGTATGTTGTTATGCGGTTTGACCGATAAAGATCTTCGTAGAATATGTAGGAGCCAATATGAGCATCCAGGTTCCGCTATTGGTTATTGACTGGAGATGTGTCACAGTCATGTCTACATAGTTCTCGAACCCGTAGGGTCCGCACGCTTAACGTTCGATGACGATTTGTATTATGAGTTATGTGTTTTGGTGACCGAAGTTTGTTCCGAGTCCCGGATGAGATCACGGACATGACGACGAGTCTCTAAATGGTCGAGAGGTAAAGATTGATATATTGGAAGGTTATATACGGACACCGGAATGGTTCCCATAAGGTTTGTGGATTTTTTGGAGTACTGGGAGGCTACCGAAACCCCCCGGGAAAGTTAATGGGCCTAATAGGCAGGCCACGGGAGGTGGCGCCCCCCCCCCTTGCCCAATCCGAACTGGACAAGGGGAGGGGGCGCGTCCCCCCTTTTTCGTTCTCCTTCTCCCTCCTTTCCCATTTTCCCCTCTCCGTTGGAAGGAAAGGGGGGCCGAATCCTACTAGGAACGGAGTCCTAGTAGGACTCCCCCCTCTTGGCGCCCCCCCTTCGGCCGGCCTCCTCCTCCGCCCCTCCTTTATATACGGGGGCGGGGAGCACCCCAAAGGCACACCAAGATTTCTCTTAGCCGTGTGCGGTGCCCCCCTCCACAGTTTACGCCTCCGGTCATAGCGTTGTAGTGCTTAGGCGAAGCCCTGTGCGGATCACATCACCAACACCATCGCCACTCCGTCGTGCTGACGGAACTCTCCCTCGACACTTTGCTGGATCAAGAGTTCGAGGGATGTCATCGAGGTGAACGTGTATAGAACTCGAAGGTGTCGTACATTCGGTGCTTGATCGGTCGGAATGAGAAGAAATTCGGCTACATCAACCGCATTGTCAAACACTTCCGCTTTCGGTCTACGAGGGTACATGGACACACTCTCCCCCTCTCGTTGCTATGCATTTCCTAGATAGATCTTGCGTGATCGTAGGAATTTTTTTGAAATTGCATGCTACGTTCCCCAATAGTGGCATCCGAGCTAGTTCTATGCGTAGATGATATGCACGAGTAGAACACAAAGAGTTGTGGGTGATAATAGCCATACTGCTTACCACCAATGTCTTACTTTGATTCGGCGGTATTGTTGGATGAAGCGGGCCGGACCGACATTACATGACTGCGTTCATGAGACTGGTTCTACCAACGTGCTTCGCACAAAGGTGGCTGGCAAGTGTCTGTTTCTCCAACTTTAGTTGAATCAAGTTTGACTATGGCCGGTCCTTGTGAAGGTTAAAACAGCACACTTGACGAAAAATCATTGTGGTTTTGATGCATAGGTAAGAACGGTTCTTGCTAGAAGCCCGTAGCAGCCACGTAAAACTAGCAACAACAAAGTAGAGAACGTCTAACTTGTTTTTGCAGGGCATGTTGTGATGTGATATGATCAAGACATGATGTGATATAAGGTATTGTATGAGATGATCATGTTTTGTAGAAGTTATCGGCAACTGGTAGGAGCCTTATGGTTGTCGCTTTATTGTATGAAATGCAATCGCCATGTAATTGCTTTACTTTATCACTAAGCGGTAGCGATAGTCGTAGAAGCAATAGTTGGCGAGACGACAATGATGCTACGATTGAGATCAAGGTGTCAAGCCGGTGACGATGGAGATCATGACGGTGCTCTGGAGATAGAGATCAAAGGCACAAGATGATGATGGCCATATCATGTCACATATTTTGATTGCATGTGATGTTTATCTTTTATGCATCTTATTTTGCTTAGTTCGGCGGTAGCATTATAAGATGATCCCTCACTAAAATTTCAAGGTATAAGTGTTCCCTGAGTATGCATCATTGCTACAGTTCGTCGTGCCGAGAAACCACGTGATGATCGGGTGTGATAAGCTCTACGTTCACATACAACGGGTGCAAGCCAGTTTTGCACATGCAGAATACTCGGGTTAAACTTGACGAGCCTAGCATATGCAGATATGGCCTCGAAACACTGAGACCAAAAGGTCGAACGTGAATCATATAGTAGATATGATCAACATAGAGATGTTCACCACTGAAAACTACTCCATCTCACGTGATGATCGGACATGGTTTAGTTGATATGGATCACGTGATCATTTAGATGACTAGAGGGATGTCTATCCAAGTGGGAGTTCTTTAGTAATATGATTAATTGAACTTTAATTTATCATGAACTTAGTACCTGATAGTTTTTTGCATGTCTATGTTGTTGTAGATCAATGGCCCGTGCTACCGTTCCCTTGAATTTTACTGCGTTCCTAGAGAAAGCTAAGTTGAAAGATGATGGTAGCAATTACACAGACTGGGTCCGTAACTTGAGGATTATCCTCATTGCTACACGGGAGAATTACGTCCTGGAAGCACCGCTAGGTGCAAGACCCGCTGCAAGAGCAACTCCGGACGTTATGAATGTCTGGCAGAGCAAAGCTGATGACTACTCGATAGTTCAGTGTGCCATGCTTTACGGCTTAGAATCGGGACTTCAAAGATGTTTAGAACGTCATGGAGCATATGAGATGTTCCAGGAGTTGAAGTTAATATTTCAAGCAAATGCCCGAGTTGAGAGATATGAAGTCTCCAACAAGTTCTGTAGCTGCAAGATGGAGGAGAATAGTTCTGTCAGTGAACACATACTCAGAATGTCTGGGTACCATGACCACTTGACTCAGCTGGGAGTTAATCTTCCTGATGATAGTGTCATTGACAGAGTTCTTCAATCACTGCCACCAAGCTATAAAGGCTTCATGATGAACTATAATATGCAAGGCATGGAAAAGACAATTCCCGAGCTCTTCGCGATGCTAAAGGCTGCGGAGGTAGAAATCAAGAAGGAGCATCAAGTGTTGATGGTTAACAAGAAAACTAGTTTCAAGAAAAAAGGCAAAGGGATGAAGGGGAACTTCAAGAAGAATAGCAAGCAAGTTGCTGCTCCCGGGAAGAAGCCCAAGTTTAGACCTAAGCCTGAAACTGAGTGCTTCTACAGCAAAGGGACTGGTCACTGGAAACGGAACTGCCCCAAGTATTTGGCGGATAAGAAGGATAACAAAGTGAAAGGTATATTTGATATACATGTTATTGATGTGTACCTTACTGATGCTCGTAGTAGCACCGGGGTATTTGATACTGGTTCTATTGCTCATATTTGCAACTCGAAATAGGGGCTACGGATTGAACGAAGATTGGCTAAGGACGAGGTGACGATGCGCGTGGGAAATGGTTCCAAAGTCGATGTGATCGCCGTCGGCACACTACCTCTACATCTACCGTCAGGATTAGTTTTAGACCTGAATAATTGTTATTTGGTGCCAGCATTGAGCATGAACATTATATCTGGATCTTGTTTAATGCGAGACGGTTATTCATTTAAATCAGAGAATAATGGTTGTTCTATTTATATGAGTAGTATCTTTTATGGTCATGCACCCTTGATGAGTGGTCTATTTTTATTGGATCTCGATTGTAGTGATACACATATTCATAATATTGAAGCCAAAAGATGCAAAGTTAATAATGATAGTGCAACTTATTTGTGGCACTGCCGTTTAGGTCATATTGGTGTAAAGCGCATGAAGAAACTCCATGCTGATGGGCTTTTGGAATCACTTGATTATGAATCACTTGATGCTTGCGAACCATGCCTCTTGGGCAAGATGACTAAGACTCCGTTCTCCGGAACAATGGAGCGAGCAACTGACTTATTGGAAATATTACATACTGATGTATGCGGTCCGATGAGTATTGAGACTCGCGGCGGGTATCGTTATTTTCTAACCTTCACAAATGATTTGAGCATATATGGGTATATCTACTTGATGAAACATAAGTCTCAAACATTTGAAAAGTTCAAAGAATTTCAGAGTGCAGTGGAAAATCATCGTAACTAGAAAATAAAGTTTCTATGATGTGATTGTGGAGGTGAATATTTGAGTTATGAGTTTGGTCTTCATTTGAAACAATGTGGAATAGTTTCGCAACTCACGCCACCTAGAACACCACAGCATAATGGTGTGTCCGAACGTCGTAACCGTATTTTATCAGATATGGTGCGATCTATGATGTCTCTTACTGATTTACTACTGTCATTTTGGGGTTATGCTTTAGAGTCGGCTGCATTCACGTTAAATAGGGCACCATCTAAATCCGTTGAGATGACACCATATGAACTATGGTTTAGCAAGAAACCTAAGCTGTCGTTTCTTAAAGTTTGGGCTTGCGATGCTTATGTGAAAAAACTTCAACCTGATAAGCTCGAACCCAAATCAGAGAAATGCATCTTCTTAGGATACCCAAAAGAGACTGTTGGGTACACCTTCTATCACAGATCCGAAGGCAAGATATTCGTTGCTAAGAATGGATCCTTTCTAGAGAAGGAGTTTCTCTCAAAAGAAGTGAGTGGGAGGAAAGTAGAACTTGATGAGGTAATTGTACCTTCTCCCGAATTGGAAAGTAGCTCATCACGGAAATCAGTTCCAGTGATGCCTACACCAATTAGTGAGGAAGTTAATGATGATGATCATGAAACTTCGGATTAAGTTACTACCGAACCTCGTAGGTCAACCAGAGTACGTTCCGCACCAGAGTGGTATGGTAATCCTGTTCTGGAAGTCATGCTACTAGACCATGATTAACCTACGAACTATGAGGAAGCGATGATGAGCCCAGATTCTGCAAAATGGCTTGGGGCCATGAAATCCGAGATGGGATCCATGTATGAGAACAAAGTATGGACTTTGGTTGACTTGCCCGATAATCGGCAAGCCATAGAGAATAAATGGATCTTCAAGAAGAAGACTGACGCTGATGGTAATGTTACTGTCTACAAAGCTCGACTTTTTGCGAAAGGTTTTCGACAAGTTCAAGGAGTTGACTACGATGAGAGCTTCTCACCCATAGCGATGCTTAAGTCTGTCCGAATCATGTTAGCAATTGCCGCATTTTATGATTATGAAATCTGGCAAATGGATATCAAAACTACGTTCTTAATGGATATCTTAAAGAAGAGTTGTATATGATGCAACCAAAAGGTTTTTTCGATCCTAAAGGTGCTAACAAAGTGTGCAAGCTCCAGCGATCCATTTATGGACTGGTGCAAGCCTCTCGGAGTTGGAATATACGCTTTGATAGTGTGATCAAAGCATATCTTTTTATACAGACTTTTGGAGAAGCCTATATTTACATGAAAGTGAGTGGGAACTCTGTAGCATTTCTAATATTATATGTGGATGACATATTGTTGATTGGAAATGATACAAAATTTCTGGATAGCATAAAAGGATACTTGAATAAGAATTTTTCAATGAAAGACCTCGGTGAAGCTGCTTATATATTGGGCATCAAGATCTATAGAGATAGATCAAGACGCTTAATTGGACTTTCACAAACACATACCTTGATAAGATTTTGAAATGGATCAGTCAAAGAAAGGGTTCTTGCCTGTATTACAAGGTGTGAAGTTGAGTCAGACTCAATGCCCGACCACTGCAGAAGATAGAAAGAAAATGAAGGTCATTCCCTATGCCTCAGCCATAGGTTCTATCATGTATGCAATACTGTGTACCAGACCTAATGTGTGCCTTGCTATAAGTATAGCGGGGAGGTACCAAAGTAATCCAGGAGTGGATCACTGGACAGCGGTCAAGAACATCCTGAAATACCTGAAAATGACTAAGGATATGTTTCTCGTTTACGGAGGTGACAAAGAGCTTGTCGTAAATGGTTACGTCGATGCAAGCTTTGACTCTGATCCGGATGACTCTAAGTCACAAACCGGATATGTATTTATATTGAATGGTGGAGCTGTAAGTTGGTGCAG
Source organism: Aegilops tauschii subsp. strangulata (assembly GCF_002575655.3). Classification (NCBI taxonomy): domain Eukaryota; kingdom Viridiplantae; phylum Streptophyta; class Magnoliopsida; order Poales; family Poaceae; genus Aegilops; species Aegilops tauschii. Next base: position 133,942,623 of record NC_053035.3, read on the forward strand.
TTCCAAGCAGAGCGTCGTGGCGGGATCTACGTGTGAAGCGGAGTACATAGCTCCTTCGGAAGCAGCAAATGAAGGATTCTGGATGAAGGAGTTCATATCTGATATAGATGTAATACCTAGTGCATTGGGTCCAATGAAAATCTGTTGTGACAATACTAGAGAAATTGCCTTGGCGAAGGAATCCAGATTTCACAAGAGAACCTAACACATCAAGAGACGCTTCAATTCCATCCGCGATCTAGTCAAGGAGGGAGACATAGAGATTTGCAAAATATATACGGATCTGAATGTTGCTGACCCGTTGACTAAGACTCTTCCACAAGCAAAACATGATTAGCACCAAGACTCCATGGGTGTTATAATCATTACTATGTAATCTAGATTATTGACACTAGTGCAAGTGGGAGGCTGAAGGACATATGCCCTAAGGCAATAATTAAGTTGTTATTTATATTTCCTTATTTCATGATAAATGTTTATCATTCATGCTAGAATTGTATTAACCGGAAACTTAGTACAGGTGTGAATACATAGACAAACAGAGTGTCCCTAGTATGCCTCTACTTGACTAGCTCGTTGATCAAAGATGGTTATGTTTCCTGACCATAGACATGTGTTGTCATTTGATGAACGGGATCACATCATTAGAGAATGATGTGATGGACAAGACCCATCCATTAGCTTAGCATAATGATCGTTTAGTTTTATTGCCATTGCTTTCTTCATGACTTATACATGTTCCTCTGACTATGAGATTATGCAACTCCCGAATAGCGGAGGAACACTTTGTGTGCTATCAAACGTCACAACATAACTGGGTGATTATAAAGATGCTCTACAGGTGTCTCCGAAGGTGTTTGTTGGGTTGGCATAGATCAAGATTAGGATTTGTCACTCCGTGTATCGGAGAGGTATGTCTGGACCCTCTCGGTAATGCACATCACTATAAGCCTTGCAAGCAATGTGACTAATGAGTTAGTTGCGGGATGATGCATTACAGAATGAGTAAAGAGACTTGCCGGTAACGAGATTGAACTAGGTATAACGATACCGACGATCGAATCTCGGGCAAGTAACATACTGCTGACAAAGGGAACAACGTATTTTGTTATGCAGTTTGACTGATAAAGATCTTCGTAGAATATGTAGGAGCCAATATGAGCATCCAGGTTCCGCTATTGGTTATTGACCGGAGATGTGTCTCGATCATGTCTACATAGTTCTCGAACCCGTAGGGTCCGCACGCTTAACGTTCGATGACGATTTGTATTATGAGTTATGTGTTTTGGTGATTGAAGTTTGTTCGGAGTCCCGGATGAGATCACAGACATGAAGAGGAGTCTCGAAATGGTCGAGAGGTAAAGATTGATATATTGGAAGGTTATATACGGACACCGGAATGGTTCCGATAAGGTTCGGGGATTTTTCGGAGTACCGGGAGGCTACCGGAACCCCTCGGGAAAGTTAATGGGCCTAATGGGCCATAGTGGAGGAGAGGAGGCAGGCCACGGGAGGTGGCGCCCCCCTGCCCAATCCGAATTGGACAAGGGGAGGGGGCGCGACCCCCCTTTTTCCTTCTCCTTCTCCCTCCTTTCCCCTTTTCCCCTCTTGGTGCGCCCCCCTTGGGCCGGCCTCCTCCTCCCCCCTGTCCTTTATATACGGGGGCGGGGGGCACCCCAAAGGCACACCAAGATTTCTCTTAGCCGTGTGCGGTGCCCACCTCCACAGTTTACGCCTCCGGTCATAGCGTCGTAGTGCTTAGGCGAAGCCCTGCGTGGATCACATCACCAACACCGTCGCCACGCCGTCATGCTGACAGAACTCTCCCTCGACCCTCTACTAGATCAAGAGTTCAAGGGACGTCATCGAGCTGAACGTGTGCTGAACACGGAGGTGTCGTACGTTCGGTACTTGGATCGGTTGGATCGTGAAGACGTTCGACTACATCAATTCCGTTAACATAACGCTTCCGCTTTCGGTCTACGAGGGTATGTGGACAGACTCTCCCCATCTCGTTGCTATGCATCTCCTAGATAGATCTTGCGTGATCATAGGATTTTTTTTGAAATTTTATGCTACGTTCCGCAACAGTTATGTTCCTTGATTTTGCGTCCCTAACACGATGTGGGTTTATGGGTCCCTCTTGACAGTTTGCTTTAAATAAAACTCTTCCGGCAAGGCCCAACATTGGTTTTACCATTTGCCTAATAACAACGAAAACTTGGATAGGGACTTTCCGGACCCCGAGGACTTAATCAACCCCCCGGGCTAGTGCTCCTCATGAGTGTTGGTCCAAACTAGAGCACCATGCAGGACCGCCCCTAGGCAACTTGGGGTATTTGGATCATGTACGCTTCACTCATCCGATCCTGGCCTGAGATGAGATACGCACGGCTACTATCAGGGTGTCGGCACGTCGGGAGGTCTTGCTGGACTTGTTTTACCATTATCCAAATGTTTTGTGCACCGGGATTCCGAGTCTGATCGGAGGGTCCCGAGATGGAGGATTGTCTCCGCGGATTGTGAGCTTGTCATGGGCTAAGTTTGGACACCCCTGCAGGGTTTAAACTTTCGAGAGTCATGCCCGCGGTTATGTGGCAGATGGGAATTTTTAATATTCGGTTGTAGAGAACTTGACACCAGATTCGAATTAAAATACACCAACCGCGTGCGTAACCGTGATTGTCTCTTTTCGGGTGAGTCGAGAAGATAACACGGTGGTGTTATGTTTGAATGTAAGTAGTTCAGGATCACTTCTTGATCATTACTAGTTTGCGACCGTTTGCGTAGTTTCTCATCTTATTCTTGTACTCGTAAGTTAGCCACCATACATGCTTAGTCGCTTGCTGCAACCTCACCACTTATCCATTCCTTACCCATTAAGCTTTGCTAGTCTTGATACCCTTGGTAATGGGATTGCTGAGTCCTCGTGGCTCACAGATTACTACAACAACAGTTGCAGGTACAGGTAATGCGATGATCATGACGTGAGAGCGATGCTTGCTTATTTTCGAGTTCCTCTGCTTCTTCTTCGTTCAGGGGATAGGTTTCTGGTCGGCAGCCTGGGATAGCAGGGTGGATGTCGTTCTTGTTTTCCATTTGACTTCATCCGTAGTCAGATGCCTCTCTTCTGTATGATGTTTGATGTATTCTTGTGGCATTTGTATGCCCTTTGTATGTATCCCCAACTATTACGTAATGGTACGATGTAATGATATCCACCTTGCAAAAGCGTTTCAATATGCGGTTCTATCCTTGGTGGGACCCTCGAGTTCCTCTCGGATAGGATCACATATTGGGCGTGAGAAGTTGGTATCAGAGCCTCGACCGACCATAGGAGCCCCCTTGATTGATCGTAGTTTGGTCGTTGTCCAGTCTAGAAGAAAAACTTTTTCGGAGTCTTGTAACATCCCAATTTTCAATTTGGATGTTATACATAGGTCATCATATGCATATCATATTTTATTTTGCATTTTGGCTGTGATCCTAGAAATCTTAAGCAACTCAAGGACCCAAGGTGAGAGTTGGAGATTTCACAAATTTTCATATTTGGATTTTTCTCAAATTTGAAAAGAGGATCAATTTGATTTTAGTATTTTTCTCTCCAATTATTTCCACCAATAATAATAAATGAGAGGAGATAAAATGACTTCTTCAAATGAAAGGAATATTGGAGAAGAAATTTGAAAATCAAATTAATATTTTATTTGTATTTTATTTGCTATTTTATTTGAATTAGAAAAAATATGCATTTTTGAAAATTGCATTTTAGGCCAGAAAAATGTTCATCTTGTCCTAAATATTAGGTTTGGACGGTGAAAATTATTTCTAGTATTTTTAGAATATTTTTTATATTATATTAGGTCTTTTCTTTCGGGGAAAATTTATAAAAAAACAAAAAAAATCTTCATCGCCCGACTGGGCCGAAGGCCGAGCAGCCCGCGCCGCCGCTGCCTCCCGCTCGGAGTCCCGGTCGCCACCGCCATGGAGTTCGAGCCGAACTCCACTCCGCCGTCGCCCCTCCCGCAAGCAAGCCCCCCGGCCCCTCCTTTATAAGCCGCCCACCCCGCCGCCTCCTCCACCTCGCCAGCCGCCGCTAGCCGCCGCCTGCTGCTGCTGCCGCAGCCAGCCGGAGCCCCGCCTCACCCCGCAGATGCCGCCGGATCCCGCCGCGCCGCCATTGACCTCGCCGCCGCGGTTGACCGGTAAAAACCGCTCGGTTTTCCCAGGTTTTTCTTTTGTTTTTTTGGGTTTAGATTAGATCGGTTTTTTTATTTATTAGGTTAAATAGCGAGCGTCCTTCGGTTAGATCGTTTTAACGAACAAATTCGTTTGTTTAGTTCTGTTAGTGAATGTTCGTTCGTTAGATTTTTCTTTTTCTGTTTATACTTTTTTCGGCCAGGGACCTATCCGTGAATATTTTTATCACAGTTTAGTCCCCGATCTTCAAACACTCGCTACTTTTTGCTCGTTTGTCCAAATCCAGTGAAACCAACGCCAAAATCTTCGTCTTGTTCCCCTCTTTGCAGATAATCAACTTGAACAAGATTTTGACAAATTAAAATTTGGTTTCAAGCAGATTTGAATTCGTACTTCTTTTGATCGTAGTTTTAGTTTTGTAACTCCGATTCGATTGATTCTTTTTGCAAATCGAAGCTCTTCAGTTGAACTTTCAGTTTGGATATTTTCTGTTGAGTTTTACCTTTGCATCTTATGATTGAGTGCTTATGTATGTTATTGCTTGTTCACGATAGAGTTTCCGCAGTGCGAGGCTTTCTACTACGAGTCACTAGGGTTTTGAGATTGTCAGCAAGGCAAGTAACACTTTGATCATACCCCTTTTATTACCCAGTTTTTATGCATTAGCTTCATTCCTCAAACACTGCATGGTTAGGATCTGATTAACTTTTGGGTTTTGGGAAGTAGTTGATGAGGTAGAACCTATTGTCTTATATCAAACCCTGGGAGTTATTACGTTATGCTTATATTGCTATGCTATGCTCGTAGACGTGGTTTGGTTTGAGTGATCCACGACAGATGTAAGAGTTGTTATCTACTAATGGTTAAACTTAAGGTGTCTACTTTAATACACATCTGGGTGGATTGGTTGAGGCACCCTGGAGCACCCAGTGGTTGTCCGGGCACCTGGAGCAATCCAGCGTTGTCCTGGGGTATCCCGGAGTACCCGTGTGTTCATCCTATGGAATGCCACCCAGGCTCAAAGGGATCATAAGATTATTCATGCTAGAAACTTTCGTGTGCAGCCACAAGCCATTATGGGCTCTGGCATAGTTGAGTAAGTTGTGGGAATCCTTTCCATGATGGGCTAACAGATGTAGGGGATTGTAGGTGTACCGGCCTATCTATCGGTTAAGGGGACCTCTCCGGAAAGATTGTGTCTCGGTCATCCGTTTCTCAAACACCATGTAGTGCGAGAAATTCAACGGAGGAGATCGATTCTTGTGGGAAAAAGTGTGCAAACCTCTACAGAGTGTGTAAACTAATCATGGCTAGTCGTGTCCCCGGTTATGGACATATTGAGTATCTTGTACTTGAATTATTGATTTGATCTCATCACTTTACTTAATTAATTTGTTGGGTTGATAATTGTTATTTTGGGATTGAGTTGGAGGAACCTTCTCAATATTTTCAACAAACTTTGTAGTTAAATAAAATATATTCCTTGTAGGTGACGGTGTCCTAGACTAGGGGGTACTCACCATGTCGTCTCCCGATCAGTTAGATTGGGCCGAGGACCCCCATGGCTGTATTCTCATGGGCCAGTTCGGACAGCCGATGACATGCATGAGGAAGATTCCACAAGACTTGGTGATCAAGACGAGGACTCCTCCCCACCGGCGTATTTGACTAGGACTCTTGTTATCCTAGGCCTCTGGTGCATTATATAAACCGAGGCAGGGCTAGCTGATAGATATATGCTAGATCATTATGACATTACTCATCATACCCTTAGGTCTTAGACCACAACATATGATCTCGAGGTAGATCAACTCTTGTAACCCTATATTCATCAAGATCAATCAAGCAGGAAGTAGGGTATTACCTCGATAGAGAGGGCCCGAACCTGGGTAAACATCGTGTCCCCTGTCTCCTGGTACCCATCGATCCATGATCCACAGCTTGGGACCCCCTACCCAAGATCTGCCGGTTTTGACACCGACAATGGTGCTTTCATTGAGAGTTCCGCAGTGTGATCGGCAAAAGGATCAATGGCTCGCCTGCAGATCAACTGCGACGTCGGCGTCTTCGTCGCCGCCTTGACTGGTCACCTCGGCTTGACCGAGGACTATGCCCTACCTCCAATCATCATGTTCGGATGAGGGCCTTCGTCAACATCAACATCAACTCCGATCTCTATCAAGATCATGGAGGAATCATCCATGGAGCTTGGGGGCTCAACGTCAACATAGCCCTTGGGCGACCGTGCTGTTTTTCTGGCAGCGAACTTGTATCCGCCGCCACCGCCTCCTCGAGTGTCGTTTTAATGATTGCTTTGGTGGAATTGTGCGGAATTAGGTCTACAACAACCATGCAAAATTTCATCGAGTTCCGATGGAGGAATCTCCGGCAATCTACGATGTACCGGAGCCCTGTCAAATCTGGACGGGAATCGGGACGAGTTTAGGGCATGGTCTCCAGAGCCAAGCTCGGAGGTCCTTTGGAATATCCTACCGTTCATCTGCTGTGGATCTCCCATATCTACCTCCCCTCCAAATTTCAGCTCGAACCGACGGTTCAAACTCCGGGAACCTTCCGATGAGTGGAACAAATTTTCGGATCTGTTTTCTGCGCGAATACGAATCCGACCTGAATTCATGTTTCTTTATGAATGTGATATTGGACAACCTTTTGAAAGGAATTTTCTTTCTAGGGTATTGTGTTTTGTTTCCGAACACATGCTCACAAATTTTGCTCCTTTTCGGAGGTAACCTTCACCGTCGTGCTGGTGTCAAACTAGTCCGGCAACATTACTCCACGGCTGCCGACGTGCGCCAGACGGATCGTCGCATCATCGAGCTGAGCCCATCCTTATCAGATCTTCAGCTGGGCGAGCCGAACAAGAGTTCGGCATCGTGAAGACTAAATTATCACCAACACCCTCACCCCGTGGATTGCACGGGTCAGGCGCGCCGACATCGCCGCTCGGTCTCTTCATCAATCCGGCTTTGACCGCGTCACAAGTTATGACCAGCGTCGGCATGGCCGCACAGTTGCTTCGTCAAGCTGATGTCCATCACGCCGAACTGCTTCAACACCTCGGCTGACATGGCAGCTGCAACGTCTCCTTACCAACCCGCTCCGTTACCTCGGCCTAGACCGGGGGCTTCTCCATCTCTTCATCAACCCACTTCGGAGACTTCGGCATCACCGGCCGACCAGCTTCGTAACGTTAGCCGGACCGGGGGCTTTGCCTCGGCGAGCCAACCCTTCCCAGCATTGCCATGTCGTCGCTTCATCGCCCATCAGGCAATGGGTGTGCGGATCGAGTCCCAATTTTGGGAGTAACCTTTCTTCATATTGCTGCAACAGATAAACCAGGTGCTATTAATCCTAGTAACTTTTTCTTGTTTGGGTTTATTTTTTCCCGAGGAATTATTACTCTGGTTTGTTCCATCATTCGTACACAGGTCTGTCAAATGGTGGCCGCATTAACGACGGCCGCGTGGTGGTTCGGTCAGTTTCCGTATACAGTTCGGCGAAAGCCGCACCCGGAACCCGGACCAGCCTGTAAATTCTGGCTTCGGCACGCCTTCACCGCGTCACGCCGACGCACTGCATCGACATTGGCTTCGGCGCTAGGCCACATCTCTTTAAATAAATTACTTTTGTGAAAAGCAATTGCGCAGGGATTATATATATTTATATTATTCTTTCTGGACCGCACTGTTTTATGTGTGTAGGTGATCGACCTCGACTGCGTCACGCGGTCACTTCGGCAAGCCAGCGTCGTCGTCCCAATTGGCATAAATCGGCTCGCATGACCACCTTGTTGATTGAATTGCCATACCAACATGTTTGGTTGCCTCGGGGACTTCGGCATCATCAAGAGGGTTTTACCTCGTCGGGTGTTCGGCGCACTGGCAATATTCCTTTAATTATCCACTTCGCATAAATTATTTATTATGCTACCTTTTTTTAATTTATTATTATTACTATTATCTCCGGCCTGCACTATTATCTCCGGATTGGGCAGCACTGTCACCTCGGCGTATCGACATACCACGTCACCTCGGCTGGACCGGGGGCTTCGCCGTCACTTCATTAACCCACGCTGGGTACTTCGGCATCACACTACCGGCCTGTATCGGCCGTGCTATGTCGCCACTTCAGAGCGCCGAGCTCTTCGCTCTGCCACCTCGGGACCGGCTTGGGGGCTAGGACCTCGTCCCGCCGTAAGCTCGGATCGCGTCATCAACACCGAGCACATTAACCAGCTAAGTCGCTTTCATGCTCAAATACTTTCAGTTTTAAATTTTGTTCGGTTCGACCAAGCATTATACTTTTTTGGCAAAAAGTTGTTTGTGAAAAACTTCCTTGACAAAACTTCGTTTGTAACTCACAAATTCAAATACCCTGTTTATTTAGGGGCTTCCTTTATGAAGCCTTTCCTCTTGCATATGATTATACTTGTATGGCTTCGTTCCTTGTTCGTGTATTACGCCACAATATGCACCATGTTGACTTAAGTGTTTTGCAAGCTGGGTTGCCTTGCTCCTGTGTTTACCCCTACGTTCCCGATTGTTCGGCTAGGGAGTAAAGGGAGCACCTCTGCGATTGTCATGATCGGGTCATCCGAGCTCGGACCTCAGACTGGGTGAAGCTGAAAGCTAGCGCTCTTATTGTTTTCAATCATGGTCGACACACAATGGAACTCATGAGTACAAAAAATCTATTGCACAAGTCTCATAGTAATAATGAGCAACCGAAGAAAGGTATCGGTGGGGGTACTATTTTCTTCGAAGATGCTTCTTACGCTTCGTCAGTAACATAGCATAAGTTCCCTGAGCAGGCTTTGTCTGTTACAGCCTTATGGTCTGATTGCCTGGTTATCGGAAACACCGTTGATATTCTCGACAGGTGGAGTACATAACACTTTTCGGCCCTTGACCGAAGAGGGAGAAGCCGACGGTCGGTTAAGACGCGTTTAATGTTCGGGTGAACACAGATGTGATATAAGTACTTTGGTACATACAATCATTATACATAAAATTCTTTTACCCAAGTCACTTGGGGGCTCTTAAATTAGTATGAGCCATTTTATAGTGAATGTGTTTTCTTCTTGGTCGTTGCAAAGTCTTTTTCTACCGCTCCTTTTTCGACTCGAGTGTATGGTCAATAGCCGGATAGCCTAATTTCTCTCTCAAAGACGCTAGGGGTTAGTTTGCTAAACTGGCCTAACGAGAAGTACTCCGCCTTCGGGATAGGAGGTTGAAGCCGTAGGCTGACCCGCTTGAAGTCTTGACATAGGATGTGTCATGTTAAAGCACGACAGAAGCACAATTTTTTCTCCAATTCTCGAATTGGCACTAAACACTTGATCTAGTTCGGACGTCAAGTTTTTACTGAAGTTTTTTGGTTTTCCAAGCCTATGGCACTTTTAAACTATTTGTATGTTTCCAACATAAGTCTTGCAGTGCAACGCCGGACAGCTTTAGAGATTCGGCAAAAACATTCTCGGATATTGCTATATATGCATCGGTTTCGAATTGTGTCTTTGGTCAATAGTTGGGTTGCCCGGCTCCTGTGCTTGCCTCCTACGTTCTGCTTTGTTCGGCTAGGTGCACAAAGGGAGAACCACTGCGATTGTGCTTCCAGCTTGCATGGTTAAGCACCTCAGTGGAGAAAGCCGAAAACTAACTGTCACAATAAGCGTAAACTGGTCAGCGATCCGATGACTATGTTAAAAGACGGGCCATTCATAACATTGGCCGAAGTGTTTACGGCTTGACCTCGGCTGTCGCCGAACACTAACCGGGGGCTCGTAGCTAGCTTCCTCAGTTTAAAGCTCCTATGACTAAGTGAAAGTCATAAAGCCCGCATATCTGATTGCCTCGTTTCCGCTAACACAACCGCCTTCGGGCACCGAGACGTCGGCTAAGGGTTGTCTTATTATTGCGGAAACACCTTGCGTGGTATCTACAAAGGTGTAGAAGCCGACGATGGGCCACTTTCAACTGATAAACGGTTGCAATGGAGTCAAAATAAGTATATATCATCAGCGTTTGTATTCCTATACAAGCGTTGCCTTCCGTAATTATCGTTATATAAAGCCATAAATATGCATCAATTTGACTTAAGATTTTGGCCAAGCTGGGTTGCCTGGCTCCTCTGCTTACCCCTACGTTCCCGATTGTTCGGCTAGGTGGTAAAGGGAGCACCTCTGTGATTGTTACTACCGGGTCATCCGAGTAAGTACCTCAGGCTGGGTGAAGCCGAAAGCTTGCAATCTTAAAGGATCACATTGGTCGGCAACGATGGAAGTGAAAATTTTGGTTCATTAATACCATAGAGTTCGGGAACTTTCCCCGAACTAAATCCTCAATATTTTCCTCCCACATTGATCGGAGGTGAGGTTTCATGATCATGATAAGCATGACGACCCAAAGAAAGGAACCGGTAGCGGGACTATTTTCTTTGGAAGATATTTCTTACGTTAAAAAAGTAATATAACATATCTCTCCGCGTACCTTTGTTTATAAAACCGTATGACCGGATTGCCTTGTTTGCCATAAACCTTTGCCCTTATAAAGGCTTAATAAAGTAGGACAAACACTCCCCAGCTACTGGCCGAGGAGGTTGAAGCCGATGGTCGGTCAACAAAGTTTTGGACAATGCGGATCCGAGCATTAATGATGTCAAGTACTTGGAAACATAGAATCATTACACATAATTTGTGATTTTACTCCGGACATCGATCCTTAATTCGGCCACCCGTGCCCACATTATGGCTCGGGGCTACTGGGGTTCGCGCTCCTTATTTATAAATATTAAAGGGGCACATCGATCCCCTGATCTGGTGTTGCCACCCGACCAGTGTCTCGGGGGCTACTGCATTGGCAATCCAATGCAGAAAATTTAAGTGCAATATAGTTTTTGAGGAGATTATGATCCTCAGGTTGGTCGGCCGCACCCAACCTGAGTCTCGAGGACTTTGCACACCGCTTTTTGTGTCCCGAAGTATCCTGCCGAGCTAGGCCTTGATCCTCAGGCCGATTTTGCGAATCAAACTGAGTCTCAGGGGCTACTGGGATCAGCGGTCTTATGTCATCCTTCAGGTGCATCTCGGGTTTTAGACCAACACACGCCTTGAGGGCTACTGGATATATATCTCGGCAGAGAATAAATTGCACCAATCAAATATATTCACAAAAAATCAGCCCGTAGTCGGGGTGGTGCACCACCTCGGAAGCAGTCCGGCATAAAGCTCAGGCGCCAGTGGCTGGCTCCATAGAGGGCATTTCTGGCATTAAGTTCGGCTAAACTCCTTCAACTTTTTTGAACCAAGTTGATCTATGACACCTCGGATACAGTCCGGCGTTGGAGCTTGGACATAGTCCGGCGATAGAGCTCGGATACAGTCCGGCGTTGGAGCTCGGATACATTCCGGCGTTGGGGCTCGGAAGCGGTCCAGCGTTGGTGCTCGGCTGCAAAAGATACCTTGAATGCGGTTCGGCGTTGGAGCTTGGATGCAAGAGGACACCGCCGCACGGGCAACACTTCAAACCCGAGGCGTGGAATAAAAATAACCAGGCATTGATAAAGGCCGATAACTTAAAGGGGCTCCTCGGATACCCGACGTGTAAACTCTCTGGATTCACTTCGGCGATCCTCAAGATCGAAGATGAGATGATTTGTTGAACGAGTTTTCAAGACCGACGACCGAAGATGAAGAACAGTTCGGAAGAATCGAGGAGCGTCCCCAACTTGAAGACCGGTTCAAGGGGCTACTGACGGTGTCCTAGACTAGGGGGTACTCACCACGTCGTCTCCCGATCAGTTAGATTGGGCCGAGGACCCCCATGGCTGTATTCTCATGGGCCAGTTCGGACAGCCGATGACATGCATGAGGAAGATTCCACAAGACTTGGTGATCAAGACGAGGACTCCTCCCCACCGGCGTATTCGACTAGGACTCTTGTTATCCTAGGCCTCTGGTGCATTATATAAACTGAGGCAGGGCTAGTTGATAGATATATGCTAGATCATTATGACATTACTCATTATACCCTTAGGTCTTAGACCACAACATATGATCTCGAGGTAGATCAACTCTTGTAACCCTATATTCATCAAGATCAATCAAGCAGGAAGTAGGGTATTACCTCGATAGAGAGGACCCGAACCTGGGTAAACATCGTGTCCCCTGTCTCCTGTTACCCGTCGATCCATGATCCACAGCTTGGGACCCCCTACCCGAGATCTGCCAGTTTTGACACCGACAATAGGGAAAAACTAGCTTTATGCAAATGATAACCATAGAGCCTCCACCAGCCATATATGCATATAGTTATAGCTGTTACTTGTTCTTTGCTCTATAGTGTTATCTTGCCAGCATATTCCATGTGCTGACCTACACAGGCTGCAACGTATTATGTTGCAGAGTTTTCAGATGAAGAGTAAGGTGCTCTACGTCATTGTCGTGCACTCAGCTATGCCGTTGGAGTTGATGGACTCATTTATCTTCGAAGCTTCCGCTGTTATCTTATTTAGATGGCCTTAAGCCATATTATTGTAATAAGTTCTCTTTTGATACATTCGATGTAATAAGTGTGTGATTGAACTCTGTTATAAATCCTCGAGTACTGTGTGTGTCAGCATTACCGATCCAGGGATGACACTTATGCACAAAGATTTGACCATCTGAGGTCAGGTCGCTACAAGATGGTATCAGAGCGCACGCTGACTGTAGGACGCGACCACTAAGAAAAGCCATAGGACACTCTTCTCTACTCATTTCTGGCTCTTCTCCATTTTCTACTCTATAGATGGCGGACCCAAGGAACAAGTTTGCTCAACCGGATAAAGACACACCTTTTGGACGACACTTGAAGGAAGCCACTAGATACCTGAACATCGGAATACCAAGTTTCACCGGAACCTACACCACCACTTTACCAGAAGAGGAGCGCTGGATGATTCGAGTTCATGTTCCAGGAAGGACGTTCACACCAGTTACGGAGCTCATAGATTTTTCCTTTGATGCACCAACCTGGAGTCTAGGAAAGAGCATGGCAGCCCACATCGCCATGGGACGCGTCGGCGAGGTATACCACAAGGATCTTAAGGACACCATCTACCAGATATGTGGACGCCGAGATGAGCAATGGGAGATGATTTGCACTAGGGGGGATAAATCCATTGCAGCCTACATCCAGGAGTTAAACCAACACATTCGTCGTCAGGAGAACCAGATGTGCGCCAGCATGATCGACATGAAGAAGTTGATGACCAGGAACATGGAGCTAGAAGAGGAACTCAAGTCTACACACGATGGATATGAAGAGGAGATTGCAGTACTACTGGAGAAGAATGAAGACCTGAAGAAGAAGCTAGGAATATTCATGGGAGATCTCGCGCCAGAGGAGGACAACCACCCAGAAGACTACATCATCATCGATGACACCGACTCCGACCCTGATAGTGATGATGATTATGAAGACGAAGCTGGAGCGGATATCATGGAATCTTCCACCGATCAAAATTTCTAGTCGACCACCAAATTATCAGTAGTATTTTCCCCATATATATAGTAATAGTCCAAGTATTTTGTAACAGTAGTTAGATCGTTTGTATGCCCTTGTTTGAATTGAGTGGTCTGATATGAATGTGTTTGTCTCATGTGCATATGGGTAGTGATTTCTCTTTAGACCTCACTCTATTCTAATCTCTCCCCTCTAAACCCATCAGATGCCTCCGAGACGTGACCCCGGATTTGTCTTCCCACCGGAGCTCACTCAGTTGATCCAATGGAAGAATGCCTTTATGCAGTTGCTAGTCCAGAACCAAGGCAACAACAACAACAACAACCCGCCGCCGCCACCCCCAGTTGACAACTTGGCCCATTTTCTGAGGTTGAATCCGCCGGTGTTTTCCAGTAGCACCGAGCCGATTGTCGCTGATGACTGGCTCTGCGGGATTGGAAGGGAGCTGACCACCGCAGGTTGCACAGATACTGAGAAGGTGCGCTTTGTCGCACACCAACTGGATGGACCCGTGGCCTCATGGTGGGAGAATTATACAGTCACGTTCCCCATAGCAAATGTCACTTGGGATCCGTTTCAGCAAGCTTTCTGCACAGCCCATGTCTCAACTGGAGCAATAAGCATGAAGAAGCGTGAGTTTCGCAACTTACGCCAGGGAAATCGTACTATGGCTTAGTACGTGGATGAGTTTAGCAAGTTAGCCCGCTATGCCCCGGATGATGTGGCCACAGATGCCGCAAAGCAGGAGAAGTTTATAAAGGGATAAATGATGAACTTAGTATGCAGTTGATGGTGGCAACCTTTGCTAACTACCAGGAGTTGGTAGACAGGGCCCTTATGATCGAAGGCAAGCAGCAACAGATAGAGAGCCGCAAAAGGAAGTATGGACAGGGGAAGTACAATTCTGGAGCCCAACAGAAGCCTCGTTTTACCCCGAACTCGGGAGGACATACCCATCATAACCAGGGAGGCCATACTCACAATGGAGGAAGCTCACACAACCATAGTGGCCCTAAGAATGGTAATGGGAATGGAGGAAACAACAGACAGAACCGTTCCAACCCCACTACACCCGCCAAGAAGGATCTAAGTCACATTACTTGTTTCAAGTGCGGGAAGGCTGGACACTACGCCACCGAATGTCCTGAAGCAAAGAATGGAAATGGCAATGGAAGTTCTGGGAAGAATCCCAACCCTTTCAACAGAGGACAGGTGAACTACGTTAACGTGGAGGAGGTTGAAGAACAGCCAGATGCGGTTATAGGTAAGTTTTTGATTAAGTCATTTACTGCAATTGTTCTTTATGATACTGGTGCATCGCATTCATACATATCGAGGGGATTTGTGGATAAGTATAAGTTGCCCACCAAAGTTCTTAAGACACCTATGTTAGTAAGCTCGCCAGAAGCGGAGTATATGGCAAGCACAGGATGTTTTCAGATGCCATTGACCATAGGTAGGCGTGTTTTCCCCTCAGACCTAATAATTTTGGAGTCACAAGGATTGATGTAATACTAGGCATGGATTGGCTATCGATGTATGGAGGAAACATCGACTGTGCTAGTAAGTCAATTTTGCTCACCACCCCAGAGGGTAAACGGATCAAGTATGTGTCCCGGCATGCGCCAAGGAGGACTCAAGTAAATTCACTCTCATGAGTTGTTCAGGAGGAAGTGCCTGTTGTGAAGGCTTACCCGGATGTATTTGTAACACCCCGCATGTAACTTTCCATATTTGTAACTCCAACTCTTGCCATTTTCAGCTATGTGTTATGATATTCCCTCCGTGGTCGGGTTTTGTCTTTCGTTTTGCATTTTGCTCATGTCATGCTTTCCATATCATGTCATCATGTGCATTGCATTTGCATACGTGTTCGTCTCATGCATCCGAGCATTTTCCCCGTTGTCCGTTTTGCAATCCGGCGCTCCCATCTCCTCCGGTGCACCCCTCTTGTTTTCTTTCGTGAGAGGGTGTCAAACATTTTCGGAATGGACCGAGGCTTGTCAAGTGGCCTTGGTATACCACCGGTAGACCACCGGTCAAGTTTCGTTCCATTTGAAGGTCGTTTGGTACTCCAACGGTTAACCGGGCATCTGCAAAGTCCTTCTGTGTGTTGCAGCAAAACACCCTCTCTAAACAGCCCAAAACCCACCAAACTCTCTTCTATGCTGTAGGTCGTTCGATCACGATCGTGTGGGCGAAAACCGCACCTCATTTGGACTCTCCTAGCTCCCTCTACCTATAAATAGGCATCTCTCCTGAAAAACGTTCGCAGATGAAACCCTAACTTCGTCCCCGCCGCGCCGCCGGACGAAAACGTCCACCGACGGACACGTCCGTCTTCCACCGCCGCCGCCACGTGTCGTCTCCGGGTTCGCCGCGGCCCGCGCCCGTACGCCGCGGCCCGCCAGGCCCGCCGCCGGCCCCGCGGGCGCGCGCGCCTCCGCCGCCCGACCGCCCGCTCCCGTGCGCCGCCCGCCGCCCTCACCGCCTCCGCCGCTCCGCCGCCCTCCGTCGCGGCCGCCGCCCGAGCCGGCGAGCCCCGCCAGCGCCTCGCCGACTCCGCCTCTCCGCCCCTCGTCGCCCGCGCCTCCTCGCCGTCCCCCTCGTCCTCCCTCGCGCTGGCAACCTCGAACCTCCGGCGAGCCCGAGCCCGAGAACCCAAGCCTCGATCCGATCTGGGTCAAACCTAAGGTTGACCGAGTACCCCCCGAATTTTCCTAAGTTTTTGCAATTTTCACATTATATGCGCATGTTTATTATTGCATAACTCTCTGCATATAGCTCCGTTTCGCGCGTGTAATATGTCAAATTGTTCGCCTCGTGATGCTCTACATTTTGTTCAATTGAACCATGTTCATTAGAGGCCATCTTGATGCCCAAATCTCTGTTGCAAGAGAGTTAGTTGCTGTTATCTACTGGTTCTTAGCAGAACTTGGAGATTTGTTATTTTTGTAACTTTTAATCTGTGCATCTTATGGGCATGAGCTCTACATGTGTTTTGTTGTATGCCATGCCATCTTTCCAGTGATGTATGACATGTATTTTTGTGATCTCTATGGTGACTAGCACAAGCATGCAAACTAGGCCCCGTAATGTTTCTGATTTCAGGGACTCAGTGATTTCTCCAAGTCCTTGTCTGCTGTTATTTTGTTGCCATGTAAACTTGATGCTACAGAGAGATACATGCATATTTTGGAGATGTTCAGTAAGGATGTTTTGTAGACATTGTTGTAATTGATCTATTCCTGCCATTTTTTGCAATTATGGAGTGCCATAGCATGACTCAATCTTGCTCTACTTTTGCTATAAAATATTTCTGGCAGATTCTTAACATGATATTCATTTTTTGCCAAGCTTGTTGTAGTTGATCCATACATGCTATGCATTTGTTCTTGCCATGGATAGCTTCATAAACATGCCATCTTGCTGTAGGTATGCTTGTTTTGTCATGCATTGCTTTGTGGTGAGTGCATCAAGCTCACCTAGATGCCCTCTTAATGTCTGTTTCTCCCATGCTCTGTTTTCTGCTGTTAATGAAACTTGCTATGTTTACATGGTTGCCATCATATCTTCTGGTCCTTTTTGGCTTATGGTAAGTAAGGTACTTTTGTCATATGCATTCAGTAGAATACTTCCATGCCTTGTTTTGCCATGTTAACTTCCTGTAGCATGTTGATTTCGTGATCTGAACATTGCTACCTGATGCTGTTTTCTGCCATGTCCAGTAATTTCACCAAGTCTGTGAACCTGTTATCTTTTGTACTTTTGTCATGCTTGTTTGAGCTTGATATGTTGTGATCTAGCCGTAGGTCAGTGTTCATCTTTTGTCAATAATCTCCTGTAGATTACTGCCATATGCTTTGTTGCTATTTTGGAGTGCTGTAGCATGGTTTCTTGATGTATTCTAAGTGCTATCTTGCTGTTAATCGCAGATTCATGTCATTCTTGTTTTGCTTGCCATTTGCAAACCGTGCATCCGTTTCCGGTGATCTTTATATCGATTTCGACCGAAATCATCTCATCTTTCCAGTGGCATGCTTGGTTTGCCAAGTTATTGCCTTGTTCATCATTTTTCTTCCGGAGCACGCATATGCATCGCATATCATATCTTGCATATCATACATATTTTGCATCATGTTGCTTGTGCATTTCTCGTGGTTGGTTGTGGTTCCGTTGCTTGTGTTCTTGTCTTGGGTAGAGCCGGGAGACGAGTTCGTGAACGAGGAACATATTGAGCACGCTTACGAGGATCAAGCTTTCGACAACTCTGAGAACCTTGCACGCAAGATGACCACCCCTCGAAATCACTTCTATCTTTGCTTTGCTAGTTGTTCGCTCTATTGCCATGCTGCGCTACCTATCACTTGCTTATCATGCCTCCCATATTGCCATGTCAGCCTCTAACCATCCTTTCCTAGCAAACCGTTGTTTGGCTAAGTTACCGCTTTTGCTCAGCCCTTCTTATAGCGTTGCTAGTTGCAGGTGAAGTTGAAGTTTGTTCCATGTTGGAACATGGATATGTTGAGATATCACAATATCTCTTATTATATTAATGCATCTATATATTTGGTAAAGGGTGGAAGGCTCGACCTTATGCCTGGTGTTTTGTTCCACTCTTGCCGCCCTAGTTTCTGTCTTACCGGTATTATGTTCCTTGAGTTTGCGTCCCTTACGCGGTTGGGTGATTTATGGGACCCCCTCGACAGTTCGCCTTGAATAAAACTCCTCCAGCAAGGCCCAACTTTGGTTTTACCATTTGCCACCTAAGCCTTTCCCCCCGGGTTTTCGCGAGCCCGAGGGTCATCTTTATTTAAACCCCCGGGCCAGTGCTCCTTTGAGTATTGGTCCAACCTGTCAGTCGCCGGTGGCCACCAGGGGCAACTCTGGTCTAGCCTACCGGAAGCTTGGACAATCCGGTGTGCCCTGAGAATGAGATATGTGCAGCTCCTATCCGGATTTGTTGGCACATTCGGGTGGCTTTGCTGGTCTTGTTTTACCATTGTCAAAATGTCTTGTAAACCGGGATTCCGAGACTGATCGGGTCTTTCCGGGAGAAGGTTTATCCTTCATTGACCGTGAGAGCTTATGATGGGCTAAGTTGGGACACCCTTGCAGGGTATTATCTTTCGAAAGTCGTGCCCGCGGTTATGAGGCAGATGGGAATTTATTAATGTCCGGTTGTAGAGAACTTGTGACTTGACCCAATTAAAATACATCAACCGTGTGTGTAGCCGTGATGGTCCCTTCTCGGCGGAGTCCGGGAAATGAACACGGTTTGAGTTATGAATGACGTAAGTAGGAGTTCAGGATCACTTCTTGGTCATTACTAGATGACGACCGTTCCGTTGCTTCTCTTCTCGCTCTCTTTTGCGTATGTTAGCCACCATATATGCTTATTGCCGCTGCAGCTCCACCTCATTACACCATCCTTTCCTATTAGCTTAAATAGTCTTGATCTCGCGGGTGTGAGATTGCTGAGTCCTCGTGACTCACAGATTCTACCAAAACAGTTGCAGGTGCCGACGATGCCAGTGCAGATGATGGGATAGATCTCAAGTGGGAGTTCGATGAGGAACATGGTCGTTACTATGTGTCTTTTCCTGATGATCAGTAGTGGAGCCCAGTTGGGGCGATTAGGGATCTAACATTTGGGGTTATCTTATTTTCATTTGGATCTTGACCGTAGTCGATCTATGTGTGTATTTTGGATGATGTATGGATTATATTCATGTATTGTGTGAAGTGGCGATTGTAAGCCAACTCTTTATCCCATTCTTGTTCATTACATGGGATTGTGTGAAGATGACCCTTCTTGCGACAAAACCACTATGCGGTTATGCCTCTAAGTCGTGCCTCGACACGTGGGAGATATAGCCGCATCGTGGGCGTTACAGTATTTCCAGAGGAATTACCAGGCATGCCACCAGATCGAGACATAGAATTTTTAATAGAGTTATTGCCAGGCACCAGACCAATATCGAAGAGACCGTATTGGATGCCCGCTAATGATCTGGAGGAAATTAAGAAGCAGATTAAAGAGTTATTGGAGAAAGGTTACATTCGACCAAGTTCATCATCATGGGGAGCCCCAGTGCTCTTAGTTGAGAAGAAGGATGGATCTTTGAGAATGGTTGTTGATTATCGGGCTTTTAATGAAGTGACGATCAAGAACAAGTACCCACTATCGATGATCAATTATTTGTTTGGCCAGCTGCAGGGAGCCAAAGTATTCTCCAAGATCGGTCTTCGATCAGGATACCACCAGCTGAAGATCCAAGAACATGATAGACCCAAGACAGCTTTTACCACAAGGTACGGGCTATATGAGTACATGGTCATGTCTTTTGGATTGACTAACGCCCCTGCCTATTTTATGAGTATGATGAACAAGGTGTTCATGGAGTTCTTGGATAAGTTTGTTGTGGTGTTCATTGATGATATTTTAGTATACTCGAAGAATGAAGAGGAACACAAGGAGCATTTGCGTTTAGTTCTCGAGAAGCTCAGGGAACATCAGCTATACGCCAAGTTCAGCAAATGTGAGTTTTGGTTGAAGGAAGTTGGATTTCTTGGACATGTTTTATCAGGAGAAGGTATAGCAAAAGACCCTACCAAGGTTCAGTCTGTCACTGAGTGGTTGGCACCCACCTCAGTAGGAGAGATCCGCAGTTTTCTGGGACTCGCAGGATATTATAGGAGGTTCATTGAGAATTTTTCCAAGATTGCGAAACCCATGACGGAGTGGTTGAAGAAGGACACCAAGTTCAAGTGGACCGAGGAATGTGAGGCCAGTTTTCAAGAGTTGAAGAAACGGTTAGTTACAGCCCCAGTGCTAATTCTTCCGGATATACGCAAGGATTTCCAAGTTTACTGCGACGCTTCTCGCCTAGGACTTCAAGGTGTACTTATGCAAGACGGAAGAGCTGTTTCATATGCCTCACGTCAGCTTCGACCTCATGAGTTGAATTATGCCACGCATGATTTGGAGTTAGCAACCATAGTGCATGCGCTCAAGACCTAGAGACATTTTCTTATTGGAAACCATTGTGATGTATACATGGATCATAAGAGTTTGAAGTATATTTTCACACAGAAGGAGCTGAATCTCAGACAGAGGAGATGGTTGGGGCTCATAAAGGATTATGATATGAAGTTGCATTATCATCCCGGAAAGGCCAATGTTGTAGCAGACGCTTTGAGCCGTGAGAGTTATGTCAATACCCTCGTAAGCGGAGGATTATCGCAGGAGTTAGTCGACGATCTCAAGGAACTTCGTTTCGAGATAGTTCCAAGAGGTTTTGTTGCAGCAATGGAGGTTCAGTCTACATTATTGGGAAAGATTCGAGAAGCTCAGAAAGAGGATAATGAAATTGCTGAGATAAGGAGAAGATGAGCAAAGGAAAAGCCAAGGGTTTTCGTGAGGATGAGCATGAAACTTTATGGTTTGAGGATCGTGTATATGTGCCCAATAATGCGGAGATCAGGAAGTTAATACTTCAGGAGGCTCATGACTCGCCATACTCGATTCACCCTGGAAACACCAAGATGTATTTGGATTTGAAGGAACGTTTCTGGTGGATAAGTATGAAGAAGGATATTGCCGAGTATGTAGCAGTATGTGATGTATGTCAGAGAGTTAAAGCAGAACATCAGAAGCCAGTAGGATTACTTCAGCCTATGCCGATACCCGAATGGAAGTGGGATAAACTTGGCATGGATTTTATCACTGGATTACCTAGGACACGATCGGGATATGATTCTATCTGGGTAGTAGTTGATCGCTTGACCAAAGTGGCTCACTTTATCCCAGTGAAAACTACTTACACGAGCGCGAAGTTGGCCAAGATATATATGACCAGGATCGTATGTCTGCATGGGGTTCCGAGGACCATCGTATCAGATAGAGGAACACAATTTACCTCGAAGTTTTGGAATCAGCTGCACCAGACTTTGGGTACCAGGCTAGAGTTCAGTATAGCCTTTCATCCACAGACAGATGGACAGACCGAGAGAGTCAATCAGATTCTGGAGGACATGTTGAGAGTTTGTGCGCTAGATTATGGATCTAGTTGGGATGATAATTTGCCTTACACAGAGTTCTCATACAACAATAGTTATCAGGCTAGTTTGAAGATGGCACCTTTCCAAGCTTTGTATGGAAGAAGGTGCAGGACACTGTTAATGTGGGATGAAGTAGCACTACAAAAAAATACACTTCCGTGATGATACGTGTTTGTCACAGTAGGTCGCGTTTTCTGTCATGCATGTACATCCATGACAAATTTATGACAAAATCAAGATAGTCATACCTGTGTTGTCGTAGAAGTGTTCCATGACATTGCCAAAATTATCGTCACGGAAGTGTCCACTTCCATGATGATAAATCGCGCGTCACAGAAGTGCTTTCGTCAAGGGTGACCGACACGTGGCATCCACCATAACGGAACGCCGCTAAGCTATCGGGTCGGGTGTTGGATCCGATAACCCATTAACAGCCCCGACCAATGGGGATTTTCCACGTGTAAAATCATCATTGGCTGGAGGAAACACGTGTCGGCTCACCGTTGGGACAGATGTCATCCGCTCATTGGACCGAAGGCGCCTATGATACGGTGACACGTGGCACGGCCCAACAAAGGCCCATTCCTGTGAAAAGGCCGGCCCGTTTGACTTGGTCAAAAGGTGGCGGGCCGGCCCACGGAAAGCCTGTTAACGGCCTGTTCGCATATAGCCCATTTACAGCCCGCTAACCCAGGGCCCGTTACGCCCTATCCGAATTAGGCCCAGTAGCGTCATCTGGGCCGTCCAATATGATTCAACCCGTTTTAACTTCCGGCCCATGTGTGGACCATGACTTCTTTCGGCCCATATGAGGACCTTTGTAACTCTTGGCCCATTAACGGCCCGTGGTGAAACTGGCCCGTAATGAACAGTGTATCACTTTATACCCATTAACGGCCCGTTATTCCATTGGGCCGTTTCTAGCCCAAGTTATCTTTCGGCCTTCTCAGGGCCCATTGATTCTTGGGCTCATTTGCAGCATTCGGTTACATACGGCCCGTTACTGTCATTTTCTGCTTGTGGGCCAAATTCAGCCCGTCGTTACAGTCGGCCCGTTTGCGGACCGTTAATACGTTGGGCCGTTTTCATGTCAAAAAAAACCCGTTGGGCTGTTTTCATAGAGTAATCAAATACGGCGTATTAACGGCCCGTTATGGTCCACGAATAGTACGGCCCATGATTGGCGAAATGATGATACGCCCCGTAGAAGGCCCATGGATCCTACAGCCCATATGAGGCCCATGGATAGTATGGCCCGTAGAAGGCCCATGGATCGTACTGCCCGTAGAAGGCCCATGGACCCTACGGCCCATAGAAGGCCCATGGACCCTAAGGCCCGTATAGAAGGTCGATGGATCCTACGGCCGGACGAAGGCCCATGGATCATACGGCCTGTAGGAGGCCCATAGTTACAACAGTCTGTGTGTTGCCATGATTATTTTGGCCTAGTTACCAAAAATAGGCTATTGTGGCCACTAGAAAAAAACAGAAAAAGAACTGAAGTGACTACAAGCAAACAACTAAACAAGACAATAAGGAAATAAATAAGCAAGCAATTAACGCTAGCCTATTACCGCTATTACACATATTACATCCACTGGGCATCAAAGTTCGCCACCAGTGCAAATATAGGGAACAAAGTAGCACATTACATACACTGGCCGTCAAAATTGGCCACCAGTGCAAATAAACGCGGCAGCAAAACAAGAGCATAACTGAAACAACTTCAGAAGAGATCAAGAAACGTTATCCTGGGTATCCACCATGCTGGCAATAAGCTTAGCAAGCTGATTAGCTTTGTCCTGTTTGGCGCTAAATCCTCCAATGCTTGCTGTTGCACCTGAAAGTATGCATCTGAATGCTCCAGGGACTTCCGCAGTCCTTCCGCTTCTTGTCGCAGCACAGCTGATCGATGTCTTTCAGCTTGTAGTTGAGACTCAAGAAACCGAACTGATTTAGACAGTGAGTTTGAATAGCTTGTGCAAGCGGTAGTGGCCAGTAACTCGAACACTAAACCAAGACAGGACTTTGGGGTTGTCTCGCTGTCTTCAAGATAGTCTTCCTTAGCTGTTTTATCAGCTTTGTTGGAGACCAACAAGGATGTGTCACTATCCTGAACCTTATCTGCATTACTTCCTTTACCATTGCTTAATAAGGCACTCTTCCCCAATATTCTGTCAGCATTCTAAAAGAAGAAACAAGCAGACACATAACAAGTTTAGCATGTACTAGTATATGAAACTCATTTTGGTGAACCAGTTCATTAGTAAGGTGGACAGGATTAAACTACCAAGTCTTCTATTGCCAAGTACTAGTACATAATAAAAGCATCAAACAAACATATATCTATGTCCTATGGTCACTGCATTGTCTTGCCAAATCAAAATAGAGACACGGTTCAAATCATATCAGTTCAAGACAAAGCAGCAGTGAAAGAATACAAAGCGTGGGAAACTACACGGCACAACAAGATTTCAGATGGGTACCACGGGTCTACATGTACAACAACACTATTGGCTCTGTTGTGATGCTAGTAATGTGCATGATATGAAAGTCAACTGTATACACAATTGAAATTGAAATCAACAGAGCTATTGATAAGAGCAAACCTGTTAAAGAAACATGCGTGAACATACCTGCTGTGCCATTGGAGTTTCGATTGGATCCTTCAATTTACAAATAAGTTTGTATGAGTAAATACAGTGATACAAGAGCAAAGCAATCATAGTTAAAAAAAGGTGTTCCTAAGCGAGCGCTTAAGCGCGCCTAGGCTCTAGGCGTTGGCAAAATGCATTGCGCATAACTACGCATAATCTGTGCATAACTGCGCATAAGCATGCGCTTTGGTCAGTAAAGCGCAAGGCGGTGGCAAAACGCACAATTAACGCCTAGCGCTTTTTTGAACTATGATAGCAATGGAATCTTAAATTAGAACAGTTGTTCTTCAGGTTTAGGCACTTGTTCTACATGAACAGAGTACAGTAAGATGCAAGAATATAATACTTAAAAATACAAAATGAGCTCATAGACCTTACCACATTCTTGGTTCGGGACCAGTACAGAACAAGGCGTTCCCAGTCATCGTCCAGTAAATGTGTCTTAGGAGAACGTAAGGGAATTTGATGAGTTTCTTTGCCGGTGAAGTACGTTTTCTTCAGGTAATTCCGATACTGCCACCAAGCATTCTTGAAGATAGCAGAGGTATTAGCACAGGTTACCTCATCCTGAGTTTCCAAATTGGTCCTTCTCTATAGAGAAAAATGGGAAAATTCGCTGTATTATAACCATCATGGAGGTAGGATGTATGGGACGAAGCAAAGTAATTGCCATGAATAACATTACTTACACATAACTCCTGGACAAACACCTGCAACTGGCATTTTCCTTCATCTTCAGTATAATATTTCCAAGATGGGAAGATACGCACATACGATTTAACAACATCAAATGCGATAGATGCTAAACTACGACTAGCTGGTTGTGCTTCCTCCACAGGAATAGGCGTACTAACTTGTGGAGTTGGGGTTCGCCGTGATAGTACTGGCCCTTTGGGCACTGGAGCTGCCTTACTAACTGCTCTTGTTTGGGAGCTCTATGGTGGAGATGGTGATGTGTCAACAGGAACTGGGTTACTATCGGCTGGGGTTGGGGTTAGATTGGGTGAAGCCGGTTCTCTGTCCATCGCAGTAGGGGTACAATCTGCGAGAGTTTGGGTTATGTGTGGTAGGGCTGGTTCTTGTGCATGTACAACCGGGGTGCTATCTCCACCAAGAGGTAGCACTGTTTTATTTGAAGACCGTGTTTTTAGTCCGCTAGATACTGGCATCACCCGCTCCAATTCAAATGGCTGATAAATAGGAAACATAGTTGAATGTACAGACATTATATGAGAGACAGATGCAATAGATAGTGTGGAAAAAAGAGGGCATGAAATAGTTGACATGTATATTGTTTAACTAAAATGGATAGCATGACATAATTTCACATAAATGATGTCTATCTAAACTGGATAGCATAGCATAACATAATTCAAAGATATGATGAATAACTAAACATGATCGCATGACATAATTCACCTACATGTTATCTAAGTAATCAGGATCGCATCATTTAATTCACATATGTGATTTATATGCTAAACAGAGGGCATTCAATATGATGTCTGAACTAAGAACATGGTGTTGAATATTGTGTATATGATGTCTAAACTATGCAATGCAAGGCACCGTATGCATGATATGAGCAGTATAACCATGCCAAGTTAGAGCATACACCTCAGTGGGGGAATAGGACTGGTCATCTGTCTCTCAATCCATCTCTGACGAGCTATCGGGACCCAACAAGAGATCTGCTTCGACAGGTAGCACTGTCTGCTCTGAAGGCCTTGTTTTCACTCCAGATTTTTCCATCTCCCACCCAAATGGCTGATTCACAGGAAGAGTAGTTTAATGTACAAACATTGTCGACAAATGGAAATGTAATGAAGAAAAGGATGGGCAAGATATCATTCAAATATATGATGCCTGGTTAAACAGGATGGCATTGCACATTTCACATATATTATGGCTGGCTAAAAGACATGAGACTGCATAATTCCCATATATGATATAGAAACTAAACAGGTGGCATTACAGAACATGTCTAAACTAAGCAGATGACATATATGATGTCAAAAGTAGGCACTGCAAGGCAACATATGCATGATATGACTAACATCATCATGCCAAGGTAGAGCAAACACCTTGGGGGTAAATAGGAGTGGTCAGCGGCGTCTGAATCTGCCTCAGAACAGATATCTTCCTATGGATTACAATCTGGAGAGGGGTGGGGAGGGTTTGCCATTGAACCCACCATGGAGCGATGTCTGCATGACATTGTATTGCCGCGCAAAACTCTTCTCTTTTTCTCTACATGTTCAGCATGACTGTGTACAATATCTGACATGCATACGAAAAAAATATGGTGAGATTATGTAAGGAGAGCATGCAGAAATTTAGAGTGATGGTAACAACCAGTGGATCGACGTTTTTCCGTTGAACCAAAATAGCCCTAATGGATCGACGTGAATGTATAGTAATAAGTGATGCAACAAGTGTACAACCTCTTTGCCGTAGCCATGTCGACCTCAGCATCATTGGGTTGGTCGCTGAAGCAGTTGAGGCAGAGGTGGTTGTCGGAGGTGTGGAGGAAGATCTAAGGAATCTGTAGACGGCGTCCAGGGCACTGCTGTGTTGTGATGGATCGTTCTGTCGTTGGAGCAGCTCCGGTGAGCCGTAAGACGTCAAGGCTGAAGCAGCACAAGACAGAAATCGTCAATCTCAAGTGGGATTCTAATAGCATCTCCAATAGATGATGTAAAATGGACGTAAACTTAACATCACCAAAAACCACCTGACTACAACAGATGAGGTAAAAACTGTTGACTCTGAACTTAACTGTCGAAACTGAAATTTACTGTGGAATCTGAATGCTACTATCGAAACTGAACGCAATGGTAGCAGAGAGGCACTTGACATGTAGTTTAGGGAGGGCCTGCAGTTCATCTTCAACCTGCACCCCCTGAGCCGCCAGCCACCACCGGCCGAACCGCCGGCCCCAGCGCCGCCTCGCCGCCCCGAAACAACTCGCCACCGCCGCCCCGGCCAGCCCTCTAGGCCCCCCGCCCCCACCCTGAACCCTAAGATAGATAGTGGGGTACCTCTCCGGCGATCCCCCGTCCCCGCTGCGGGTGGTTCGTCCTTAACTCCGGCGAGCCCCCCAACCCCTGAAAATCGACTGACCCAAAAGTCGATTCAGTTGACTGAAGTGTGGCTTAATCGGAGCAGAGTAGCAGCACGAGCGAGGGGGAGAGCAGCAGCAGCAGCTGGGCGAGCGAGCGATCGAGCGAGAGCCGGAGCAGCAGCAGCAACGCGAGCGAGCGAGATCCGGAGCAGCAGCAGGAGATCCGGCTGGTATGGACGCCGCCGCCGAAGGGGCCTCGCACTGGGGGAGAGCCGCCGTGGAGATGTCGCCCGCGGCGCCGGCTTCAAGGTAGCCGCTCCATGGGGGTGCGGGATGGAGCACCGTCGGCGCCGGGAGGTCGAGTTAAGGAGAAGGTGCGATGCGATGAGTGTACTACCTCTTTGGTGGTGCCGAGTAGGCCTCGGCTTCGTCCGAGGAGTCGGTGAGGATGCTGCGGTTCCGATGGAGCAGGTTAAGGTGGCGCTGTGCGGATGGAGCAGCCGCGATAGATGAGGCGATTATCGAAGCAGCTCCTTGGAGGTGGAGGACGGGGCGGCTGAACCGGCGGGACAGCGAGATGGATGACGGATCCTCATTCGGGGAGGTGGACGAGGGACGTCGAGCTGTTGCGGTGGACGACGTCGTCGGGGAAGAGGCTCCGGCTGGGCAGCGATGACGTGGCGGACGAAGGAGGGTGGGGTTTCGTTGCTGGAGCGGAGAGGTTATGGCGGCCTGGGATTTCGAATGGCGAAAAGGGGGCGATGGGAGGGGGTGAAGCATGACTTAGGGACGCGCTTGTCCAAAATGTAGGGTGTGTTACAAAAGTAACCCCCACCGATTTGAACTAGCGGCCCTTTCGGCTCAGGGTTAGAAGGGGGATTTCGCGTGTCGGGATTTGGCAGCTGGAGGGAGTTTTCGCGCGCGTTGTAATTTCAGGATAGCAAGGCGCGAGTTGTGAAGGCGCCAGTTTTGGGAGCACGATATCTGAATTTTCGGGATATAACAAGACGCGGGTTGAATTTTAGGGACAAGCCCAACGTGTAGTAATATTGTACTTGTACGTACCAAATCAATTCGCACTTCCCTCAACCAAAAAGAAAACAAAAAAAAATAAAACTATTCACACCACACAAAGAGAGAGTCTTGCCCCGTTTTACTATACAAATGCTATTCAAAGCTACTCCCTCCTTCCATCTATATAGGGCCTAATGCGTTTTTCGATGCTAACTTTGACCAAATATTAGAGCAATGATATATGACATGCAACTTACACAAAGCACACCGTTAAATTCGTCTGTGAAAGGTTCTTTCAATGATATATTTTTCACATTGTGCATGTCATGTACTATTAATCTTGTCAATAGTCAAAGGCGGTCTTAAAAATCTCATTACGCCCTATATAGATGGAAGGAGGGAGTATGAATCCATGTTATGTCCGATTAAATTTTTTCGCTTGCTGTATAATGCATGTAACCTACTCATACCAACATTTTAGTGCATTCCAAATGTCTATACTACCGCTGCAATTCGAACTAAATTTGAATTCGTTTCTCTATTTCAATAAGAATCTACAATCATGATTGTTGCCAACTTCAACCATCATAGTTTCCTTTCTATCCGCCAGATATAAATCAGACGGCCTATAATGCAGGATGGCAGGCACACCATCATCAACAACTCTGTTTTTTGTAAGAGTAGAGATAAAATATATTAAATGTAGTATAACATGTTCATAACCACACCATGTGTATCACCGTTATATATATTCACACATGCGTCGGTTTGAAACACTATGATAAATTCTTCAAATATCCGAATTCGCTTTTTATAATGAAGTATATATGATCTCTATTCGTCTTTTACACCCACACAACCCTCTTATCTTTGTAGCTAGCGCTAACTTTCTCTTGTGCATGCACACGCCCGCATCCCTCTCACCCTCCCTCAGCATTATCTAGCTCCATCGCGCAAATTCGTCTTTTCACTTTAGGTCGTTCACCCACGGTGTGTGTAGGCCCCCCAGCTCCTTCTTTACGGCACACATCGATCGATATGCCTCTCTAGCCAGGTGTGCCTAGCACAAACACAAGCTTCCCCTGTTCTCTTGTCACCGTCCATGCCTCACTCCCACCTCTCTTTTCATCGTTCTCATACTCGCACACTCCTCCCCCCTCGATATAGTATGCCTCTCGTACCACCTCCTACATGCATCCCTCTCTCTCTCTATCCTTCTCCTCGTGCCTCATTTTCTTCTAACACACACATGCATGTATACTGATCGATCTCCCAACATATACCTAGATCGACTTTAACTACCCCCCCATCGATCGACGTACCTCACAAGTTATGTCTCTCCTTTCTCTAACAAAGGGCGATTGATCTTCCTATGTAGTTAGGTCTGCTTACCATAGCCACATCGTCCCCCCTCATCATTCGTGCATGCCTCCTGACCCGTCTCTCACACGCACGTGCATAGACAACAAGCAGCCATCTCCACTCTTATTGATATTGCGGGCGTGCCCTCCGTTTGTCTAGCAAGCCTATCCCACCATTTGTTAGAAGCAACTCTACTACCACCCCCTCCAACACTCTAGCTCTGTCTCTCTCCCAACCTTATTCCTCTCCTGCACATATGCATGGATGCCGATCAATCTCCCTTAATACATGAGGCAGATTGATCTCCTTAATACATGAGGTAGGCCTCTCTCCTCCTCCACACATATACCAGCCATTGTACCTCTATAGTTAATTGGGCCTCCCTCTTCCCCCACCACACACCGATAGTCGAGTGCTGCAGGTAGGTATCCATGCCACAGAGACAAATTGCACATGTCCCATCTCACGTTCCAGTAGGCCAGCCACTCTATATCTTTGACGTGGGCACACACAAATTCGATGGCACTCTTTATCGATCGCGCGCGCACACACACACACACATCATCCCTCTCTTCGATTCTATGGACACCTCAAGCCGATGATACCTCCACTCTCTTCTCGTGGATCGCCCCCTCTATATATATGTTATATCCAGGACTCTATTTCACACACATTGCATATGTTACATTTTTTTGATTGACCCCCCCCCCCCAAAAAAACTCTCAAGAACCCACACACTATATCTCTCTAGGTTTGTATCTCTCTCACACAACCCCATGTAGGTGGTGTACGTATACAAGAAGAGAATAGGTGCACCGTGCACGTACTCACGCTTCGTGCCCAGTCACACCCGCGTGGGTACACGGTGGAGCTCATTTCTTTACGAAATGGCAGTCCACGTGCTAATTTGAACGCCTGTAGCGGTTGTTTACCTAGGGAGGTCGTGTACCACGCGTGCATGAAACAAAGTTCGACTTGACGCGTTGCCGTGTTATTTTTTTAAATAATGTTATAGCGCTCAATGGCACGTACACAGAATATAACACGATTTTTATGGAGAAAAAGGTAGTCCGCTCACTATATACAATGGAGCCTGTCTGCCTGGTTTGTCGCTCTTCAGAGTATCTCACACAAGGCTGCGATGGCCTCTCTCTCACCGTTGGTCACTGATCCGGCCGCATCCCGTCCGCCGGGGGAAAGGGAGTGCGGTGGCCTCTCTCTGTCTCATCGTTGGTCACTGATCCGGCTGCATCCCGTCCGCCGGGGGAAAGGGAGGAAGTGCATCGTTTCTCCGTTTGACGGCGCCGAGGCAGCACGTCCCGATCTGCGGTACACGCCGTTCTCTCTGACCAAGCTCCGGCGCGGCAGGGCCTACGCCACCTGCTCGCAGATTCCGCCTTGGCCTTGCTCCACCTGCTCACCTAGTTACATCCCGACGACCTCCAGGTATCCCCTCCGGCCTTGCTCCACTGCCCGTCTTCCCACGTTGCTGCATGTGGATCTTCCATAGTTCTTTGCCCAAAATGTAGCTCGTCCGGCGTACTTTCCATATTGCATTCTCGTCCTCACACCATTTTAGACAAACACAACCGTGTTGTTATCTTCCCTTAGGACAAGGAATATGCTTCTTTTTTGTCGTCGCATGTGTCATCAACTGTTATTGGCCAGTAATTGTTTCCTTTCTACTCATTGCTCTTGCGACCTTTTGGTGAACTGCACAAATCACTTTTTTCTTAGGAGTGTTTTGTGCAGTTGTACTAAAATGTCACACCGGCAACGTCTCTATATTTCAGTGCGACTGCACATAGGGAGATTGGTTTTGCTCTATCCTCCTAATCCAACTCCGAGCCTAATCTTCTCCAACTAGTTAGTCTTAAGAGAGACTGCAAAGGTGACCGGCTTCTATTTGTGTGTTTATTGTTTCATCAGCGGTCCTCTATTATCGTAATCACACTTAATATCTTTGGAACAGGGACGCTCAGCTCTATTTTAGTGGAACTGCACAAAATGATCGGAATGTTGCATGCTCCAGACAGCTACTTTTTGTCCCAACATGCCTTGTTGATTTAGACAGAGCTGGGGGGACGTTGCTGCCAATGAAAGCATGGATCAATTTTAATTTAACACCTTCTCACAACTCTGTCTTCAGTTGTGATGTAATTATTAGCTCTGATCTGCTAATAATTGACATGCATTAGCAAGGAAGTTAGTTTTTTATTGTTTCCGAAAGAGCATCGATGGCAAGACGCGCAAAACAAAAGCTGAAAGCTCACACCATTGCACAATTTCATGTCGCTGGAAAATTATTTGTATAGTACGTCAATTATGTAAACAAATGATGGAAGCTTGATAGCATTGCCAGAAGCCTCTTCATCATCCGGGTCCATGTGCCATGCACAAAATTATACTCCTTCGTTCCTAAATATTTATCTTTTTACAAATTTCAAACGGGCATATTTTAGAGTGTAGATTCACTCATTTTGCTTCGTATGTGTACTCCCTCCGTTCCTAAATATTCTATTCGTCTTTCTAGAGATTTCAACAAGTGACTACATAAGGAGCAAAATGAGTGAATCTACACTCTAAAATATGTCTATATACATCCGTATGTGCCAGTCCATTTGAAATCTCTAAAAAGACAAATATTTGAGTAGTCACTCGTTGAAATCTCTAGAAAGACAAATACTCCAGAGTATATTTAAGAACCGAGGGGGTAGTGCACAACCGCATGGGAGACTCAGCCCGGTCGTTGCGCCGCATTAATAGTGAGTAATGAGCAGTCAAATCATAAGCCCCACCTTTCCCACTGTAAGTTGCTCTGAAGAAGCAACCATCAATACGCTCTTCTTTGAATCCGCTCATACTACTCCATCCATCACTGTTTATACAGCGCGCTTCAGAAAAAAGAAAAAAAATCTGTGGGACCAAGGCGACTAGTGATCGGCCTGAAAAATAGCATTGGTAGTTATAGCACGGCGTCTATTACTAGAGGGAATAATGCGTACACACATGCATGCAGTGCTTCCACCCCGGGTACACACATGCATGCACTTACTCCACGCCGTAGTAGTACAGTACATGGAGAGAAAATTGTGGACTTGATTGCGGTTACCACGCCCTAATTAATTGAGCATTAAACCAAACGCGTCTAAAGTCTCTCTGGTGGTGGAAATGCATTGAGAGAAATGCATCATAATGAAGCGCGCCCTGTAAACTGTGACGGAGGGAGGAGTAGTATGAAGATGCAAAACCAAGTACGCGTATGGCCAGTCGGTCAACGCACCTCCTCTTGGCATATCACTGACATGTGGGACAGGAGTGTGAGCAAACCGATATCAATTGGCAGCAAAGAGCCAACCCGCCGTTCCTTGAGAAAGACGAGGAGCGAGAACACACAGACGGGCTCGCACGGAGGCCAAGATATATTCGAGCATGGTTGGTTGATCGATATCATTCATTACATGTTGGGCTGCCGTTTTCCGCCCTTCTCCGGAATAAACGTGTACTTTATCAGAGATAAAAAAATAAGAGTACAGACGCTCCACCATGCGGTTCTAGTAGTAGTACTACTCGTACTACTGCGCTTGGCTCTTCGCCTCTTCGTGAAGTTGAACAATGATGGTACTCCGCATGTTGGGTACTACAGTGTATGCCTCTGATAACCTGACACCGAATGGACTGATGCATGTCCACCGAGGGTAGGTTGCATTAGTCAAAAGGCGTAAGCGAGCTTCACCTTGTCCTGCAAGCTTCTCCTCGTTCTGCGAGTTGACAGGACACACCAAAAAGTAGTGCTAGTCCATACTCCCTCCTTTCCGGTTAATATGGCTTAATCTTTTTTGCGGTTAAATGAGAGAGCTTTATTCATATATAAGCATTCTTAGGACGATCAGCCAAGACACTGGTCACTAGGAAGCGAGGTACCCCGCAAAAAAAGAAGTAGGAAGTGAGGTGTTTCATCAAGCCAGCTCTCGGCCACATTCAAAGTGCAGCAAGCACGGTTTGCACGAAGATGCGCCGCAAGGTTTGCTGACCTATTTACATGCTAAATAACAAAAAAAGAGGAAATATTACCGAGCGCTACTATTTGTAACAGGATATGAGCCAGAATTAAGCTAGAATTGTGGCGAGTGTTCCATGCAATCAACTTCCATTATCACATGCGAGAACCCTCGAAGAGAACCAAATGTGTTGAAGATTGCTTTATCACATTTTAAAATTATAATAAGAGTGCAGACGCTCCTCCATCCGGTTCCTAGTACTAGTATAGTACTAGTATAGTAGTACTAGTAAACTTTGTGCTTGGTTGTTCGCCTATTCGAGAAGTCGAACAATAATAGCACTAGTAGTATAGTGTAACACCCCGGATGTAACTTTCCATAATTGTAACTCCAACTCTTGCCATTTTCGGCTATGTGTTATGATATTCCCTCCGTGGTCGGGTTTTGTTTTTCGTTTTGCATTTTGTTCATGTCATGCATCCCATATCATGTCATCATGTGCATCTCATTTGCATACGTGTTTGTCTCATGCATCCGAGCATTTTCCCCGTTGTCCGTTTTGCAATCCGGCACTCCCACCTCCTCCGGCGCACCCCTCTTGTTTGTTTTCATGAGTGGGTGTTGAATGTTCTCGGAATGGACCGAGGATTGCCAAGTGGCCTTGGTATACCACCGGTAGACCGCCTGTCAAGTTTCGTGCCATTTGGAGGTCGTTTGATGCTCCAACGGTTAACCGGGTAACCGCAAAGTCCTTCTGTGTGTTGCAGCAAAAACCCCTCCAAACAGCCCAAAACCCCTCTAAGTCTCTTCCATGCTCTAGGTCGTTCGATCACGATAGTGTGGGCGAAAACCGCACTCCGTTTGGACTCTCCTAGCTCCCTCTGCCTATATATTTGCACCTCCCTCCAAAATTTCGCGGATGTACCCTAGTCTTCTTGCACCTCCCGCCGCCGAACAAAATTCCCCCGTGCCGGACGTGTCCGCGCCGCCACGCCCGGCGAATCACGTCGCGCCACGTCACCCTCTCTCTCTCCCCCGCCGCCGCGGCCCGCGGGGCCCATCCGGGGCCCGCGCGGGCCCGAGCCGCCGCCGCCGCCCGTGGTCGCCGCGCCCGCGCCTCCTCCCCGCGGCTCCCCGCTGCCTAGCCGCCGCCTCCTCGCGCCGCCGCCTCCTCTTCCCCACCGGTCGCCGCCCCTCTCCCTCGCCGACCGCGGCTGGCCGCGCCTCCCTCCGCCGGCGTCCCCGTCCTCAGCTCCGGCGAGCAGCCCGGCGAGGCCGAGCCCGAGCCGGCGCCCCGATCCGATCTGGAACCAGTGAAGGTTGACTTTCCTCCTCCCCCGAATTTCTCCAAGTCCTGAGAATTTTACAATATGTGCCCCTGTTCATTGCATCATAACTCTCTGCATATAGCTCCGTTTCGTGCGTGTGATATATCTAAATGTTCGTCTCGAGATGCTCTTCATTTTGTTCCATTGTGCCATGTTCATTTAGGTCCATATTGATGCCCAAATCTCTGGTGCAAGAGTGCTAGTTGCTGTTAACTGCTGTTACTTATCAGAACTTGAGGATTTGTTATTTTTTGTTGCTATTGATGTGTGCATATTATGAGTAGGAGCTCTACAGGTGTTTCGATGTATGCCATGCCATCTTTACATAGGTGTATGCCATGTATTTTTGTGATCTCTCTGCTGACTAGCACAAGCATGCAAACTAGGCTCCGTGATGTTTCTGATTTCAGGGACTTAGTAATTTTACTAAGTCTGTGACTGCTGTTATTTTGTTGCTATGTATCCATGTGTCTACAGAGAGATCCACGCTCCTTTTGCATATGTTCATTAAGGATGTTTTGTAGGTATAGTTGTGCTTTATCCTTTCATGCCCTTGTTTGCAATTCTGGAGTGCCATAGCATGACTCAATCTTGCTCTACTTTTGCTATAAAATATTTCTGGCAGATTGTTAACATGATATTCAATTTTGCCAAGGTTGTTGTAGTTGTTTCATACATCCTATGTATTTTCTCTTGCCATGGATATCTTCATAAACATTCCATCTTGCTGTAGGTATGCTTTTTTGTCATGCATTGCTTTGTGGTGAGTGCATCAAGCTCACCTAGATGCCCTCTTAATGTCTGTTTCTGCCATGCTCTGTTTTCTGCTAAGTCTGAAACCTGTTAACGAAACTTGCTATGTTTACATGGTTTCCATCATATCTTCTGGCCCTTTTTGGCTTATGGTCAGTAAGGGACTTTTGTCATATGAATTTATTAGATTCATGCCATGCCTTGTTTTGCCATGTTAAGTTCCTGTAGCATGTCGATTGCTTGCTCTGAACATTGCTATCTGTTGCTGTTTTGCCATGTCCAGTAATTTCACCAAGTCTGTGAACCTGATATCTTTTGCACTTTTGCCATGCTTGTTTGAACCTGTTATGTTGTGATCTAGCCGTAGCTCAGTGTTCATATTTTGTCAAGCATCTACTGTAGATTGTTGCCATATGCTTTGTTGCTATGTTGGAGTGCTGTAGCATAATTACTTGTTGTATTGTAAGTGCTATCATGCTGTTAATCACAGATTCGTGTCATTGTTATGCTTGCCATTTGCAAACCGTGCATCCGTTTCCGGCGATCCTTATATCGATTTCAACTGAAATCATCTCATCTTTCCAGTGGCATGCTTGGCTTGTCAAGTTACTGCCTTGTTC
This sequence comes from Aegilops tauschii subsp. strangulata, assembly GCF_002575655.3. Lineage (NCBI taxonomy): Eukaryota > Viridiplantae > Streptophyta > Magnoliopsida > Poales > Poaceae > Aegilops > Aegilops tauschii. The sequence continues at coordinate 133,979,210 of NC_053035.3, forward strand.
ATCATTTTTCTTCCGGAGCACGCATATGCATCGCATATCATATCTCGCATATCATTCATGTTTTGCATCATGTTGCTTGTGCTTTTCCCGTGATTGATTGTGGTTCCGTTGCTTGTGTTCTTGTTTTGGGTAGAGCTGGGAGACGAGTTCGTGAACGAGGAACCGGTTGAGTACGCTTACGAGGATCAAGCTTTCGACAACTCTGAGAACCTTGCAGGCAAGATGACCATACCCTCGAAATCACTTCTATCTTTGCTTTGCTAGTTGTTCGCTCTATTGCCATGCTGCGCTACCTACCACTTGCTATATCATGCCTCCCACATTGCCATGTCAAGCCTCTAACCATCCTTTCCTAGCAAACCGTTGTTTGGCTAAGTTACCGCTTTTGCTCAGCCCTTCTTATAGCGTTGCTAGTTGCAGGTGAAGTTGAAGTTGGTTCCATGTTGGAACATGGATATTTTGGAATATCACAATATATCTTTTATTTAATTAATGCATCTATATATTTGGTAAAGGGTGGAAGGCTCGGCCTTATGCCTGGTGTTTTGTTCCACTCTTGCCGCCCTAGTTTCCGTCATACCGGTGTTATGTTCCTGGATTTTGCGTTCCTTACGCGGTTGGGTGATTTATGGGACCCCCTTGATAGTTCGCTTTGAATAAAACTCCTCCAGCAAGGCCCAACCTTGGTTTTACCATTTGCCTACCTAAGCCTTTTCCCCTTGGGTTCTGCAGACTCAAGGGTCATCTTTATATACCCCCCCGGACCAGTGCTCCTTCGAGTGCTGGCCCAAACCGAGCGATGTCCGGCGCCCCCTGGGCAACCAGGGTCTATGCCAACCCGACATCTGGCTCATCCGGTGTGCCCTGAGAATGAGATATGTGCAGCTCCTATCTGGATTTGTCGGCACATCCGGGCGGCTTTGCTGGTCTTGTTTTACCATTGTCGAAATGTCTTGTAAACCGGGATTCCGAGACTGCTCGGGCCTTCCTGGGAGAAGGTTTATCCTTCGTTGACCATGAGAGCTTATAATGGGCTAAGTTGGGACACCCCTGCAGGGTATTATCTTTCGAAAGCCGTGCCCGCGGTTATGTGGCAAATGGGAATTTGTTAATGTCCGGTTGTAGAGAACTTGACACATGACTTAATTAAAACGCATCAACCGCGTGTGTAGCCGTGATGGTCTCTTTTCGGCGGAGTCCGGGAAGTGAACACGGTTTTTGGGTTAAGTTTGACGTAAGTAGGAGTTCAGGATCACTTGTTGATCATTACTAGCTTCACGACCGTTCCGTTGCTTCTCTTCTCGCTCTTATTTGCGTATGTTAGCCACCATATATGCTTAGTGCTTGCTGCAGCTCCACCTCATTACCCCATCCTTTCCTATAAGCTTAAATAGTCTTGATCTCGCGGGTGAGAGATTGCTGAGTCCTCGTGACTCACAGATACTTCCAAAACAGTTGCAGGTGCCGATGATACCAGTGTAGGTGACGCAGCCGAGCTCAAGTGGGAGCTCGATGAAGATCTTGTTCGTTGTGTTGTTTCTTTTCATGTTGGTCAGTAGTGGAGCCCAGTTGGGACGATTGGGGATCTAGCAGTTGGGTTGTCTTCTTTTATTTTGGTTCCGTAGTCGGACCTATGTGTGTATCTTGTATGATGTATGAATTCATTTATGTATTGTGTGAAGTGGCGATTGTAAGCCAACTCTTTATCCCATTCGTGTTCATTACATGGGTTTGTGTGAAGATGACCCTTCTTGCGACAAAACCACAATGCGGTTATGCCTCTAAGTCGTGCCTCGACACGTGGGAGATATAGCCGCATCGTGGGTGTTATAAGTTGGTAATCAGAGCCATTCCCGACTTAGGAGCCCCCTGCTTGATCGAATCGCTGGCGTTGTTGAGTCTAGAACAAAAATGTTTTGAGTCTTAGGGTTATATATATCGGAGAGTAGGATTCTTTTTACTCCTCAGTCCCTTCGTCGCTCTGGTGAGGCCTCCTGACGTAGAAGTTTTGACTCTTCTCTCCTCAAATTTCACTAAAAAAAATTTAGGATCACACGGGTATCTTAGAATCGTTCCGATGGTTTTGTGATGAGAACATTGTTCTTGGTGCCTCCTGACATTTAGGGGTTGTCGTCACAATTTTATCGTTGCAGTTCTGGAATACCTGAGTTTCGCCGACATCGAAAATCTCTTTTATGCAGTTGTTGGTGAGATCACCTCGACGCCACCCAGTACTGGGGCGGGAGTTCGGGGGTATTGCCATAACTAGTATAACGGATGCTTTTCGAAGGTTGAGGTACATGATTTCCGAAGGTTTCTTGGTTATGTGTTGAAGGATGGATACAGCTGGATCTAGGTTTTGTTAGTTTGGGTGATATATTTTGTGTCCCCTGTATCCCTAACACCTGATTGCATAACCAGAAAGTTTCGGGAGTTTATAAGTGGGAATTCAAGTAGCTCTTAGGATATCTTTCCGACAGATGCATGATATGAGATTGGGGTTCGACGTCTAGTGGTCCGCCTTTCCACGGTTGGTTTTACAGTGGTCTCGTAGTGTATTAAAGAGTCCTTGGCTATGCCGACTCGGGGACGCTTCGTATGTCATGTGCACTGCCTTGTACATGATGGTGCTGTACGATCGAGCCCGTGTGGGCCCCACCACGAAAACTTCGGACGAAATCTCTATCATATGTTTGTTCCGGCTTATTCTGCAAGCCAAATCCTTTGTTTTGTTTTATTTGTGGTATTCAAGTTGCTTCGAAGTCAAATGTTGAATCCATACCTTCCCTAAACGGTGTTCTCATATTTCTATGTGAATACTAATCCTTCTTGATCATCGAGGTTGCCATGTTAATTCCTTTCCAACCGGTGTGCTTCTTTTCAAGTGCATCCAGTCATTCCAACATTGGCAAGATCAATTCTAAGTTTTTCTCAACGGTGTTCGTTTCATCCGACCCAAGTTGCCTTTGTTTTCCCACCCTCCCACCCTTTTCTCAAGGACTCAGATTTCTTAATCAAGTATCCTTTTTATTGATGTGAAGTCTCTTCATTCTTTTCCTCAATGTTCTTACCTGGTGATTCTCATGAAGATGCTAAGGAAGCTTCAAGTCTATTAATCTTCGTTCTGTTCTTCTCCGGTGGATTAAATTCAAGCTTTGTCGATCATATCTTTTTCCTCGTTTCAAATGTTTTTCTCGTACCGGTGCACCTCTTATTCATCCACTTCTCGCTATTCAATTGTTCTGGAGTGATGAAGATATCTCAGAAGATTCAAGTTTCCATTCTCAATTCACTCAAGTTCTTTTGAGGATGCTATCTCATTCAAGCCATTTAATTCAACTAGTGCGATCTCTCTTTTAAATCATTCCAACGGTGTATCTTTTGAGTGGGCCCTAACCCACAGGTCTTTTCCCAGGATCTTACCTGACTCTTCTAATTTTCCCGGAGCTATTCCCAAATTCTTTTCAAAGTTTGACGTAAGAATGAGTCATCATCAGTCAAATGTCTTTCTCTAAGATCTTCCAAATTCTTTTCATCGTTGGTTCAACCTTTCTAATTTTCATCCCGGAGTATCTCAACAATTCATGGTAGTTCTCATCATCATTCTCAACATTTGAAGACCGAAGAAGAATTTCTCCTAAATCTGGGACCGTTCTCTTGAAGATTCATAGTTCTAGCTTATGGCATCCTCTCATAATTGTTTTCGATTGTGAGAATTCTTCTCATACCCATCCGGAGCAATTCATGAGTCTTTTCAGTTTGATTCTCCGAAGGCCATCATTTCAGAAGATTTATTCGTTCTCAACATTCAACTCTCGTTCTACAAATCTTACCGGTGACTCGCTCAAGTATCCTCTAGTCAGCTCTTGATCTCTGCGTTCACTTGTATCTAAATTCTTTCAAGTATCTTCGTTCATTTTGTAATTCTTCCCGGTGTTTCTTTATCTTTTCTTCGTTCATTTTCAATTCTTACGGTGGTTCGTTCAAGATTTCTCTTCCTTCGTTATCATATAGATTCATTCGTTCTTTCCAATCCTACCGGTGGTTCGTTGAAGACCTTCCCAAGTTTGCGCCATATCTATCTTAATCCTTTCTACGAGAATAAGTAGTATGCCAAATCCGTTGCTTGTCATCAATTTAAATTGGTGAAGGCTAAACATATTGTAATTCTTATTCTTGTTTCATCCAAGTGATTAATCCCTTATTCCGGAGGTTCACCAAAATTCTTGATTTCATTGTTCATCTTTCTTTCCGGAGTTCCAAGTTTTTCTCGGTTATATCATTTCAAAGCTTCATCTTATCACTGCAAGGCTTCACCTGGTGTTTTCAACTTCTCTTTCTTTCTATCATCCTTTTATTATCGAAGTTCTTCATGGAGGCTCTACATGATGGTTCATCAAAGATTTAATTCCTCTCGAAGTGTTCATCGAGATTCTTTTCAGAGGAGCTCAAGTATTCTTCATCTTGTAGTCTGAAGTGCAATTCGTTCTACCTTATCATTTGAGGTGGTGTTATGTCATTCTTGAAAATTTGAGTTCGCTTTTCATGATTCCCATGTTGCCAAGAATGAGATATTTAGATCCACCAATCTCTTCGTTGGTTTTATCTTGTGTCATGTTTCACCTAAAGCCTCCCCTAAGGAATGTTGCTATTGTGGTGCTCATCAATGATCCAATTTTCTCCTTCTCATCTCGGTGAAGAAGTTTTCATCTCTTCGTTGCTCTCAAGCAAGCAATTGTTTTCGTTAGTGGCAGAATTTCACCTCAAGTTTTGAGATGTCTCCATAAGCCCACGAAGATCATATCCTTTCTTTGTTGATTTTTTCAACAATTCCGTCATATCCTTCTTTTAAGGATGCTCTCTCAAATTCACTTAAGGTAGAACATGTTGTTTTCTTCTCCGTTCTTTTCATTTCATTCTTTCATTTCTACCGGAGGCATTGTGATATCGCTCTATTCGACCCATCTTCTTATTTTGTCAAGATCATCTTCTTTCCTTGCTTATCCATTTAACCGGAGTGTTTTCATTTCGTTCATCTCCATGGTATTTTTTCTTTCAGATTGTTTAACCTCTCAAGGTTCTTTGGTTTCACTCGTTTGTCAAAGAAGCAATTTTGTTTTACCTTTTCCTCTTCCGTTTCCCTCCGGTGCCATCCTAGATCTCGGGACGAGATCCTCTCGTAGTGGTGGAGTGTTGTAACACCCCGGATGTAACTTTCCATAATTGTAACTCCAACTCTTGCCATTTTCGGCTATGTGTTATGATATTCCCTCCGTGGTCGTGTTTTGTTTTTCGTTTTGCATTTTGTTCATGTCATGCATCCCATATCATGTCATCATTTGCATCTCATTTGCATACGTGTTCGTCTCATGCATCCGAGCATTTTCCCCGTTGTCCGTTTTGCAATCCGGCACTCCCACCTCCTCTGGCGCACCCCTCTTGTTTCTTTTCATGAGTGGGTGTTGAACGTTCTCGGAATGGACCGAGGCTTGCCAAGTGGCCTTGGTATACCACCGGTAGACCACCTGTCAAGTTTCGTGCCATTTGGAGGTCGTTTGATGCTCCAACGGTTAACCGGGTAACCGCAAAGTCCTTCTGTGTGTTGCAGCAAAACCCCCCTCCAAACAGCCCAAAACCCCTCTAAGTCTCTTCCATGCTCTAGGTCGTTCGATCACGATCGTGTGGGCGAAAACCGCACCCCGTTTGGACTCTCCTAGCTCCCTCTGCCTATATATTTGCACCTCCCTCCAAAATTTCGCGGATGAACCCTAGTCTTCTTGCACCTCCCGCCGCCGGACAAAATTCCCCCGTGCCGGACGTGTCCGCGCCGCCACACCCAGCGAATCCCATCGCGCCACGTCACCCACTCGCCCCCGCCGCCGCGGCCCGCGGAGCCCATCCGGGGCCCGCACGGGCCCGAGCCGCCGCCGCCGCCCGTGGTCGCCGCGCCCGCGCCTCCTCCCCGCGGCTCCCCGCTGCCTAGCCGCCGCCTCCTCGCGCCGCCCCGCCGCCCGTTCGCCAGCGCCGGCGCCGTCCTTCCTCCGGCGCCGCCGCGCCGCCGCCTCCTCTTCCCCACCGGTCGCCGCCCCTCTCCCTCGCCGACCGCGGCCGGCCGCGCCTCCCTCCGCCGGCGTCCCCGTCCTCGGCTCCGGCGAGCAGCCCGGCGAGCCCGAGCCCGAGCCGGCGCCCCGATCCGATCTGGAACCAGTGAAGGTTGACTTTCCTCCTCCCCCGAATTTCTCCAAGTCCTGAGAATTTTACAATATGTGCCCCTGTTCATTGCATCATAACTCTCTGCATATAGCTCCGTTTCGTGCGTGTGATATATCTAAATGTTCGCCTCGATATGCTCTTCATTTTGTTCCATTGTGACATGTTCATTTGGGTCCATCTTGATGCCCAAATCTCTGGTGCAAGAGTGCTAGTTGCTGTTAACTGCTGTTACTTATCAGAACTTGAGGATTTGTTATTTTTTGTTGCTATTGATGTGTGCATCTTATGAGTAGGAGCTCTACAGGTGTTTTGAGGTATGCCATGCCATCTTTACATAGGTGTATTCCATGTATTTTTGTGATCTCTCTGGTGACTAGCACAAGCATGCAAACTAGGCTCCGTGATGTTTCTGATTTCAGGGACAGTAATTTTATTGTCTGTGACTGCTGTTATTTTGTTGCTATGTATCCATGTGTCTACAGAGAGATCCACGCTCCTTTTCGAGATGTTCATTAAGGATGTTTTGTAGGTATAGTTGTGCTCTATCCTTTCATGCCCTTGTTTGCAATTGTGGAGTGATATAGCATGACTCAATCTTGCTCTAATTTTGCTATAAAATATTTCTGGCACATTGTTAACATGATATTCAATTTTGCCAAGGTTGTTGTAGTTGTTTCATACATCCTATGTATTTTCTCTTGCCATGGATAGCTTCATAAACATGCCATCTTGCTGTAGGTATGCTTTTTTGTCATGCATTGCTTTGTGGTGAGTGCATCAAGCTCACCTAGATGCCCTCTTAATGTCTGTTTCTGCCATGCTCTGTTTTCTGCTAAGTCTGAAACCTGTTAACGAAACTTGCTATATTTACATGGTTGCCATCATATCTTCTGGCCCTTTTTGGCTTATGGTCAGTAAGGGACTTTTGTCATATGAATTTATTAGATTCATGCCATGCCTTGTTTTGCCATGTTAAGTTCCTGTAGCATGTCGATTGCTTGCTCTGAACATTGCTATCTGTTGCTGTTTTGCCATGTCCAGTAATTTCACCAAGTCTGTGAACCTGATATCTTTTTCACTTTTGCCATGCTTGTTTGAACCTATTATGTTGTGATCTAGCCGTAGCTCAGTGTTCATATTTTGTCACGCATCTACTTTAGATTGTTGCCATATGCTTTGTTGATATGTTGGAGTGCTGTAGCATAATTACTTGTTGTATTCTAAATGCTATCATGTTGTTAATCACAGATTCGTGTCATTCTTGTTTTGCTTGCCATTTGCAAACCGTGCATCCGTTTCCGGCGATCCTTATATCGATTTCAACCGAAATCATCTCATCTTTCCAGTGGCATGCTTTGCTTGTCAAGTTACTGCCTTGTTCATCATTTTTCTTCCGGAGCACGCATATGCATCGCATATCATATCTCGCATATCATTCATGTTTTGCATCATGTTGCTTGTGCTTTTCCCGTGATTGATTGTGGTTCCGTTGCTTGTGTTCTTGTTTGGGGTAGAGCCGGGAGACGAGTTCGTGAACGAGGAACCGGTTGAGTACGCTTACGAGGATCAAGCTTTCGACAACTCTGAGAACCTTGCAGGCAAGATGACCATACCCTCGAAATCACTTCTATCTTTGCTTTGCTAGTTGTTCGCTCTATTGCCATGCTGCGCTACCTACCACTTGCTATATCATGCCTCCCACATTGCCATGTCAAGCCTCTAACCATCCTTTCCTAGCAAACCATTGTTTGGCTAAGTTGCCGCTTTTGCTCAGCCCTTCTTATAGCGTTGCTAGTTGCAGGTGAAGTTGAAGTTGGTTCCATGTTGGAACATGGATATTTTGGAATATCACAATATATCTTTTATTTAATTAATGCGTCTATATATTTGGTAAAGGGTGGAAGGCTCGGCCTTATGCCTGATGTTTTGTTCCACTCTTGCCGCCCTAGTTTCCGTCATATCGGTGTTATGTTCCTTGATTTTGCGTTCCTTACGCGGTTGGGTGATTTATGGGACCCCCTTGACAGTTCGCTTTGAATAAAACTCCTCCAGCAAGGCCCAACCTTGGTTTTACCATTTTCCTACCTAAGCCTTTTCCCCTTGGGTTCTGCAGACTCAAGGGTCATCTTTATTTACCCCCCCCCCCGGACCAGTGGTCCTTCGAGTGCTGGCCCAAACCGAGCGATGTCCGGCGCCCCCTGGGCAACCAGGGTCTATGCCAACCCGGCGTCTGGCTCATCCGGTGTGCCCTGAGAATGAGATATGTGCAGCTGCTATCGGGATTTGGCGGCACATCCGGGCGGCTTTGCTGGTCTTGTTTTACCATTGTCGAAATGTCTTGTAAACCGGGATTCCGAGACTGATCGGGTCTTCCTGGGAGAAGGTTTATCCTTCGTTGACCGTGAGAGCTTATAATGGGCTAAGTTGGGACACCCCTGCAGGGTATTATCTTTCGAAAGCCGTGCCCGCGGTTATGTGGCAGATGGGAATTTGTTAATGTCCGGTTGTAGAGAACTTGACACTTGACTTAATTAAAACGCATCAACCGCGTGTGTAGCCGTGATGGTCTTTTTTCGGCGGAGTCCGGGAAGTGAACACGGTTTTTGGGTTATATTTGACGTAAGTAGGAGTTCAGGATCACTTCTTGATCATTACTAGCTTGACGACCGTTCCGTTGCTTCTCTTCTCGCTCTTATTTGCGTATGTTAGCCACCATATATGCTTAGTGCTTGCTGCAGCTCCACCTCATTACCCCATCCTTTCCTATAAGCTTAAATAGTCTTGATCTCGTGGGTGAGAGATTGCTGAGTCCTCGTGACTCACAGATACTTCCAAAACAGTTGCAGGTGCCGATGATACCAGTGCAGGTGATGCAGCCGAGCTCAAGTGGGAGCTCGATGAAGATCTTGTTCGTTGTGTTGTTTCTTTTCATGTTGATCAGTAGTGGAGCCCAGTTGGGACGATCGGGGATCTAGCAGTTGGGTTGTCTTCTTTTATTTTGGTTCCGTAGTCGGACCTATGTGTGTATCTTGTATGATGTATGAATTCATTTATGTATTGTGTGAAGTGGCGATTGTAAGCCAACTCTTTATCCCATTCTTGTTCATTACATGGGTTTGTGTGAAGATGACCCTTCTTGCGACAAAACCACAATGCGGTTATGCCTCTAAGTCGTGCCTCGACACGTGGGAGATATAGCCGCATCGTGGGTGTTATATATAGTGTATGCTTCTTGCAATCTGACACCGAATTAACTGTTGCACGTCCACCGCCCGAGCGAGGGAGAGCTTGCATTAGTCAAAAGTTTCTCCTTGTCATGCGAGCCACCGCGCGTAAGCTTCTCCCGTCCTGCAACCTTCTCCTCGTTCGGGAAGTTGACGGGACACAGAAAAGTAATGCTAGTCCATATTGCCTCCTCTCCGGTTAATATGGCTTAATTGCAAACGAGATAAATACACTGTCTGTCGTGGAATTGTCACGGCAAATGTCCTCGTGCAAGGACTTAGTCGTGGAGCCATCGCAGCTAGGAAGCTTAAAGGGGTTAATCGGGACAAGGAACACGAGGGTTATACTGGTTCGGCCCCTTACGGTGAAGGTAAAAGCCTACGTCCAGTTGAGGTGGTATTGATTAGGGTTTCGACGACCAGGAGCTAAACCGTCCTGCCTGGTTATCGATTTGGTCTTACTTGTCCTTAAACTGCCGCCGGGTCGTCCCTTTATATAGAGAGGTTGACGCCCAGCGGCTCTCAGAGTCCCGGCCGGCTCATAACAGTGTCCGGCTCGGACTCTTAACTATTCTTGCCTTACACTACAAGTTTCACCATAACGGCGGTTATCACTACGGGCCTTAAGCCATCTCCGGGTCTTAAGCCCATTATTGACCCGCCGTCTTCAAGTTTGGTACTGGGCTTCGCGTGATGACCATTATGAGTAACCCGGCCCCTCCTGGGCGGGTGACTCTGATGGTTATATCCTCAACACTGTCTGTCACTGTATATTTGTAAAAATACAATCAGTGGACTTCATAATACGCTCATTGCGCTCAATATATATATTTTCCGGTGTTTATACGGTCACTAGCTCACCCTGACTGAGTATGTGTGTGCATGCACGTGTAGGTTGAGCACTTGAGCGTGACCGTGTGTGTTCCGTCGTGTGCTCGGACATGCATGCATTAGGGCGTCGCGCGCATTTTTGCGTCCATGTGTATGTGTGACTGTTGCATACACGTAGGGGGAGTACGTGTAGGGGCCACTAAGGAGCAGTCAAATCACACAGTAAGTTAGTCGGAAGAAGCAACCATCATTTCACTCTTGAATGACACGTACGCAATATAAAATGGTTGATATGGAGAGAAAAAACCACTATATATACACTAGCAGGAGCCTAAGCTACAAGCCTGCTTGCTTAGGTTGCTCTCTTCACAAGCATAGAACGACGGGCCTGATCCCGTAGCTGGGGGAAGGGAACAATGTTCTGCATAGATGCGGTCGACATCGGCGAGGGAGAAAACTCACAGTCGGTGCGTCCCAATCGGGGGTCACCGCGGTATGGGCCGATGCCGCGTCCCAACCGCCCTTCTAGCTACAGCCCGACGTCCCAGGTAGTCCATCTTACTTTTGGAGCTGGCTTGCTCCACTGCCGTAGCTCCATCTCCATGTCGATCTTTCTCTACTTCTGCCGGCTTCTACTTGTAATGAGTTTATGTCTCATGAACTAGTGCCAGTACTATTATTCTAATCACACTTCTTCAATATCTTTGCCATCAGGGATGCTCAGGTCGATTTTAGTGGAACTGCACAAAAGCATCGTATGATCCGAGGGTGCCAGCCGTCTTTCCTTCGACAGGTTCTACCTAGCCATGAAATTAAATCATGTTTAGGGTTTAGGTCGTAGTGACCCCATCAGTAGTTTTTCTTTCGTACACGCTCTCACAACTTTTTTCTTTAGTTGTGAAGTAAATATTGGCTATGATCTATGAATTATTGAGATGCATCAGCATGCGTGTTAGTTTTCCTTTGTATTTGATGGAATGTTGTAACGGGGCAACCTTGGAATAGGAATGAAAATTGAGTGGAAAGTTTCCGTTTTTCCGGAGAAAAAATGGAAACGGAGAGAAACCAATGTTTCATTTCGTTGGATCGCGCCATCGAGCAAAACCAACGTTTAAATCACATCTGTCGTGTTCGTGTCTCACCCTCCTCCATGGCTCGACCCCACACGGTCGCTCGGCATGCCACTCACCGTAAACCGAGTATACGATAACTTTCCCGCCTGCTTGTCGATGGATCGCGCCATGGAGTACTAGCACTACTGGAAGAGATTCATGAGTTGGGGGAGGACAGCTAGCTGTAGCACGGACTCCCAATAACTTTTTACATGCATGTTGTAGCCGGCTATTGCGACCTTTGAACGCGGAGCAGCCGCGTGCACCCGGAAGTGGCGCGGGCGACGCTCTCTCGGCCGGCGCGCCGCTTCAATGCCGGCGCCAGTGAGAGGTCGCGTCCGCTCTGGCCGGGCATGAATGCGGCACTGACCGTTTCGGGCGGGAAGCACGCGCGGGTGATGAAGAGGGTTTGGGTTGGTCAGGACCGGCCGTGGCAGCGGTCCGGACGTGCGCAAACAAGAGATGATGTACATTAATATTGTTGCGTATATAATTAACAACGTAAATAATGTGCCAGTTGGACAAATATGATTGGAGATGGAGATGGAAATGGAATTTTACGTAAACACGGATATGCATGTCTATGTCTATGTGTGTGTGCGCGACGACTCTTGCGAACTGGAAGCGGGGGCGTGTTTTTGATCGAGTTTTCTTTCTTGGTACGTTAGAAAATCAGTTTGTCTAATTCACATCTAGATGTTATTTAAGGATATCACATCTAAGCTCCCACAAGTATATAATGTAGCAACAAGAAACAAAAAAAACTAGGAAAACAAAATAGACCACAAACAGAGTGGACATCAACTTAGATGTGACATAACTATGTCACATCTAGATGTGTCCTAGACAGACCCTTAAAAAATTGTCCGCCAGTTTTCGTTTCTTTTTTCCAGTAACGCGGGTATTCTATTTAAAACCACTGCTATGGAGAGATTTTTTTACTCCATTATAGCCTCTTGTTTGATAGAGTTTCTCGCGTCTCGCTCTCTCACCCTCTCCATATATGTTACACGCTCGAGGCTCAGCGTTCATTTGCTAGGGTTTGCTATATTCACAGTCTCTCGCCCTCTCTTCACCAAATCTAAACAAGACTGCATTGGCCTCTTGTCTCTCTCTCCCCCCTCACAGCTGGTGAAGGAGGCGTCCGTATCCCGTTGCACCGGGAAGGGGAGGAGGTGCAGCGTTCACTCTATCGCCTTCGGCGAGGGAGGCAATCCACTGCCGGCTGTGCTGTTCTCTTTCACCCAGCGCCTGTGCAGGAGGGCCACCGACCCCTTCTTCCTTGCTGCCATACGTAGTGTGGGCAGATCCGGCCTCCCGCCGCACGCCTTGCCACATCCCGACGACCCTAAGGTATAAGTTTCTTTGAAACCGGCGTTGCTCTAGCTGCATGTGGATCCTTTTCGATCTGTAGTCGAATCTAGGTCTTGGTTCAAAGAGGAAAGAAGGGTGCGGTGGGCTGGAGCAAGAATCTAGGATGTGGTTCAATGAGGAAATGAGGGGCGGAAAGTAGTATAGACTGGCTATCCAGCCGCTTTGTAGGTCGAAAAGGGAAAAAGGGGGTAACCCAGTACACACATCTGTAAGGAACCGATCTCTTTGTTGAAAATGGAAAGAAACTGGGGGGGTCGGGTAGTTTGTGCAGGACTAGATTTGCTGCCCTCACATACGAAGAAGGTTCAAAGAGAACAAATATGGGACCAGCGCATATATGTTGCTTGGCTACATACTCTGCATCACCCATTTATACGTGTGGACGCACATGGTGCTGGCATGTCCCATACAGCTATTTTGCTGTTGTTAATCTAAGAATGCTGCCGGAAAATTGAAGCAATGCCACTGTTAAAAGTAAATTACATTTTTTAACGAATGTTGTTTCAAGAGAATGTCTCTGTTAATATGAATCAATGCAACCGTTTTAGAAATGCTACTGTCCTACTTTGTTTTCCTTCCAAGATAAGTTAGATGCTTCTTTCTGTCACCGTTTGTTTCATCCTCCTTTATCGGCAAGTAATTGTTTCCTTTTTTTGCCTCTGTTAAAACAGGGCTATCGATTCAACTTGTTGCTATTGCGACATTTTGCTTCGCTACTCGAAACACTTATGTTTTAAGAGTGTTTTGTGCAGTTCAACTTGAATGTCACACCGGTGACTTTGCTTAATTTTGGTGGAACTGCACAAAAGGAGATCGAGATTTGTTTCCAGTCTTCGTGGCGAGTTGTTTCAAATCTTGGTCTCAACCACATGATGTGCAGTGTGCTTTGAGATGTTGTGCTACTTGTTTTGGTACTGTTTTAAATAAATGTTGAATTGAAGCTATTGTATTGCTGTCTTTTCCCATTAAGTAGTGAACAAAAATGGGACCAACCCAGACATGATGCTTGTTGCTTTGTTACAAAAAATTCAGCATCACCCCCTTTATAAGCCAGTAATTGATGCCACTCTCAGAATTAACTACTGAATCTTATTTCAAAACTGCAACACTTGTTAGGGATTGGCGGGATTACCATTTTTGTGGCCGCATGTTTCATCCTCCTTTATTAGCCAGTAATTGATTCCTTTTTGCCTCTATTTAAACAGGGATATCTATTCAACTTGTTGCTATTGCGACATTTTGCTTCGCTACGCGAAACACTTTGCTTGATTTCGGTGCAACTGCACAAAACGAGATTGGATTTCCTATTCGTGTTGGCAGATTCGTATTTTATCTTGTCCGTCTCATGAAAGGTCAGTACAGGCCTTCATCCACATGATTGTGCAGTGTGCTTTGAGATGTTGTGCTACTTGTATTGGTACTGTTTTAAATAAATGTTGAATTGAAGCTATTGTATTGCTGTCTTTTCCCATTAAGTAGTGAACAAAAATGGGACCAACCCAGACATGATGCTTGTTGCTTTGTTACAACAAACTCTGCCACTCTTGTTGCGCCCACTCTCCCCTGGAACTGTTTATGCTTTTCGTTAATCTAATGCCGCTGGTAAAATTAAGCAATGCCACTCTCAGAATTAATTAACTACCGAATCTTAGTTCAAAACTACAACACTGGTTAGGAATGGTACTATCCTGCTTTGTAGTTCTTTCTACATGTTTAACCAAGGTATTGTTAAGATAATGTCTCTGTTAAAATGAATCAGTTGCATTGTTTTAGGAATGGTACTTTTCTGCTTTGTCGTTCTTTATACATGTTGAAATAAGGCATTGTTAAGATAATGTCTCAGTCAATATGAATGAATCACACTGATGGAGAATTGCTACTCTCCTGCTTTGTTTCCCATTAAGATAAAGTAGATCAGTAGATGCTTTTCTTCTGGGAGTACAAGTCATCAACCGTTATTTCTCAGTAATTGTTTCCCTTATACCTATTGTTGCTTACAGGGATATCAAAATTAAAGTCGGTTTTATTCCGACTTCGATTTTAGTTGAACTGCACAAAAGGAGCCAATGTGTCCAAGGCAAACTGCTGCATTACTAGGTCCAGTTGGTCGTTCCACTTTGCAGAAAGAAGCAGTCACTGTTTGCACTACATTACCGAAGGAATGACCGAGAAGCTTTACAGAGTATTATTAGACACCGGTGACATGACTAGTCTGCAGAGACCATTGGCAATTTAACAACACGTGGAGTGCCCTGGGCAAAAAGTGCCCAAACAAGTACAAGAAGCTACGACAGGACTCCACGATCATAGGCATTACATATTTTGAATGGGAAAAGCTTGTCAAAGTTTAATCATTGATGTTAGCAAGAAGACGTTAGTTTAATATATTGGAATTGGAAAACCTTGTCAAAATTTGCTCACTGATGTTAGCCAGAAGACATGCATTTGATATTTTTGAGTGGGACGCCCTTGCTGTGAGCAGCGTCGAGTGTTTTTTCCTATTCCTGTGTTCAGTTTAGAAATAATAGTTATCTGCTAAGATATTCCTGTGTTAAGAGTTTGTTCTGAATATTTTCTATGTAATGCCAGGCCTTGTGTTTGATTGCAAAGTTGAGCTTGGAATGTTGTGGCATGCGGCATCACGAGCTGTTCACCGTGCCTCCTGACAATAATGCTTCGTATTGTTTTGCATGTCGATCAAATGCCAGTGATTTGCTTGTTAAGAAGATCATCCTCTTCTGTTGTTTCCGTGCTTAAGAAGTTCATCGTCTGATGTTTCATTCATAGCCTATACGACAAGTCGGGTAGGTTAGACGTGAAACCATATGATCTTCCGACCAACTCATGATATTAGGCCATGATTGGATCGTCGTTTTCCAACCAAAACCGCTTGTAAAACTGATGCTTGTAAATTAAAGCAGATGGTCTCGTACAAAGGCGCTTGGTTGGTCGATTTCGACTAGTAAAATATCGGAAGTACTTCACACACGATAAAAACGCTGAACGACACTCGGACGATTGCTAATCCAGCCGTTAGCTGCTGTTTCAGCCTTGCCCATGGATGGCATGATACGCACGTCGTGCATGTATCGTCTGGTAATGTCGTCCATATAGCAGTGCTCGTAAAATATACACTGGTCTCTCAAATTACACGCGTAACCCGCCGGTTTTACTTACAGACCTCGGGCCCTCGGTTTCATTACACCTATATTTTACGCGTTGTTTCCGATGACGAGTAAATTACACTTGTATGTTAATACAGGTTCGAAATAAACCAGAGCTCCCAAGCGCGGCCTTACCGTTTCATGCCGTCTCAGTTTCTCGAAGGTGCTCATAGGTGTCCGATGATCCTGGCTTCCTGAATGAGCAGCGGGCGCTGTATCAGACCATCCGTAGGGCCCGCAAGGCCCTCTCCGTTGTCCTTCGAGTTGTTGCGCTCGCCGTGGCGCCGAGCATTGTTAACATCGTCAACGAACATGAGGATTCAGGAGATGACTTTATTTTGACTGGATGACACTAGGGACCACTAGGGCCATAGCCGTACGTACGCAAGTGCCTCCTTATTATGTACAACTATATTTTTTTTGCTTTCTCCTGGTTTCCTGACATCACGGTCCCACACCATTGTCAACCTATATAGTCAATATAAACGAGAGAATTGCACAAGGTGCGGCCGACAGCTGGGACCAAGTAGCTCAAGCAGTATTTGTGTTTTTGAGGCGTGAGCACTGCAGAGTTTTTCTTGGCGATGATTTCATTGTTGTTCAGAGGAGAGCAGGGTATTAACTGGGCGGGCTGTGGCCCGTCTAGCCCAGGCCAGATATCCAGCCCAGATACTAATTTTTTCAAGATGAAAATGGCTAGCCCAGCTATACGTCTTTTTGAGGAATACCCAGGCAAGGTCAACTTGTTATTCTCCGCCCCGCTGGGCTGCAAATCTTTCCTAGGAGGGATGCATTACGCTTAACAGGAAAATGGGCTTTAAAAATAATAAATGGGATGTAATTATAGAAACTGGGCAGTAACTATAAAAATATGCACCAAACACGAAATTAGTTTAGAAAATATTATTAATGGATTTTGAAAATCTTAAATTTTCATTGTTGCGCGCGCAATGTTTCGTTGGATTTTTACGTAATACAAATTTATATTTAATCTGACTAGAAATTTCGGGATAAAAATATTTTGGATCCCATCAAAATGTGGGAAATTTTATTGAATTCTGTCTTCAACGGTTGGTTGGAATTATTAATCGTTGTCCTAGCTAGAAAATGGGCTGTACTTTTAACAAACTGTAAATGGGCTGTTGTAACTTCCATTAGAATTCAAAAATGGGCTGTACATTCTTACAAAACGCAAATGGGCTATAAGTTCTCTGCCACACACTTGTGGGCCTACTAAGTGACGCGTCCCCTAAAAAAATAAGTTGACGCGTATGCAAGGCTTTGTCAACTTATTATAGTCAACACACGGTTCTAGCAGCAGTGGCCGTTGGATGTCTATCCAACGGATGTCGTGCTTCTTCTTCAATCTCGGATATTCTTAGCTTCGGCCGCCCAAAAAATGATTCCTCCCCTTGACATCTAGGGCACACCGTTTCGGAGGCTGACCTGTGGGTCTACTAAGTTGGAGCGTACCAAGGGCTTTGTCAACTTAGTCAATATAAACGATTCTAGCTTCAGTGACCGTACGATGTCCATCCAACGGCCATAGTGCTTCTTCAACCTCTGGTCTTCTTGGTCCAGCCGCCCAAAGCAGCGCCGGTCGTGCCGCCTGCTCCTGCCTCCCGTGGCTGGCTGTGCTGCCGCGGAGGCCTCACCGCCCCCATACTACTCCCACCGCTGGCCAGGCTATCCCTCCACTCACCCACACCCCCTGTTATTCTGCGGTGACGGCAGCCTCACACCGCAGCCGAACCAGTGAACCCTCGTACTCCTCTCCGTGCGGGCTTCCACTGCTGCGTCTTCCCCGGCTCCGCGTCATCCCCTTCCTAGGCCTCGTCGTCGTCCACCGCCCTGGTGCTCTCGGCGCGGCGTGGTCAACGTGGCCAATGACCGACTTCCATCGGAAGAGTACTGTACGTGGAGAGGCTGATAGCTGGGTCCACGGCGGCTGCAAGGAAGTGCCTCCTTATTACGCGCAAAATAATTATTCCTCCACCTGACAGCGGGGACCCACCGGATGGGCCACCTTATTTCGCGAAAAAAACGTTTCCCCCCTGACTGCTGGGACCCACCGGACGGGCCGCCGTATTTCACGAAAAAACGTTCCCCCCGCTGTCAGCTCGGACCCATCGGAAGTGCCTCCTTATTACGCACAAAAAAATGAATACTCCCCTGCTAGCTGGAACCCACCTTGGTGGGAGGCTGACTTGTGGGCCGACTAAGTTGACGGGGACGGAGGGCTTTGTCAACTTAGTCAATATGAACGATTCTAGCTCCAGTGACCGTACGATGTCCATCCAACGGCCGTAGTGCTTCTTCAACCTCTGGTCTTCTTGCTCCAGCCGCCCAAAGCAGCGCCGGTCATGCCGCCTGCTCCTGCCTCCCGTGGCCGGCTGTGCTGCCGCGGAGGCCTCACCGCCCCCTACTATTCCCACCGTTGGCCAGGCCCTGCGGCGACGGCAGCCTCACACCGCAGCCGAACGAATGAACCCTCATGCTCCTCTCCGCGTGGGCATCCACTGCCGCGTCTTCACCGGCTCCGCGTCGTCCCCTTCCTAGGCCTCGCCGTCGTCCACCGCCCTGGTGCTCTCGGCGCGGCGTGGTCAACATGGTCAAGGAACGACTTCCATCGGACATGGACTGTACGTGGAGAGGCTGACAGCTGGGTCCATGGCGGCAGCAAGGAAGTGCCTCCTTATTACGCGGAAAATAATGATTCCTCCACCTGACAGCAGGGACCCACCGGACGGGCCACCGTATTTCATGAAAAAAAGTTTCCCCCTGACTGCTGGGACCCGCCAGCTACACCTTCGCACGCAAGGACGTGCGTCCGGGCAAAAAAACGATTCGCCCCCCTGACTGCTGGGACCCACCAGCTACATCTTCGCACGCAAGGAAGTGCGTCTGGGCAAAAAAAACCAAAACGATTCGCCCCCCTGACTGCTGGGACCCACCAGCTACATCTTCGCATGCAAGGAAGTGCCTGACAGTCGGGACCCACCTGGTCGAAGCGTACGTAGCGTTGTCATTCTAGTCGCGAACGTGTATGTACATATATACTGGTCGATGTAGAGGCACGCACGTGTCGTAGTAGAGGCGCGTACGTGTCGTAGTAGAGGCGCGCACGTAGCATGTACACGTACGTACAGCGGCCAGGGTGCAAGAAAGAAAATACGGCCACGTACGTACATACGGGCAGGGTCTCGAACGCCTACTCGCGCATACGTATGGCGAGGGCTCGTGTACATGGCTGGGTCGGAACGGAGAAACAACGTCGTCGTCGTGTTCATGGGGAGGCAACGGAATGCGTCGTGTTCATGGGGAGGGGTGTGGCGTACCGGAAAACGGAGGAAACGGACCTCCTATGGTCGAAATGGGGGTCCTGTTGATCGGGAGGAGTGTGGCGTACCACAAAACGGAGGAAACGGACCTCCTACGGTCGAAACGGGGGTCCTGTTGATCGGGAGGGGTGTGGCGTACCGCAAAACGGAGGAAACGGACCTCCTACGGTCAAAACGGGGGTCCTGTTGATCGGGAGGGGTGTGGCGTACCGCAAAATAGACGAAACGGACCTCCTACGGTCGAAATGGGGGTCCTGTTGATCGGGAGGGGTGTGGCGTACCGCAAAACGGACGAAACGGACCTCCTACGGTCGAAACGGGGGTCCTGTTCATCGGGAGGGGTGTGGCGTACCGCAAAACGGGACTCCACGGGATACTGTTCATCTCCACCGCCGACCTCCTCCAGCCTCCACGGGCTCCTGTTCATCCAGCCTCCACCGCGCGCTACTCCACCGGCTACTGTTCAACCACTCCTCCACAGGCACCCCTCCACCGTCTACTATTCATCCAGCCCTCCACACCACGGGGTCCTATTCAACCACCCCTCCACGGGCACCCCTCCACCGTCTACTGTTCATCCAGCCCTCCACACCACGGGGTCCTGTTCATCCACAGGCAATGCCACCGCTCACTGTTCATCCAACCCCCCCCCCCCCCCCGCAACGCTCACTGTTCATCCAATCGATCGGCTTCAGTTAGCAGCAGTAGCGAAGGACTCGCTCGATCAGGTTCAGTTAACAGCCATCGATCGATCGCTCGGGTTCAGTAACGCGTAGCCTGCAGTGCAATCGCTCGGGTTCAGTTAGAGCCCAACGCCTCGCTCGGGTTCAGTTAGAGCCAACGCCTCGCACACACGCGCGTACGTGTACGAGAGAAACGCGCATCGCTCGGCCCCCGACCTCCCACCGTAACCGGGAACTCCCCGAAATTTTCCTCCCCCACGCTTCTACCACGGTTTTTTCCGTCATGGACGGCCCAAAGAATGTCATGCAGCTGCGTCTCCGGCCCGCCCAGGACGAAAAGCCCATTTTCTGTCATGATTTTTTGTCATAGAAGTAGGAGCCCACCACATCTATGATGATACCGGGTTTTGTCACAATTATCGTCATAGAAGTGTCTTATGTATGACAGAAAAAATTCGTTTGGCCCAAAATGTCATGGATGTGTCTTTTTTTGTAGTGTAGGAGACCGCCAGTTGTTTGGACCAGATTTGATCAAAGAGTCTGAAGAGAAGGTTAAGTTGATTCGAGATAGACTGAAGGTAGCTCAGTCCAGGCAGAAGAGTTATGCCGATACTAAACGCAAGGAGGTAGTCTATGAAATTGGAGACAGAGCGTATCTTCATGTGTCACCACTCCGAGGAGTTAAACGATTTGGAGTTAAGGGAAAGTTAGCCCCGAGATTTGTAGGACCATACTGAGTTTTGGAGCGTATGGGAGAAGTGTCCTACAAGTTGGAGTTACCCGAAGGATTGTCAGGAGTTCATGATGTGTTTCACGTTTCCCAGTTGAAGAAATGCCATGCTGAGATGGACGATATTCCTCTGAGAGATACAGTGCCCCTGGAAGCAATTCAATTGGATAGTGATCTAACCTACGAGGAGAAACCAGTCAAGATTCTCGAGTTTGCCAGCCGAGTTACACGCAGCAAGGTTATCAAGTTTTGCAAAGTTCAGTGGAGTCACCATACCGAGGATGAAGCCACCTGGGAGCGAGAAGAAGACCTATGGAAAGACCACCCACACCTATTTTCTAGCCAACCCGAATCTCAAGGACGAGATTCATCTTAAGGGGGGTAGGTTTGTAACATCCCAATTTTCAATTTGGATGTTATACATAGGTCATCATGTGCATACAAAATTTTATTTTGCATTTGGTTGTGATCCTAGAAATCTTAAGCAACTCAAGGACCCAAGGTGAGAGTTGGAGATTTCACACATTTTCATATTTAAATTTTTCTCAAATTTGAAAAGAGGATCAATTTGATTTTAGTATTTTTCTCTCTAGTTATTTCCAATAATAATAATGTTCATCTTGTCCTAAATATTAGGTTTGGACGGTGAAAATTATTACTAGTATTTTTAGAATATTTTTTATATTTTATTAGGATTTTTATTTCGGGCGAAATTTATAAAAACAAATGAAAAAATCTTCTTCGCCCGACTCGGCCGAAGGCCCAGCAGCCCGCGCCGCCGTCGTCTCCCGCTCGGAGTCCCGGTCGCCGCCGCCATGGAGTCCGAGCCGGACTCCACTTCGCCGCCGCCCCTCCCGCGAGCAAGCCCCCCCCCCCCCCGGCCCCACCTTTATAAGCCGTCCCACCCCACCGCCTCCTCCACCTTGCCAGCTGCCGCCAGCCGCCGACGCTGCTAGCCGTCGCCTGCTGCTGCCGCCGCCGACGCCGCCCGCCGCCGTAGGAGTCCCGCCTCGCCTCGCCGACGCCGCCGGATCCCGCCGCCCTGCCGTTGACCTCGCCGCCGCGGTTGACCGGTAAAAACTGCTCGGTTTTCCCCGGTTTTTCTTTTGTTTTTTTGGTTTAGATTAGATCGGTTTTTTAATTTTATTAGGTTAAATAGCGAGCGTTCTTCGGTTAGATCGTTTTAACGAATGAATTCGTTCGTTCAGTTGTGTTAGCGAACGTTCGTTTGTTAGATTTTTATTTTTTTGTTTATATTTTTTCGGTCAGGGACCTATCCGCGGATATTTTTATCACAGTTTAGTCCCTGATCTTCAAACACTCGCTACTTTTTGCTCGTTTGTCCAAATCCAGTGAAACCAATGCCAAAATCTTCGTCTTGTTCCCCTCTTTCCAGATAATCAACTTGAACATGGTTTTGACAAATTAAAATTTGGTTTCAAGCAGATTTGAATTCATACTTCTTTTGATCGTAGTTTGAGGTTCGTAACTCCAATTCGGTTGATTCTTTTTGCAAACCGAAGCTCTTCAGTTGAACTTTAAGTTTGGATCTTTTCTCTTGAGTTTTACACTGGCATCTTATGATTGAGTGATTATGTATGTTATTGTTTGTTTTTCGATAGACTTTCCGGAGTGCGAGGCTTGCTACTATGAGTCACTAGGGTTTTCAAATCGTCAGCAAGGCAAGTAACACTTTGATCATACCCCTTTTATTACCCAGTTTTTATGCATTAGCTTCAATCCTCAAACACTGCATGATTAGGATATGATTAACTTGTGGGTTTTGGGAACTAGTTGATGAGGTAGAACCTATTATCTTATATCAAACCCTGGGAGTTATTACGTTATGCTTATATTGCTATGCTATGCTCGTAGACGTGGTTTGGTTTGAGTGATCCACGACAGATGTGAGAGTTGTTATCTACTAATGGTTAAACTTAAGGTGGCTACTTTAATACACATCTGGGTGGATTGGTTGAGGCACCCTGGAGCACCCAGTGGTTGTTCGGGCACCTGGAACAATCCAGCGTTGTCCTGGGGTATCCCGGAGTACCCGTGTGATCATCATATGGAATGCCACCCAGGCTCAAAGGGATCATAAGATTATTCATGCTAGAAACTTCCGTGTGCAGCCACAAGCCATTATGGGCTCTGGCATAGTTGAGTAAGTTGTGGGAATCCTTTCCATGATGGGCTAGCAGATGTAGGGGATTGTAGGTGTACCGGCCTATCTATCGGTTAAGGGGACCTCTGCGGAAAGACTGTGTCTCGGTCATCCGTTTCTCAAACACCATGCAGTGCGAGAAATTCAATGGAGGAGATCGAGTCTTGTGGGGAAAAGTGTGCAAACCTCTACAGAGTGTATAAACTAATCATGGTTAGCCGTGTCCCCGGTTATGGACATATTGAGTATCTGGTACTTGAATTATTGATTTGATCTCATCACTTTACTTAATTAATTTGTTGGGTTGATAATTGTTATTTTGGGATTGAGTTGGAGGAACCTTCTCAATATTTTCAACAAACTTTGTAGTTAAATAAAATATATTCCTTTGTTGTAGGGGAAAACTAGCTTTATGCAAATGATAACCATAGAGCCTCCACCAGCCATATATGCATATAGTTATAGTTGTTACTTGTTCTTTGCTCTATAGTGTTATCTTGCCAGCATATTCTATGTGCTGACCTACACAGGCTGCAACGTATTATGTTGCAGAGTTTTCAGACGAAGAGTAAGGTGCGCTAGGTCGTTGTCGTGCACTCAGCTATATGCCATTGGAGTTGATGGACTCATTTATCTTCGGAGCTTCCGATGTTCTCTTATTTAGATGGCCTTAAGCCATATTATTGTAATAAGATCTCTTTTGAGACATTCGGTGTAATAAGTGTGTGATTGAACTCTGTTATAAATCCTCGAGTACTTTGTGTGCCAGCATTACCGATCCAGGGATGACACGTATGCACAGAGATTTGACCATCTGAGGTCAGGTCGCTACAAGTCTAGTTATAACGGAGAGTAGGAATTCTTTTTACTCCTCAACCCCTTCGTCGCTCTGGTAAGGAATCGTGACGTAGGTGTTTTGACTTACTCTTCTTCCCCTTCAAATGTTTAGGATCACACAGTTAGTTTTCGTTTGTTGTGATGTCAGCTCTTTTTACCCGGCGCACTCCTCTTCGAGTTGATTCGATCCTCTTCATCTTTTGCAAGATCAATCCTTAGTTCTTTCTCGGACAGGGAAGCAATGTCGTCCGAAGAGAGACAATGTCGTCCAAAGTTGTTTTTATTTTTCCCACCCACCCACCCTTTTTCTTCTCGGAGCCGAAGTCCGTAATCGAGTATCCATCCTACTCATGCGAAGCCTTTGCATTCTTTCCTCAATTAATTCAACCGGTGCTTTTCTCTTCAAGTTATTCGTCGGTTCCCCATTCCAAGTTGCCTTTGTTTTTCCTGCCCTCCCACCCCTTTTCTTCCCGGAGTCTGCCTCCATTCGAGCATCAATTTCATTCGTGCGGAGCCTCTTCAGTCTTTCCGCAATTGTCTCAACTGGTGAATTCTCGTCTAGATCATCATTGTTCGTCTCGTTTTCTTTTCCGGTGGATCCAATTCAAGTTTTTCGTTGTTGGTCATATTCCTTTCCTTGACTCAAGTGTTTCCCCTTGCTCGTTTCTCCTCTCGCCATTTAATTGTTCCAGAGTGCTGAGGACATCTCAGAAGATTCGTGTTTGCATTCAATTATTTTGAGGTTGTCACCTCTTTCAAGTCTTTGAATTGCTTCGGTGCATCATCTTCTACATTCGTTTTCAATGGTGTTTCTTTTGAGTGGGCTAATAACCCACAGGTTTTTCCCCAGGATCTTACCTGACTCTTCTAATTTTCCAGAGTTATTCCCAAATTCTTTTCAAAGTATGACGTAAGTATGGATTCCATCAGTCATATGCCTTCTCTAAGATCGCTTTCAATTCTTTCATTTTGGTTCAATCTTTCCTTTTTTTCATTCTTCCGGAGCATCTCAACAATTTTTGTGGTGTATCTCGTCGTCATTTCCAACATTTGAAGATCGAAGAAGAGCTTTCCTCTAAATCTTGTCCGTTCTCCCGAAGATTCATGGCGCTAGCTTGATGTTATCCTCTCAAATTGTTTCCAATCATGCGATTTTTTTCTTACCCATCCGGAGTATTTTAGGAGTTGCTTTCCTTTATTGATCATCCGAAGGCCAGCATTTCAAAGATTTCTTCATTCTCATCTTTCAACTTCATTTTCGAAATTCTTCTCAATTCTTGCCTCTTCGTTCATCGCCATATTCTTACTGGTGCATCGTTCAAGTATTCTTTAGTCAGCTGGTGACCTCTTCGTTCTCTTGCATCTAAATTCCTTCAAGTATCCTCATGCGTTTTTAATGCTTCCCGGAGAGCCATTCTCTTTTCATCATTCGTTTTAATTCTTACGGTGGTTCATTTAACATTCCTATTCCTTGTTATTGTATCAATTCATTCGTTCTTTCCAAACCTACTGATGGTTCATGAAGACTTTCTCAACTTTTGCGCTATATCTCCCCTTAATCTCCTTCAATGAGAATAAGTAGTATGCAAATCCATTGCTTCTCACCAATTTAATTGATGAAGGATAAGCATAACATAATTCTTATTCTTCTTTCATCAAGTTGAGTAATCCCTTCCTTCGGAATTTGTTCATGATGAATAAACTCTAATCCCAAGTGTTTTCATCTTTTCTTTTCCAGAGTTCAAAGTTTCCTCGGGCATCTTGTCGGAAACCCCAACTAAATCATCGCAAGGCTTTAATCTTATTCTTTTCATCCTTCAATTCTATCTCATCATGCTTTTGTTACCGGAGTTCTTCATGGTGGTTCATAGGGATTTAATTTAATTCTACATGTGTTCATCAAGATTCTTCCATTTTACCAAAGTGTCAAGTCCTCTTTTGAAGTCCTTTTTTTCTTGCCAATCTCTGCTTTCCTTTTCTACTCGGACGCTATTCGAATTATTTCGTTCTTATTCCTTTTCTATCTTGTTCTAACCGGAGTGGTTTTAGACTCTATCTTGTTCCTTGAGTTTTTGATTCTTATCATAATCGGCTTTCCTCTTTTCTACCCGAGTGCTCGCGACTTTGTTCATCCTCTCTCTTGCGTTCTTATTTCACCCCATCACCATTCTCTTCCGTCTCGTTCCTAAGATCTCGGGACGAGATCTTCTGTTAGTGGGGGAGAGTTGTAATGCCCCGAGACCGATGGTCCAGATGCATTCCTTTATTTTAGTTGTTGTCGTGTGTTTATTGTGTTTGTTGCATTATCATAATTGTTTTGCATATTTCATTCCGACGTGTTTATGCCATGATCATGATGAGTGCCATTGCCATATTTTGTTTATTGCATCATGTGCATCTTTTATTATATTGCATTGTGCCATTTCATTTTGTTGCATTGAGCCTCTTGTCATTTTGCATTATGCCATCCTTTGCCTGATGCATCATATTATAGCATTGTGTCATCCATGTTGTTTCCAAGTCCATCATGTGCATTGCACCTACATTATGTTTGTTGAATGCTCCATGTATGATCATGCATCATCACCTCCTCCTTCATTCTTCTTTCTTTCATTTTGGCAAGTGACCTTTTCCCCTCCTCCATAAATGTTCATTCTTTTCCTGATGCTGGTGCACCTCATCCTTAACCTCTCTGCCAAATTTCATCCCGTTTGGACTTTTTTGGTTGGGTTAAAAAATGGCTCAATTTTGAATTTAATTCAAACTTGGTTTATTTTTCTACCTCTAAAAATTGCCAAACAAATTTTATCAAATTGGGCGTAATTCCAGAAGTCCAGAAATATTCTCACTTCTTCTTGTTCACTCCCAATGTCTCCGGCCTTTTTCTTTATTTGGTTGCCTATTTTTAGGTAGAATAAAAAATGAAGGATAAGGCCTTCCTTGCCGCTCCAGCGGCCTAGCATCTCCTGCTCACGGCCACCTGCCCCGTCTTGGACGCCGTCTCCTACCTCAAGGCGTGCAGCAGCAGCGCTATGAGGAGGACACGGACGCCAAGGCCGGCGCCGTCCATCCGCGCGTCTATAAAACCGCAGCCCCATGCCCTAGGGTTTTCCCTAGCCTTCTTCCTCCCGTTCCGCCCCTCTTCTTCCCTTTCCGCCGCCAGGGGTGAGACCTCTCCATGCAATAGCCGTCACCATTGCCGGGAAGAGCTCAAGCTCGTCCCCGGCTTGTACACCTCCGTCGTCTGCGTTGCTGCCACGGGGAGAGAATCGCGACACTCGACGTCATCTTCTTCGTCCACGCACGCGTCCACGAGCCTCGGATCGACCTCCCCGATGACCTCTTCTTCCCTGCTTCCTCTGCTTCACGGACGCCAAGCCGGAGGCCTCTTCTCGTCGCCGACCTCTCCTTCTTCTTCCTCAGGTCTACCTCGCCACCGGCTAAATTTGTCGCGTCCCCGAGCTCGATCGACTCCTCCAAGCCCCTCTACGTGAGCAGCCGCGCTTCCCTGTACCTTTCTCTCGTTGATTGCCTCCTGTGTCGCCGGTTGCTTGCATACCTGATAGTTCCTCCGCCGTCACTTTGGTCACCGGCAAGATTGCTATGCTTCCTCTATTTCTTCAGCACACACGCAGCGCCTCGTCTGCAGCTCGCGCGCATGCACCAGGGCCTGCCCAGCTTCTTGTTCGTCGTAGCTCTCTGCCCCGAGTCGAGCGCACGCACACGACACCGGCAAGAAGCAGCCGCTCGCTCACATGCTCCCACGCAGTTTCCGCACCCACACCCGCAGCTCACTCACGCACACACCCGCGCGACGCACGCGCTCATGCACTCAATCATTCCCAGTGCCTCCGCCGCACCTCGCCATGGCCCCGAGACGAGGAAACGCTTGAGCTCGAGGTCTCCGATTCCGCCTCACTCCGCATGCCGCGCACCACATCCGCACCTATTTCCGCACCCCCGCCGTCGGCCTGTGGTCACGACGGTCGCGGTCTTGCTCGCCGCCGTCGTCACCCAATTCCTCTATGATCCACGAAGAAGAAGGCCTGGCCTTTGATTCGGTTCAAGTAAGGCCACGCCCTACTTTTGCACAAATATGCAGCAGCATCACACTGTTCAGCAGTCTGCTCCCCTATCCAGGAGGTCGTGGGTTCAAGTCCCAGCAGCCCCCTCTTTTTGCTCTGTTTTCTTTCTATTTTGCACACCCACATCCGCTTTGGGCCAGATCTACTACCGGGCTTGCACAGTGCGTTGAATCCGGCCTGTATGTGTTTTTGTTTTCTGTTCCAGTTGATTTAGCATTTATTCATTTTTCTGCATATTCAGATAAATGCCATTAATTTGCATTGCTCATAATTAAATAACCATCCATCGGATTTAAACATGTCATATATGTAAAATGCTTAGAATCTCATGTACTTTCACAATATCCAACTTTCATCCATGTTTAAAAATTCTGTTTGTATAAATGGCATGTTAAAATTGTTTATTTTCATAGCTAAATAATCGTAGCTTTGAATTAAATAAACTTTATATGTAAATGGTGTAGAAAAATGCATAGATTAACATGGTGCACTTTATTTTACTGTTTAACAACATTAAAATATGATTTAAGGCAGAACAGTACCAAATTCAAAATTTGCATATGAGGATTTTCCGGAATTGTTGTTTGTTGTTTCCGGCCTCATTTAAACTTGCCTAAATAGTTAGATTACTTATGTTTCATCTCTTTCCATGTTTAAAAACATTTAATATTGTGGGTACATAAACGAGAGCGAGCTAAATAATTGAATGTGGTGTTTCATCAATATGTAACTCGTTGCATATTGAGCTCCACTTAATTTGTAGTATTATTTGTTGCACTTTGCCATGCCATGCCTCATTAAATTGGACATGCATACTTGATTGTGCATCATGCCATCTTTATGTGATGGTTGTTTACCATGTTGTTTGTTTCTTTCCGGTTGTGCTTCTTCTTGATAGTTCCTGGTTTTCGTTGCGATTGTGACAATTCGTTTGACTTCGTTGCTTCGTCTACTTCATGGACTTGATCTTCTTTCTAGCGGGATTTCAGGCAAGATGACCGTCACCTTGGATCTCACTACTATATTTGCTTTGCTAGCTATCTCGATGCTATCGCTATGTCGCGCCACCTACCACTTGTTTATCAAGCCTCCCAAATTGCCATCATAGCCTCTAACCTTTTTCACCATCCTAGCAAACCGTTGTTTGGCTATGTTACCGCTTTGCTCAGCCCCTCTTATAGCGTTGCTAGTTGCAGGTGCAGTTGCAGGTTGTTCCATGTTGGGACATGGATATCATAGGATATCACAATATCTCTTATTTAATTAATGCACATATATACTTGGTAAAGGGCGGAAGGCTCGGCCTTTTGCCTCGTGTTTTATTCCACTCTTGTCGCCTTAGTTTTCGTCATACCGGTGTTATGTTCCTTGATTTTGCATCCCTAACATGATGAGGATTTATGGGCCCCTCTTGATAGTTCGCTTTGAATAAAATTCTTCCAGCAAGGCCCCACATTGGTTTTACCATTTGCCTAATAACAACTAAAACTTGCATAAGGACTTTCCAGACCCTGAGGACTTAATCAACCCCCCGGGCCAGTGCTACTCATGAGTGTTGGTCCAAATTAGAGCACCATGCGGGACCGCCCCTAGGCAACTTGGGGTATTTGGATCCTGTACGCTTCGCTCATCCGATCATGGCCTGAGACGAGATACGCGCGGCTACTATCAGGGTGTCGGCATGTCGGGAGGTCTTGTTGGACTTGTTTTACCATTGTCGAAATGTCTTGTGCACCGGGATTTTGAGTTTGATCGGAGGGTCCTGAGATGGAGGATTGTCTCCGCGGATCGTGAGCTTGTCATGGGCTAAGTTGGGACACCCCTGCAGGGTTTAAATTTTCAAGAGCCGTGCCCGCAGTTATGTGGCAGATGGGAATTTCTAATATCCGGATGTAGAGAACTTGACACCAGATTCGAATTAAAATACACCAACCGCGTGCGTAACCGTGATCGTTTCTTTTCGGGTGAGTCGAGAAGAGAACACGGTGGGGTTATGTTTGAACGTAAGTAGTTCATGATCACTTCTTGACCATTACTAGTTTGCGACCGTTTGCGTAGTTTCTCATCTTATTCTTGTACTCGTAAGTTAGCCACCATACATGCTTAGTCGCTTGCTGCAACCTCACCACTTATCCATTCCTTACCTATTAAGCTTTGCTAGTCTTAATACCCATGGTAATGGGATTGCTGAGTCCTCGTAGCTCACAAATTACTACAACAACAGTTGCAGGTACAGGTAATGCGATGATCATGACGTGAGAGCGATGCTTGCTTGTTTTCGAGTTCCTCTGCTTCTTCTTCATTCAGGGGATAGGTTTCTGGTCGGCAGCCTGGGATAGCAGGGTGGATGTCGTTCTTGTTTTCCGTTTGACTTCATCCGTAGTCGGATGCCTCTCTTCTGTATGATGTTTGATGTATTCTTGTGGCATTTGTATGCCCTTTGTATGTATCCCCAACTATTATGTAATGGTACGATGTAACGATATCCACCTTGCAAAAGTGTTTCAATATGCGGCTCTATCCTTGGTGGGACCCTCGAGTTCCTCTCGGATTGGATCGCATATGACAAGTTGGTATCAGAGCCTTGACCGACCATAGGAGCCCCCTTGATTGATCGTAGTTTGGCCGTTGTCCAGTCTAGAAGAAAAAAATATTTGGAGTCTAGTTATATCGGAGAGTAGGAATTCTTTTTACTCCTTAGCCCCTTCGTCGCTCTGGTAAGGAATCGTGAAGTTGGTGTTTTGACTTACTCTTCTTCTCCTTCAAATTTTTAGGATCACGCAGTTAGTTTTCGTTCGTTGTGATGTCAGCTCTTTTATCTGGCGCACTTCTCTTCGAGTTGATTCGATCCTCTTCATCTTTTGCAAGATCAATCCTCAGTTCTTACTCGGACGCGCAAGCAATGTAGTCCGAAGAGAGACAATGTCGTCCGAAGTTGTCTTTCTTTTTCCCACCCACCCACCCTTTTCTCTTCTCGGAGCCAGAGTCCGTAATCGAGTATCCATCCTACTCGTGCGAAGCCTTTGCATTCTTTCCCCAATTAATTCGACCGGTGCTTTTCTCTTCAAATTATTGGTCAGTTCCCCGCTCCAAGTTGCCTTTGTTTTTCGCGCCCTCCCACCCCTTTTCTTCCCGGAGTCTGCCTCCATTTGAGCATTAATTTCATTCGTGCGGAGCCTCTTCAGTCTTTCCACAATTGTTTCAACTGGTGAATTCTCGTCTAGTTCATCATTGTTCGTCTTGTTTTCTTTTCCGGTGGATCCAATTCAAGTTTTTTGTTGTTGATCATATTCCTTTCCTCGACTCAAGTGTTTCCCCTTGCTCGTTTCTCCTCTCGTCATTTAATCGTTCAAGAGTGTTGAGGACATCTCAGAAGATTTGTGTTTGCATTCAATTATTTCAAGGTTGTCACCTCATTCAAGTCTTTGAATTGCTTCGGTGCATCATCTCTTCTACATTCGTTTTCAACGGTGTTTCTTTTGAGTGGGCCCATAACCCACAGGTTTTTCCCCAGGATCTTACCTGACTCTTCTAATTTTCCGGAGTTATTCCCAAATTCTTTTCAAAGTATGACGTAAGTATGGATTCCATCAGTCATATGCCTTCTCTAAGATCGCTTTCAAATTCTTTCATGTTCTGTTCAATCTTTCCTTTTTTCATTCTTCCGGAGTATCTCAACAATTTTTGTGGTGTATCTCCTCGTCATTTCCAACATTTGAAGATCGAAGAAGAGCTTTCCTCTAAATCTTGCCCGTTCTCCCGAAGTTTCGTGGCGCTAGCTTGATGTCATCCTCTCAAATTGTTTCCAATCGTGTGATTCTTTTCTTACCCATCCGGAGTATTTTAGGAGTTGCTTTCCTTTATCGATCATTCGAACGCCAGCATTTCAAAGATTTCTTCATTCTCATCTTTGAACTTCATTTCCGAAATTCTTCTCAATTCTTGCCTGTTCATTCATCGCCATATTCTTACCGGTGCACCGTCCAAGTATTCTTTAGTCAGCAGGTGACCTCTTCGTTCTCTTGCATCTAAATTCCTTCAAGTATCTTCGTGCATTCTTAATGCTTCCCAGAGAGCCATTCTCTTTTCATCATCCGTTTAAATTCTTACGGTGGTTCGTTTAACATTCATATTCCTTGTTATCGTATCAATTCATTCATTCTTTCCAATCCTACTGGTGGTTCATGAAGACTTTCTAAACTTTTGTGCTATATCCCCCCTTAATCTCCTTCAACGAGAATAAGTAGTATGCAAATCCATTGCTTCTCATCAATTTAATTGATGAAGGATAAGCATAACATAATTCTTATTCTTCTTTCATCAAGTTGAGTAATCCCTTCCTTCGGAATTTGTTCATGATGAATAAACTCTAATCCCAAGTGTTTTCATCTTTTCTTTTCCGAAGTTCAAAGTTTCCTCGGGCATCTCGTCGGAACCCCCGTCTAAATCATCGCAAGGCTTTAATCTTATTCTTTTCATCCTTCAATTCTATCTCATCATGCTTTTGTTACCGGAGTTCTTCATGGTGGTTCATAAGGATTTAATTTAATTCTTCATGTGTTCATCAAGATTCTTCCATTTTACCGGAGTGTCAAGTCCTCTTTTGAAGTCCTTTTTTTTCTTGCTAATCTCTGCTTTCTTTTCTACTCGGACGCTATCCGAATTATTTCGTTCTTATTCCTTTTCTATCTTGTTCTAACCGGAGTGGTTTCAGACTCTATCTTGTTCCTTGAGTTTTTGATGCTCATCATAATCGGCGTTCCTCTTTTCTACCCGAGTGCTCGCGACTTTGTTCATCCTCTCTCTTGCATTCTTATTTCACCCCATCCACTTTCTCTTCCGTCTCGTTCCTAAGATCTCGGGACGAGATCTTCTGTTAGTGGAGGAGAGTTGTAACGCCCCGAGACCGGTGCTCCAGATGCCTTCCCTTATTTGAGTTGTTATCGTGTGTTTATTGTGTTTGTTGCATTATCATAATTGTTTTGCATAGTTCCTTCCGATGTGTTTATGCCATGATCATGATGAGTGCCATTGCCATATTTTGTTTATTGCATCATGTTCATCTTTTATTGTATTGCATTGTGCCATTTCATTTTGTTGCATTGAGCCTCTTGTCATTTTGCATTATGCCATCATTTGCCTGATGCGTCATATTATAGCATTGTGCCATCCATGTTGTTTCCAAGTCCATCATGTGCATTGCCCCTACACTATGTTTGTCGAATGCTCCATGTATGATCATGCATCATCACCTCCTCCTTCATTCTTCTTTCTTTCATTTTGGCAAGTGACCTTTTCCCTCCTCCATAAATGTTCATGCTTTTGCTGATGCTAGTGCACCTCATCCTTAACCTCTACCAAATTCCATCCCATTTGGACTTGTATTGGTTGGGTTCAAAAATGGCTCTAAAAATTTAATTCAAACTTGGTTTATCTTTCTACCTCTAAAAATTGCCAAACAAAATTTATCAAATTGGGCGTAATTCCAGAAGTCCAGAAATATTCTCACTTCTTCTTGTTCACTCCCAATGTCTCCGGCCTTTTTCTTTTGTTGGCTGCCTATTTTTAGGTAGAATAAAAAAATGAAGGATAAGGCCTTCCTTGCCGCTCCAGCGGCCCAGCATCTCCTGCTCACGGCCACCTGCCCCATCTTGGACGCCGTCTCCTACCTCAAGGCGTGCAACAGCAGCGCCGTGAGGAGGACACGGATGCCAAGGTCAGCGTCGTCCATCCGCGCGTCTACAAAACCACACCCCATGCCCTAGGGTTTTCCCTAGCCCTCCCCCTCTGATTCCGCCCCTCTTCTTCCCTTTTCGCTGCCAGGGGGACCTTGTTGGGCGTAATAAGCCGCGGCGTCGCTCCTGGCGTGGCTGGTGCATGTATGAGCGCGCACCGGACGTGTTGGGCGCGCCGGGTCCGCGGGGTGTGCGTGCGTAGGTGTGCGCGTGTGAGTGCGTGAGCCAGCGCGTGTGTGCACGGGGCCACGCCGGGTTGTTAGCGAGCAAGAAGGAGGGGTAGACCGCGTCGGGCGCGCTGGGAGGCTGTGGCGATCGCGTACGGGTGCGGTGCGTGGACGCGGCCAGAGGGCGGAGGACGTGGGGAGGTGGGTGGGCGAGTGGGTGCAAGGCAAGGCCTGGCAGGCCGGTGCTCGCGGGTATAAAGCCCTGGTTCCCTCCTGTAGCTCGGTGACATAGTCGAGTTCGTGCTCGAGGAGAAAGAAAAGCGTTCGTGCGCTGGAAAAATCTCAGTGTCCACCTCTTCTCTGAACTTATTCTTCCTCTCTTTTCTGATCGAGCCATGGCAAGCCAGAGCGAGCTGAGCGAGAGGGAGAGGAGAGCTGCGGTGAGGCAGTGGCGGTTCCAACAATTGATATCAGAGCCAGGTGGAGATCAGGGCTCGCCAGCGATGTCCATCGTCCCGTACGCCGGCGGAGCGGGCGGTTCATTGCCGCAGCCGGTGCCGCTGCTCACCAGAGAGAACTAGACGGCCTGGGAAATCAAGGTTGAGGCAAACCTTGATGCGGCCGGGCTGTGGGAGGCGGTGGTGGTGCTGGAGGACGCCGCGGCGGCCGTGATCGCCAAGAAGCCAGCGAGGGCGTACCTGCTCGGCGCGCTCGCGGAGAACCTGCTGATGCAGGTGGCGTCGAAGAAAACCGCGGCGGAGGTGTGGGCGGCCCTCAAGACGAGGTACGTCGGAGCTGATCGCGTGCGGGCGGCTCGGCTGGGCACGCTGCGCGGGGAGTTTGAGCTCCTGTGCATGGCGGACGCCGAGTCACTGGACGACTTCGCCGGCAGGCATGGCGGCGCGCTACGCGGCGTTGGGCTCGACCCTGGAGGACACCGCCCTCGTCAAGAAGCTGCTCGACTCGGTGTCGAACTGCTTGTACCTGGCGGTGGCCGGGATCGAGCAGTTCTATGACGTCGACACGATGGCGTTCGAGGACGCGTTGGGGCGGCTGAAGGCCTTCGACGAGCGGCTACGTCGGCGCGGGCAGGACGGAGGCGGCCATGGCGGGGACTAGCTGATGTTCATGGAGGCGCAATGGCGGGCGCGCGAGCGGCAGCGAGGCGGAGCTCGGGACGACGACGACGGGGCGCGCAGCGAGGCGTCGGGCTTCGGCGGCAACAGAAAAGGCCGGTGCTACAAGTGCGGTGAGCGGGGTCACTTCAAACGTGACTACCCGCAGTGGAAGAAGGCGCCGGCGGCGGAGCGGGCACTGCTTGTCGATGGCGACGTCGAGGACGCCGGGCTGCTCTGAGTCGCGGCTTAGGGCGCGAGTGTTGGGCGTAATAAGCCGCAGCGTCGCTCCTGACGCGGTTGGTGCGTGTATGGGCGCGCACCGGACGTGTTGGGCGCGCACCGGACGTGTTGGGCGCGCCGGGTCCGCGGGGTGTGTGTGCGTAGGTGTGCGTGTGTGAGTGCGTGAGCCAGCGCGTGTGTGCGCGGGGCCATGCCGTGTTGTTAGAGAGAAAGAAGGAGGGGTAGACCGCGTCGGACGCGCTGGGAGGCCATGGCGATCGCGTACGGGCGCGGTGCATGGACGCGGCCAGAGCGCGGAGGACGTGGGGAAGTGGGTGGGCGAGTGGGTGCAAGACAAGGCCTCGCAGGCCGGTGCTCGCGGGTATAAAGCCCTGGTTCCCTCTTGTAGCTTGGTGACATAGTCGAGTTCGTGCTCGAGGGGAAAGAAAAGCGTTCGTGCGCTGGAAAAATCTCAGTGTCCACCTCTTCTCTGAACTTATTCTTCCTCTCTTTTCTGATCGAGCCACGGCAAGCCAGAGCGAGCTGAGCGAGAGGGAGAGGACAGCTGCGGCGAGGCAGTGGCGGTTCCAACAGACCTCTCCATGCAATAGCCGTCGCCATGGCCGAGGAGAGCTCAAGCTCGTCCCCGGCTTGTACACCTCCGTCGTCTGCGTTGCTGCCACGAGGAGAGAATTGCAACCCTCGGCGTCGTCTTCTTCGTCCACGCACGCATCCACGAGCCTCGGATCGACCTCCCCGACGACTTCTTCTCGGCTTCCTCTGCTTCACGGACACCAAGCCGGAGGCCTCTTCTCGTCGTCGACATCTCCTACTTCTTCCTCGAGTCTACCTCACCACCGGCTAAATTCGTCGCATCCCTAAGCTCGATCGACTCCTCCGAGCCCCTCTACGTGAGCAGTCGTGCTTCCCTGTACCTTTTTCTCGTTGATTGCATCCTCTGTCGCCGGTTGCTTGCATGCCTGATAGTTCCTCCGCCGTCACTTTGGTCACCGGCAAGGTTGTTATGCTTCCTCTGTTTCTTCAGCACACACGCAGCGCCTCGTCTGCAGCTCGCGTGCACGCACCAGGGCCTACCCAGCTTCTTGTTTGCCGTAGCTCTCTGCCCCGAGTCGAGCGCACGCACACGAGTACAGCAAGAAGCAGCCGCTCGATCACATGCTCCCACGCAGTTTCCACACCCACACCCGCAGCTCACTCACTCACGCACACACCCGCGCGACGCACGCGCTCTTGCGCTCAGTCATTCCCAGTGCCTCCGCCGCACCTTGCCATGGCCCCGAGCTGAGGAAACGCTTGAGCTCGAGGTCTCTGCTTCCGCCTCACTCCGCACGCCGCGCACCACACCCCCACCTATTTCTGCACCCCCGCCGTTGGCCTGTGGTCGCGACTGTCGCTGTCTTGTTCGCCAGCGTCGTCACCCAGTACCTCTGTGATCCACGAAGAAGAAGGCCTGGCCTTTGATTCGGTTCAAGTTCGGCCACGCCTTTGTTTCGCACAAACATGCAGCAGTCGCTCTGTTCAGCACTCTACTCCTCTATCCAGGTCGTGGGGTGACACCCCGGTTGTTAAGCTACAGTAAACCCTTGCTAATCATGCCAGCTCATCATAATTAAACTTTTGTTAAACCTTACTTGTTCAAACTAAGGTCAAATTTAAATTCCAAAAAAACAAGTCTAAATTTATTTCTTCAAACTATTAAGGAAAAATGTTCGATGTATTGAAAATATTCCCTAACTATTTTTCATGAAGAAACCATGTTTTTATATAAGGCCTATATCTTTAAACTGAGCAAAAACAGAAAAGAAATATAAGAGAAAAACAGAAAAGGAAAAGGAAAACAAAAGAAGACAGAAAAAAAAAAGCCCCCCCCCATTTTACTTCCTGGGCCGTAGCCCACCCGGCCGGCCCAGGTGGCCCAGCTGCCACCTCCCCGTCTTTGTCGTCTTCTCCCCATGCCCCCACTGTTCGTCCGACCGCGCCCGCAGTCGCCGACAGACCAGCTCGCCGTCCCGCGCCGCTACAGCCCCCCGGAAGGGATAAGGACGCCGCCTGCGCCCCCTCGATCCCCTCTCCCACTTCCCCCTGCCACTCCACTCGCTCTCGCCCTCTCCCCCATCTTCTCCACCGCACACGATGCACTCGTCGCCGTGCCATCGTCGCCGTCGCGGACACCGTCGACCCCGCGCTGCACTACCGCGTCCTGGAGCTTCCCCCTCGTCATCTTCGTCGAACCCAAGGAGGAGATCAAGTCGGGGAGCATTACATCGACGCCACGCCCTCCTTTCTTCCCCGACCCCGACCCGGATCTCGCCGACGATTACCACCGCTCCGCTGCACCCAGCGCCTCCCCGAGCAACTCCCCGTCATCGATGTGAGCAGCGCCGCGTTTCCCCCTCCGTCCTCCCCCTCGATTTGCTGTTGCTGCTGCTAGCTCCACCATTGCCGCAGCTCGCTGCCGCCAGGCTCGTCGCCGGCGCGTCTCCGATGACCTAATGGTCATGGGACCATGCTCGTCGTCCCTACCGCACCACGTAGGCCCCGCCTAGCCGCTTAGTGTGCTCGAAAGCGAGCTGTAGCCGCGCGCTCGTGCTCACCCGAGCGCCACCGCGACCCTTCGTTGCTACTTCGGCCAACCTCGGCCTCCCCTGCTGCTGCCACTACCACCGGGCGACGCGCGGCACTGCCTGCGTCCGATCCCCTTTGGCCGCGCGTCGAATGGACGCGGGAGGCGCGATCCCGAACCCCTCCGCATCCCTGTGGTCGCCAGGGCTCTGTCGCCGGCGCGCCGCCGCGGTTTGGACCTCCCTGGGGCACCGACAGGTGGGCCCAGGGTCATTAGCCACTACCCCGGCCCTAAAACCCCCAGTGACATGTGGACCCCCCCCCCACTTTAACTAATTAGGATTAGTTTAAATTAACTCTGTTAATTAACCCAGCCACTGACAGGTCGGTCCCACCTACTAATTAGACTAATTTTTAAATAAATAAAACCTGTAAATAAATTGTCTCACTGACAGAGGGGGCCCACTGGTCAGTTTGACCAGTCAACAGTCAAACTTTGGCTGCTGACTCAGCCCCCTGTCCCCACCAGTCAGCCCCATGTGTACACCTTTGGGTACACTTATGTGTACCCGTAGCATTTAGCTAGTTAATTTTCGAATTAATAATAACCCCAAAAATTGATTAAAACTTTGAAAATTAATATAAAATAAATCGTAACTCGGATGGAAAAACTTTGTACATGAAAGCTGCTCCAAACGACGAGACAAATCCGGATACGCTGCCCGTTCGTCCGCCACACACCCCTAGCATATCGAACACGCAACTTTCCCCCTCCGGTTCATCTGTCCGAAAACGCGAAACACCGGGAATACTTTCCCGGATGTTTCCCCTCTTCGCCGGTATCACCTCCTGCCGCGTTAGATCACCTCTAGCACCGCGTATTGCCATGTTATGCTTTGTGATGCTTTGATTTCTCTGTTATTTATTGTGTCCCCCTCCGTTACTTCTTTCCGGTAGATCCCGAGACCGATGCCGGTACCCCTGTGATCGACTACATCGACGACGAACCCTTCTTGCCAGAGCAACCAGGCAAGCCCCCCCTTGATCACCAGATATCGCCTATTCTTCTCTATACTGCATGCATTAGAGTAGTGTAGCATGTTACTGCTTTCGGTTAATCCTATTCTGATGCATAGCATGTCATTGTTGCTACAGTTGTTACCCTTACCTTCTATCCTACTGCTTAGTATAGGATGCTAGTGTTCCATCAATGGCCCTTCACTCTTGTCCGTCTGCCATCCTATACTATCGGGCCGTGATCACTTCGGGAGGTGATCATGGGTATATACTATATACTTTATATACATGACACATGTGGTGACTAAAGTCGGGTCAGCTCGTTGAGTACCCGCAAGTGATTCTGATGAGGGGGCTGAAAGGACAGGTGGCTCCATCCCGGTAGAGGTGGGCCTGGGTTCCTGACGGCCCCCGACTGTTACTTTGTGGAGGAGCGACAGGGCAGGTTGAGACCACCTAGGAGAGAGGTGGGCCTGGCCCTAGTCGACGTTCGCGGATACTTAACACGCTTACCGAGATCTTGGTATTTGATCTGAGTCTGGCCATTTGGTCTATACGCACTAACCTGTTGGGGAACGTAGCAATAATTCAAAATTTTCCTACGTGTCACCAAGATCAATCTAGGAGATGCTAGCAACGAGAGAGAGGGAGTGCATCTTCATACCCTTGAAGATCGCTAAGCGGAAGCGTTACAAGAACGCGGTTGATGGAGTCGTACTCGCAGCGATTCAAATCGCGGAAGATCCGATCTAGCGCCGAACGGACGGCGCCTCCGCGTTCAACACACGTACAGCCCGGGGACGTCTCCTCCTTCTTGATCCAGCAAGGGGAGAGGAGAAGTTGAGGGAGAACTCTAGCAGCACGACGGCGTGGTGGCAATGGAGCTCGTGGTTCACCGGCAGAGCTTCGCTAAGCACTACGGAGGAGGAGGAGGTGTATGAGGAGGGAGGGCTGCGCCAGGGAAGAGGTGCGGCTGCCCTCCCACCCCTCCACTATATATAGGGGCAAGGGGAGAGGGGGAGGCGCCCTAGGGTTTCCCCTGGGGGGGCGGCCAAGCAGATTGGATCTCCCTAGGGAAAATCCTAGGGAGACTTGCCCCCCAAGCCAAGCAGGTGGAGGCTTGCCTCCCAAGCCAGGTGGAGGCGCCCCACCTCCCCAAGTAACGTGGGAAAGGGTGTGGGGGCGCACCACCCCTTAGTGGGCTGGTTTGCCCCTTCCCCTTTGGCCCATGAGGCCCTCCAACACTTGTCGGGGCTCCCGAAACACCTTTCGGTCATGCTGGCCATAGCCTGGTACCCCCGGAACACTTCCGGACTCCAATACCCTTCGTCCAATATATCGATCTTCACCGCCGGACCATTCCGGAACTCCTCGTGATGTCCGGGATCTCATCCGGGACTCCGAACAACCTTCGGTAACCACATACTATTTCCCATAACAACTCTAGCGTCACCGAACCTTAAGTGTGTAGACCCTACAGGTTCGGGAACCATGCAGACATGACTGAGACACCTCTCCGGCCAAAAACCAATAGCGGGATCTAGATACCCATATTGGCTCCCACATGTTCCATGATGATCTCATCGGACGAACCACGATGTCAGGGATTCAATCAATCCCGTATACAATTCCCTTTGTCTATTGGCATGTTGCTTGCCCGAGATTCGATCGTCGGTATCCCAATACCTCGTTCAATCTTGTTACCGGCAAGTCTCTTTACTCGTTCCGTAACGCATGATCCCGTGGCTAACTCCTTGGTCACATTGTGCACATTATGATGATGTCCTACCGAGTGGGCCCAGAGATACCTCTCCGTTTACACGAAATGACAAATCCCAGTCTCGATTCGTGCCAACCCAACAGACACTTTCGGAGATACCTGTAGTGCACCTTTATAGCCACCCAGTTACGTTGTGACGTTTGGTACACCCAAAGCATTCCTACGGTATCCGGGAGTTGCACAATCTCATGGTCTAAGGAAACGATACTTGACATTAGAAAAGCTCTTAGCAAACGAACTACACGATCTTGTGCTATGCTTAGGATTGGGTCTTGTCCATCACATCATTCTCCTAATGATGTGATCCCGTTATCAATGACATCCAATGTCCATGGTTAGGAAACCATAACCATCTATTGATCAACGAGCTAGTCAACTAGAGGCTTACTAGGGACATGTTGTGGTCTATGTATTCACACATGTATTACGGTTTCCAGTTAATACAATTATAGCATGAACAATAGACAATTATCATGAACAAGGAAATACAATAATAACCATTTTATTATTGCCTCTAGGGCATATTTCCAACATAACCAACTACGCGGGAACAGTTATGGGCACTCGACGTCGTGGTATCAGCCGAAGCCTTCATGACGTCAGCGATGGAGCGGCGCGCGCCGGATTGGACTGGAACACCTGCTAGGCTAGGTCTGCTTCCGGCCGCCCTCGCAATGTGCAGGTGTGCAATGGGCGATG
Organism: Aegilops tauschii subsp. strangulata; assembly: GCF_002575655.3. Taxonomy (NCBI): domain Eukaryota; kingdom Viridiplantae; phylum Streptophyta; class Magnoliopsida; order Poales; family Poaceae; genus Aegilops; species Aegilops tauschii. The sequence continues at coordinate 134,020,286 of NC_053035.3, forward strand.
GTCCAAGACCCCTGCGCCATAGGATTTAGACCGGTGTGCTGACCTCTCTGTTGTGCCTAGGTGGGGCTGCGACGTGTTGATCTTCCGAGGCCGGGCATGACCCAGGAAAGTGTGTCCGGCCAAATGGGATCAAGCGTGTTGGGTTATGTGGTGCACCCCTGCAGGGAAGTTTATCTATTCGAATAGCCGTGTCCCTCGGTAAAAGGACGACCCGGAGTTGTACCTTGACCTTATGACAACTAGAACTGGATACTTAATAAAACACACCCTTCCAAGTGCCAGATATAACCCGGTGATCGCTCTCTAACAGGGCGACGAGGAGGGGATCGCCGGGTAGGATTATGCTATGCGATGCTACTTGGTGAACTTACCATCTACTCTCTTCTACATGCTGCAAGATGGAGGTGGCCAGAAGCGTAGTCTTTGACAGGATTAGCTATCCCCCTCTTATTCTGGCATTCTGCAGTTCAGTCCACCGATATGGCCCTTTACACATATACCCATGCATATGTAGTGTAGCTCCTTGCTTGCGAGTACTTTGGATGAGTACTCACGGTTGCTTTTCTCCCTCTTTTCCCCTTTCTATACCTGGTTGTCGCAACCAGATGCTGGAGTCCAGGAGCTAGAGATCCCGAGGATGATTCTACATGGAGTTCGGCTTTGAGGAGTAGTTAGGAGGTCCCAGTCAGGAGGCCTTGCCTTTTTGATCATTGCTACTTTTGTGCTAGCCTTCTTAAGGCAATCTTGTTTAACTTATGTATGTACTCAGATATTATTGCTTTCGCTGACTCTTGTGTTTTCGAGCTTATGTATTCGAGCCTTCGAGGCCCCTGGCTTGTAATATAAAGCTTGTTTTATTTTAATTTGTGTCTAGAGTTGTGTTGTGATATCTTCCCGTGAGTCCTCAATCTTGATCGTACACATTTGCGTGTATGATTAGTGTACGGTCAAATCGGGGGCGTCACAGTTCAAGTCCCAGCCGCCCCCTTTTTTTGCTCTGTTTTCCTGCTATTTTGCACACCCACATCCGCTTCGGGCCAGATCTGCTACCGGTCTTGCACAGTGCGTTGAATCTAGCCTGTATATGTTTTTTTTCTGTTCCAGTTGATTTAGCATTTATTCAGTTTTCTGCATATTCAGATAAATGCCATTAATTTTCATTGCTCATAATTAAATAACCGTCCATCGGATTTAAACATGTCATATATGTAAAATGCTTAGAATCTGATGTACTTTCACAATATCCAACTTTCATCCATGTTTAAAATGTTTAGAAAATTATGTTTGTATAAATGGCATGTTAAAATGGTTTATTTCATAACTACATAACCGTAGCTCCGAATTAAATAAATTTTATATGTAAATGGTGTAGAAAAATGCATAGATTAACATGGTGCACTTCATTTTGCTGTTTAACAACATTAAAAATATGATTTAGGGCAGAACAGTACCAAATTCAAAATTTGCATATGAGGATTTTTCGGAATTGTTGTTTGTTGTTTCCGGCCTCATTTAAACTTGCCTAAATAGTTAGTTTACTTATGTTTCACCCCTTTCCATGTTTAACAATATTTAATATTGTTGGGTACATAAACGAGAGCGAGCTAAATAATTGAATGTGGTGTTTTATCAATATGTAACTCGTTGCATATTGAGCTCCACTTAATTTGTAGTATTGATTGTTGCACTTTGCCATGCCATGCCTCATTAAAATGGACATACATCATACTTGATTGTGTATCATGTCATGTTTATGTGATGGTTGTTTACCATGTTGTTTGTTTCTTTCCGGTTGTGCTTCTTCTCGATAGTTCCCGGTTTTTGTTGCGATTGTGAGGATTCGTTCGACTTCGTTGCTTCGTCTACTTCATGGACTTGATCTTCTTCCTAGCGGGATTTCAGGCAAGATGAACGTCACCTTGGATCTCACTACTATCTTTGCTTTGCTAGTTGTCTTGATGCTATCGCTATGTCGCGCCACCTACCACTTGTTTATCAAGCCTCCCAAATTGCCATCATAGCCTCTAACCTTTTCCACCATCCTAGCAAACCGTTGTTTGGCTATGTGACTGCTTTGCTCAGCCCCTCTTATAGCGTTGCTAGTTGCAGGTGCAGATGCAGGTTCTTCCATGTTGGGACATGGATATCATGGGATATCACAATATCTGTTATTTAATTAATGCATGTATATACTTGGTAAAGGGTGGAAGGCTCGGCCTTTTGCCTGGCGTTTTCTTCCACTCTTGCCGCCTTAGTTTCCGTCATACTGGTGTTATGTTCCTTGATTTTGCGTCCCTAACACGATGAGGGTTTATGGGCCCCTCTTGACAGTTCGCTTTGAATAAAACTCTTCCAGCAAGGCCCAACATTGGTTTTACCATTTGCCTAATAACAACTAAAACATGCATAGGGACTTTCCGGACCCCGAGGACTTAATCTACCCCCCGGGCAAGTGCTCATCATGAGTGTTGGCCCAAACTAGAGCATCGTGCGGGACCGCCCCTAGGAAACTTGGGGTATTTGGATCCTATACGCTTCGCTCATCCGATCGTGGCCTGAGACGAGATACGCGCGGCTACTATCAGGGTATCGGCACGTCGGGAGGTCTTGCTGGACTTGTTTTACCATTGTCGAAATGTCTTGTGCGCCGGGATTCCGAGTCTGGTCGGAGGATCCCGAGATGGAGGATTGTCTCCGCGGATTGTGAGCTTGTCATGGGCTAAGTTGGGACACCCCTGCAGGGTTTAAACTTTCGAGAGCCGTGCCCACGGTTATGTGGCTGATGGGAATTTTTAATATCCGGTTGTAGAGAACTTGACACCAGATTCGAATTAAGATACACCAACCGCGTGTGTAACCGTGATCGTCTCTTTTCGGGTGAGTCGAGAAGAGAACACGGTGGGGTTATGTTTGAATGTAAGTAGTTCAGGATCACTTCTTGATCATTACTAGTTTGCGACCGTTTGCGTAGTTTCTCATCTTATTCTTGAACTCGTAAGTTAGCCACCATACATGCTTAGTCACTTGCTGCAACCTCACTACTTATCCATTCCTATCCATTAAGATTTGCTAGTCTTGACACCCATGGTAATGGGATTGATGAGTCCTCGTGGCTCACAGATTACTACAACAACAGTTGCAGGTACAGGTAATGCGATGATCATGACATGAGAGTGATGCTTGCTTGTTTTCGAGTTCCTCTGCTTCTTCTTCATTCAGGGGATAGGTTTCTAGTCGGCAGCCTGGGATAGCAGGGTGGATGTCGTTCTTATTTTCCGTTTGACATCATCTGTAGTCGGATGCCTCTCTTCTGTATGATGTTTGATGTATTCTTGTGGCATTTGTATGCCCTTTGTATGTATTGTTGGGGAACGTAGTAATTTCAAAATTTTCCTACTCACACGCAAGATCATGGTGATGCATAGCAACGAGAGGGGAGAGTGTTGTCCACGTACCCTCGTAGACCGAAAGCGGAAGTGTTAGCACAATGCAGTTGATGTAGTCGTACGTCTTCACGATCCGACCGATCAAGTACCGAACGTACGGCACCTCCGAGTTCAGCACACGTTCAGCCCGATGACGTCCCTCGAACTCCGATCCAGACGAGTGTTGAGGGAGAGTTTCGTTAGCACGATGGCGTGGTGACGATGATGATGTTCTACCGACGTAGGGCTTCGCCTAAGCACCGCTACAGTATTATGGAGGTGGACTATGGTGGAGGGGGCACCGCACACCGCTAAAAGATCAAACGATCAATTGTTGTGTCTCTAGGGTGCCCCCCTGCCCCCGTATATAAAGGAGCAAGGGGGGAGGTGCGGCCGGCCAGGAGGGGGCGCGCCAGGAGGAGTCCTACTCCCACCGGGAGTAGGACTCCCTCCCTTTTCCTTGTTGGATTAGGAGAAGAGGGGGAAAGAGGTGGAGGAGAAGAAGGAAAGGGGGGGCGCCGCCCCCCTCTCCTTGTCCTATTCGGACCAGGGGGAGGGGCGCGCGGTCCTTGCCCTGGCCGCCTCTCCTCTTCTCCACTAAGGCCCACTATGGCCCATTAACCCCCGGGGGGTTCCGATAACCCCTCCGGTACTCCGGTAAAATCCCGATTTCACCCGGAACACTTCCGATATCCAAATATAGGCTTCCAATATATCAATCTTCATGTCTCGACCATTTCGAGACTCCTCGTCATGTCCGTGATCCCATCTGGGACTCCGAACAATCTTCGGTACATCAAAACATATAAACTCATAATATAACTATCATCGAAACGTTAAGCGTGCGGACCCTACGGGTTCGAGAACTATGTAGACATGACCGACACACGTCTCCGGTCAATAACCAATAGCGGAACCTGGATGCTCATATTGGCTCCCACATATTCTACGAAGATCTTTATCGGTCAGACCGCATAACAACATACGTTGTTCCCTTTGTCATCGGTATGTTACTTGCCCGAGATTCGATCTTCGGTATCTCAATACCTAGTTCAATATCGTTACCGGCAAGTTTCTTTACTCGTTCCATAATACATCATCCCGCAACTAACTCATTAGTTGCAATGCTTGCAAGGCTTAAGTGATGTGCATTACCAAGTGGGCCCAGAGATACCTCTCCGACAATCGGAGTGACAAATCCTAATCTCGAAATACGCCAACCCAACAAGTACCTTCGGAGACACTTGTAGAGCACCTTTATAATCACCCAGTTACGTTGTGACGTTTGGTAGCACACAAAGTGTTCCTCCGGTAAACGGGAGTTGCATAATCTCATAGTCATAGGAACATGTATAAGTCATGAAGAAAGCAATAGCAACATACTAAACGATCGTGTGCTAAGCTAACGGAATGGGTCAAGTAAATCACATCATTCTCCTAATGATGTGATCCTGTTAATCTAATGTCAACTCATGTCTATGGCTAGGAAACATAACCATCTTTGATCAACGAGCTAGTCAAGTAGAGGCATACTAGTGACACTCTGTTTGTCTATGTATTCACACATGTATCATGTTTCCGGTTAATACAATTCTAGCATGAATAATAAACATTTATCATGATACAAGGAAATAAATAATAACTTTATTATTGCCTCTAGGGCATATTTCCTTCAGTCTCCCACTTGCACTCGAGTCAATAATCTAGTTCACATCGCCATGTGATTTAACATCAATAGTTCACATCTTTATGTGGTTAACACCCATAGTTCACATCGATATGTGACCAACACCCAAAGGGTTTACTAGAGTCAGTAATCTAGTTCACATCGCTATGTGCTTAACACCCAAAGAGTACTAAGGTGTGATTATGTTTTGCTTGTGAGATAATTTTAGTCAACGGGTCTGTCACATTCAGATCCGTAAGTATTTTGCAAATTCTATGTCTACAATGCTTTGCACGGAGCTACTCTAGCTAATAGCTCCCACTTTCAATATGTATCCAGATTGAGACTTAAAGTCATCTGGATCAGTGTCAAAAACTTGCATCAACGTAACCCTTTACGACGAACCTTTTTCACCTCCATAATCGCGAAACATATCCTTATTCCACTAAGGATAATTTTGACCGTCTCTAGTGATCTACTCCTAGATCACTATTGTACTCCCTTGCCAAACTCAGTGGTAGGGTATACAATAGATCTGGTACACAGCATGGCATACTTTGTAGAACCTATGGCTGAGGCATAGGGAATGACTTTCATTCTCTTTCTATCTTCTGTCGTGGTCAGGCTTTGAGTCTTACTCAATTTCACACCTTGTAACACAGGCAAGAACTCTTTCTTTGATTGTTCCATTTTGAAATACTTCAAAATCTTGTCAAGGTATGTACTCATTGAAAAAACTTATCAAGCGTTTTGATCTATCTCTATAGATCTTGATGCTCAATATGTAAGCAGCTTCACCGAGGTCTTTCTTTGAAAAACTCCTTTCAAACACTCCTTTATGCTTTGCAGAATAATTCTACATTATTTTCTATCAACAATATGTCATTCACATATACTTATCAGAAATGTTGTAGTGCTTCCACTCACTTTCTTGTAAATACTGGCTTCACCGCAAGTCTGTATAAAACTATATGCTTTGATCAACTCATCAAAGTCTATATTCCAACTCTGAGATGCTTGCACTAGTCCATAGATGGATCGCTGGAGCTTGCACATTTTGTTAACACCTTTAGGATCGACAAAACCTTCTGGTTGCATCATATACAACTCTTCTTTAATAAATCCATTAAGGAATGCAGTTTTGTTTATCCATATGCCACATTTCATAAAATGCGGCAATTGCTAACATGATTCGGACAGATTTAAGCATAGATACGAGTGAGAAACTCTCATCGTAGTCAACACCTTGAACTTGTCGAAAACCTTTTGCGATAATTCTAGCTTTGTAGATAGTAACACTACTATCAGCGGCCGTCTTCCTCTTGAAGATCCATTTATTTTCTATGGCTTGCCGATCATCGGGCAAGTCAACCAAAGTCCACACTTTGTTCTCATACATGGATCCCATCTCAGATTTCATGGCCTCAAGCCATTTCGCGGAATCTGGGCTCATCATCGCTTCCTCATATTTCGTAGGTTCGTCATGGTCAAGTAACATGACCTCCAGAACAGGATTACCATACCACTCTGGTGCAGATCTCACTCTGATTGACCTACGAGGTTCGGTAGTAATTTGATCTGAAGTTACATGATCATCATCATTAGCTTCCTCTCTAATTGGTGTAGGAATCACAGGAACAGATTTCTGTGATGAACTACTTTCCAATAAGGGAGCAGGTACAGTTACCTCATCAAGTTCTACTTTCCTCCCACTCACTTCTTTCGAGAGAAACTCCTTCTCTAAAAAGGATCCATTCTTAGCAACGAATTTGCCTTCGGATCTGTGATAGAAGATATACCCAATAGTCTCCTTTGGGTATCCTATGAAGACGCATTACTCTGATTTGGGTTCAAGCTTATCATGTTGAAACTTTTTCACATAAGCATTGCAACCCCAAACTTTAAGAAACGACAACTTTGGTTTCTTGCCAAACCACAGTTCATAAGGTGTCATCTCAACGGATTTAGATGGTGCCCTATTTAACGTGAATGCAGCCGTCTCTAATGCATAACACCAAAACTACATTGGTAAATCGGTAAGAAACATCATAGATTGCACTATATCCAATAAAGTACGGTTATGACGTTCGGACACACCATTATGCTGTGGTGTTCCAGGTGGCACGAATTTGTGAAACTATTCCACATTGTTTTAATTGAAGACCAAACTCGTAACTCAAATATTTGTCTCCGCGATCAGATCATAGAAACCTTATTTTCTTGTCACGATGATTTTCCACTTCACTCTGAAATTCTTTGAACTTTTCAAATGTTTCAGACTTGTGTGTCATCAAGTAGATATACCCATATCTACTCAAATCATCTGTGAAGGTCAGAAAATAATGATACTTGCCGTGAGCCTTAACACTCATCGGACTGCATACATCAGTATGTATTATTTCCAATAAGTCAGTTGCTCGCTCCATTGTTCCGGAGAACGGAGTCTTAGTCATCTTGCCCATGAGGCATGGTTCGCAAGCATCAAGTGATTTATAATCAAGTGATTCCAAAAGTCCATCAGCATGGAGTTTCTTCATGCGCTTTACACCAATATGACCTAAACGGCAGTGCCACAAATAAGTTGCACTATCATTATTAACTTTGCATCTTTTGGCTTCAATATTATGAAAATGTGTATCACCACAATCGAGATCCAACAAACCATTTTCATTGGGTGTATGACCATAGAAGGTTTTATTCATGTAAACAGAACAACAATTATTCTCTAACTTACATGAATAACCGTATTGCAATAAACATGATCCAATCATATTCATGCTCAACGCAAACACTAAATAACATTTATTTTAGGTTCAACACTAATCCTGAAAGTATAGGGAGTGTGCGATGATGATCATATCAATCTTGGAACCACTTCCAATACACATCGTCACTTCACCCTTAACTAGTTTCTGTTCATTCTTCAATTCCCGTTTCAAGTTACTACTCTTAGCAACTGAACCAGTATCAAATACCGAGGGGTTGCTACGAACACTAGTAAAATACACATCAATAATGTATATCAAATATAGCTTGTTCACTTTGCCATCCTTCTTATCCGCCAAATACTTGGGGTGGTTCCGCTTCTAGTGACCAGTCCCTTTGCAGTAGAAGCACTTAGTCTCAGGCTTAGGTCCAGACTTGGGCTTCTTCACTTGAGCAGCAACTTGCTTGCCGTTCTTCTTGAAGCCCCTTCTATCCCTTTGCCCTTTTCTTGAAACTAGTGGTCTTGTTAACCATCAACACTTGATGCTCTTTCTTGATTTCTACCTTCGTCGATTTCAGCATCGTGAAGAGCTCGGGAATTACTTTCGTCATCCCTTGCATATATAGTTCATCACGAAGTTCTAGTAACTTGGTGATAGTGACTAGAGAATTCTGTTAATTACTATCTTATCTGGAAGATTATCTCCCACTTGATTCAAGCAATTGTAGTACCCAGACAATCTGAGCACATGCTCACTGCTTGAGCTATTCTCCTCCATCTTTTAGCTATAGAACTTGTTGGAGACTTCATATCTCTCAACTCGGGTATTTGCTTGAAATATTAACTTCAACTCCTGGAACATCTCATATGGTCCATGACGTTCAAAACGTCTTGAAGTCCCGATTCTAAGCTATTAAGCATGGTACACAAAACTATCAAGTAGTCATCATATTGAGCTAGTCAAACGTTCATAATGTCTGCATCTGCTCCTGCAATAGGTCTGTCACCTAGCGGTGCATCAAGGACATAATTCTTCTGTGCAGCAATGAGGATAATCCTCATATCATGGATCCAATCCGCATCATTGCTACTAACATCTTTCAACTCAGTTTTCTCTAGGAACATATCAAAATAAAACAGGGGAGCTAAACGCGAGCTATTGATCTACAATATAGATATGCTAATACTACCAGGACTAAGTTCATGATAAATTAAAGTTCAATTAATCATATTACTTAAGAACTCCCACTTAGATAGACATCTCTCTAATCTTCTAAGTGATCACGTGATCCATATCAACTAAACCATAACCGATCATCACGTGAAATGGAGTAGCTTTCAATGGTGAACATCACTATGTTGATCATATCTACTATATGATTCACGCTCGACCTTTCGGTCTTAGTGTTCCGAGGCCATATCTGCATATGCTAGGCTCGTCAAGTTTAACCTGAGTATTCTGCATGTGCAAAACTGGCCTGCACCCGTTGTAGATGGACGTAGAGCTTATCACACCCGATCATCACGTGGTGTCTGGGCACGACGAACTTTGGCAACGGTGCATACTGAGGGAGAACACTTTTATCTTGAAATTTAGTGAGAGATCATCTTATAATGCTACCGTCAATCAAAGCAAGATAAGATGCATAAAAGATAAACATCACATGCAATCAATATAAGTGATATGATATGGCCATCATCATCTTGTGCTTGTGATCTCCATCTCCGAAGCACCGTCATGATCACCATCGTCACCGGCGCGACACCATGATCTCCATCGTAGCATCGTTGTCGTCTCGCCAATCTTATGCTTCTACGACTATCGCTACCGCTTAGTGATAAAGTAAAGCATTACAGGGCGATTGCATTGCATACAATAAAGCGACAACCATATGGCTCCTGCCAGTTGCCGATAACTCGGTTACAAAACATGATCATCTCATACAATAAAATTTAGCATCATGTCTTGACCATATCACATCACAACATGCCCTGCAAAAACAAGTTAGACATCCTCTACTTTGTTGTTGCAAGTTTTACGTGGCTGCTACGGGTTTAGCAAGAACCGTTCTTACCTACGCATCAAAACCACAATGATAGTTTGTCAAGTTGGTGATGTTTTAACCTTCGCAAGGACCGGGCGTAGCCACACTCGGTTCAACTAAAGTTTGGAGAAACTGACACCCACCAGCCACCTGTGTGCAAAGCACGTCGGTAGAACCAGTCTCGCGTAAGCGTACGCGTAATGTCGGTTCGGGCCGCTTCATCCAACAATACCGCCGAACCAAAGTATGACATGCTGGTAAGCAGTATGACTTATATCGCCCACAACTCACTTGTGTTCTACTCATGCATATGACATCCATGCATAAAACCAGGCTCGGATGCCACTGTTGGGGAACGTAGTAATTTCAAAATTTTCCTACGCACACGCAAGATCATGGTGATGCATAGCACTGAGAGGGGAGAGTGTTGTCCACGTACCCTCGTAGACCGAAAGCGGAAGCGTTAGCACAACGCTGTTGATGTAGTCGTACGTCTTCACGATCCGACCGATCAAGTACCGAACGTACGGCACCTCCGAGTTCAGCACACGTTCAGCCCGATGACGTCCCTCGAACTCCGATCTAGCCGAGTGTTGAGGGAGAGTTTCGTCAGCATGACGGCGTGGTGACGATGATGATGTTCTACCGACGCAGGGCTTCGCCTAAGCACCGCTACAGTATTATCGAGGTGGACTATGGTGGAGGGGGGCACCGCAGACGGCTAAAAGATCAAACGATCAATTGTTGTGTCTCTAGGGTGCCCCCCTACCCCCGTATATAATGGAGCAAGGGGGGAGGTGCGGCCGGCCAGGAGGGGGCGCGCCAGGAGGAGTCCTACTCCCACCCTTTTCCTTGCTGCATTAGGAGAAGAGGGGGAAAGAGGTGGAGGAGAAGAAGGAAAGGGGGGCGCCGCCCCCCTCTCCTTGTCCTATTCGGACTAGGGGGAGGGGCGCGCAGCCCTTGCCCTGGCCGCCTCTCCTCTTCTCCACTAAGGCCCACTATGGCTCATTAACCCCCGGGTGGTTCCGGTAACCCCTCCGGTACTCCGGTAAAATCCTGATTTCACCCGGAACACTTCCGATATCCAAATATAGGCTTCCAATATATCAATCTTCATGTCTCGACCATTTTGAGACTCCTCGTCATGTCCGTGATCACATCCGGGACTCCAAACAATCTTCGGTACATCAAAACATATAAACTCATAATATAACTGTCATCGAAACGTTAAGCGTGCGGACCCTACGGGTTCGAGAACTATGTAGATATAACCGAGACACGTCTCCGGTCAATAACCAACAGCGGAACCTGGATGCTCATATTGGCTCCCACATATTCTACGAAGATCTTTATCAGTCAGACCGCATAACAACATACGTTGTTCCCTTTGTCATGTATGTTACTTGCCCGAGATTCGATCGTCGGTATCTCAATACCTAGTTCAATCTCGTTACCGGCAAGTCTCTTTACTCGTTCCGTAATACATCATCCCACAACTAACTCATTAGTTGCAATGCTTGCAAGGCTTAAGTGATGTGCATTACCGAGTGGGCCCAGAGATACCTCTCCGACAATCGGAGTGACAAATCCTAATCTCGAAATACGCCAACCCAACAAGTACCTTCGGAGACACCTGTAGAGCACCTTTATAATCACCCAGTTACGTTGTGACGTTTGGTAGCACACAAAGTGTTCCTCCGGTAAACGGGAGTTGCATAATCTCATAGTCATAGGAACATGTATAAGTCATGAAGAAAGCAATAGCAACATACTAAACGATCGTGTGCTAAGCTAACGGAATGGGTCAAGTCAATCACATCATTCTCCTAGTGATGCGATCCCGTTAATCTAATGACAACTCATGTCTATGGCTAGGAAACATAACCATCTTTGATCAACGAGCTAGTCAAGTAGAGGCATACTAGTGACACTCTGTTTGTCTATGTATTCACACATGTATCATGTTTCCGGTTAATACAATTCTAGCATGAACAATAAACATTTATCATGATATAAGGAAATAAATAATAACTTTATTATTGCCTCTAGGGCATATTTCCTTCATGTATCCCCAACTATTATGTAATGGTACGATGTAATGATATCCACCTTGCAAAAGTGTTTCAATATGCGGCTCTATCCTTGGTGGAACCCTCGAGTTCCTCTCGGATAGGATCGCATATTGGGCGTGACAGAGTGGTAGCTCACGGAGGCTCTGCGTGCGGACGCCTCAGCCTGCCGTGCAGCCACAACTGATGTGTTATGTGCTCAGGCCTCGCTCTCAAGAACATAATATCTCCCCTTGCTGTGAACATCAAAAAGAGCAGGCACATGCAAAAAGGTATCCACAACGGACCTTTTATTAAACAAAAGGTTATAAGTAAAATTATGGGATTCACCACTAAGGATTTTATGACGTTTCATAGCGGGAAACCTCCTAGTAGTTTGAATCAGAGGAATTGAGTGGCTGGCGAATGAGACCCGCCAGCGGGTAAAGAGAATTTAAGTTTGGAAGGACCTCGTTTTGGCGTTTCCGTGGAACTGGAGTATTCGGTAAGCCGGAGGACAATTCTTCACCTCCGTTGTTCCGAGTCTGGCGCCGGCTCTCGTGCTGCTGTTGCTTCAAAAGAAAGTGAGGATCCAAATGAGCTAAGGGGTGTGAAAAGCTTACTTTCCGGGTTACTCATCGAATTTTCTGTCTTGGCAAAGGTGTTGAGCCGGAGGAAATAATAGTTACCTCTTCTTCAACTGCTTGGCTGGCCCCCGTATCATCCTGAGAGTAATAAATGTCAATAAGATAATTGAAAAAGGAGCCAAGAGTCAAGGGCTACCTCTGACTCAGAGCTATCATTTAGCTCAAACATTTCAGAGGCACTTGGTTTCTTCTTATGCTTCTTGGTGGTTTTCTTGGCGGCTTTCTTGACAGCCCTGGCCTTTTTGGCAGCTTCATGGTCATATTTTGCCTTCCAAAAATCAGATTTAGCCTTTGAAAGTCAGTGAAGTTGAGTTAATATAATGTTGGGAATCGTAGCATAATTTTAAAATTTTCCTACGCTCACCAAGATGCATCTATGGAGTGTACTAGCAACAAGGGGAAAGGAGTGCATCTACATACCCTTGTAGATTGCGAGCGGAAGCGTTCCAATGAACGTGGATGACGGAGTCGTACTCGCCGTGATCCAAATCACCGATGACCGAGTGCCGAACGGACGGCACCTCCGCGTTCAACACACGTATGGTGCAGCGATGTCTCCTCCTTCTTGATCCAGCAAGGGGGAAGGAAAGGTTGATGGAGATCCAGCAGCACGACGGCGTGGTGGTGGATGTAGCGGGTCTCCGCAGGGCTTCGCCGAGCTTCTGCGAGACGGAGAGGTGTAGCAGGGGGAGATGGAGGCGCCCAAGGCTGTCTCGTTGCTGCCCTCCCTCCCCCCCCCCCTTTATATAGGCCCCCTGGGGGGGCGCCGGCCCTGGAGATGGGATCTCATGTTGGGGAACGTAGTAATTTCAAAAAAAATTCCTACGCACACGCAAGATCATGGTGATGCATAGCAACGAGAGGGGAGAGTGTTGTCCACGTACCCTCGTAGACCGACAGTGGAAGCGTTATCACAACGCGGTTGATGTAGTCGTACGTCTTCACGATCCGACCGATCAAGTACCGAACGCACGGCACCTCCGAGTTCTACACACGTTCAGCTCGATGAAGTCCCTCGAACTCCGATCCAGCCGAGTGTTGAGGGAGAGTTTCGTCAGCACGACGGCGTGGTGACGATGATGATGTTCCACCGGCGCAGGGCTTCGCCTAAGCTCCGCAACGGTATTATCGAGGTGTAATATGGTGGAGGGGGGCACCGCACGCGGCTAAGAGATCTCAAGGATCAATTGTTGTGTCTCTGGGGTGCCCCCCTGCCCCCGTATATAAAGGAGCAAGGGAGGAGGAGGCCGGCCCTAGGAGGGGGCGCACCAAGTGTGGAGTCCTACTAGGACTCCCTAGTCCTAGTAGGATTCCACCTCCCATATGGAATAGGAAAAGAGGAAGGGAAAAAGAGAAGGAAGGAAGGGGGCGCCCCCCTTCCCTAGTCCAATTCGGACCAGACCAAGGGGAGGGGTGCGGCCACCCTTGAGGCCCTTTTTCTTCTTTCCCGTATGGCCCAATAAGGCCCAATACGTATTCCCATAACTCTCCGGTACTCCGAAAAATACCCGAATTACTCGGAACCTTTCCGAAGTCCGAATATAGTCGTCCAATATATCGATCTTTACGTCTCGACCATTTCGAGACTCCTCGTCATGTCCCCGATCTCATCCGGGACTCCGAACTTCTTCGGTACATCAACATACATAAACTCATAATAAAACTGTCATCGTAACTTTAAGCGTGCGGACCCTACGGGTTCGAGAACTATGTAGACATGACCGAGACACGTCTCCGGTCAATAACCAATAGCGGGACCTGGATGCCCATATTGGCTCCCACATATTCTACAAAGATCTTTATCGGTCAGACCGCATAACAACATACGTTGTTCCCTTTGTCATCAGTATGTTACTTGCCCGAGATTCGATCGTCGGTATCTCGATACCTAGTTCAATCTCGTTACTGGCAAGTCTCTTTACTCGTTCCGTAACACATCATCCCGCAACTAACTTATTAGTCACAATGCTTGCAAGGCTTATAGTGATGTGCATTACCGAGTGGGCCCAGAGATACCTCTCCGACAATCGGAGTGACAAATCCTAATCTCGAAATACGCCAACCCAACAAGTACCTTTGGAGACACCTGTAGAGCACCTTTATAATCACCCATTTACGTTGTGATGTTTGGTAGCACACAAAGTGTTCCTTCGGTAAACGGGAGTTGCATAATCTCATAGTCAGAGGAACATGTATAAGTCATGAAGAAAGCAATAGCAACATACTAAACGATCGGGTGCTAAGCTAACGGAATGGGTCAAGTCAATCACGTCATTCTCCTAATGAGGTGATCTCATTAATCAAATGACAACTTATGTCTATGGCTAGGAAACATAACCATCTTTGATTAACGAGCTAGTCAAGTAGAGGCATACTAGTGACACTCTGTTTGTCTATGTATTCACACATGTATTATGTTTCCGGTTAATACAATTTTAGCATGAATAATAAACATTTATCATGATATAAGGAAATAAATAATAACTTTATTATTGCCTCTAGGGCATATTTCCTTCAGTCTCCCACTTGCACTAGAGTCAATAATCTAGTTCACATCGCCATGTGATTTAACATGAATAGTTCACATCACCATGTGATTAACACCCATGGTTCACATCGTCATGTGACCATCACCCAAAGGGTTTACTAGAGTCAGTAATCTAGTTCACATCGCTATGTGATTAACACCCAAAGAATACTAAGGTGTGATCATGTTTTGCTTGTGAGATAATTTTAGTCAACGGGTCTGTCACATTCAGATCCGTAAGTATTTTGCAAATTTCTATGTCTACAATGCTCTGCATGGAGCTAGTCTAGCTAATTGCTCCCACTTTCAATATGTATCTAGACCGAGACTTAGAGTCATCTAGATTAGTGTCAAAACTTGCATCGACGTAACCTTTTACGACGAGCCTTTTGTCACTTCCATAATCGAGAAACATATCCTTATTCCAGTAAGGATAATTTTGACCGCTGTCCAGTGATCTACTCCTAGATCACTATTGTACTCCCTTGCTAAAATCAGTGTAGGGTATACAATAGATCTGGTACACAGCATGGCATACTTTATAGAACCTATGGCCAAGGCATAGGGAATGACTTTCATTCTCTTTCTATCTTTTGCCGTGGTCGGGCTTTGAGTCTTTACTCAATTTCACACCTTGTAACACAGGCAAGAACTCTTTTCTTTGACTGTTCTATTTTGAACTACTTCAAAATCTTGTTAAGATATGTACTCATTGAAAAACTTATCAAGCGTCTTCATCTATCTCTATAGATCTTGATGCTCAATATGTAAGCAGCTTCACCGAGGTCTATCTTTGAAAAACTCCTTTCAAACACTCCTTTATGCTTTGTAGAATAATTCTACATTATTTTCGATCAACAATATGTCATTCACATATACTTATCAGAAATGCTGTAGTGCTCCCACTCACTTTCTTGTAAATACAGGCTTCACCGCAAGTCTGTATACAACTATATGCTTTGATCAACTTATCAAAGCGTATATTCCAACTCCGAGATGCTTGCACCAGTCCATTGATGGATCGCTGGAGCTTGCATATTTTGTTAGCACCTTTAGGATTGACAAAACCTTCTGGTTGTATCATATACAACTCTTCTTTAATAAATCCATCAAGGAATGCAGTTTTGTTTATCCCTTTGCCAGATTTCATAAAATGCGGCAATTGCTAACATGATTCGGACAGACTTAAGCATAGATACGAGTGAGAAACTCTCATCGTAGTCAACATCTTGAACTTTGTCGAAAACCTTTTTGCGACAATTCTAGCTTTGTAGATAGTGATACTACTATCAGCGTCCGTCTTCCTCTTGACAATCCATTTATTCTCAATTGCTTGCCGATCATCGGGCAAGTCAACCAAAGTCCACACTTTGTTCTCATACATGGATCTCATCTCAGATTTCATGGCCTCAAGCCATTTTGCGGAATCTGGGCTCACCATCGCTTCTTCATAGTTCGTAGGTTCATCATGGTCTAGTAACATAACCTCCAGAACAGGATTACCGTACCACTCTGGTGCGGATCTTACTCTGGTTTACCTACGAGGTTTGGTAGTAACTTGATCTGAAGTTACATGATCATCATCATTAACTTCCTCACTAATTGGTGTAGAAGTCACAGGAACAGATTTCTGTGATCCAATAAGGGAGCAGGTACAGTTACCTCATCAAGTTCTACTTTCCTCCCACTCACATCTTTCGAGAGAAACTCCTTCTCTAGAAAGGATCCATACTTAGCAACGAATGTCTTGCCTTCGGATCTGTGATAGAAGGTGTACCCAACTGTCACCTTTGGGTATCCTATGAAGACACATTTCTCCGATTTGGGTTTGAGCTTATCAGGATGAAATTTTTTCACATAAGCATCGCAACCCCAAAATTTTAAGAAACGACAACTTTGGTTTCTTGCCAAACCACAGTTCATAAGGCGTCGTCTCAACGGATTTTGATGGTGCCCTATTTAACGTGCATGCAGCTGTCTCTAATGCATAACCCCCAAAACGTTTAGTGGTAAATTGTAAGAGACGTCATAGATTGCACTATATCCAATAAAGTACGGTTATGACGTTCGGACACACCATTATGTTGTGGTGTTCCAGGTGGCATGAATTTGTGAAACTATTCCACATTGTTTTAACTGAAGGCCAAACTCGTAACTTAAATACTCTTCTCCACGATCAGATCGTAGAAACTTTATTTTCTTGTTACGATGATTTTGCTTCACTCTGAAATTATATGAACTTTTCAAATGTTTCAGACTCTTGTTTCATTAAGTAGATATACCCATATCTGCTCAAATCATCTGTGAATGTCAGAAAATAATGATACCTGCTACGAGCCTCAATATTCATCGGACCACATACATCTGTATGTATGATTTCCAACAAATCTGTTGCTCTCTCCATAGTTCTGGAGAACGGCGTTTTAGTCATCTTGCCCATGAGGCATGGTTCGCAAGCATCAAGTGATTCCAAAATCCCATCAGTATGGAGTTTCTTCGTGCGCTTTACACCAATATGACCTAAACGGCAGTGCCACAAATAAGTTGCACTATCATTATTAACTTTGCATCTTTTGGCTTCAATATTATGAATATGTGTATCACTACGATCGAGATCCAACAAACCATTTTCGTTGGTGTGTATGACCATAGAAGGTTTTATTCATGTAAACAGAACAACAATTGTTCTCTAACTTAAATGAATAACCGTATTGCAATAAACATGATCAGATCATATTCATGCTCAATGCAAACACCAAATAACACTTATTTAGTTTCAACACTAATCCCGAAAGTACAGGGGGTGTGCGATGATGATCATATCAATCTTGGAACTACTTCCAACACACATCGTCACCTCGCCTTTTACTAGTCTCTGTTTATTCTGCAACTCCCGTTTTCGAGTTACTACTCTTAGCAACTGAACCAGTATCAATTACCGAGGGATTGCTATAAACACTAGTAAAGTACACATCAATAATCTGTATATCAAATATACCTTTGTTCACTTTGCCATCCTTCTTATCCACCAAATAGTTGGGGTAGTTCCGCTTCCAGTGACTAGTCCCTTTGCAGTAGAAGCACTTAGTCTCAGGCTTAGGACCAGACTTAGGCTTCTTCACTTGAGCAGCAACTTGCTTGCCATTCTTTTTGAAGTTCCCCTTTTTCCCTTTGCCCTTTTCTTGAAACTAGCGGTCTCGTCAACCATCAACACTTGAAGTGGTCTCGTCAACCATCAACACTTGATGTTTTTCTTGATTTCTACCTTCGTCGATTTCAGCATCACGAAGAGCTCGGGAATTACTTTCGTCATCCCTTGAATACCATAGTTCATCACGAAGTTCTACTAACTTGGTGATGGTGACTAGAGAATTCTGTCAATCACTATTTTATCTGGAAGATAAACTCCCACTTGATTCAAGCGATTGTAGTACCCAGACAATCTGAGCACATGCTCACTAGTTGAGCGATTCTCCTCCATCTTTTTGCTATAGAACTTGTTGGAGATTTCATATCTCTCAACTCGGGTATTTGCTTGAAATATTAACTTCAACTCCTGGAACATCTCATATGGTCCATGACGTTCAAAACGTCTTTGAAGTCCCGATTCTAAGCCGTTAAGCATGGTGCACTAAACTATCAAGTAGTCATCATATTGAGCTAGCCAAACGTTCATAACGTCTGCATCTGCTCCTGCAATAGGTCTGTCACCTAGCGGTGCATCAAGGACATAATTTTTCTGTGCAGCAATGAGGATAATCCTCAGATCACGGATCCAATCCGCATCTTTGCTACTAACATCTTTCAACATAATTTTTCTCTAGGAACATATCAAAAATAAACACAGGGAAGCAACAACGCGAGCTATTGATCTACAACATAATTTGCAAAATACTATCAGGACTAAGTTCAATTAATCATATTACTTAAGAACTCGCACTTAGATAGACATCCCTCTAATCATCTAAGTGATTACGTGATCCAAAGCAACTAAACCATGTCCGATTAACACGTGAGATGGAGTAGTTTCAATGGTGAACATCACTATGTTGATCATATCTACTATATGATTCACGCTCGACCTTTCGGTCTCTGTGTTCCGAGGCCATATCTGTATATGCTAGGCTCGTCAAGTTTAACCTGAGTATTCCGCGTGTGCAACTGTTTTGCACCCATTGTATTTGAACGTAGAGCCTATCACACCCGATTAACACGTGGTGTCTCAGCACGAAGAACTTTTGCAACGGTGCATACTCAGGGAGAACACTTTTATCTTGAAATTTTAGTGAGAGATCATCTTATAATGCTACCGTCAATCAAAGCAAGATAAGATGCATAAAGGATTAACATCACATGCAATCAATATAAGTGATATGATATGGCCATCATCATCTTGTGCTTGTGATCTCCATCTCCGAAGCACCGTGCTTGTGATCTCCATCTCCCAAGCACCGTCATGATCACCATCGTCACCGGCTCGACACCTTGATCTCCATCGTAGTATCGTTGTCGTCTCGCCAACTTATTGCTTTTACGACTATCGCTACCGCTTAGTGATAAAGTAAAACTATTACATGGCGATTGCATCTCATACAATAAAGCGACAACCATATGGCTCCTGCCAGTTGCCGATAACTCGGTTACAAAACATGATCATCTCATACAACACATTATATCACATCATGTCTTGACCATATCACATCACAACATGCCCTGCAAAAACAAGTTAGACGTCCTCTACTTTGTTGTTGCATATTTTACGTGGCTGGTACGGGCTTAGCAAGAACCGTTCTTACCTACGCATCAAAACCACAACGATAGTTTGTCAAGTTGGTGCTGTTTTAACCTTCGCAAGGACCGGTCGTAGCCACACTCGGTTCAACTAAAGTGAGAGAGACAGACACCCGCCAGTCACCTTTAAGCAACGAGTGCTCCGAATGGTGAAACCAGTCTCGCGTAAGCGTACGCGTAATGTCGGTCCGGGCCGCTTCATCTCACAATACCGCTGAACCAAAGTATGACATGCTGGTAAGCAGTATGACTTATATCGCCCACAACTCACTTGTGTTCTACTCGTGCATAGCATGAACGCATAAAACCAGGCTCTGATACCACTGTTGGGGAACGTAGTAATTTCAAAAAAAAATCCTACGCACACGCAAGATCATGGTGATGCATAGCAACGAGAGGGGAGAGTGTTGTCCACGTACCCTCGTAGACCGACAGCGGAAGCGTTATCACAACGCGGTTGATGTAGTCGTACGTCTTCACGATCCGACCGATCAAGTACCGAACGCACGGCACCTCCGAGTTCTACACACGTTCAGCTCGATGACGTCCCTCGAACTCCGATCCAGCCGAGTGTTGAGGGAGAGTTTCGTCAGCACGACGGCGTGGTGACGATGATGATGTTCCACCGGCGCAGGGCTTCGCCTAAGCTCCGCAACGGTATTATCGAGGTGTAATATGGTGGAGGGGGGCACCGCACACGGCTAAGAGATCTCAAGGATCAATTGTTGTGTCTCTGGGGTGCCCCCCTGCCCCCGTATATAAAGGAGCAAGGGAGGAGGAGGCCGGCCCTAGGAGGGGGCGCACCAAGTGTGGAGTCCTACTAGGACTCCATAGTCCTAGTAGGATTCCACCTCCCATATGGAATAGGAAAAGAGGAAGGGAAAAAGAGAAGGAAGGAAGGGGGCGCCCCCCTTCCCTAGTCCAATTCGGACCAGACCAAGGGGAGGGGTGCGGCCACCCTTGAGGCCTTTTTTCTTCTTTCCCGTATGGCCCAATAAGGCCCAATGCGTATTCCCGTAACTCTCCGGTACTCCGAAAAATACCCGAATTACTCGGAACCTTTCCGAAGTCCGAATATAGTCGTCCAATATATCGATCTTTACGTCTCGACCATTTCGAGACTCCTCGTCATGTCCCCGATCTCATCCGGGACTCCGAACTTCTTCGGTACATCAACATACATAAACTCCGACGGCGATCACATCGACCTTGGAACCATTCCCGACGCGCATCGTCACCTCGTCCTTCGCCAGTCTCCGTTTATTCCGTAGTTCCTGTTTTGAGTTACAAATATGAGCAACCGCACCGGTATCAAATACCCAGGAGCTACTACGAGTACTGGTAAGGTACACATCAATTACATGTATATCACATATACCTTTGGTGGTTCCGGCCTTCTTCTTGTCCGCTAAGTATTTGGGGCAGTTCCGCTTCCAGTGACCACTTCCCTTGCAATAAAAGCACTCAGTCTCGGGTTTGGGTCCATTCTTTGACTTCTTTCCAGTAACTGGTTTACCGGGCGCGGCAACTCCCTTGCCGTCCTTCTTGAAGTTCTTCTTACCCTTGCCCTTCTTGAACTTAGTGGCACCATCAACACTTGATGTTCTTTTCTGATTTCCACCTCCGCTGATTTCAGCATCGAATATACCTCAGGAATGGTCTTTTCCATCCCCTGCATATTGAAGTTCATCACAAAGCTCTTGTAGCTTGGTGGAAGCGACTGGAGGATTCTGTCAATGACCGCGTCATCTGGGAGATTAACTCCCAGCTGAGACAAGCGGTTGTGCAACCCAGACATTCTGAGTATGTGCTCACTAACAGAACTATTCTCCTCCATTTTACAGCTGAAGAACTTGTCGGAGACTACATATCTCTCGACCCGGGCATGAGCTTGGAAAACCAATTTCAGCTCCTCGAACATCTCATATGCTCCATGTTTCTCAAAACGCTTTTGGAGACCCGGTTCTAAGCTGTAAAGCATGCCGCACTGAACGAGGGAGTAATCATCAGCACGTTGCTGCCAAGCGTTCATAATGTCTTGGTTCTGTGGGATTGGTGCATCACCTAGCGGTGCTTCTAAGACATAATCTTTCTTGACTACTATGAGGATGATCCTCAGGTTCCGGACCCAGTCCGTATAGTTGCTGCCATCATCTTTCAGCTTGGTTTTCTCTAGGAACGCGTTGAAATTGAGGACAACGTTGGCCATTTGATCTACAAGACATAGTGTAAAGATTTTAGACTAAGTTCATGATAATTAAGTTCATCTAATCAAATTATTTAATGAACTCCCACTCAGATAGACATCCCTCTCGTCATCTAAGTGAAACATGATCCGAGTTTAACTAGGCCGTGTCCGATCATCACGTGAGACGGACTAGTCAAGATCGGTGAACATCTCCATGTTGATCGTATCTTCTATACGACTCATGCTCGACCTTTCGGTCCTCCGTGTTCCGAGGCCATGTCTGTACATGCTAGGCTCGTCAAGTCAACCTAAGTGTATTGCGTGTGTTCCGAGGCCATGTCTGTACATGCTAGGCTCGTCAACACCCGTTGTATTCGAACGTTAGAATCTATCACACCCGATCATCACGTGGTGCTTCGAAACAACGAACCTTCGCAACGGTGCACAGTTAGGGTGAACACTTTCTTGAAATTATTATAAGGGATCATCTTACTTACTACCGTCGTTCTAAGCAAATAAGATACAAAAACATGATAAACATCACATGCAATCAAATAGTGACATGATATGGCCAATATCATTATGCTCCTTTGATCTCCATCTTCGGGGCACCATGATCATCTTCGTCACCGGCATGACACCATGATCTCCATCATCATGATCTCCATCATTGTGTCTTCATGAAGTCGTCACGCCAACGATTACTTCTACTTCTATGGCTAACGCGTTTAGCAACAAAGTAAAGTAAATTACATGGCGTTATTCAATGACACGCAGGTCATACAAAATAATAAAGACAACTCCTATGGCTCCTGCCGGTTGTCATACTCATCGACATGCAAGTCGTGATTCCTATTACAAGAATATGATCAATCTCATACATCACATATATCATTCATCACATATTCTGTCCATATCACATCACATAGCACTTGCTGCAAAAACAAGTTAGACGTCCTCTAATTGTTGTTGCAAGTTTTTACGTGGTTTGTAGGTTTCTAGCAAGAACGTTTTCTTACCTACGTATGACCACAACGTGATTTGCCAATTTCTATTTACCCTTCATAAGGACCCTTTTCATCGAATCCGTTCCGACTAAAGTAGGAGAGACAGACACCCGCTAGCCACCTTATGCATCTAGTGCATGTCAGTCGGTGGAACCTGTCTCACGTAAGCGTACGTGTAAGGTCGGTCCGGGCCGCTTCATCCTACAATGCCGCCGAAACAAGAAAAGACTAGTAGCGGCAAGAAGAATTGGCAAACTCAACGCCCACAACTGCTTTGTGTTCTACTCGTGCATAGTAACTACGCATAGGCCTAGCTCATGATGCCACTGTTGGGAATCGTAGCATAATTTTAAAATTTTCCTACGCTCACCAAGATGCATCTATGGAGTGTACTAGCAACGAGGGGAAAGGAGTGCATCTACATACCCTTGTAGATCGCGAGCGGAAGCGTTCCAATGAACGTGGATGACGGAGTCGTACTCGTCGTGATCCAAATCACCGATGACCGAGTGCCGAACGGACGGCACCTCCGCGTTCAACACACGTACGGTGCAGCGATGTCTCCTCCTTCTTGATCCAGCAAGGGGGAAGGAGAGGTTGATGGAGATCCAGCAGCACGACGGCGTGGTGGTGGATGTAGCGGGTCTCCGCAGGGCTTCGCCGAGCTTCTGCGAGACGGAGAGGTGTAGCAGGGGGAGAGGGAGGCGCCCAAGGCTGTCTCGTTGCTGCCCTCCCTCCCCCCCCCCCCCTTTATATAGGCCCCCTGGGGGGCGCCGGCCCTGGAGATGGGATCTCAAGGGGGGGCGGCGGCCAAAGGGGGAAGGGGGTGCCTTGCCCCCCAAGGCAAGGGGAAAGCCCCCCCACCCTAGGGTTCCCAACCCTAGGCGCATGGGGGGAGGCCCATGGGGGGGCGCCCAGCCCACTAGGGGCTGGTTCCCTTCCACTTTCAGCCCATGGGGCCCTCCGGGATAGGTGGCCCCACCCGATGGACCCCCGGGACCCTTCCGGTGGTCCCGGTACAATACCGGTAACCCCCGAAACTTTCCCGGTGGCCGAAACTGGACTTCCTATATATAATTCTCCACCTCCGGACCATTCCGGAACCTCTCGTGACGTCCGGGATCTCATCCGGGACTCCGAACAACTTTCGGGTTTCCGCATACACATATCTCTACAACCCTAGCGTCACCGAACCTTAAGTGTGTAGACCCTACGGGTTCGGGAGACATGCAGACATGACCGAGACGCCTCTCCGGACAATAACCAACAGCGGGATCTGGATACCCATGTTGGCTCCCACATGTTCCACGATGATCTCATCGGATGAACCACGGTGTCGAGGATTCAATCAATCCCGTATGCAATTCCCTTTGTCAATCGGTATGTTACTTGCCCGAGATTCGATCGTCGGTATCCCAATACCTTGTTCAATCTCGTTACCGGCAAGTCTCTTTACTCGTACCGCAATGCATGATCCCGTGACTAACGCCTTAGTCACATAGAGCTCATTATGATGATGCATTACCGAGTGGGCCCAGAGATACCTCTCCGTCACACGGAGTGACAAATCCCAGTCTCGATCCGTGCCAACCCAACAGACACTTTCGGAGATACCCGTAGTGCACCTTTATAGTCACCCAGTTACGTTGTGACGTTTGGCACACCCAAAGCACTCCTACAGTATCCGGGAGTTGCACGATCTCATGGTCTAAGGAAAAGATACTTGACATTGGAAAAGCTCTAGCAAACGAAACTACACGATCTTTTATGCTATGCTTAGGATTGGGTCTTGTCCATCACATCATTCTCCTAATGATGTGATCCCGTTATCAATGACATCCAATGTCCATAGTCAGGAAACCATGACTATCTGTTGATCAACGAGCTAGTCAACTAGAGGCTTACTAGGGACACGTTGTGGTCTATGTATTCACACATGTATTACGATTTTCGGACAATACAATTATGGCATGAACAATAGACAATTACCATGAACAAAGAAATATAATAATAACCATTTATTATTGCCTCTAGGGCATATTTCCAACAGTCTCCCACTTGCACTAGAGTCAATAATCTAGTTACATTGTGATGAATCGAACACCCATTGCGTCCTGGTGTTGATCATGTTTTGCTCTAGGGAGAGGTTTAGTCAACGGATCTGCTACATTCAGGTCCGTATGTACTTTACAAATATCTATGTCTCCATTTTGAACACTTTCACGAATGGAGTTGAAGCGACGCTTGATATGCCTGGTCTTCCTGTGAAACCTGGGCTCCTTCGCAAGGGCAATGGCTCCAGTGTTGTCACAGAAGAGAGTCATTGGGCCCGACGCATTGGGAATCACCCCTAGGTTGGTAATGAACTCCTTCATCCAGACTGCTTCCTGTGCTGCCTCCGAGGCTGCCATGTACTCCGCTTCACATGTAGATCCCGCCACGACGCTTTGCTTGCAACTGCACCAGCTTACTGCTCCTCCATTCAAAATATACACGTTTCCGGTTTGTGACTTCGAGTCATCCAGATCTGTGTCGAAGCTAGCGTCGACGTAACCCTTTACGACAAGCTCTTCGTCACCTCCATAAACGAGAAACATATCCTTAGTCCTCTTCAGGTACTTCAGGATATTCTTGACCGCTGTCCAGTGTTCCATGCCGGGATTACTTTGGTACCTTCCTACCAAACTTACGGCAAGGTTTACATCAGGTCTGGTACACAGCATGGCATACATAATAGACCCTATGGCCGAGGCATAGGGGATGACACTCATCTTTTCTATATCTTCTGCCGTGGTCGGGCATTGAGCCGTGCTCAATTGCACACCTTGCAATACAGGCAAGAACCCCTTCTTGGACTGATCCATATTGAACTTCTTCAATATCTTGTCAAGGTATGTACTCTGTGAAAGACTAATGAGGCGTCTCGATCTATCTCTATAGATCTTGATGCCTAATATATAAGCAGCTTCTCCAAGGTCCTTCATTGAAAAACACTTATTCAAATAGGCCTTTATACTTTCCAAGAATTCTATATCATTTCCCATCAATAGTATGTCATCCACATATAATATGAGAAATGCTACAGAGCTCCCACTCAGTTTCTTGTAAACACAGGCTTCTCCATAAGTCTGTGTAAACCCAAACGCTTTGATCATCTCATCAAAGCGAATGTTCCAACTCCGAGATGCTTCCACCAGCCCATAGATTGAGCGCTGGAGCTTGCATACTTTTTTAGCATTCTTAGGATCGACAAAACCTTCCGGCTGCATCATATACAACTCTTCCTTAAGGAAGCCGTTAAGGAATGCCGTTTTGACGTCCATCTGCCATATATCATAATCATAGTATGCGGCAATTGCTAACATGATTCGGACGGACTTGAGCTTTGCTACGGGTGAGAAAGTCTCATCGTAGTCAACCCCTTGAACTTGTCGATAACCCTTAGCGACAAGTCGAGCTTTGTAGATGGTCACATTACCATCCGCGTCCGTCTTCTTCTTAAAGATCCATTTGTTTTCTATGGCTCGCCGCTCATCGGGCAAGTCAGTCAAAGTCCATACTTTGTTTTCATACATGGATTCTATCTCGGATTTCATGGCTTCTAGCCATTTGTCGGAATCCGGGCCCGCCATCGCTTCTTCATAGTTCGAAGGTTCACCGTTGTCTAACAACATGATTTCCAGGACAGGGTTGCCGTACCACTCTGGTGTGGAACGTGTCCTTGTGGACCTACGAAGTTCAGTAACTTGATCTGAAGCTTCATGATCATCATCATTAACTTCCTCCCCAGTCGGTGTAGGCACCACAGGAACATTTTCCCGCGCTGCGCTACTTTCCGGTTCGGAAGGGGTGACTCTCACCTCATCAAGTTCCACTTTCCTCCCACTCAATTCTTTCGAGAGAAACTCCTTCTCCAGAAAGGACCCGTTCTTAGCAACGAAGATCTTGCCTTCGGATCTGAGGTAGAAGGTATACCCAATAGTTTCCTTAGGGTATCCTATGAAGACGCATTTTTCCGATTTGGGTTCGAGCTTTTCAGGTTGAAGTTTCTTGACATAAGCATCGCATCCCCAAACTTTTAGAAACGACAGCTTAGGTTTCTTCCCAAACCATAATTCATACGGTGTCGTCTCAACGGATTTCGACGAAGCCCTATTTAAAGTGAATGCGGCAGTCTCTAAAGCATAACCCCAGAATGAGAGCGGTAAATCGGTAAGAGACATCATAGATCGCACCATATCCAATAGAGTGCGATTACAATGTTCGGACACACCATTTCTCTGAGGTGTTCCAGGCGGCGTGAGTTGTGAAACTATTCCACATTTCCTTAAGTGTGCACCAAACTCGTGACTTAAATATTCTCCACCACGATCTGATCGTAAGAATTTTATTTTTCTGTCACGTTGATTCTCAACTTCACTCTGAAATTCCTTGAACTTTTCAAAGGTTTCAGACTTGTGTTTCATTAGGTAGACATACCCATATCTACTTAAATCATCAGTGAGAGTGAGAACATAACGATATCCTCCGCGAGCCTCAACACTCATTGGACCGCACACATCGGTATGTATGATTTCCAATAAGTTGGTTGCTCGCTCCATTGTTCCGGAGAACGGAGTCTTGGTCATCTTACCCATGAGGCATGGTTCGCACGTGTCAAATGATTCATAATCAAGAGACTCCAAAAGTCCATCTGCATGGAGCTTCTTCATGCGCTTGACACCAATGTGACCAAGGCGGCAGTGCCACAAGTATGTGGGACTATCGTTATCAACTTTACATCTTTTGGTATTCACACTATGAACATGTGTAACATCACGTTCGAGATTCATCAAAAATAAACCATTGACCAGCGGGGCATGACCATAAAACATATCTCTCAAATAAATAGAACAACCATTATTCTCGGATTTAAATGAGTAGCCATCTCGAATTAAACGAGATCCAGATACAATGTTCATGCTCAAAGCTGGCACTAAATAACAATTATTGAGGTTTAAAACTAATCCCGTGGGTAGATGCAGAGGTAGCGTGCCGACGGCGATCACATCGACCTTGGAACCATTCCCGACGCGCATCGTCACCTCGTCCTTCGCCAGTCTCCGTTTATTCCGTAGTTCCTGTTTTGAGTTACAAATATGAGCAACCGCACCGGTATCAAATACCCAGGAGCTACTACGAGTACTGGTAAGGTACACATCAATTACATGTATATCACATATACCTTTGGTGTTGCCGGCCTTCTTCTTGTCCGCTAAGTATTTGGGGCAGTTCCGCTTCCAGTGACCACTTCCCTTGCAATAAAAGCACTCAGTCTCGGGTTTGGGTCCATTCTTTGACTTCTTCCCAGTAACTGGTTTACCGGGCGCGGCAACTCCCTTGCCGTCCTTCTTGAAGTTCTTCTTACCCTTGCCCTTCTTGAACTTAGTGGCACCATCAACACTTGATGTTCTTTTCTGATTTCCACCTCCGCTGATTTCAGCATCGAATATACCTCAGGAATGGTCTTTTCCATCCCCTGCATATTGAAGTTCATCACAAAGCTCTTGTAGCTTGGTGGAAGCGACTGGAGGATTCTGTCAATGACCGCGTCATCTGGGAGATTAACTCCCAGCTGAGACAAGCGGTTGTGCAACCCAGACATTCTGAGTATGTGCTCACTAACAGAACTATTCTCCTCCATTTTACAGCTGAAGAACTTGTCGGAGACTTCATATCTCTCGACCCGGGCATGAGCTTGGAAAACCAATTTCAGCTCCTCGAACATCTCATATGCTCCATGTTTCTCAAAACGCTTTTGGAGACCCGGTTCTAAGCTGTAAAGCATGCCGCACTGAACGAGGGAGTAATCATCAGCACGTTGCTGCCAAGCGTTCATAACGTCTTGGTTCTGTGGGATTGGTGCATCACCTAGCGGTGCTTCTAAGACATAATCTTTCTTGACTACTATGAGGATGATCCTCAGGTTCCGGACCCAGTCCGTATAGTTGCTGCCATCATCTTTCAGCTTGGTTTTCTCTAGGAACGCGTTGAAATTGAGGACAACGTTGGCCATTTGATCTACAAGACATAGTGTAAAGATTTTAGACTAAGTTCATGATAATTAAGTTCATCTAATCAAATTATTTAATGAACTCCCACTCAGATAGACATCCCTCTCGTCATCTAAGTGAAACATGATCCGAGTTTAACTAGGCCGTGTCCGATCATCACGTGAGACGGACTAGTCAAGATCGGTGAACATCTCCATGTTGATCGTATCTTCTATACGACTCATGCTCGACCTTTCGGTCCTCCGTGTTCCGAGGCCATGTCTGTACATGCTAGGCTCGTCAAGTCAACCTAAGTGTATTGCGTGTGTTCCGAGGCCATGTCTGTACATGCTAGGCTCGTCAACACCCGTTGTATTCGAACGTTAGAATCTATCACACCCGATCATCACGTGGTGCTTCGAAACAACGAACCTTCGCAACGGTGCACAGTTAGGGTGAACACTTTCTTGAAATTATTATAAGGGATCATCTTACTTACTACCGTCGTTCTAAGCAAATAAGATGCAAAAACATGATAAACATCACATGCAATCAAATAGTGACATGATATGGCCAATATCATTATGCTCCTTTGATCTCCATCTTCGGGGCACCATGATCATCTTCGTCACCGGCATGACACCATGATCTCCATCATCATGATCTCCATCATTGTGTCTTCATGAAGTCGTCACGCCAACGATTACTTCTACTTCTATGGCTAACGCGTTTAGCAACAAAGTAAAGTAAATTACATGGCGTTATTCAATGACACGCAGGTCATACAAAATAATAAAGACAACTCCTATGGCTCCTGCCGGTTGTCATACTCATCGACATGCAAGTCGTGATTCCTATTACAAGAATATGATCAATCTCATACATCATCATTCATCACATATTCTGTCCATATCACATCACATAGCACTTGCTGCAAAAACAAGTTAGACGTCCTCTAATTGTTGTTGCAAGTTTTTACGTGGTTTGTAGGTTTCTAGCAAGAACGTTTTCTTACCTACGTATGACCACAACGTGATTTGCCAATTTCTATTTACCCTTCATAAGGACCCTTTTCATCGAATCCGTTCCGACTAAAGTAGGAGAGACAGACACCCGCTAGCCACCTTATGCATCTAGTGCATGTCAGTCGGTGGAACCTGTCTCACGTAAGCGTACGTGTAAGGTCGGTCCGGGCCGCTTCATCCTACAATGCCGCCGAAACAAGAAAAGACTAGTAGCGGCAAGAAGAATTGGCAAACTCAACGCCCACAACTGCTTTGTGTTCTACTCGTGCATAGTAACTACGCATAGGCCTAGCTCATGATGCCACTGTTGGGAATCGTAGCATAATTTTAAAATTTTCCTACGCTCACCAAGATGCATCTATGGAGTGTACTAGAAACGAGGGGAAAGGAGTGCATCTACATACCCTTGTAGATCGCGAGCGGAAGCGTTCCAATGAACGTGGATGACGGAGTCGTACTCGCCGTGATCCAAATCACCGATGACCGAGTGCCGAACGGACGGCACCTCCGCGTTCAACACACGTACGGTGCAGCGATGTCTCCTCCTTCTTGATCCAGCAAGGGGGAAGGAGAGGTTGATGGAGATCCAGCAGCACGACGGCGTGGTGGTGGATGTAGCGGGTCTCCGTAGGGCTTCGCCGAGCTTCTGCGAGACGGAGAGGTGTAGCAGGGGGAGAGGGAGGCGCCCAAGGCTGTCTCGTTGCTGCCCTCCCTCCCCCCCCCCCCTTTATATAGGCCCCCTGGGGGGCGCCGGCCCTGGAGATGGGATCTCAAGGGGGGGCGGCGGCCAAAGGGGGAAGGGGGTGCCTTGCCCCCCAAGGCAAGGGGAAAGCCCCCCCACCCTAGGGTTCCCAACCCTAGGCGCATGGGGGGAGGCCCATGGGGGGGCGCCCAGCCCACTAGGGGCTGGTTCCCTTCCACTTTCAGCCCATGGGGCCCTCCGGGATAGGTGGCCCCACCCGATGGACCCCCGGGACCCTTCCGGTGGTCCCGGTACAATACCGGTAACCCCCGAAACTTTCCCGGTGGCCGAAACTGGACTTCCTATATATAATTCTCCACCTCCGGACCATTCCGGAACCTCTCGTGACGTCCGGGATCTCATCCGGGACTCCGAACAACTTTCGGGTTTCCGCATACACATATCTCTACAACCCTAGCGTCACCGAACCTTAAGTGTGTAGACCCTACGGGTTCGGGAGACATGCAGACATGACCGAGACGCCTCTCCGGACAATAACCAACAGCGGGATCTGGATACCCATGTTGGCTCCCACATGTTCCACGATGATCTCATCGGATGAACCACGGTGTCGAGGATTCAATCAATCCCGTATGCAATTCCCTTTGTCAATCGGTATGTTACTTGCCCGAGATTCGATCGTCGGTATCCCAATACCTTGTTCAATCTCGTTACCGGCAAGTCTCTTTACTCGTACCGCAATGCATGATCCCGTGACTAACGCCTTAGTCACATAGAGCTCATTATGATGATGCATTACCGAGTGGGCCCAGAGATACCTCTCCGTCACACGGAGTGACAAATCCCAGTCTCGATCCGTGCCAACCCAACAGACACTTTCGGAGATACCCGTAGTGCACCTTTATAGTCACCCAGTTACGTTGTGACGTTTGGCACACCCAAAGCACTCCTACAGTATCCGGGAGTTGCACGATCTCATGGTCTAAGGAAAAGATACTTGACATTGGAAAAGCTCTAGCAAACGAAACTACACGATCTTTTATGCTATGCTTAGGATTGGGTCTTGTCCATCACATCATTCTCCTAATGATGTGATCCCGTTATCAATGACATCCAATGTCCATAGTCAGGAAACCATGACTATCTGTTGATCAACGAGCTAGTCAACTAGAGGCTTACTAGGGACACGTTGTGGTCTATGTATTCACACATGTATTACGATTTTCGGACAATACAATTATGGCATGAACAATAGACAATTACCATGAACAAAGAAACATAATAATAACCATTTATTATTGCCTCTAGGGCATATTTCCAACATATAATACGATATTTGAATAATGAGATAAAACTGAAGTAAGTTAGAGACTCACATCTGGCGGCGGGTTAAGTTTGTAGAAAGGGTTCAGACCTACTTTGCGGCAGTCTTCTGAGTCTTCATTCAGAAGGGTCTTTGTCATTTCAGTAATTGCATCATCAGTCAAACGCAAGGGGCTATGGCGTAATGGATCCTTCGTACCGCCGGTATAGGTACACATTAAGCCGGGCCGACGGCTCAAGGGTATGATTCGCCACGAGACCCAGCACCGAACTAAATCAATGCTGGTTAATCCGTTTCCTAGCAAAGCCTTGACCTTTGCAATAGTGGGGGCAAGCTTTTTACGTTCAGCGACTGTAAGCTTTTCAGGAAGATTATGCTTCGGGTCAAGACGTTCAGCACGATAACCCGGCAATGGATTCTCGTCAGCCGGAGAGGTATCCTTGCAATAAAACCACGTCTGGTTCCAATCCTTGGGGTGACTCGGCAAGCAAGCATAAGGAAGATAGCATCTCTTCTTCGTTGAATTGAGATCCCACCAAGTTCCAAGCTGGGCCCGTTCGTGAACTCGTTTTGGCGGTTCAAATAGAAAAATTCCCTAAAGAGTTCGACACTGGGTTCCTCTTGAAGGTATACTTCGCAGAAGACTTGAAAGTTGCAGATGTTTGACACGGAATTGGGTCCGATGTCTTGAGGATGGAGTTGAAAGAAGTGCAGAACATCTCGGAAAAATTTAGAACCGGGCGGTGAGAAGCCCCGATTCATATGATCAGAAAACACAATCACTTCATCATCCTTTGGCTGAGGTCTTTCTTCGCCAGGATCAGGGGCGCGATAGTGCATGACATTTTTTGCTGGCAAGTACCCAATTTTGACAAAGTCTTTGAGTGTGCTCTCAGTAACAATGGAGGGAACCCAGATACAGGAAGTGACTGTCTTTGGCGGCATTGTGAAGAAGCCTAAAAGAAAGAAAAGAAATTGCCGATTCAAACTGATTCATTAAGCCGGAGGTAAAAATTACAGTATGTACTCAGAATAACGGCTTAAATGGGGCCTAATGATATGTGGGTATTTATAAGCCGATGATGTTAGCCGCCATGACAAGCGTTGATACTTAAGATCTGACAGGTGTTGGGACAAACAGATTTCACAGATTATGGTTATCAGATTGGATCTGCGGCAGTTCAGAAAAAGGAAATAAAATCTAAACCTAAGATGGCAGCAGCAGAAAAGTGGGGGTGGCCAGATGAGATCTGTTGCAATGGGGATATGTTCTAATATCAAAAAACAAGTGCTAAAACTGCTACCGCACAAGATCTGTGTTGTTTTCTAGATCAAAGCTATGCAATCTAGGAAAGAGAAGGAGGAACGGTGATGAACACCGACGAACAAGGAAACCCTAAAGACAGATCTATTAAGAGGAAAGGCGAAGACTTACCGACGCTGGTAGACAGCGGAGGAGCGCCGCGACGTTCTGGTTCGTTCAGGGCGATGCAGCGGACGGAGTTGAGGCAGTGGATGAAGGTCGACGGCGGCGGAGCTCGCGCGCGCTGGAGCGTTGCGCGGAGAAAGACGAAGACAAGAAGGCAAAGGGGGAGAATGGAAAGAGGACCCGTGGCCTTATTTATAGGACTGAAAGGATAAGTGGCATGCGCGGGAATCGAGGAGACAAGAAAATGGATATGTGACGGCGCGGGCGCCTTGATTTTCGAAGGTTCAGTAAAGGAAAAGATTTATTAAGATTTGGGCCATATGTAATATTGATAACAGGTGACGTCATGGCGGGTTACCGCAATTTCAGGAGATGACGTCACGGCGGGTTACAAATAACACACGAAGATGAAGAAGGATTTTTTCTAAGTGTTGAAGATTGACATGAACAAGTTCAAATCAACTGGGGATATGACTATTGGATATGACCCGCCCAGGAGGGCCCGGGTTATCCCAATGGCGGTTTATCTGCAAAAAGCCCATGAGTATGTTGAAGATGGTGGTTCTTGACATAGGCTTGTTAAAGGGCCCAAACCCGAAGGCGGCTTAAGGCCTAAACCGTCATATATATATGTAACTTGTATTGTAAGGCATGTAAGATAAGTTGCCGGGCCGGACACGTTTGTATGAGCCGGCCGGGACTCTGTAGGCCACAGGGCGTCAACCCATATATACAAGGGGACGACCCGGCAGCAACTTAGGGCAAGAAACAACAAATCGAAGGCAAAGCGTATTCGCTCCCTGGTAATCAAAACCCTAACAATACCACCTCAAACTGGATTGGGCCTTTACCTTCACCGCAAGAGGCCGAACCAGTATAAACTCCTCGTGTCCGTTGTCCCGTTTAACCCCTTTAAGCTAACCTCGTCATCATGGTTCCACAACTAAGTCCTTTCACTAGGACATCTGCCGTGACAATTCCACGACACAACGTGCTGCCGATGCAGTACTAATGATGCAAAAAGAATTCTAATTTTAAGAAAACCCTAGCCTGCTATAGCACGTCCATGTCATTGTGAGACCCAGACATCTCAAAGAATGACCATCAAATCTAAAGGTCTTGTGATACAATTACTTTAAGAATTATGGTGAACGTCTTGCAATGGTACTAATGTTTCCCTTGTAGAGTATATGGACAATTCTTCCATTTCTAATGTACGCAATCTAGGGATCTGAGCATATCTCTCCACCATCTTGCTTCCAAAAGTGCCATGTAGTTGGTTCTTTCAAGTACTCCGCTACAAAAAACCTTGACTTCAGTAGCAAACCTGGCCATGCTTTGAGACATGTGGTTTAGACATCCATAAATACTCATCCCACAAATCTACGGTTGTGCCATAGGTAAACATCCTCAAGGCAGCCGTTACCTTTTGGGGCATCCTCAAGGCGCCAAGAACAAGTGCGAGGCACACGTCAATCAGACAGCCCACAAGGGCGCGGATGCCCCAGGATGCTCCGAACATCGTTTGAAGGAATAATACTGCTGCTCCTTGTAAACAATCGGTAAAACAAAACTGCAATTTTCAAAATGGGAACAGTTCTACCAACATGATTTTTCAATTTTAAGTTCACTTCTACATCAAAGACTAGTGTCACACACATAGCAGGGCAAGGTACAGCTTTCAAAATGGGAATAGTGCTACCAACAAACTTTCTCATCTTTTAAGTTAACTTTTTCATCAAATACTAGTATCACACACATAGGAGCGGAAGGGTAGCGTCAATCAACAAATCCATATTACGAGATACTCCATCTGTCCCAAATTACTCAAAAGTTCTAGCTTTGCCTAAGTCGAACTCTTACAAGTTTGATAAAGTTCATAGAAAAAATTACTAATATCTACAACATCAAATATGTATAGTATGAAAATATATTTTATGATGAATCTAATGAAGCTAATTTGGTGTTGTAGATGTTGGTTCATTTTTCTATAGACTTGGTCAAGCTTAACAAGGTTTTAACTTGGGACAAACCTAGACCTTCAAATAATTTGGAACAGGAAGAGGAGTTAGCAATGTCTTTCTACAGATCACTTGCAACTGGTGAGACATTCCAGTCAGTCATGACGAACAAAATGTACGAGGCACTCTGCCATTAGCCTTCAAGGCTTTCTACAAATCATCAAGCATAGCCTCATATCTGCAGCAACATAATCTTTCCGAAATAATCAACAAAAGGCACCAGCACCTGTGACAGAATGGAGAATGACAATCATTTGGTCAGGATTATGACAGTTCCTTCATTCAAAAGCAAACAATACACCAAATGCGTTAGATGGATCAAAGATTAAGAAGAATGTCACAAGTTGAAATTATAACCTAACAGTTTTTGCTCCAAGGAAAGTACTCCCTCCGTCCCATAATGTAAGACGTTTTTTGGCACTGCACTAGTGCCAAAAAACGTCTTACATTATGGGATGGAGGGAGTATAAAATAGGAACCAAAGCAGCACAATAGCATTGCTGTTCAAAGCATGCATTGCAGATTTGTGTCTACCAATATTCCCAAGTCCTTAAATGTTAACAGGAAATATGTAATACAGTTAGATTACCAGCACAAAGCAAAAAAAGGGATAACAATTCATTGCACACATAAAAGTTACGACTTTACAGGAATTGAATTATCGCTGAATCAGTCAACTAGAAATCAATGCAAGGGAAATGTATATAAAATGAACATGGTAATGTCATGTAGTTGGTCCAAAAGTTACAGGACACTGTTCAAACAGCTAACCCTGTCTAAATTACATTAACTGTCGCAAGAAAGCAATCAGCAGTAGCATAAAATTGGAAAGATCAATTGTACCTCAGGAATCTACAGCAATTGGAGTTGGCCCAGAGGTTCCATCTATGGATACTTCAACCGCTGCATCAGAATCTGTGTTATTTAATACCGGAACCTCCTTCTCCCTCCAAATTGCATGAACTTCATCAGTTCGGAACCTTTGAGTAAATGTCGAGTCCTCCAGGGGTGTGGTCACACCATGTGCATATGCCAGTAAACCAGTGTATGCAATCATCGCACCATTGTCTATACAATATCGATCATCAGTTGCAAACAGCCTACCCCCTCTCTCTGAGCACATAATCCTCATCATCTCTTGCAAACGTTCATTGCATCCAACACCACCAACAATAAGGACATCCTTCGAATCACAATGTGCCATGGCACGTTCAGTGATTTCAACAAGCATAGCAAAGAGTGTTTCCTGGATATGGCCACCAACTGCCTTAATTAGAACATATACAACTTATCTTCAATCAAAGCAAGCTTAATCATTACCTAAATACTTGTACAAGGATAAACTAAAGGAGTTCAATAATAAATCATACCTGCAATGAGTAGCACAGGTCTGCTGGTGTGCACTCGTTATTTTCAAGTTTTTCAATCGCTGCAGCTTCGATGAAGCTCAATATGCCACTAAATGACACATCCATACCCTTTACAACATAAGGGAGGTCGATGAACTTCTCTCCCTTCTTTGCAAGCTGGAAGAGAGGAAGACATGTAGAGTAGACTGAATAAACATGCCACTGGGAAAGATGAAGACTACATGACACGACCATACATCTGTCGCGGGAATGGGAATAACCTTTTATTTCAAAAAGAAAGGATGGAAGGGACAGGCCAACATGAGATGGAAAGTACGCACCAATATCACACTTGCATTGCACAACTGCTTTTAGTGTTTTAACATTCTTTTCTCACATCCGTTGCAGAAACCATTTATGCTGTATGTTCGTTTTCATTTTTTATCTGTACATTGAGTTGTTAATGAATCTGCTTCATTCGTTGACTCTATTTCAAACATTAATTTACTCGCGCATTTCAAATCAGCTTTTCATTTGCTCAATACAGCCTCTTTGATTCAAATGATTATTTACTAGAGAATTTTGGAGGATTCAAATCCTTACGATTTTTCCCTATGTGGGTTGTTTCATTTGTAGGAATTAGGATTACAATCAGAAAATTTTCCTTACGAATTATTTGCACTAAGTTTCCGTAGGAAAATTTCCATCCACTCCAACCTCAAGTGAAGAATCCTACTTTTTTCCTGCACACAATCAAACGCCCATACTAATCCTGTAGGATTGAAGATGGCATACCACTCCATTCCTGTGTTTTTCCTGTTCGTGCGTTTTGGAAATCCCGTGAATGAAAGAGGCCCCAAGTGCTAATAAAAAAATAGGCTTCCACAGTTCAAACCCAACATCACTTAAATATTTCTGCATATCATACATAACTTACTTGATCAAGATTTTCTACTTTGAGCCTATGGCTGGATTTTCAAAAAAATTGCAGGATATTAGTCAAGATCCTTAACACTGCAAAACAATGAAAATCGGACAATGTTTATGATTTGAGCACATTTAACAATTGAAGAAAAC
Source organism: Aegilops tauschii subsp. strangulata (assembly GCF_002575655.3). NCBI lineage: Eukaryota > Viridiplantae > Streptophyta > Magnoliopsida > Poales > Poaceae > Aegilops > Aegilops tauschii. Next base: position 134,058,297 of record NC_053035.3, read on the forward strand.
TCAGTCCTGTGGTCTACTGATGTGCAATGAATCTTGGTAAAAGGCAAATATATTTTTGACGGCACAAATAAACAAGCCCATATATCAAATACCATATGAACTGTATGGTTGAAATATGATATTGTTGGTCATGGCTACTACTGAATCAAAATTACCTGACTAAGTAACGTGATACTTCTGAATTTCAACAGAAGCAAGAAGAAAATTGACAAAGAACAATATAGCAACAACTTCAAAGTTCCGTCAAATTTATCAACACCGATCTCTTGTATGAAGTCTGATCTACCCCAGGTTTTGCAACAGCAACAACAACAAAGTCTTTCAACCCCAAACAAGTTGGGGTAGGCCAGAGTATTACAAAAAATTTAAAAATAAGTACGAGAACCTATACATTAAGTCAAGTCCATACCTAATCTATTCTTTACACAATGAAGTGTATCTCACCTAACTGGCATCACGTCCATGCAAGGTAAATAATACTCTCTTTTGTAATAAATCAGCGACACTTATTTTGGGACGGAGGGAGTAGAAAATAGCTCAATCATTAAGGGATAGTCGGATAAGGATGGTCAAATTGGCAGGGTATAGAGGATTGGAGAATATTGAATATACCATAGATTTGGGAGGATGACAAAGAAAGAGATTAGATTGATAAACACTTTACCACAGCTTGATTGGCAATAGATACATGCTCCTCTTTATTTTATATAAAGATGGTTTACTTGGTCCTCAATTAATATCTTATCATTATGGAGCATCTCTAATCTTGCCCCAACTAATTAACATTACGTGTGCATAAACATAGAATTAGGCATTATCTAAGTTAATATAGAGTACTACTTTAATTAGGAATAGAGATAAAATTAGAGATAAAGATCAGCTTAGTATTCATTGAACAAGCGATAGGGTTTCTAGAGACAAGATTCTATTTGTGAAGCATGTAAGCATTGTTGCTGGTGTTATCATCATGTCGGCCCTACACTCTTGTCGTGCTTAGCTATGTGCTTAGGGTTGTGAATCTTGATCCATCTGGGAGATGAACCACGTTTGGTACATGCACATGATAAGTGGATTGTGATCTGCTTCTGGGGATAATTATGTTAATATGACTAAAGGCAAAGGTGAGTGGCCATGTTGGAGAACATGGTGGGTTGTCTCACTTACGCCACTATTAGGACCTGACCTCTCATTATCTTGATCCAAGACTGAGTGTGCTAACCACACGGGGTTATATGGGTCACCCCTTGGCCTAGTGCGGTAGTACCTTACCTCAGACCGCTCCAAGAGTCACATAATTCAGGGTTTCCATTTGGTATATGCATAGAAAGATAATTGGCATAACATGGTAGGATTGTAGCACAGCTTGTCAAGTGGATAAAACTATATTGCGGGAGATAGGCTTGGGTTCTCCATACAACAGTTGATGTTGTATCAAAGATTTGGCCGGTCTCGCGATTCATGTAAAACTCAGATGGGTGACTAGCTGGACTAAATGCAGCATAGGGGAAGTGTTGTGGTCCATGACCCTCTGTCAGCACCCCAATGGGCGGGTGTGATGTGATGCTAAGAGCCGATTGACACGTGTGTGGGTAAATTGGTACACCCCCTGCAAGGTTAAATCTATTCGAATAATCATGTCCGTGGTTATGCCGTTATGGACAACTTGGAGATTGTTGCTTGATCATAGACAACTTTAATGGTTACTTTAAATTGCCAAGATAAGTGCGAAAGCCATGGATTGCTTCCTTGCAGGCGAGTCGTGGGAGGGTTCAAGGTGGTGTATTACTGTGGAGGTTAACATAGATGTAGCTAGTTCTGATGTAAGTCTTGCCGAGTACATTTGTACTCACCCTTGTTGTTCACTAATAACTTGTTGCAGAGTAGGCTTACAACCCCGATGGTGGTTACTACGTGGACCTCAATGTCGGCGTGTAGTTTGGAGGTCCAGACAACAATATATGCCTTTGGAAGGGTCATTGTATTTTGTTCATCCCTCTTAGGCTTTCATTAAACATGTTTTGTACTCGGACATATTTCGTTTCCGCTGATGCTTCATGTACTGTTGGGTCATGAAACCTCTGCTTTTAATATAACTGCTATCTTTGCTCTCTTATGAGACTTTGTTATATGTATGCTTTCAATGGTAGAGTTGTGTTACTTGTTTTCACACACACGGCGTGCATGATGCAAGTATTGATATAAAGTGCACGTTCTGTGTAGGGTCTTGGAATCTATGTTATGCATGTGCTAGCGGATGATCGAATACAGGGTGAAGCAATTCATGTACTGAGAGCTTAGGAGCTATATCACGCTACTCCAACCATGTGTCCATTTTACTGGTTGTGGCTGGGTATGTATTGATGCTTCGGCTCAGTTAGACCAATTGAAGGAATGTTTGAGACCACCCCGCTCGGACGAGGTGATCCAGTAGTGGGGTAGTGGCTTGAATGTTTCGAGCTCCCCGAGACTATTAGGAGCTCACGGCCCATCAAATATTGGTGTCATTGTCCGAGCGTGAATCTCAGCTTTATGTATCATTCTCTATAGCTAGATTTGTATAATTTTGGTCCCAGGGTCCGACGGCGTTTGTATCAAAGTCGGGTTTCGATCCCGAGACCTGTGGGTTATGGGCCCATGTAATAAGCATCTCTAATGTCTATATCTCTACATATTTTGTAAAATGACAAAGAATTATATTATTGCACAAATGTATGCATGTATACAATCTAGCACTGCCTTTTTTGGTAATTTCTTTGATATTCACATGTATTCAAACCCTATATGGTGCACATAAACCTATGCTTCAACTTTTGATATTCACATGAAGCCAAGCCCAGCCAATACAAGTCAAGCAACCAACCATGATCAACAAGTCAAATGAAAGAAAAAAGATAAGACCAAGTCAAAGAGGCCAACTAAGGCAAAGAAGCCTAAGTGGAGAATCCCATCATGGTGGAGGGATGAGAGGGATTGGTCCACCATAGGCTATGGACGTCCCCTCCTAGTACACCATGGACCCGTGGACCAAAGATTAGGTCCACTACCGCTCCACCTACCATCTCAATGGTAGTCTTGTTCATCTGTGAAGGACCCATAGGCTATATAAAGCCCCCATGTGCATGTAACTCGGTCACTCTCAAGAGAATCAAGTGTAGTGCACAGAGGTTCAAGCCTCGTGCGGGGAGCTCTAGGGCCATGTCCGAGGAGCCTCGTTCGACTAGGACCGACGTTCAGGAAGAGAAGTTTGGAGAGTGTACCGAGGAGCGTTGTTCAAGTCGGGCTTCCAACCAAACCTCCCACGATGCCTTCCTAACATAGACTAGATCACAGTCCCTCGAGTCCTCGAGGCAACTGAAACTATTAAGAAAACATTGAAGTGTCAATATTGTCGGTGTACAGCCACGTTTCGTTGTAAGGCCGTCGTGCACCCCCCCAATTAAATCATTATTGTGCTCCCTTTACTAATGACATTCATGATAATCACGATTGCGGACAACATCTGTAATACCTAATAGATAAAATATGAAACTACTTTTCATGATGAATCAAATGGTATAAATTTTGTATTGTGGGTATTGATATATTTTTCTAAAAACTTGGTCAAACATGCACCCGTTTGACTTTTGAAAAAACAAATACACCTTATATAAAGGAACGGAAGGAGTATTGTATAAGCTAATCTGGAGGGCAGTCCAAAGGACTTGAATATCAAAATGGCATCACAAATCCAATTGTTTATTCTGTGTTATGCAATCATCCTACATGGCTACATTGGTCATATGCAATAATACATGGTCCTCTCATTTGCAAATACTATCTCATACAGGCAAGAATCACCAGCTCGGTACATTGAAAATCAATTCGCAGATCAACCAGATAAAAATCCCAATTTTCCACATTCTCAGTTTAGTTCATATATCTCATAATTAATCTATTTATGTTATTATCCCATACAGATCGAAGTGCTTGAAGCAACTAAACAACTCACGCAGTTAGGCCTGAATCACAATTGAAACTAGAAATGAGCATATATGTGCATATACAGCTACAAATCCTCTATAACACTAAGCTCCCTAGTTTTAAAGAGCCCACATTCAATTGAGGTCTCCAATTGGGATTGGGTCATCCGATTTTGACCGGGTCAACAATTTCTCAAAGCTCTCTAATTCAATTCTTTTATACTATACACCATGGTTCCCGATTTTTAAGGCCTCACGATTAACTGAGGTCTTCAATTCCGAATTAGTCAGCCTGGTCAGCAACTTCTCAAGGGCTCTCTCATTCGTGATTCCCTATGTTCCCATTTTAAAACAATTTCATTCAATTGTGGTATTAAATTTTGGATTTGGTTTACGATTTGACTGGGCCAACGATTTTTCAAATCAATCTGCAGCAACCGGCCTATGAAAACATATCAATCCCGTGCACTCTCCAACCACCTAGAAAAAAGAATCGTCACCATGTGATACTATGGCACCAATATAGTACATGCAGCCCCTGACGTAGAAATTTCCCCACATAAATATACGTTAGTTGGCGGATAACACAGAACCGCACCACGGAAGGCCCATCAAATCACCGCATTATAAATAAATATAAAACACACTCCATCATCTCTCCCATCTGTCAAACTAAATATTCCATCAGTTCTACAATATAAGGGGTATTATTTTTTGGAAGTCAAATTTCTTTAATTTTGACCAAGTTCAGAGCAAAAAATATCGACATCCACAATAATAACAAATAAATATTGAAATTCATTTCATGATGAATCTAATCATATCGATGTGATTTATGGATTTTGATATATCCCTCTACAAATTTGATCAAACTTAACATGTTTGACTTTTCAGAAAAGTAAAAGACCTTATATTTTGAAACTTTTTTAAGAAACCCAACAACACCAACGGCGCAGCAAAGCGCACCTAACTTCTAGTAACATTGGTAAACTGGAAGTCATATATAGAGAATTAGCATTTGACGAACGGGTTACCTGCTCGATGTTATACCCAGGGCTGGGGTCATTCGAGAGCTTGAGGATCCTCGCAAAGCGGTCGAGGCAGTTCCCCACGGCAATATCAATGGTCTCACCGAAGATCCTGTACCTCCCTTCGCTATACGCGATGACCTGCGTGTTGCCACCTGAGACGTAGAGCACAACGGGGTCCACGGCGCCGGTGACCGCGCGGCCCATTTCAATGTGCGCGACACAGTGATTGACGGCGACAAGCGGTTTCCCCCATACGAGCGACAGAGCCCGGGCCGATGCGGCGGCGACCTGGAGAGGCCCGCCCATGCCGGGGCCCATGGTGTAGCAAATGCAGGCGAGGTCGGCAGGAGAGGCATCAGCCTCGGCGAGTGCTGCTCGGAGTAGAGGGAGTAGGTGGACGAGGTGGTGCTGCGCGGTCTCCCGGGGCAGGAAACCGTGGCCTGGCGGGGTGATGTACGTATGGCGCGGGTTGGAGAGGATTTGCCCGGAGATGGAGACGACGCCGATGCCAATCTTGTTCGCGGAGGACTCCAACCCTAGAGCAAACGGGCCAGGCGGGCGGCTACTCGCCGGAGACGACGACGAGGCCATGGCGGCGGCGGCGAGGCGGTAGGGTTTGAGGGAGTGGGCGGGGAGGAGGGAAGCGTTACAAAGTGCAGATAAAACTAGCCCAGATTAGATAACCCGGCGTATCCGCGCCCATGCCTATAGAGGCCCATAAGGCCTTGTAAAATGCTACGCGGCTAGCTTTAGGGCCAGATCTTTTGAGTAGCTATGTAGAAATAAGCTGCTCTCAAAATACGGGAGTCCCCTTTCATTTCTCACTTATTATTTGTTGATGACTCGTTGATACTTATGAGGGCAGATGCTGCCAATGCTACCATTCTTAAGAGGATTCTTGATGACTACTCTGCTGCTTCAGGACAGCTAGTTAGTGCTGTCAAATCCTCTATTTATTTCAGTCCTAATACCCAAGTGGATGAGAAGGTGGAAGTGTGCCTGATTCTTGACATTATGACTGAATCTTTATCTGATAAATATTTGGGATTAGCATCAATGATTGGTGTTGACTGTGTGGATTGCTTCAAACATATGATTGAAAGAATGCAAAAACTAGTCAATGGGTGGAAAGAGAGAACATTGTCTTATGGTGGAAAAGAGGCTCTAATTAAGGCGGTGGCCCGAGCCATTCCTACCTATGCGATGGGTTTATTCAAATTTTCGAAGAAAATATGCAAGGGAATCACTAATACTATATCGCATTATTGGTGGGGAGATGGAGAGGACCAACTCAAACTACACTGGTTTGCTTGGTGGAAGATGTGTGTTCTAAAGGTATGGGGAGGAATGGGCTTTTGTGATATTCAGAGCTTTAATCTTGCAATGTTGGCTAAACAGTGTTGGAGGCTCATTGATAATTATGACTCTCTTTGTGCCAAAGTTCTCAAAACAAAATACTACCCCTCTGGTGACCTGCTAAATTGTAAACTATAGAAGGGCTCATCCTTTGTGTGGCAAAGTATTTGGTCAGGGGTCCAAACTTTTAAAAAGGGATGCATTTGGAGAGTTGGCAATGGATTGAAAATCAATATTTGGGAGGATTGTTGGATCCCAAATAGTATGTCCAGGAAAATTATCACAGTGCGGGGTTACTGTGTTCTCACTACAGTTAATGAGCTTATAGACCCAGCTACAGGTGAATGGGATGAAGCTTTGATTCGAGACAATTTCTGGCATATTGATGCGGAGAGGATTTTGCAGATTCCAATACATCAGCATGATACAGAGGACTTCATTGCATGGCATCTCACAAAGTCAGGTATCTTCAGTGTCTGGTCTGCGTATTATACGCAATGGGAAGAATGCTATGAATCCAACACTGCAAATCCGATTGGTATTCGAGGCTCCTCACCACACTTAATATGGAAAAAATTGTGGAGTTTGAAGGTACCGGGCAAAGTTAAAAAATTTATATGGAGATGTCTTCATGACGCCATTCCCTGTTTGTGTGTGCTAGCTAATAGACACATTGCCACTTCTGCACAATGTCCTATTTGTTCGAGGTATGCAGAAGATACATCACACCTTTTGTTTAAATGCGAAAGAGCAAAAGAAATCTGGAGTTCACTAGGGCTATATGAAATGATGGCCAATGTGGCAGTACCTGGTCGGTCGGGAGCTGAGATCTTAGAAATTCTCTTATGCGATCAATATACATCAAGAAAAATATGGACAGACTTGATTTACCTGAGCTAATCTCGGTGGCAGCTTGGTATTTTTGGTGGAAGAGGAGGATGATAAGCCGACAAGAACCAGTACAGCCTCCAGTTCAGACGGGTCAGGCGATACAAGCGTTGGCGTTGAACTTTGCGCGTGCGACATGCACACCAACGCCGACACCGCGATTGCTTCAGTGGAAGAAACCCATGCAGAACCAACTGGCGCTAAATGTTGATGCAGCTTATTTGGAGGAATCAAGCACAGGGGCGTGTGGAGCCATTCTGAGGAACAATAGGGGACTATTTGTGGCTGCTTCAACTGCAAAACTTTATCATGTCGCTGATGTTCTCTCTGCTAAAGCTGCAGCCCTGGTTGAAGGCCTAAAGCTTGCTAATACAGTGGGTAGCAATTCTCTTCTGGTACAGTCTGATAGCTTGGTTTTGGTGGAGGCTCTACAAAACAATTCTGGTCACTCAATAGTGGCAGACCCAATTCTTGAAGAGTGTCGATTACTGTTAATTAATTTCGGGAAGGTCGTGATAGAGCATTGTAACTGTGATTGTAATAAGGTAGCTCATGTGCTGGCTCATAATGGACGTGTTGATCCACCAAATTTGTGGTTCGACTCACCTCCGGCTTTTATCCTTGAACTATTAGCTGATGATGTAAGTGTTGTTTAATTTTAATAAAGCTAGCCATGATGGCCTTCCCCTCAAAAAAAACTGCTCCCAAAATAAACACCAAACAGGACTAGTTTAATTTAGTAAAAAAAAGCCCTCTAGTTTACCTATGGTTTTCTAGTCGTCTCGGCGGCCCGCCGCCCAGAGTTCCTCCCGCCGGCAAAGACAACCGATCACACTCCCTTCAATCCCCATCGACCTCCTCGCATCACTAGGACTGCTCCAAGTCCTTGTTTGTGTCTCTGGTTGCTGAGGCTGGAGGTTCTCCTACGGATGATAGATCAAGACTTCGTGTGAGATGGCTTTTTCTGCGGAAGGATCGGGATCAAAGGGGCTGGTGGATGAAGATCCAAGCAAGCTCCTGGAACGATTGCATTTGCAGGATGACGAAATTGACAAACTAATCTGAGAAGATGAAGTTGATACGACCAAGGAGAAGCCCAAGTGGCTAGCCTTGGCGAAACTGCTGACGGAGAAAAGCTTCAGTCAGAGTGCGCTGATAGGAGACATGCGAGCGGCATGGAACCCTGCTCAGGAGGTAATCTGGAGGAGGATAAATCCAAACCTATTCTCGATTCAGTTCAATTGTTTGGCGGATTGGAATAAGGCTATGCATCAAGGACCTTGGGACTTCAAAGGTTGTGCCCTCTTGTTGACTGAATATGATGGCTTTACATAACCTGAGAAAGTGAAGCTAGATCGACTTGAGAGTTGAGATGTGGTGTCAGATCCACAAACTCCCTGACGGGGTTCTGAAGAACAAACATTTCCTTGAAAATCTTGCGAAACGCATAGGTGAAGTGTAGGAAGTTCAGATTACACTTCCTAACGCATTTGTTGGTGAGTTCATCCGTATCAGAGTAAAGCTTGATGTAAACAAGAAACTCACGCGATTTGTTGGATTCACAGTTAAAGGTGAGATGGAATTCTATCAAGTTGAGTTTGAAAAACTCCCTGTTTTCTGCCACGCCTGCCAGAAGATGGGACACTGGCATGATGAGTGTGGTAATGGGGAACATGACGATCAAAGTTTGAATGGGGATCTTTTATCATGGCTCCAATAAGGGGGAGAGGTCGTGGTTGTGGTACTGGTGGTGGTCATGCTTCCGGTACTAGACATGGATACATGGGTGAAAGAGAAGGTGGACGATCAGGTAGAGGCATGGAGGGGAGGTTTGGTGACAGGGCTTGGCGCTGTAATTATGACCTTGCCATGAATCAATATGGTCATGAGGGTTTGGATCTTGATGAAACTGGTAAGGAAGGGAACAAGTCGGATGATGGTAAAGCTATTGTGGTGTGCAACACAGGAAATCAAACCATGCTAGGAAAACGGCAAGTTGAGGATAGAACAGCGGTGTCCCCAAGTTCAGGATTACCTGATGGGAGTGGGGTGGTTGCAAACACTGTAGTTCAATTTGAACCAACACCTTTAGGGATCTCAACAGGAGAAGCGGGTGTGAGCATCGCACGGGAAAATAAAAATAGAAAGAAACCGAGGAAACAAGATGATGGTGACTATCCAGAAGAGGATCGGGTGGAGGAAGGATCGGAAAACCAATTGATATCGGTGGCCTCGGATGTCGAGGCTGACCAGAAGCAATGAAAATCCTTAGTTATAATTGTCGTGGCCTTATTGGGTCCCCGCCGGTCCGGGCTCTGCTCAATGTTTTGAAGCGGAATGACCCGGACATTGTGTTTTTGTCGAAAACTCACCTAGATGAGTGGCTGGCATAGTGTATTCGACGTAAAGCTAAACTGGATTTTAAGGAGGTGGTCATTACTGACAGTCGTAGTGGGGGGCTACTAATGATGTGGAAGAAAAAGGTAGATGTGTCTTTACGTTTTAAAACAAAGAATTTTATTGATGTTTATGTTGGAAGAGGGCATGGTAATGTTTGGCGTTTCACTGGTATGTATGGGGAACCAAGATGGCAGGACAAACATCAGACTTGGCAGTTCTTAAGAGATTTACATGCTGCTGTTGACATGCCCTGGCTGGTGATGGTCGAGCTGAACGAAATCTTATACCCCTTTGAGAAGGAAGGGGGAAATCCAAGACCACACCATTTTATGCAAGTGTTCAGAAACGTTCTGGATAACTGTAATCTCTCTGATGTTGGTTTTGTGGGAGAAAATTCACATGACATAGGGGGAGGATACGTGAGCGGCTTGATCGGGCCCTCTCAAATGATCTATGGAGCGAGAAGTTTGGATCTGCGGTTCTGCATAATCTTGATTATAGCAGATCCGACCATCGTCCTATACTCATGAACCTTGATGAGGGGGGTGATCTGGATAATCATGGACCATCAGTATTGCGTTTTGAGGCCAAGTGGTTGAAAGAGGTTCAATTTAGGCATGTGGTGGAAGAGGCCTAGGAACAGGCGGGGGCCAGATTTTCAAATGCTAGTTTGGCAGGAAAACTTGCATGGGTTCATGATTATTTGCATAAATGGGACCATACAGTTTTGCAAAAAACGAAGAAGAGGATCAAGTCAGCACAGAGAGAACTAGAACAGACTATCAGTGGTACTTTATATAACCAAAGTATCAAGAGAGAGAAGGAACTATCTGCTGAAAATGAATGGTTACTTGAACAAGAGGAGATACATTATGCACAAAGAAGTAGAGTGGATTGGTTAAAGTTTGGTGACAGAAACACTGCCTATTTCCAGAATTTTTCCTCTGCTGGACGTAAAAGAAATATGATCAAGAAACTGAGAGGGGATAATGGGGTCTGGTTGGAAGGGAGCACCGCTCTAAACCCGCATATATCACATTATTTTGAGGGGCTTTTTGCCTCGGATATAAATGGAACCGATCCTGACTTACTTAACAAGGTGACCCCGCGAGTGTCAGATGCTATGAATCACTCATTATTGCAGCCATATTCAGCTGAAGAGGTGAAAAAAACTCTATTTTCCATAGGAGACATGAAAGCTCTGGATACAGATGGCTTGCCCGCGATCTTTTTTAAAGAGTGTTGGCATCTGTTGGGCGACTCGCTGACAGGAGAACTTCTGGATGCTATGAATAATAAACAAATCCCTGAAGGTTGGAATGACAGTGTGATAGTTCTCATACCGAAAGTGGATGATCCAGAATTAATTACACAATATAGGCCCATCACCTTGTGTAACGTGTTGTATTAGGTAATATCCAAAATGATCGCTCTACGTCTTAAACAGGTGTTGGATGATATTATTTCTCCAGTGCAGAGTGCCTTTGTTCCTGGAAGACTAATTACTGATAACATATTCTTGGCCTATGAAAGTATCAATGCTATTAAAATAAGAAGAAGGGGAAATGGGGTTATTATGCGGTAAAGTTGGACATGCATAAAGCTTATGTCCTAGTAGAATGGAAATTCCTATAGGATATGATGGTTCGACTAGGTTTTCATCAAGAGTTTGTGGAGCTTCTAATGGCGTGTGTACAATCTGCAATAATCAAGAGTTATGTTTAATAATCAAGAATCATACTCTTTCACCCTAGAGAGTGGGCTTCGCCAGGGAGATCCTTGAAGGAAATATGCCCTAGAGGCAATACTAAAGTTGTTATTTTATATTTCCTTATTCATGATAAAGTTTTATTATTCATGCTAGAATTGTATTGATCGGAAACTTAAATACATGTGTGAATACATAAACAAATACCGTGTCCCTGGTAAGCCTCTGCTAGACTAGCTCGTTGATCAAAGATGGTTAAGATTTCCTAACCATAGACATGTGTTGTCATTTGATAACGGGATCACATCATTAGGAGAATGATGTGATCTTGTCTATCACACCTTCTGAGATACATATACCTTCGACTATGAGATTATGCAACTCCCGGATACCAGAGGAATACCTTGTGTGCTATAAAACGTCACAACGTAACTGGGTGATCATAAAGATGCTCTACAGGTGTCTCAGAAGGTGTTTGTTGAGTTGGCATAGATTGAGATTAGGATTTGTCACTCCGAGTATCGGAGAGGTATCTTTGGGCCCTCTCAGTAATACACATCATAAGAAGCCTTGCAAGCAAAGTGACTAATCAGTTAGTTGCAAGATGATGTATTACGGAACGAGTAAAGAGACTTGTCGGTAATGAGATTGAATTAGGTATGAAGATACCGACAATCGAATCTCGGGCAAGTAACACATCGATGGACAAAGGGAATTACGTATGTTGACATAAGGTTTGACCGATAAAGATCTTCGTAGAATATGTAGGAGCCAATATGGGCATCCAGGTTCCACTATTGGTTATTGACCGGAGAGGTGTCTCGGTCATGTCTACATAGTTCTCGAACCCGTAGGGTCCGCACGCTTAACGTTCGTTGACGATATAGTGTTATATGAGTTATATGATTTGGTGACCGAATGTTGTTAGGAGTCCCGGATGAGATCACAGACATGATGAGGAGTCTTGAAATGGTCGAGAGGTAAAGATTGATATATAGGACGATGGTATTCAGACATCGGAAGAGTTTCGGAGTGCATCGGGTCACCGGAAGGGGTTCCGGACACCCCAGGTAAGTGTATGGGCCTAATGGGCCAAAGGGGCGGGGACAGACCAACCCACTAGGGGGCTGGTGCGCCCCTCTACATGGTTGGCCAGCCCTAGGGGGAGGAAAGGGGAGGGGTGGCCCCTCCTGCCTTTCCCTCCGCAGGAGAGAAAGGAAAGGGGGGCACCTCCTCCTTCCTTACTCCTGCACTCCAATAAGGAAAGGGGGCGCTGATACGTCCATTTTGCATCATGCTTTTATATTGATATTTATTGCATGATGGGTTGTTATTACACATTATGGAACAATATGCCTTTTCTCTCTTATTTTACAAGGTTTACACAAAGAGGGAGAATGTCGACAACTGGGATTCTGGACCGGAAAGGAGCAAATCTGAGAGACCTATTCTGCACAACTCCAAAAGTCCCTGAAAATTTACGGAGAATTATTTTGGAATATGTAAAAAAAATTGGGCGGAGAAAGAACCTGAGGGGACCCACCAGGCAGCCACAAGGGTGGGGAGCGCGCCCTACCCCCCTCGGCGCGCGCCCCTACCTTGTGGGCCACCTGGTAGGCCTCCGGTGCCCATCTTCTGCTATATGAAGGGTTTTGGCCTGGAAAAAAAATAGAGAGAGAGAGAGAGCTTTCAGGACGAAGCGCTGCCGTCTCGAAGCGGAACTTGGGCAGAAGCAACCTAGGGCTTCGACGGAGCTGTTCTTGAAGGAAATATGCCCTAGAGGCAATAATAAAGTTGTTATTTATATTTCCTTATATCAGGATAAATGTTTATTATTCATGCTAGAATTGTATTAACCGGAAACTTAGTACATGTGTGAATACATAGACAAATAGAGTGTCCCTAGTATGCCTCTACTAGACTAGCTCGTTAATCAAAGATGGTTAAGTTTCCTAGCCATAGACATGTGTTGTCATTTGATGAACAGGATCACATCATTAGAGAATGATGTGATGGACAAGATCCATCTGTTAGCTTAGCACTATGATCGTTTAGTTTATTGCTATTGCTTTCTTCATGACTTATACATGTTCCTATGACTATGAGATTATGCAACTCCCGAATACCGGAGGAACACTTAGTGTGCTATCAAACGTCACAACGTAACTGGATGATTATAAAGATGCTCTACAGGTGTCTCCGATGGTATATGTTGAGTTGGCATAGATCGAGATTAGGATTTGTCACTCCGATTGTCGGAGAGGTATCTCTGGGCCCTCTCGGTAATACACATCACTATAAGCCTTGCAAGCAATGTGACTAATGAGTTAGTTGCGGTATGATGCATTACGGAACGAGTAAAGAGACTTGCCGGTAACGAGATTGAACTAGGTATGGTGATACCGACGATCGAATCTTGGGCAGGTAACATACCGATGACAAAGAGAACAACGTATGTTGTTATGCGGCTTGACCGATAAAGATCTTCGTAGAATATGTAGGAGCCAATATGAGCATCCAGGTTCCGCTATTGGTTATTGACCGGAGATGTGTCTCGGTCATGTCTACATATTTCTCGAACCCGTAGGGTCCGCACGCTTAAAGTTCGATGACGATTTGTATTATGAGTTTATGTGATTTGATGAGCGAAGGTTGTTCGGAGTCCCGGATGAGATCACGGACATGACAAGGAGTCTCGAAATGATCGAGACATAAAGATTGATATATTGGACCATGTTATTCGCACACCGGAAGTGTTCCAGATAGTTTCGGGTAAACCGGAGTGCCGGAGGGGTTACCGGAACCCCTCGGGGGAACTAATGGGCCACCATGGGCCCTATTGGAGAGTGAGGAGGGCAGCCAGGGCAGGCCGCGTCCCCCCCTTGGAGTCTGAATTGGACAACGGAAGGGGGCGTGCTCCCCTTTCCTACTCCCTCTCCCTCTCCTTCCTTCCCCATCTCTTCCTCTTGGTGGAATCCTACTAGGACTTGGAGTCCTAGTAGGACTCCCCTCCTTGGGCGCGCCCCTAGGGCCGGCCGGCCTCCTCCCTCCCTCCTTTATATACATGGGGAGGGGGCACCCTAGAACACACAAGTTGATCTTTTAGCCGTGTGCGGTGCCCCCTCCACAGAAACACACCTCGGTCATATCGTCGTAGTGATTAGGCGAAACCCTGCGCCGATAACTTCATCATCACCGTCACCACGCCGTCGTGCTGACGAAACTCTCCCGGCCTCAACTGGATCAAGAGTTCGAGGGACATCACCGAGCTGAACGTGTGCAGATCGTGGAGGTGCCGTGCGTTCAGTACTTGGATCGGTTGGATCGCGAAGACGTTCGACTACATCAACCACGTTACTAAACGCTTCCGCTTTCGGTCTACGAGGGTACGTGGACACACTCTCCCCGCTCGTTGCTATGCTTCTCCTAGATAGATCTTGCGTGTAGGATTTTTTTGAAATACTACGTTCCCCAACAGTGGCATCCGAGCCAGGTCTATGCGTAGATGTTATATGCATGAGTAGAACACAAAGAGTTGTGGGCGATAATAGTCATACTGCTTACCAGCATGTCATACTTTGATTCGGCGTTATTGTTGGATGAAGCGACCCAGACCGACATTACATGACCACGTTCATGAGACTGGTTCTACCGCCGTGCTTCGCGCACTGGTGGCTAGTGGGTGTCTGTTTCTCCAGCTTTAGTTGAATCGAGTTTGACTACGCCCGGTCCTTGTTGAAGGTTAAAATAGCACACTTGACAAAAAACCATCGTGGTTTTGATGCGTAGGTAAGAACGGTTCTTGCTAGAAGCCCGTAGCAGCGACGTAAAACTTGCAACAACAAAGTAGAGGACGTCTAACTTGTTTTTGCAGGGCTTGCTGTGATGTGATATGGTCAAGACGTGATGATATATAAATTGTTGTATGAGATGATCATGTTTTGTAACAGTTATCGGCAACTGGCAGGAGCCATATGGTTGTCGCTTTATTGTATGAAATGCAATCGCCATGTAATTGCTTTACTTTATCAGTAAGCAGTAGCGATAGTCGTAGAAGCAATAGTTGGCGAGACGACAACGATGTTTTGATGGAGATCAAGGTGTCAAGCCGGTGACGATGGTGATCATGACGGTGCTTTGGAGATGGAGATCAAAGGCACAAGATAATGATGGCCATATCATATCACTTATTTTGATTGCATGTGATGTTTATCTTTTATGCATCTTATTCTGCTTAGTACGGCGGTAGCATTATAAGATGATCTCTCACTAAATTTCAAGGTATAAGTGTTCTCCCTGAGTATGCACCATTGCGACAGTTCGTCGTGCCGAGACACCACGTGATGATCAGGTGTGATAAGCTCTACGTTCACATACAACGGGTGCAAGCCAGTTTTGCACACGCAGAATACTCAGGTTAAACTTGACGAGCATAGCATATGCAGATATGGCCTCGAAACACTGAGACCGAAAGGTCGAGCGTGAATCATATAGTAGATGATCAACATAGTGATGTTCACCATTGAAAACTACTCCATCTCACGTGATGATCAGACATGGTTTAGTTGATATGGATCACGTGATCACTTAGATGATTAGAGGGATGTCTATCTAAGTGGGAGTTCTTAAGTAATATGATTAATTGAACTTTAATTTATCATGAACTTAGTACATGATAGTATTTTGCATGTCTATGTTGTTGTAGATAAATGGCCCGTGCTACTGTTCCGTTGAATTTTAATGCGTTCCTAGAGAAAGCTAAGTTGAAAGATGATGGTAGCAACTAAACGGACTAGGTCCGTAACTTGAGGATTATCCTCATTGCTGCACAAAAGAATTACGTCCTGGAAGCACCGCTAGGTGCAAGACCCGCTGCAGGAGCAACGCCGAACGTTATGAACGCCTGGCAGAGCAAAGCTGATGACTACTCGATAGTTCAGTGTGCCATGCTTTACGGATTAGAACCGAGACTTCAACAACGTTTTGAACGTCATGGAGCATATGAGATGTTCCAGGAGTTGAAGTTAATATTTCAAGCAAATGCCCGGATTGAGAGATATGAAGTCTCCAATAAGTTCTACAACTGCAAAATGGAGGAGAATAGTTCTGTCAGTGAACATGTACTCAAAATGTCTGGGTACCACAATCACTTGACTCAACTGGGAGTTAATCTTCCAGTTGATAGTGTCATTGACAGAGTTCTTCAACCACTGCCACCTAGCTACAAAAGCTTCGTGATGAACTATAATATGCAAGGGATGGATAAGAAAATTCCCGAGCTCTTCGCGATGCTAAAGGCTGCGGAGGTAGAAATCAAGAAGGAGCATCAAGTGTTGATGGTTAACAAGACCACTAGTTTCAAGAAGAAGGGCAAAGGGAAGAAGGGGAACTTCAAGAAGAACGGCAAGCAAGTTGCTGCTCAAGTGAAGAAGCCCAAGTCTGGACCTAAGCCTGAGATTGAGTGCTTCTACTGCAAAGGGACTGGTCACTGGAAGCGGAACTGCCCCAAGTATTTGGCGGATAAGAAGGATGGCAAAGTGAAAGGTATATTTGATATACATGTTATTGATGTGTACCTTACTAATGCTCGTAGTAGCGCCTGGGTATTTGATACTGGTTCTATTGCTCATATTTGCAACTCAAAACAGGGGCTACGGATTAAGCGAAGATTAGCTAAGGACGAGGTGACGATGCGCGTGGGAAATGGTTCCAAAGTCGATGTGATCGCCGTCGGCACGCTACCTCTACATCTACCTTCGGGATTAGTTTTAGACCTGAATAATTGTTATTTGGTGCCAGCGTTAAGCATGAACATTATATTTGGATCTTGTTTGATGCGAGACGGTTATTCATTTAAATCAGAGAATAATGGTTGTTCTATTTATATGAGTAATATCTTTTATGGTCATGGCACCCTTGATGAGTGGTCTATTTTTATTGAATCTCGATAGTAGTGATACACATATTCATAGTATTGAAGCCAAAAGATATAAGTTTAATAATGATAGTGCAACTTATTTGTGGCACTACCGTTTAGGTTATATTGGTGTAAAGCGCATGGAGAAACTCCATGCTGATGGGCTTTTGGAATCACTTGATTATGAATCACTTGATGCTTGCGAACCATGCCTCATGGGCAAGATGACTAAGACTCCGTTCTCCAGAATAATGGAGCGAGCAACAGACTTGTTGGAAATAATACATACTGATGTATGCGGTCCGATGAGTGTTGAGGCTCGCGGCGGGTATCGTTATTTTCTGACTTTCACAGATGGTTTGAGCAGATATGGGTATATCGACTTGATGAAACATAAGTCTGAAACATTTGAAAAGTTCAAAGAATTTCAGAGTGAAGTGGAAAATCATCGTAACAAGAAAATAAAGTTTCTACGATGTGATCGTGGAGGTGAATATTTGAGCTACGAGTTTGGTCTTCATTTGAAACAATGCGGAATAGTTTCGCAACTCACGCCACCCAGAACACCACAGCGTAATGGTGTCCGAATGTCGTAACCGCACTTTATTAGATATGGTGTGATCTATGATGTCTCTTACTGATTTACCTCTATCGTTTTGGGATTATGCTTCAGAGACGGCTGCATTCACGTTAAATAGGCACCATCTAAATCCGTTGAGACAACACCATATGAACTGTGGTTTGGCAAGAAACCAAAATTGTCGTTTCTTAAAGTTTGGGGCTGCGATGCTTATGTGAAAAAGCTTCAACCTAGTAAGCTCGAACCCAAATCGGAGAAATGTGTCTTCATAGGATACCCAAAGGAGACTATTGGGTACACCTTCTATCACAGATCCGAAGGCAAAATATTCGTTGCTAAGAATGGATCCTTTCTAGAAAAGGAGTTTCTCTCGAAAGAAGTGAGTGGGAGGAAACTAGAACTTGATAAGGTAATTGTACCCGCTCCCTTATTGGAAAGTACTTCATCATAGAAATCAGTTCCAGTGATTCCTACACCAATTAGTGAGGAAGCTAATGATGATGATCATGAAGCTTCTGATCAAGTTACTACCGAACCTCGTAGGTCGACCAGAGTAAGATCCACACCAGAGTGGTACGGTAATCCTGTTCTGGACATCATGTTACTTGACCATGATGAACCTACGAACTATAAGGAAGCAATGATGAGCCCAGATTCCGCGGAATGGCTTGAGGCCATGAAATCTGAGATGGGATCCATGTATGAGAACAAATTGTGGACTTTGGTTGACTTGCCCGATGATCGGCAAGCCATAGAAAATAAATGGATCTTCAAGAAGAAGACCGACGCTGACAGTAATGTTACTGTCTACAAAGCTCGACTTGTTGCAAAAGGTTTTCGACAAGTTCAAGGAGTTGACTACGATGAGACATTCTCACCCGTAGCGATGCTTAAGTCTGTCCGAATCATGTTAGTAATTGCCGCATTTTATGATTATGAAATTTGGCAAATGGACGTCAAACTGCATTCCTGAATGGATTTCTAGAAGAAGAGTTGTATATGATGCAACCAGAAGGTTTTGTCGATCCAAAGGGTGCTAACAAAGTGTGCAAGCTCTGGTGATCCATTTATGGACTGGTGCAAGCCTCTCGGAGTTGGAATAAACGTTTTGATAGTGTGATCAAAGCATATGGTTTTATACAGACTTTTGGAGAAGCATGTATTTACAAGAAAGTGAGTGAGAGCTCTGTAGCATTTCTAATATTATATGTGGATGACATATTATTGATTGGAAATGATATAGAATTTCGGGATAGCATAAAGGATACTTGAATAAGAGTTTTTCTATTAAAGACCTCGGTGAAGCTGCTTACATATTGGGCATCAAGGTCTATAGAGATAGATCAAGACGCTTAATTGGACTTTCACAAAGCACATACCTTGATAAGATTTTGAAGAAGATCAAAATGGATCAGTCAAAGAAAGGGTTCTTGCCTGTGTTACAAGGTGTGAAGTTGAGTGAGACTCAATACCCGACCACTACAGAAGATAGAGAGAAAATGAAAGTCATTCCCTATGCCTCAGCCATAGGTTCTATCATGTATGCAATGCTGTGTACCAGACCTGATGTGTGCCTTGCTATAAGTATAGTAGGGAGGTACCAAAGTAATCCATGAGTGGATCACTGGACAGCGGTCAAGAACATCCTGAAATACCTGAAAAGGACTAAGGATAGGTCTCTCGTTTATGGAGGTGACAAAGAGCTCGTTGTAAATGGTTACATCGATGCAAGATTTGACACTGATCTGGATGACTCTAAGTCACAAACCGGATACGTATTTATATTGAATGGTGGAGCTGTAAGTTGGTGCAGTTCCAAACAGAGCGTCGTGACGGGATCTATACGTGTGAAGCAGAGAACATAGCTGCTTCGGAAGCAGCAAATGAAGGAGTCTGGATGAAGGAGTTCATATCCGATCTAGGTGGCATACCTAGTGCATCGGGTCCAATGAAAATCTTTTGTGACAATACTGGAGCAATTGCCTTGGCGAAGGAATCCAGATTTCACAAGAGAACCAAGCACATCAACACACGCTTCAATTCCATCCGCGATCTAGTCAAGGAGGGTGACATAGAAGTTTGCAAAATACATACGAATCTGAATGTTGCAGAACCGTTGACTAAGCCTCTCTCACGAGCAAAACATGATCAGCACCAAGACTCCATGGGTGTTAGAATCATTACTATGTAATCTAGATTATTGACTCTAGTGCAAGTGGGAGACTGAAGGAAATATGCCCTAGAGGCAATAATAAAGTTGTTATTTATACTTCCTTATATCATGATAAATGTTTATTATTCATGCTAGAATTGTATTAACCGGAAACTTAGTACATGTGTGAATACATAGACAAACAGAGTGTCCCTAGTATGCCTCTACTAGACTAGCTCGTTAATCAAAGATGGTTAAGTTTCCTAGCCATAGACATGTGTTGTCATTTGATGAACGGGATCACATCATTAGAGAATGACGTGATGGAAAAGATGTTGGGGAACGTAGTAATTTCAAAAAAATTCCTACGCACACGCAAGATCATGGCGATGCATAGCAACGAGAGAGGAGAGTGTTGTCCACGTACCCTCGTAGACCGAAAGCGGAAGCGTCAGCACAACGCGGTTGATGTAGTCGTACGTCTTCACGACCCGACCGATCAAGTACCGAACGCACGGCACCTCCGAGTTCAGCACACGTTCAGCCCGATGACGTCCCTCGAACTCCGATCCAGCCGAGTGTTGAGGGAGAGTTTCGTCAGCACGACGGCTTGGTGACGATGATGATGTTCTACCGACGCAGGGCTTCGCCTAAGCACCGCTACAGTATTATCGAGGTGGACTATGGTGGAGGGGGGCACCGCACACGGCTAAAAGATCAAACGATCAATTGTTGTGTCTCCAAGGGGTGCCCCCCTCCCCGTATATAAAGGAGTGGAGGAGGGGGAGGGCCGGCCCTCTCTATGGCGCGCCCTAGGAGGAGTCCTACTCCCACCGGGAGTAGGATCCCCCCTTCCAAGTAGTAGGAGTAGGAGTCAAGGAAAGGGGAGAGAGAAGAGAAGGAAGGAGGGGGCGCAGCCCCTCCCCCTAGCCCAATTCGGACTAGGCCTTGGGGGCGCCCAACCTCTCCTCTCTCTTTCCCCTAAAGCCCAATAAGGCCCATATACTCCCCGGCGAATTCCCGTAACTCTCCGGTACTCCGAAAAATACCCGAATCACTCGGAACCTTTCCGATGTCCGAATATAGTCGTCCAATATATCGATCTTTACGTCTCGACCATTTCGAGACTCCTCGTCATGTCCCCGATCTCATCCGGGATTCCGAACTACCTTCGGTACATCAAAACACATAAACTCATAATATAACCGTCATCGAACTTTAAGCGTGCGGACCCTACGGGTTCGAGAACAATGTAGACATGATCGAGACACGTCTCCGGTCAATAAACAATAGCGGAACCTGGATGCTCATATTGGCTCCCACATATTCTACGAAGATCTTTATCGGTCAGACCGCATAACAACATACGTTATTCCCTTTGTCATCGGTATGTTACTTGCCCGAGATTCGATCGTCGGTATCTCAATACCTAGTTCAATCTCGTTACCGGCAAGTCTCTTTACTCGTTCCGTAATACATCATCCCGCAACTAACTCATTAGTTACAATGCTTGCAAGGCTTATAGTGATGTGCATTACTGAGTGGGCCCAGAGATACCTCCCCGACAATCGGAGTGACAAATCCTAATCTCGAAATACGCCAACCCAACAAGTACCTTCGGAGACACCTGTAGAGCACCTTTATAATCACCCAGTTACGTTGTGACGTTTGGTAGCACACAAAGTGTTCCTCCGGTAAACGGGAGTTGCATAATCTCATAGTCATAGGAACATGTATAAGTCATGAAGAAAGCAATAGCAGAATACTAAACGATCAAGTGCTAAGCTAATGGAATGGGTCAAGTCAATCACATCATTCTCCTAATGATGTGATCCCGTTAATCAAATGACAACTCATGTCTATGGCTAGGAAACATAACCATCTTTGATTAACGAGCTAGTCAAGTAGAGGCATACTAGTGACACTCTGTTTGTCTATGTATTCACACAAGTATTATGTTTCCGGTTAATACAATTCTAGCATGAATGATAAACATTTATCATGAAATAAGGAAATAAATAATAACTTTATTATTGCCTCTAGGGCATATTTCCTCCACAAGACCCATCCGTTAGCTTAGCACTATGATCATTTACTTTATTGCTATTGCTTTCTTCATGACTTATACATGTTCCTATGACTATGAGATTATGCAACTCCCGAATATCGGAGGAACACTTAGTGTGCTATCAAACGTCACAACGTGACTGGGTGATTATAAAGAAGCTCTACAGGTGTCTCCGATGGTATTTGTTGAGTTGGCATAGAACCTTTTGTCACCTCCATAATCGAGAAACATATCCTTATTCCACTAAGGATAATTTTGACCGCTGTCCAGTGATCTACTCCTAGATCACTATTGTACTCCCTTGCCAAAATCAGTGTAGGGTATACAATAGATCTGGTACATAGCATGGCATACTTTATAGAACTTATGGCTGAGGCATAGGGAATGACTTTCATTCTCTTTCTATCTTCTGCCGTGGTCGGGCTTTGAGTCCTACTGAATTTCACACCTTGTAACATAGGCAAGAACTCTTTCTTTGACTGTTCCATTTTGAACTACTTCAAAATCTTGTCAAGGTATGTACTCATTAAAAAAGCTTATCAAGCGTTTTGATCTATCTCTATAGATCTTGATGCTCAATATGTAAGCAGCTTCACCGAGGTCTTTCTTTGAAAAACTCCTTTCAAACACTCCTTTATGCTTTGCAGAATAATTCTACATTATTTTCGATCAACAATATGTTATTCATATATACTTATCTTTTTTTGCGGGAATTCACATATACTTATCAGAAATGTTGTAGTGCTCCCACTCACTTTCTTGTAAATACAGGCTTCACCGCAAGTCTGTATAAAACTATATGCTTTGATCAACCCATCAAAGCGTATATTCCAACTCCGAGATGCTTGCACCAGTCCATAGATGGATCGCTGGAGCTTGCACATTGTTAGCACCTTTAGGATTGACAAAACCTTCTAGTTGCATCATATACAACTCTTCTTTAAGAAATCCATTAAGGAATGTAGTTTTGACATCCATTTGCCAGATTTCATAAAATGTGACAATTTTCTAACATGATTCGGACAGACTTAAGCATCGCTGCAAGTGAGAAAATCTCATCGTAGTCAACACCTTGAACTTTGTCAAAAACCTTTTTCGACAAGTCCAGCTTTGTAGATAGTAACACTACTATCAGCGTCTGTCTTCCTCTTGAAGATCCATTTATTTTCTATGGCTTGCCGATCATCGGGCAAGTCAACCAAAGTCCAAACTTTGTTCTCATACATGGATCCCATCTCAGATTTCATGGCCTCAAGCCATTTTGTGGAATCTGGGCTCACCATCGCTTCCTCATAGTTCGTAGGTTCGTCATGGTCAAGTAACATGACCTCCAAAACAGGATCGTACCACTCTGGTGCGGATCTCACTCTGGTTGACCTACGAGGTTCGGTAGTAACTTGATCCGAAGCTTCATGATCATCATCATTAACTTCCTCACTAATTGGTGTAAGCATCACTGGAACTGATTTCAGTGTGAACTACTTTCCAATTCGGGAGAAGGTACAGTTACCTCATCAAGTTCTACTTTCCTCCCACTCACTTCTTTCGAGAGAAACTCCTTCTCTAGAAAGGATCCATTCTTAGCAACGAATATCTTGCCTTCGGATCTGTGATAGAAGGTGTACCCAACAGTAACTTTTGGGTATCCTATGAAGACGCACTTTTCCGATTTGGGTTTGAGCTTATCAGGATGAAACTTTTCACATAAGCATCGCAACCCCAAACTGTAAGAAACGACAACTTAGGTTTCTTGCTAAACCACAGTTCATAAGGTGTCGTCTCAACGGATTTAGATGGTGCCCTTTTTAACGTGAATGCAGCTGTCTCTAATGCATAACCCCAAAACGATAGTGGTAAATTGGTAAGAAACATCATAGATTGCACTATATCCAATAAAGTACGGTTATGACGTTCGGACACACCATTATGCTGTGGTGTTCCAGGTGGCATGAGTTTGTGAAACTATTCCACATTGTTTTAATTGAAGGCCAAACTCATAACTCAAATATTTTTCCTTGGCGATCATATCGTAGAAACTTTTATTTTCTTGTTTACGATGATTCTCCACTTCACTCTGAAATTCTTTGAACTTTTCAAATGTTTCAGACTCGTGTTTTATCAAGTAGACATACTCATATCTGCTCAAATCATCTGTGAAGGTCAGAAAATAATGATACTTGCCGTGAGCCTCAACACTCATCGGATACATCAGTATGTATTATTTCCAATAAGTCAGTTGCTCGCTCCATTGTTCCGGAGAACGGAGTTTTTAGTCATCTTGCCCATAAGGCATGGTTCGCAAGCATGAAGTGATTCATAATCAATTGATTCCAAAATCCCATCATCGTGGAGTTTCTTCATGCGCTTTACACCAATATGACCTAAACGGCAGTGCCACAAATAAGTTGCACTATCATTATTAACTTTGCATCTTTTGGCTTCAATATTATGAATATGTGTATCACTACGATCGAGATCCAACAAACCATTTTCGTTGGTGTGTATGACCATAGAAGGTTTTATTCATGTAAACAGAACAACAATTGTTCTCTAACTTAAATGAATAACCGTATTGCAATAAACATGATCAAATCATATTCATGCTCAATGCAAACACCAAATAACACTTATTTAGGTTCAACACTAATCCTGAAAGTATAGGGAGTGTATGTAACGCCCCGTGACCGACGCTCCAGACGCCTTCCATATTTTTCGTTATCGTCGTGTGTTTATTATGTTTGTTGCATTACCATAATTATTTTTGGATATTTCATTACTATATGTCTATGCCATGACCATGTCGAATGCCATTATCATATTTTGCATTGCATCATGATCATCTTGCTTGTTGTTGCATGTGCATTTTATTTGTGTATGTCATGGTGTGATCTATTTCTCTTCATCTCCATTGCTGTTGGCATCTTCACCCTTCAAGTTAGTCCATCTCCAAGCAAACCCCATCTCCTTCTTCCTTTCTTCTAAATTCTAGCCATTTACTCGAGTGACAATTTTCCTGCCTCAAATAATGTTCACTCTTTCCCTATAAATCCAACATGTTTCATTTAACCTTTCTGTCAAGTTTCAGCTCTTTTGAAGATGATTTGATTCGGTTCAAAAATGACTCAAGTTTGAAGTTAATTCAAACTTGGTTTATTTTTCTACCTCTAAAAATGGCCAAAGCAATTTATTCAAATAGTTCATATCTCCAGGTGTTCATATTAATTCTCATCCTTGCTTCTACCTTCTCCATGCTCTCTGTTCTTTTCTGTAATTATTTCCTGTCTGAAGGAATTCAGGAAAAGGGCTGCAGCAGCTCAACGCAGCAGAGAGCGGCCCAGCAGCGCGCAGCCCAGCAGACCCGCAGCCCAATTCCATCCCCTGGTAAAATTCCCACGCGGCAACTGTTTACCCCTTCCCCGGACCCACCTGTCATTCTCTCTTCCCCCTCCTTTTCTTCCACCTCACGCCCTCCCTCTCTCTCACAGTAACTCTGCAACCCACACACGCCATGGCCACCATGGCCGAGCCAGCCGTGCCCTATTTAACCCCTCTTGGCGTCCGAGCCCTCCTAGGGTTTCCCTCCCCTTCCTCCGCCGCAGCCGCAGGTTAGTTGCCCACGAGAGCCGTCGCCCCATCGTTCCCGAGCGAGACAGAGAGTGCGAGCTCGACCCCGGCGTTCCTCCAGAGGATCCAGACGTAACCTCAGTGTACATCCTCTTCCCCTGCGTCGTCTACATCGCCTGCGACCACCACGGCGACGCGGGACGTCAAGACGGCGTCGCTGGCATCCTCTTCTTCCCCAACGGCCGCCGCACCTTCTCCACCGTTTCGGGTCGGCTCCTACCGCCTTTCGTCAATCTAGGCGCACCGCGTGCCTGTGGTGAGCACGCTCTTCCCATGCACCACTTTTCCCCCTCGTTTCCTCCCTGTCTCGCGCGAATCAACCGGAGCCCGAGGCACTTCGGCCATGGCATGGTCTCCGGCGAAGTTTCGGTGACCCTCTGCTCGGGTGTTGGTACTTTTAGGCCAGCAGGGTCCTGTAGATGCGTTCTTGTTCGAGAATCCTCTCGTTTGCCTGCTCTAGCCGATCCACCGTAGCAGCCCAAGGCGCACCACCGCGGAACCCCGTCATCGGCGAGGAATCCGTCCACTTCCCGTTGCATGCTTGGTACGAATGGGTTCATCCCGTTGCGTAGCTTCCATCCGCGCCCTCCGTCGTGTGTTTTGGTTGCCGGAACAGCTCCGATGAGCTCCTCCGCCGCTTTCTGTGCACATCGCCACCTCCTCTGTTTTTCTCTGCTTCAGCACGCACACGACACCGGCGAGCAGCAGTCGTTCGTCCCCGCCTTGCGCATCCACACCTACACCCTCGCGTCGTTGCTTCACCACGCGCACCCTGGCATGTTTCCGCACCCCCGCCGGTCCTCTGCAACCACAGCAGGGGTTGCTGCTGGCTCCCGTCGCCGGCGAGTCCCCGTGCGCACGCTTCAGTTTTGGTCCTGGTCGCGATGCGCATACGCCTTATCATCTGCCGATCTCCCTTGGCATCACGAACACATAGCTAGCCCAGTGGCTGGCGCAGCCACTATCCATTCGAGGGGTCTGGGGTTCGAGTCCCAGGAGCCCCAATTTTTGCTCTGTTTTTCCTTTACTGTTGCACGCACACACCCATAGCCGGTTGGGCCCGATTCCAGTTCTGGGCCGCTGCACTATGTTGCTTCTGGCCCGCGTATGTGTTTTTTTCTGCTGTGTGATTTTAGCATTTTCCAGTGCATGCATATTTACAGAAATGCCATCATTTTGAATTGTGCATAGCTAGATATCCATGCATCCAAATAGATCATGTCATATATGTAAAATGCTCAGATTTTCCTCTACTTTTATAATCTGCAACTTTCATCCATGTTTAAAATGCTGTTTGTTTAAATTTGCATAAATGCCATGTTAAAATGATTTATTTCATAACTAAATAACCGTAGCTCCGAATTAAATAAACTTGATATGTAAATGGGGTAGAAAAATGCCTAGTTTAACATGGTGCACTTTATTTTGCTGTTTAACAACATTAAAATTGTGTTTATGGCAGAACAGTACCAAATCTAAAATATGCACATGGGGATTTACCGGAATTGTTGTTTATTGTTCCGGCCTCATTTAAACTTGCCTAAATAGTTAGTTTACTTATGCTTCACCTCTTGCCATGTTAATCAACATTTAATATTGTTGGGTACATAAACGAGAGAGAACTAAATATTAAATGTGGTGTTTCTCCAATATGCAACCCGTTGCAAATTGAGCTCAACTTAACTTGTAGTATTGTTTGTGCACTTTGTCATGCCATGCCTCTTTAAACCGGACATGCATCATACTTGATTGTGCATCATGCCATGTTTATGTGATGGTTGTTTATCATGTTGTTTGCTTCTTTCCGGTGTTGCTTCTTTGGGTTAGTTCCGATAACGTCGCGTTTGTGAGGATTTGTTCGACTTCGTCCGTTTGTCTTCTTCATGGACTCGTTCTTCTTCCTTGCGGGATCTCAGGCAAGATGACCATACCCTCGAAATCACTTCTATCTTTGCTTGCTAGTTGTTCGCTCTATCGCTATGTTGCGCTACCTACCACTTGTTATATCATGCCTCCCATATTACCATGTCAAGCCTCTAACCCACATTTCCCAGCAAACCGTTGTTTGGCTATGTTACCACTTTTGCTCAGCCCCTCTTATAGCGTTGTTAGTTGCAGGTGAAGATGAAGTTTGTTCCTTGTTGGAACATGGATGTGTTGGGATATCACAATATCTCTTATCTTAATTAATGCATCTATATACTTGGTAAAGGGTGGAAGGCTCGACCTTATGCCTGGTGTTTTGTTCCACTCTTGCCTCCCTAGTTTCCGTCATACCGGTGTTATGTTCCTTGATTTTTGCGTTCCTAACGCGGTTGGGTGATTTATGGGACCCCCTTGACAGTTCGCTTTGAATAAAACTCCTCCAGCAAGGCCCAACCTTGGTTTTAACATTTGCCACCTAAGCCTTTTTCCCTTGGGTTCTGCAGACTCAAGGGTCATCTTTATTTTAGACCCCCCCGGGCCAGTGCTCCTTCGAGTGTTGGTCCGAACCGAGCTGCCTACGGGGCCACCTTGGGGAAACTTGAGGGCTGGTTTTACTCGTAGCTAGACTCATCCGGTGTTGCCCTGAGAACGAGATATGTGCAGCTCCTATCGGGATTTGTCGGCACATTGGGCGGCTTTGCTGGTCTGGTTTTACCATTGTCGAAATGTCTTGTAAACCGGGATTCCGAGACTGATCGGGTCTTCCCGGGAGAAGGAATATCCTTCGTTGACCATGAGAGCTTATAATGGGCTAAGTTGGGACACCCCTGCAGGGTATTATCTTTCGAAAGCCGTGCCCGCGGTTATGTGGCAGATGGGAATTTGTTAATGTCCGGTTGTAGAGAACTTGACACTTGACTTAATTAAAACGCATCAACCGCGTGTGTAGCCGTGATGGTCTCTTTTAGGCGGAGTCCGGGAAGAGAACACGGCTTTTGGGTTATGTTTGACGTAAGTAGGAGTTCAGGATCACTTCTTGATCATTACTAGTTGACGACCGTTCCGTTGCTCCTCTTCTCGCTCTTATTTGCGTATGTTAGCCACCATATATGCTTAGTGCTTGCTGCAGCTCCACCTCACTACCTTCTCCTACCCATAAGCTTAAATAGTCTTGATCTCGCGGGTGTGAGATTCCTGAGTCCTCGTGACTCACAGATACTTCCAAACAGTTGCAGGTGCCGAGGATACCAGTGCAAGTGATGCTACCGAACTCAAGTGGGAGTTCGACGAGGACCTTGGTCGTTACTATGTTTCATTTCCTGATGATCAGTAGTGGAGCCCAGTTGGGACGATCGGGGATCTAGCATTTGGGGTTGTCTTCTTTTATTTTGGTTCCGTAGTCGGACCTATGTGTGTACTCTGTTTGATGTATGATTTATTTATGTATTGTGTGAAGTGGCGATTGTAAGCCAACTCTTTATCCCATTCTTGTTCATTACATGGGATTGTGTGAAGATGACCCTTCTTGCAACAAAACCACAATGCGGTTATGCCTCTAAGTCGTGCCTCGACACGTGGGAGATATAGCCGCGTCGTGGGTGTTACAGTGTACGATGATGATCATATCAATCTTGGAACTACTTCCAACACACATCGTCACCTCGCCCTTAACTAGTTTCCGTTCATTCTGCAACTGCCGTTTTGAGTTACTACTCTTAGCAACTGAACTAGTATCAAATACTGAGGGGTTGCTATAAACACTAGTAAAGTACACATCAATAACATGTATATCAAATATACCTATGTTCACTTTGCCATCCTTCTTATCCGCCAATTACTTGGGGTAGTTCCGCTTCCAGTGACCAGTCCCTTTGCAGTAGAAGCACTTAGTCTCAGGCTTAGGTCCAGACTTGGGTTTCTTCACTCGAGCAGCAACTTGCTTGCCGTTCTTCTTGAAGTTCCCCTTCTTCCCTTTGCCCCTTTTCTTGAAACTAGTGATCTTGTCAACCATCAACACTCGATGTTTTTCTTGATTTCTACCTTCGCCGATTTTAGCATCGCGAAGAGCTTGGGAATTGTTTTTCATCATCCCTTGCACATTATAGTTCATCACGAAGTTCTAGTAACTTGGTGATAGTGACTAGAGAACTTTGTCAATTACTATCTTATCTGGAAGATTAACTCCCACTTGATTCAAGCAATTGTAGTACCCAGACAATCTGAGCACATGCTCACTGATTGAGCTATTCT
The DNA here is from genome assembly GCF_002575655.3 of Aegilops tauschii subsp. strangulata. Lineage (NCBI taxonomy): Eukaryota > Viridiplantae > Streptophyta > Magnoliopsida > Poales > Poaceae > Aegilops > Aegilops tauschii. The sequence continues at coordinate 134,088,156 of NC_053035.3, forward strand.
CCTCCATCTTTTAGGCAAATTACTGTCAGAGGTCTCATACCTCTCGACACGGGCATGAGTCTGAAATACTAATTTCAACTCTTGGAACATCTCATATGCTCCATGGCGTTTCAAAAACGTCTTTGAAGCCCCGATTCTAAGCCGCAAAGCATGGTGCACTAAACTATCAAGTAGTCATCATATTGAGCTAGCCAAACGTTCAAAACATCTGCATCTGCTCCTGCAATAGGTTTGTCACCTAGCGGTGCATCAAGGACATAATTCTTCCATGGAGCAATGAGGATAGTCCTCAGATCACGGATCCAATTCGCATCATTGCTACTAACATTTTTCAACTTAGTTTTCTCTAGGAACATATCAAAAAATAAAACAAGGGAGCTAAACGCGAGCTATTGATCTACAACATAGATATGCTAATACTACGAGGACTAAGTTCATGATAAATTAAAGTTCAATTAATCATATTACTTAAGAACTCCCACTTAGATAGACATCCCTCTAATCATCTAAGTGATCACGTGATCCAAATCAACTAAACCATAACCGATCATCACGTGAAATGGAGTAGTTTTCAATGGTGAACATCACTATGTTGATCATATCTTCTATATGATTCACGCTCGACCTTTCGGTCTCAGTGTTCTGAGGCCATATCTGCATATGCTAGGCTCGTCAAGTTTAACCTGAGTATTCCGCGTGTGCAAAACTGTCGTGCACCCGTTGTAGATGGACGTAGAGCTTATCACACCCGATCATCACATGGTGTCTGGGCACGATGAACTTTGGCAACGGTGCATACTCAGGGAGAACACTTTTATCTTGAAATTTAGTGAGAGATCATCTTATAATGCTACCGCCGAACTAAGCAAAATAAGATGTATAAAAGATAAACATCACCTGCAATCATAATATGTGACATGATATGGCCATCATCATCTTGTGCCTTTGATCTCCATCTCCAAAGCATCGTCATGATCTCCATCGTCACCGGCATGAAACCATGATCTCCATCATCTTGATCTATATCAATGTGTCGTCAGATGGTCGTCTCGCAAACTATTGCTCTTGCAACTATTGCTATCGCATAGCGATAAAGTAAAGCAATTATTTGGCGCTTGCATCTTATGCAATAGAGAGACAACCATAAGGCTTTTCCCAGTTGCCGATAACTTCAACAAAACATGATCATCTCATACAACAACTTATATCTTCATCACGTATTGACCGTATCACATCACAACATGCCCTGCAAAAACAAGTTAGACGTCCTCTACTTTGTTGTTGCAAGTTTTACGTGGCTGCTACGGGCTGAGCAAGAACCGTTCTTACCTACGCGTCAAAACCACAACGATAGTTCGTCAAGTTAGTGTTGTTTTAACCTTCTCAAGGACCGGGCGTAGCCACATTCGGTTCAACCAAAGTTGGAGAAACTGACACCCGCTACTCACCTGTGTGCATAGCACGGCGGTAAAACCAGTCTCGCGTAAGCATACGCGTAATGTCGGTCCGGGCCGCTTCATCCAACAATACCGCCAAACCAAAGTATGACATGCTGGTAAGCAGTATGACTTGTATTGCCCACAACTCACTTGTGTTCTACTCGTGCATATGACATCTACGCATAAAACCAGGCTCTGATGCCACTGTTGGGGAACGTAGTAATTTCAAAAAAAATCCTACGCACACGCAAGATCATGGTGATGCATAGCAACGAGAGGGGAGAGTGTTGTCCATGTACCCTCGTAGACCGAAAGCGGAAGCGTTAGCACAACGTGGTTGATGTAGTCGTACGTCTTCACGATCCGACCGATCAAGTACCGAACACACGGCACCTCCGAGTTTAGCACACGTTCAGCCCGATGATGTCCCTCGAACTCCGATACAGCCGAGTGTTGAGGGAGAGTGTCGTCAGCACGACGGCATGGTGACGATGATGATGTTCTACCGACGTAGGGCTTCGCCTAAGCACCGCTATAGTATTATCGAGGTGGACTATGGTGGAGGGGGGCACCGCACACGGCTAAAAGATCAAACGATCAATTGTTGTGTCTCCAAGGGGTGCCCCCTCCCCGTATATAATGGAGTGGAGGAGGGGGGGGCGGTCCTCTCTATGGCGCGCCCTAGGAGGAGTCCTACTCCCACCGGGAGTAGGATTCCCCCCCTTCCAAGTAGTAGGAGTAGGAGTCAAGAAAAGGGGAGAGGGAAGAGAAGGAAGGAGGGGGTGCAGCCCCTCCCCCTAGTCCAATTCGGACTAGGCCTTGGGGGCCGCCCAGCCTCTCCTCTCTCTTTCCCCTAAAGCCCAATAAGGCCCATATACTCCCCGAAGAATTCCCGTAACTCTCCGGTACTCCAAAAAATACCCGAATCACTCGGAACCTTTTCGATGTCCGAATATAGTCGTCCAATATATCGATCTTTATGTCTCGACCATTTCGAGACTCCTCGTCATGTCCCCGATCTCATCCGAGACTCCGAACTACCTTCGGTACATCAAAACACATAAACTCATAATATAACCGTCATCGAACTTTAAGCGTGCGGACCCTACGGGTTCGAGAAAAATGTAGACATGACCGAGACACGTCTCCGATCAATAACCAATAGCGGAACCTGGATGCTCATATTGGCTCCCACATATTCTACGAAGATCTTTATCGGTCAGACCGCATAACAACATATGTTGTTCCCTTTGTCATCAGTATGTTACTTGCCCGAGATTCGATCGTCGGTATCTCAATACCTAGTTCAATCTTGTTACCGGCAAGTCTCTTTACTCGTTCCGTAATACATCATCCTGCAACTAACTCATTAGTTACAATGCTTGCAAGGCTTATAGTGATGTGCATTACTGAGTGGGCCCAGAGATACCTCTCCGACAATCGGAGTGACAAATCCTAATCTCGAAATACGCCAACCCAACAAGTACCTTCGGAGACACCTGTAGAGTACCTTTATAATCACCTAGTTACGTTGTGACGTTTGGTAGCACACAAAGTGTTCCTCCGGTAAACGGGAGTTGCATAATCTCATAGTCATAGGAACATGTATAAGTCATGAAGAAAGCAATAGCAGAATACTAAACGATCAAGTGCTAAGCTAACGGAATGGGTCAAGTAAATCACATCATTCTCCTAATGATATGATCCCGTTAATCAAATGACAACTCATGTCCATGGCTAGGAAACATAACCATCTTTGATTAACGAGCTAGTCAAGTAGAGGCATACTAGTGACACTCTGTTTGTCTATGTATTCACACAAGTATTATGTTTCCGGTTAATACAATTCTAGCATGAATGATAAACATTTATCATGAAATAAGGAAATAAATAATAACTTTATTATTGCCTCTAGGGCATATTTCCTTCACAAGACCCATCCGTTAGATTAGCACTATGATCATTTACTTTATTGCTATTGCTTTCTTCATGACTTATACATGTTCCTATGACTATGAGATTATGCAACTCCCGAACATCGGAGGAACACTTAGTGTGCTATCAAACGTCAGAACGTAACTGGGTGATTATAAAGAAGCTCTAGAGGTGTCTCCGATGGTATTTGTTGAGTTGACATAGATCGAGATTAGGATTTGTCACTCCGATTGTCGGAGAGGTATCTCTAGGCCCTCTCAGTAATACACATCACTATAAGCCTTGCAAGCAATGTGACTAATGAGTTAGTTGCGGGATGATGCATTACGGAACGAGTAAAGAGACTTGCCGGTAACGAGATTGAACTAGGTATGGTGATACCGACGATCGAATCTCGGGCAAGTAACATACCGATGACAAAGGGAACAACGTATGTTGTTATGCGATTTGACCGATAAAGATCTTCATAGAATATGTAGGAGCCAATATGAGCATCTAGGTTCCGCTATTGGTTATTGACTGGAGATGTGTCTCGGTCATGTCTACATAGTTCTCGAACCCGTAGGGTCCGCACGCTTAAAGTTCGATGATGATTTGTATTATGAGTTTATGTGATTTGATGACCGAAGGTTGTTCGGAGTCTCAGATGAGATCACGGACATGATGAGGAGTCTCGAAATGGTCGAGACATAAAGATTGATATATTGGACCATGTTATTCGGACACCGGAAGTGTTCCAGATAGTTTCGGGTAAAATCGGAGTGCCGGAGGGGTTACCGAAACCCCCCGGGGGAATTAATGGGCCACCATGGGCTCTATTGGTGAGAGAGGAGGGCAGCCAAGGCAGGCCGCGTCCCCCCTTGGAGTCTGAATTGGACAAGGGAAGGGGGGCTCCCCCCTTTCCTACTCCCTCTCCTTCCTTCCCCCTCTCTCCCTCTTGGTGGAGTCCTACTAGGACTTGGAGTCCTAGTAGGACTCCCCTCCTTGGGCGCGCCCCCTAGGGCCGCCCAGCCTCCTCCCTCCCTCCTTTATATATGTCAGGAGGGGGGCACCCTAGAACACACAAGTTGATCTTTTAGCCATGTGTGGTGCCCCCTCCACAGAAACACACCTCGGTCGTATCGTCGTAGTGGTTAGGCGAAGCCCTGCGCCGGTACATTCATCATCACCGTCACCACACCGTCGTGCTGAAGAAACTCTCCCTCGGCCTCAACTGGATCAAGACTTCCAGGGACGTCACCGGGCTGAACGTGTGCAGATCGCGGAGGTGCCGTGCGTTCGGTACTTGGATCGGTTGGATCGCGAAGACGTTCGACTACATCAACCGCGTTACTAAACGCTTCCGCTTTTGGTCTATGAGGGTACGTGGGCACACTCTCCCCGCTCGTTGCTATGATTCTCCTAGATAGATCTTGCGTGATCGTAGGATTTTTTTTGAAACAATACGTTCCCCAACAGTTCTGCCGGGGAAACTTCCCTCACGGAGAGGGAAACCATCGTCATCATCGTCACCAACGATCCTCTCATCGAGAGGGGAACAATCTCCATAAACATCTTCACCATACCATCTCCTCTCAAACCCTAATTCATCTCTTATATCCGATCTTTGTCTCAAAACCTCAGATTGGTACCTGTGGGTTGCTAGTAGTGTTGATTACTCCTTGTAGTTCATGCTAGTTGGTTTATTCGGTGGAAGATCATATGTTCAGATCCTTAATGATAATTATTACTCCTCTGATTATGAACATGAATATTCTTTGTGAGTAGTTACGTTTGTTCCTGAGGACATGAGAGAAGTCTTGTTATAAGTAATCATGTGAATTTGGTATTCGTTCGATATTTTGATGAGATGCATGTTGTCTCTCCTCTAGTGGTGTTATGTGAACATCGACTACATGACACTTCACCATTATTTGGGCCTAGGGGAAGGCATTGGGAAGTAATAAGTAGATGATGGGTTGCTAGAGTGACAGAATCTTAAACCCTAGTTTATGCGTTGCTTCGTAAGGGGCTGATTTGGATCCACGTGTTTCATGCTATGGTTAAATTTATCTTAATTCTTCTTTCGTAGTTGTGGATGCTTGCGAGAGGGGTTAATCATAAGTGGGAGGCTTGTCCAAGTAAGGACAGCACCCAAGCACCGGTCCACCCACATATCAAATTATCAAAGTAACGAACATGAATCATATGAGCATGATGAAAAGTAACTTGACAGTAATTCCCATGTGTCCTCGGGAGCGCTTTGCTTTATATAAGAGTTTGTCCAGGATTGTCCTTTGCTATAAAAAGGATTGGGCCACCTTGTTGCACCTTTGTTACTCTTGTTACTTGTTACCCATTACGAATTATCATATCACACAACTATCTGTTACGGATAATTTCAGTGCTTGCAGAGAATACCTTACTGAAAACCGCTTGTCATTTCCTTCTGCTCCTCGTTGGGTTCGACACTCTTACTTATCGAAAGGACTACGATAGATCCCCCTATACTTGTGGGTCATCAAGATCTTTTCTGGTGCCGTTGCCGGGGAGTGAAGCGCCTTTGGTAAGGAAACATTTATATAGTGTGCTGAAATTTACTATCACTTGTTACTATGGAAAATAATCCTTTGAGGGGCTTGTTCGGGGTATCTTCACCCCGACCGAAAGAGCAAAGACTTTCCCCTCAACCTACTGCACCTACTAAAAATATTTATTATGAAATTCTTTCGGGTATGATAGAGAAACTGCTAGCTAATCCTTATGCAGGAGACGGAACATTACATCCTGATATGCATCTAATCTATGTGGATGAAGTTTGTGGATTATTTAAGTTAGCAGGTTTGCCCGAGGATGAAGTCAAGAAGAAGGTCTTCCCTTTTTCTTTGAAGGAGAAGGCATTGACATGGTATAGGCTATGCGATGATATTGGGACTTGGAACTACAATCGATTGAAATTGGAATTTCATCAGAAGTTTTATCCTATGCATCTAGTACATCGTGATCGGAATTATATTTATAATTTTTGGCCTCGTGAAGGAGAAAGTATCGCTCAAGCTTGGGGGAGGCTTAAGCCAATGTTATATTCATGCCCCAGTCATGAGCCCTCAAGAGAAATTATTATTCAAAATTTTTATGCTCGGCTTTCTCATAATGATCAATCCATGCTCGATACTTCTTGTACTGGTTCTTTTATGAAGAAGACTATTGAATTCAAATGGGATTTACTGGAAAGAATTTTACGCAACTCTGAAGATTGGGAACTCGATGAAGGCAACGAGTCAGGTATAAACCTTAAGTTTGATTGTGTTAAATGTTTCATGGATACCAATGCTTTTCATGAATTTAGCACTAAATATCACTACTGCAGGATGCTGCTAACACGACACTGCGATTAAAGACCCTTTCACGAAACTATGTGCGATGCATTAGTCGCAAACAGTGATGTAAAAAAACCATGAAAAAAGATGCAAAACATTTGCGACGAAGGATACATCAAACACGGTTCATATTTTAGTTGCGTGTGCGATGCAGGGCATACGGTTCAGTTCAATTAACTGCTTGCGATGAGGCAAAACAAAAGAAACTGGTAGCCAGATGAAGGCGTGTGCAATATACGGCATACAGTTCACTCGGATAAACTATTTGAGATGAGGCCGAACAACAGAAACGGGCAGCCAGATGAAGGCGTGTGTGTGATATACGGCATACAGTTCACTCGGATGAACTGTTTGTGATTAGGCAACACAAAAGAAATGGTCAGCCAGATCAAGGTGTGTGCGATATACGACATATAGTTCACTCGGATGAACTATTTACGACTAGGCAACGCAACAGAAACGGTTCAGCCAGATCAAGGTGTGTGCAATGGAGGGCATACAGTTCATTCCGATAAACTGTTTGTGTTGAGCCAAGAGAACAGAAACGTTTCACATAAACAAGATGTGTGTAATACACGGCAAACATCCAATTACATAGGTGTCTAGTACACACATGACATTTCCACACACCAAAGTAAACTATTACATGCATAATTAACTAGGATAAACGATCATCTGATCATCATCTACTTCTGGTGCTAACTTGATGTTCCTTCTATGCTAAGTTTCCATTAATTGATGGCGTTTTATGAACACGCCATCGTTTCCCGCCATTTCCTCACCGGTTTCCCGCCACCCAGCGATATTGCGCATAAACCTAGGCGGCGCGCGACGCACGGAGGCAACAAGCGCAGCCTGTAGCACATCCACCTTTTCCAAGCATGCCAACCCACCAAAGCGCCACCTCTACCATCAACCTCGTCGACAAGGAAAACGAGAAGGTGCCATGGCCCGTCGAGGCCGAGGCGCTCCTCGGCAACACGATGGACGACACCATGATGTGCGTCACCACCAGGGTTGAGCAGGCCCCTGGCGCATTGCGCTTCAGCGCCGCGGATTAAGATAGGCATGTCAGCGCCGAGAGGCTGCAGCTCGCTGAGGGAGTCATGGATTAGGGGGTCCTCGGACAGCCGGACTATGTACTTTGGCCGGACTGTTGGACTATGAAGATACAAGATTGAAGACTTCGTCCCGTGTCCGGATGGGACTCTCCTTTGCGTGGAAGGCAAGCTTGGCAATTTGGATATGTAGATCTCCTCCCTTGTAACCGACTCTGTGTAACCCTAGCCCCCTCTCGTGTCTATATAAACCGGAGGGTTTAGTCTGTAGGACAACAACAATCATAATCATAGGCTAGCTTCTAGGGTTTAGCCTCAATGATCTCGTGGTAGATCAACTCTTGTAATACTCATATCATCAAGATCAATCAAGCAGGAAGTAGGGTATTACCTCCATCGAGAGGGCCCGAACCTGGGTAAACATTGTGTCCCCCGCCTCCTGTTACCATCCGCCTTAGACGCACAGTTCGGGACCCCCTACCCGAGATCCGCCGGTTTTGACACCGACATTGGTGCTTTCATTGAGAGTTCCATTGTGCCATCACGATAAAGGCTTGATGGCTCCTTCGATCATCGGCAACGATGCGATCCAGGGTGAGGTTTTTCTCCCCGGACAGATCTTCGTATTCGGCGGCTTCGTACTACGGGCCAACTCGCTTGGCCATCTGGAGCAGATCGAGAGCTACGCCTCTGGCCGTCAGGTCAGGTTTGGAAGCTTGAACTATACTGCCGACATCCGCGGAGACTTGATCTTCGACGGATTCGAGCCCATGTCAGGTGCGCCGCACAGTCACGACGAGCACGACTTAGCTTTGCCGTCGGACGGTGTTCGGGAGATCACACCTGTGGCTACTCCGGCCCTCATTCCGGAGCAGATCGTGCTGTCCGAGGATGGGCGGATAGACCCCGCCACGGAGGCCGCACACTCAGCGGCGATAGAGCCGAATGCTGATTTCACCTCCTATGAGACCTGTTTTACCGGACCCTTGGATTCGTCCCCGGCCACAGGCTCCGAACCGCTTGCGTCCGTGCCTATCCAATCTGATTGGGCACCGATCATGGAGTTCACCTCCTTGGGCGATGTGCTATGTCCGGCTTGTTAGGAGACCCTTGGCCGAACTATGTCCGGCTTGAGTGGGAAGCGGACGACAAAGAAATGCATTCCCCACTGATACGTCTCCGTCGTATCTATAATTTTTGATTGTTCCATGCCAATATTCTACAACTTTCATATACTTTTGGCAACTTTTTATATTATTTTTGGGATAATTAGATTTATGCCCCTAGTTGTGTCCCACTCGTCTGTTTTACCCCTAATTCCCAAAAGTCACCGGTTCTGTCCAAATCACTTTGCTCCTCTTATGCTTTTGCCCTTTGACCATTTGACCGTCAGTTTGAAAACTTCATAACTAATTCATACTAAATAAGAAAAATGCAAATAAGATACCAAAATGTTCAGAAAAAGATCACCTATATGTCAGTGTCATTTGCATTCATGAAAAAGTGTTGGAAAGTGCCCATCCGAGTTTTAGCTCTTATGCTACCACCATGAATAGTAAAAACTAAATAAGTTCAAAAAAAATTCAAAAATAATTTGGTGGCAAAGAATGACAAATGTTTTAAGTGCCTGCCAAGTTTCATTAGGGAATAACATTCGTGGGTGCCGCGGCAAAAAAAAATCAACAATCGAAAATAGATTTTTTTGGCACGACTTCCACGAATGTCGTTCCCTAATGAAACTTGGCAAGCACTTAAAACACTTGTCATTCTTTGCCACCATATTTTTTTGAATTTTTTTAGAGTTTACTATTCATGGTGGTATCAAAAGCGCTAAAACTCGGATGTGCACTTGCCAACACTTTTTTCATGAATGCAAATGACACTGACATATAGGTGATGTTTTTCTGAACATTTTGGTATCTTATTTGCATTTTTTTGATTTTGTATGAATTAGTTATGAAGTTTTCAAACTGACGGCCAAACGGTCAAAGGGCAAAAGCATAAGAGGATCAAAGTGACTTGGACAGAACCGGTGACTTTTGGGGATTAGGGGTAAAACAGACGAGTGGGACACAACTAGGGGCATAAATCTAATTATCCCATTATTTTTGGGACTAACCTATTGATCCAGTGCCCAGTGCCAGTTCCTGTCTGTTGCATGTTTTATGTTTCGCAGAATATCCATATCAAACGGAGTCCAAATGGGATAAAAACGGACGGAGCTTATTTTTGGAATATTTGGGAAATCTGGGAGAAAGATCAACGCGAAACGGTGTCCGAGGTGGGCACGAGGCAGGGGGCGCGCCCCTGACCCAGTCCACCTGTAAGGCGGTTGATGCTCTTCTTCGGCCGCAAGAAAGCTAATTTTTGGTAAAAAAATCACGGCAAAGGTTTCAGCCCAATCGGAGTTATGGATCTCCATATATACACGAAACGGTGAAAGGGCAGCAGAGGAGAACGCAGAAACAGAGAGAGACAGAGAGACAGATCCAATCTCGGAGGGGCTCTCGCCCCTCCCATGCCATGGAGGCCAAGGACCAGAGGGGAAACCCTTCTCCCATCTAGGGAGGAGGTCAAGGAAGAACAATACGAAGGGGCCCCCTCTCCCCTTCTCTTCCGGTGGCGCCGGAACGCTGCCGTGGCCACCATCATCATCACCGCGATCTTCACCAACACCTCCGCCATCTTCACCAACATCTCCATCACCTTCCCCCCTCTATCTACAACGGTCCACTCTCCCGCAACCCGCTGTACCCTCTACTTGAACATGGTGCTTTATGCTTCATATTATTATCCAATGATGTATTGCCATCCTATGATGTCTGAGTAGATTTTCGTTGTCCTATCGGTGGTTGATGAATTGCTATGATTGATTTAATTTGCTTGTGGTTTTGTTGCTGTCCTTTGGTGCCCATCATATGAGCGCGCGCGTGGATCACACCATAGGGTTAGTTGTATGTTGATAGGACTATGTATTGGAGGGCAAGGGCGACAGAAGCTTCAACCTAGCATAGAAATTGATGCATACGGGATTGAAGGGGGACCAATATATCTTAATGCTATGGTTGGGTTTTACCTTAAAGAACGTTAGTAGTTGCAGATGCTTGCTAATAGTTCCAATCATAAGTGCATAGAATTCCAAGTCAGGGATGACATGTTAGCAGTGGCCTCTCCCACATAAAACTTGCTATCGGTCTAGTAAAGTAGTCAATTGCTTAGGGACAATTTCGCAACTCCTACCACCACCTTTCCACACTCGTTATATTTACTTTAGTCGTGTCTTCATCTAAAAAGCCCCTAGCTTTTATTTACGTACTCTTTACTTTCTTGCAAACCTATCCAAAAACACCTACAAAGTACTTCTAGTTTCATACTTGTTTCCGGTAAAGCGAACGTTAAGCGTGCGTAGAGTTGTATCGGTGGTCGATAGAACTTGAGGGAATATTTGTTCTACCTTTAGCTCCTCGTTGGGTTCGACACTCTTACTTATTGAAAACTGTTGCGATCCCCTATACTTGTGGGTTATCACCCACCCACCACCCACTTAATAGCCACTGTCGACGACTTAACCGACATGCTTGATTTCGGCTCCGAAGACATCGACGGTATGGACGACGATGAAGGAGAAGAACAGGAACCACCGCCCACAGGGCGCTGGACAGCCACCTCATTATATGATATATATATGGTGGACACCCCCAAAGAAAGCGATGGCAATAAGGCAACGGAGGACAATCCCCTTGAGAAGCAATCTAAGCACCGACGTCATCAGCGCCGCTCTAAGCCCCGCCATAGCAAAAGCAGCGATACCGACACAAGAGACAATAACGCTGCGGATAGTGCTGAAGACAAAGACAATCCCCTCCAGCCAGGCTTCGAGCGGGAGGATGGGCAAGCTAGCCCTAAGGAACAGGCGACAGACGGAGAATCAGAGGATGACAATTACATGCCCCTCTCTGAAGACGAGGTGAGCCTCAGCGACGAAGAATTTATCGTGCCTGAGGATCCCGTCGAGCAGGAGCGCTTCAAGCGCCGGCTTATAGCCACAGCAAAAAGCCTGAAGAAAAAGCAGCAGCAGCTTCAAGCTGATCAAGATCTGCTAGCGGATAGATGGACCGAGGTCCTGGCAGCCGAGGAATACGAACTCGAACGCCGAACCAAAAGTTACCCAAAGCGCAAGTTGCTACCCAAACTCGAAGAGGAAGCATTAAAGCCTACACTACCAGCGTATGATGCGGCTGACCGGCCACCTCGTGGCCGAGACAAAGCGGCATATCAGCCCGAAGTCCAGCCCGCACCCCGTCGCCAGTCAAACAAAAACACCAAGGCCCGGGGCAACACGCAGGACCTGCGAGACGTATTGGAAAACAAAGCAGGACATACAAGATCGATCTATGGATCATGGGGGTGCGCCCCAACACGTGACGACGACCGTCATGCCAGATATACTAAAAGCAAATCCGGCCGGGCTGAATGCAGCAGACAAGACTCGTATGAACTGCATCGTGATATAGCCCGGCACAGAGGCGCCGCACACCCCCTATGCTTCACTGATGAAGTAATGGATCATGAATTCCCAGAAGGGTTTAAACCCGTGAACATTGAATCATATGATGGTACTGCAGACCCCGCGGTATGGATAGAGGATTTCTTCCTCCACATTCACATGGCCCGCGGGGATGATCTACACGCCATCAAGTATCTCCCACTAAAACTCAAAGGGCCGGCTTGGCATTGGCTGAATAGCTTGCCGGCAAACTCCATCAGAAGTTGGGAGAACCTGGCAGACGGATTCCTGGACAACTTCCAGGGCACTTATGTGCGACCACTGGATGCTGATGATTTAAGTCACATAACACAACAGCCCGGAGAGTCAGCCAGGAAATTCTGGACTCGGTTCCTAACTAAAAAGAACCAAATTGTCGACTGTCCGGATGCCGAATCCCTAGCGGCCTTTAAACATAACATCCGTGATGAGTGGCTCGCCCGACATCTCAGCCAAGAGAAGCCAAAATCCATGGCAGCCCTCACGACACTCATGACCCGCTTTTGCGCGGGCGAGGATAGCTGGTTGGCCCGTAGCAACAACACAACAAGCAACCCTGGCACATCAGAGGCCAGAGATAGCAACGGCAAACCCTGACGCAACAAACACAAGGGCCGCAAAAATGGTGAAAGCGCCGAAGATACGGCAGTCAATGCCGGATTTAGTGGCTCTAAGTCCGGTCAGCGGAAAGGGCCATTCAAAAATGACAATTCGGGTCCGTCCCGTCTGGACCGCATACTCGACCGTCCATGCCAAATTCATGGCACCCCAGGAACACCAGCCAATCATACCAACAGAGAATGCTGGGTCTTCAAACAAGCCGGCAGGTCAGCTGCCAAAAACAAAGATAAGGGGTCTCAAAGCGATGATGGCGACGAGGAGCCTAGATCACCGAATACAGGAGGGCAAAAGAAATTTCCCCCGCAAATCCAAACGGTGAACATGGTAAACGCCACCCACACTCCCAACCCGGACCGGATGCGCACCCTCAAGGATGTCGACTTAACGGAACCAGTCATCCAACAATACAAACTAGGGCCGATCACCTTCAACCGCATGAATCGTCCGGTTAACACCAATCAGGGCAATTCAGCCGCACTAGTCCTCGACCCAATAATTGACGGGTTCCACCTCACACGAGTCCTTATGGACGGAGGCAGCAGTCTAAACGTGCTTTACCAGGACACAGTGCACAAGATGGGCATCGATCATTCGGTGATCAAGCCCACTAAAGCCACCTTTAGTGGTATTATACCAGGTGTGGAGGCCAGCTGTACAGGCTCCATCGCCCTTGAGGTAGTCTTCGGATCACCAAACAATTACCGTGCCGAAGAGTTAATCTTCGACATCGTCCCCTTTCGCAGTGATTATCAGGCACTGCTCGGACGAACCGCGTTTGCTCGATTCAACGCGGTGCCACATTATGCCTACCGTAAGCTCAAGATGCCCGGTTCGCGCGGCGTCATCACGGTTAATGGCAAGGCCGAACTCCCCCTCGGTACCAAAGAGTATACCGCTGCTTTAACAGCAGAAGCAACGAGTGGCACCTTTCAATCGAACCTCGAGTCGATGGCCAATCTCCCGGACACCGCCAAAGGACTCCGAACTACTTCGCGGCAGGATAGCCCGGCTCGTCCAGAGCTCAATTAAACACTCCGGCGAAGGCCAGGATAGGCCACATACCGCGGCTCAACCGCTCTGCGGCACACAAACATATCTTGCATTTTCTGTATAGGTTCATTTTCGCCCAGGCAAGGACATGCGACATGGAAACAGCTCGAACGCGCAAGGGAACTCTTAGATATTCCCCTCGATGACCATCCGACTGCACTCCGGATCCGCACACAGCCTCTTCCCGCCTAGTCTCAGTATGTTCCGCAGTCACTTTCTCTTTTTTACTTTACATGTACTCATACGCATCGACGTATTATTTAAATACGACATGTGGATTTACATGATGCTTATCTGCCATTATCTCTTATTGAAATTCTTTTGTCAAATGGCATCCGTACACCGCGATATGCCTTAAATATGCTAGGGGCTTCGTTTTACCCATAATATGGCAATAATGTCCGAACACCTTCATGGAAGTTCGGCACCCCGAACTTATAGCATCATATGCATCAGCTCCGAATCATGTCTTGGGTCAAATGTTGGGTTTGCCGGCTCCCATGTTTTGCTGCCTTACGTTCCGCTATATTGGCTAAGGCGGCACAGGGAGAACTACTGCGATTGTGTCCCGGTTCTTCCGGACGAGCACCTCAGTAGAGAAAGCCGAAAACTGACTGTCATGATACAGCGAGAGCTGGTCAGCTGTTCGAGAGGTTGTAAAATCTTTAAGGATTCCTCCCGCATAATGCCATAACCAATGCAGCGTGCGATGGATCGGCTTTTCTTCCGATCAGGTGCTTATAGAGCCCCTCGTGCGGTCTTCCGAACACCAGGGGCTGCGCCTACCTTCCTTTTCTAAAGCTCCTATGGCTAAGTGAGAGTGATAAAGCCCTATAGTCCGATTGCCTGGTTCGTTGTGCTGAACACCTCCTTCGAAGGACCCAAAACTGGGATAAAGAGTGATCAGGTTTATCCCGAACACCCCCGTACTTCCTACGTGGGGGCAGAAGCCGACGACTGGCCAACTCTCAGGATTAATATATAAAACGGCCGCGCAGGAGGATACACTTTTATATAACAGGCAATAAATAATAGAAATGACCTTGTTCAACATTACAAAGGACAACATGATTGTATTCATGGAAATATAATGTCCTTGGTGCATTGCTCCGCCGCAAGGCAGGATCCTTTCAGGACACTTTCATAATATAACTCAGGCTTGCGGTGCTCCTTTCCCTCCGGCGGTCCCTCGGTCACCAGCTTTTCAGCATCCATCTTCCCCCAGTGCACCTTTGCGCGGGCGAAGGCCATTCGCGCACCCTCTATACAGACCGACCGCTTGATGACGTCCAGTCGAGGGCAGGCACTTGCAAGCCGTTTCACGAGCCCGAAGTAGCTGCCTGGAATCGGCTCAACGGGCCATAGCCGGATAATCAAATCCTTCATGGCTAACTCGGCCGCCTTCTGCAGTTCGATCAGCTGTTTCAGTTGGTCGGCAAAAGGCACCGGATAATTCGGTGCCAGATACTGTGACCAGAAGAGCTTATCCACAGTGTTCCTTTCTTTGGCTCTGTAGAATTGTGCGGCATCAGATATGCTGCGTGGCAGCTCCGCAAACACCCCTGGAGAAATCTGTACTCAAGATTAGAAACATGATTTTCTCCCCAAATACTTTCCTTACGTGGAACAAGCCTTACCCGCGCGATCTTCCTCGCCTCTTGGATCTCCTGCAGGGCACCCTGGGTTTCCCCCTGGGCATCGCATGCGGCCTGATGAGCCTTGGTAAGTTCGGATTCTTTCTCCGTTAGACTCTGCTCCAAGGCCTCGCATCTCCTCACGACCTCTTGAAGGTCTTGCTCAGCTTCAATAACCCTGGCCTCGTGCTTCTCACGAAGAGCCCACTCTGCGGCTGCCGTTCCCTCGGCCTCGGCAACAACCTTCTTTAGAGCCTCGACTTCGGTCATCGCCCCTGGCGCAAATCACAAAACATATTTAAAAAAAAATTCGTTCGCACTGAACGTGAGCAAGGTTTGTGCCTACCTTGTTTATCCTCCAACTGCCTTTTCAACTGGCCCAATTCTTCTGTGGCCCGCTCCAGACTTCGATTTAGTCCGGAGTCCTCCGCAGTACGAGAGGTGGCAGTCGCTACAGACGCCTATTTATACCAAAAGAGAGGTAAATGTCATCAAGTGAGTCTCATGCGAACATAGATTTGATCCTCTGTCCGGTTTTTTCTCTCACCGAACAGTGTATCAGGGGCTACTATCTATACTGTGACACTCTTCGAAACTTCATAAAACATACCTCAAAGCCTCTTATAAGGCTAATACAGGCTTCATTCAGCCCACTCTCCGCAGATTGAATCTTCTCAATCACCGCACCCACAAGGGCACGGTGTTCATCAACGACGGAGGTGCTTTTCAGCGCCGCCAATAAAGTATCCAGCACCTCTGGTTGGACAGAGGTTGCCGGTGGAATAGGTACACCCCTCTAGCCGAGGGAGAACGCCTGCCTGACTCTGGAACCATATTGGTCTCCGGAATTGCGTCCGGCTGGGGGCCGAATTCAAGATGGCTCCCGCCGCCGACGCCCATGGGAGCCTTCCCTCCCATGTGTCCGGCCCCTGAAGTTTGACCTCCTGGCGCCACCTTGGCAATCTCCCCCATCCTTGGCCTGGGTCCTCCTGGGACAAAGCCTCGGTGTCATTCACATGTTTGGGGGAAGGGACCTTCGGGGGTGTCCCGCTCTCCATAGCGTCCAAGCTTAGCAAATCCTCCGACGAGGATTGCTCCGCGCGGGACCTCGCCGGACTGCAAAAAGTATGGCCCAGATCAAAATATTGTGCCATGATAAGTCCGGACGCATAAACGTGTTCGGATTTTATATACTCATGAGTTCACCAGGGGTTGAGCCCTGGGATCCCACTCCGGGCTGCTATCAGCGACGGTGGACTCCGCTGGAAGAAGAGTTTTTCCCTTCTTAGGCGACTCGGCCTCCAACGATGCAGAGGATGTCCTTTTCTTTCTTCCCCCCACCGGGGATTTGTCTTCCTCCTCCTCCTCCTCTTCGGAGGAAGAACAGGCATTGGAATCTTTGGATATCGTGTCCGAGGCACCACGACGACGGAGGCCGCCCCTGGTCTTCTTGGCCCCTCTCTCGGCCTTCTTCTTTGGCGCCTTGTAGGGCGCTGGGACCAGCGTCTTCGTTAGAAGCGGGCCGGTCGGTTCTTCAGGTAGCGGGGCCGGACAGTAGATCTGCCCCGCCTTCTTCGTCCAGCCCTAGGAGAGTTGAGGAAAACACATTAAGCGTTTCCCTTGGGTTATGCGAATAAAACTTATAATGGCTTACCGAACTTGCAGGGCGGGACAGTTGGTACCCGCGGTCCTCGGCTGAGTCCGGCCATGATTTGTTGGACTTAAAAAGCACCTTCCAGATATCTTTGTGTGAGGAGCAAAAGAGCTCTTGCAGGGTCTGGTGCTTGGCCGGGTCAAATTCCCATAAATTGCAAGCCCGGTGTTGACAGGGAAGGATCCGGCGAGCTAACATCACCTGGACTACATTGAAAAGTTTGATATCCTTGTCTTCCATATTCTTGACGCGCGTCTGAAGTACCGATAGCTCATCGGATGAAGACCAATCCAGGCCCTTCTTGGGCTAGGACGTAAGCCGCAGGGGGGCTCCGGATTGGAATTCATGAGCAGCGGCCCATTTCGTGCCGCGCGGCTCAGTGATGTAAAACCACTGCTGCTGCCACTCTTTGACGGAATCATTGAAAGTACCTGTTGGCCATGTGACATTGGGCATCTTGCTCACCATGGCGCCTCCGCACTCGGCATGCTCACCGCCCACTACCTTGGGCTTCACATGAAATATCTTCAGCAATAAGCCGAAGTGTGGCAAGATGCGGAGAAAGGCCTCGCACACGACGATGAACGTCGAGATGTTGAGGAAGGAATTGGGGGATAGATCATGAAAATCGATCCCATAGTAATACACGATGCCGCGAACGAATGGGTGGAGGGGAAACCCCAGCCCATGGAAAAAATGAGGGAGGAAAACAACCCTCTCGTGGGGTTCCGGAGTAGGGACGATCTGTCCTGCCGTCGAGGGACGGTGGCTGATTTTCTGGGCCAGGTACCCGGCCTCCCGAAGCTTTTTGATATCCTTCTCCCGGACGGTGGAGGCCATCCATTTGCCTCCTGCTCCGGATCCAAACATTTTCGGAAGGCCTTTGTGGTCGGAGAGGATGAACGCTTGGGCACTGGGGCTCGAGCAGAGGGGAATGGTTAAGCGGAAGGAGAAGGCGTGGGTGAAAAAGGGTAGTCCTTATCTCCTTATAAAGGCGGCATGGATCCAGCGCCTCCCCACTTGCCTGGTAAACTTTCTTATTCCCCAAGCGTCGTGCTAAAGACGCGGTTGGATTACCCATACCATATTGATGAGAATCCCAAGATAGGGGACACGATCTCTGCTTCGATACGACATGCCCATAAAACCGCCTCACGACATGCGCAGTAGCTGGTTAGGGAGAACGGTTCGAATAAAGACCGGATCATGGCATGGTATCATGTTAGGAAAAGTTGTCAGCGGATTGGATTTGTGGAATATTGTACTCTCTATGGTGGTATGTGGAATTTGTTCTGCAGAGCCGTACACGATCCTTGTGTTCAAAATCTTCTATGGAGTATTCAGAGGAGGAACCCGCCTTGCAATGCCGAAGACAATCTACGCGCCGGACTCATCGCCATTGAAGCCTGGTTCAGGGGCTACTGATGGAGTCCTGGATTAGGGGGTCCTCGGACAGCCGGACTATATACTTTGGCCGGACTGTTGGACTATGAAGATACAACATTGAAGACTTTTTCCCGTGTCCGGGTGGGACTCTCCTTTGCGTGGAAGGCAAGCTTGGCAACTTGGATATGTAGATCTCCTCCCTTGTAACCGACTCTATGTAACCCTAGCCCCCTCCGGTGTCTATATAAACCGGAGGGTTTAGTTCGTAGGACAACAACAATCATAATCATTGTAGCGACCAGACCTCAAACAGTCTGATCTCTGTGCATAAGTGTCATCCCTGGATCGGTAATGCTGACACACACAGTACTTGAAGGATTTATAACAGAGTAGCAATCACACACTTATTACATCGAATGTCTCAAAAGAGAACTTATTACAATAAATATGGCTTAAGGCCATCTAATACGATAACAACGGAAGGCTTGGAAGATAAAGTGAGTCCATCAACTCCAACGACATCACTGAGTGAAAGACCACGACCTAAGGCTCCATACTCGTCGTCTGAAAAGTCTGCAACATGATACGTTGCAGCCCGAAAATGGGTCAGCACATGGAATATGCTGGCAATGTAACACAAAAGAGTAATGAACAGAATAATGCTATCACTACATGCATATATGGCTGGTGGAGGCTGTATGGTTAATATGTTTTGCAAAAAGCCAATTTTTCCCTACAACAAAGGAATATACTTTTATTTAACTACCATGGTGGTTGTTAAACATTGAGAATGGTAAACCCCATCTCAATCCCAATTAAAAGTAATCAATAACCCAATCAAATTTTATAATTAAAAGTGATGAGATCCACATGATAATCCAAGAACCAGATACTGAAGATGTCCATAACCGGGGACACGGCTAACCATGATTAGTTTGTACACTCTGCAGAGGTTTGCGCACTTTTCCCCACAAGACTCGATCGCCTCCGTTGGATTTCTCGCACTACATGATGTTTGAGAAACGGATGACCGAGACACAGTCTTTACGAAGAGGTCCCCTTAACCGATAGATAGGCCTGTACACCTAC
This sequence comes from Aegilops tauschii subsp. strangulata, assembly GCF_002575655.3. Classification (NCBI taxonomy): domain Eukaryota; kingdom Viridiplantae; phylum Streptophyta; class Magnoliopsida; order Poales; family Poaceae; genus Aegilops; species Aegilops tauschii. Next base: position 134,107,927 of record NC_053035.3, read on the forward strand.
AATCCCCTACATCTGCTAGCCCATCATGGAAAGGTTTCCCACAACTTACTCAACTATGCCAGAGCCCATAATGGCATGTGGCTGCACACGGAAGTTTCTAGCATGAATAATCTTATGATCCCTTTGAGCCTGGGTGGCAGTCCCTAGGAGAATCACACGGTACCCCGGGATTTCCAAAAATACAGGCAATCACTAAAATTCCCCAGGTGCCTCAATCCACCCAGATGTGTATTAAAGTTGCCACCTTAAGTTAACCATTAATTAAAAATACTCACATCTGTCATGAAAACACTCAAACCCAATCCACGTCTACGAGCATAGCATAGCAATATAAGCAACGTAGAAGTAACTCCCAAGGTTTGATAATAAACAGGTGAATAGGTACTACCTCATCTACTTCCCAAACCCACAATTTTAAATCAGATCCTAACCATGCAATTGTTTGAGGATTGATCTAATGCAATAAAACTGGGTATGAAAGAGGTATGATCAAAGTGTTACTTGCCTTGCTGATGATCCGCGAAACCTAGAGACTCGTAGTAGCACGCTTCACACTCCGGGTACTCTATCGCAAACAAACAAGCATACAATAAGCAATCAAGCAAGGGCACGGGTAAAACTCAAATAAGAGATCTAGCCAGAAAGTTCAACTTAAGAACTCCGGTTTGCAAAAAGAATCAAATCAAACGAAGCAACAAAACTCAAACGGCGAAAAAACAAGCTTCGTTTATTAATCAGGAGTAAAGTCAAATTTTACAGTAGCAAAAACTTGTTTAAGTTGGTTAAACAGAATGAGGGTTTCAAGACGAAACTCTAGGCGCTTGAATCGCCTGATTCTGATAAACGGCGGCGGGCGGCTACCTCCGGCGAGTCCGGCGAGGGCGGCGGTGGCTCCGGTGCGGCGGCGCGGGGCGGCGGGCTAGCGGGGGGCGGCGCGGCGGCGGGGCAGCGGCGGCAGCAGGCGGCGTGGCGCAGGCGTCGGGGCTGGCGGCGTTCGGCATCCGGCGGCGGCGGTGGGGTTGGCGGCGGCGGCGGGGGCTAGGGTTTGGCGGCTCGGGCCCCTCGCCTCTTAAAGGGCCGGCCGGGTCGGTGTCCTAGGCGGACACGGCCCGGTAGGTCGGTAACTTTTTTTTAAATAATTCCGACATGCAGAAAAAGAAAGCAAATAAATACTAAACGGACTCCAAAAATCCCGAAATAAATTTTCTCCGTCCTCTAAAAATAGGCCGGACAAGGTGAACATTTATTTGGGCCCTAAATGCAATTTTGAAAAACGCATATTTTTCCTAATTCAAATAAAATAACGATAAAACTCCGAATAAAAATCTTATTTTATTTTAATATTAAATCTCCGATATTTCTTTATTTTGAGGAAGTCATTTTATCATCTCTCTTTTGTTTTTATAAAAGAAATATTCAAGAGAAAAATAATTAAAATCAAACGATCCTTTTTTCAAAATTCGAGAAAAACTCGAATATGAAAATAATGAAATCCCCAACTCTCTCCGCGGGTCCTTGAGTTGCGTAGAATTTCTAGGATCAAACAAAAATGCAATAAAATATGATATGCAATGATGATCTAATGTATAACATTCCAAATTGAAAATTTGGGATGTTACAAACCTACCCCCCTTAAGATGAATCTCGCCCTCGAGATTCGGGTTGGCTAGAAAATAGGTGAGAGTGATCCTTCCGTAGGTCTTCCTTTCGTTCCCAGGTGGCTTCATCTTCGGTATGGTGACTCCACTGAACTTTGCAGAACTTGATTACTTTGCTACATGTAACTCGGCTGGCAAACTCAAGAATCTTAACTGGCTTCTCCTCGTAGGTCAAATCGCTATCCAACTGTATCGCTTCCAGCGGCACTGTATCTCTCAGAGGAATTTCAGCCATCTCTGCGTGGCACTTCTTCAACTGAGAAACGTGGAACACATCGTGAACTCCGGACAATCCTTCAGGTAATTCCAACTTGTAAGCAACTTCTCCCATACGTTCCAAAAATTTGTATGGTCCCACAAAACGTGGTGCTAATTTTCCCTTAACTCCAAAGCGCTTCACTCCTCGAAGTGGGGATACACGAAGATACACTCTGTCTCCGACTTCGTAAACTGTCTCCTTGCGTTTTGAATCCACATAGCTCTTCTGCCTGGACTGGGCTACCTTGAGTCTATCGCGAATCAGCTTAACCTTCTCTTCAGACTCTTTAATCAAATCTGGTCCAAACAACTGTCGGTCCCCAACTTCGTCCCACAACAACGGTGTTCTGCACCTCCTTCCGTACAGTGCTTCGAAAGGGGCCATCTTCAAACTGGCTTGATAACTGTTGTTATAAGAGAACTCCGCATAAGGCAAATTATCGTCCCAACTAGATCCATAGTCTAGTGCACAAGCTCTCAACATGTCCTCCAGAATCTAATTGACCCTCTTAGTCTGTCCATCTGTCTGCGGGTGAAAAGCTGTACTGAACTCTAGCCTGGTTCCCAAAGTTTCATGCAACTGATTCCAAAATTTTGAAGTAAACTGGGTTCCTCTATCTGATACAATGGTCCTCGGAACTCCATGTAGACATACGATCCTGGTCATGTATATCTTTGCCAACTTAGCACTGGTGTAAGTGGTCTTCACTGGGATGAAATGAGCTACTTTCGTCAAACGGTCGACTACAACCCATATCGAGTCATAGCCTGAACGAGTCCTGGGTAATCCCGTGATAAAGTTCATACCTAGCTTATCCCACCTCCATTCGGGTATCGGCAATGGTTGTAGCAATCCTGCTAGCTTCTGATGTTCTGCCTTCACTCTCTGACATACATCACAAACTGCTACATACTCTGCAACATCCTTCTTCATTCCGGCCCACCAGAAACTATCCTTCAAATCCAGATACATCTTGGTATTTCCTGGGTGAATCGAATATGGCGAATCATGGGCCTGTTGCAGAATCAACTTTCTGATCTCCTGATCATTTGGCACATATACGCGGTCCTCAAACCATAAGGTATCATGCTCATCTTCACGAAATCCTTTAGCTTTTCCTTTACTCATTCTTTCCTTTATTTCGGCAATCTCCTTGTCCGTCTTCTGAGCTTCTCTGATCTTATCCATCAAAGTAGACTAAATCTCCAATGCTGCTACATAACCTCTCGGAACTATCTCCAAACATAGTTCGCGAAGGTCTTCTGCCAACTCTTTGGGTAATTCTCCGGTCATGAGTGTATTGACATGACTTTTGCGGCTCAACGCATCGGCTACTACATTAGCCTTTCCAGGATGATAATGCAATATCATATCATAATCCTTAATGAGTTCTAACCATCTCATCTGCCCGAGATTCAACTCCTTCTGCGTGAAGATATACTTCAAACTCTTGTGATCCGTGTATACCTCACAATGGTTTCCGATGAGAAAATGTCTCCATGTCTTCAACGCATGTACTACGGCTGCTAACTCCAAATCATGCGTAGCATAGTTGAGCTCATGGGGTTTAAGCTGTCATGAGGCATATGAAACAACTCTTCCCTCCTGCATAAGTACGGCTCCAAGTCCTCGACGAGAAGCGTCGCAATACACTTCATAATCCTTGCGTTGATCTGGCAGAATCAACACTGGTGATGTAACCAAGCGTCTCTTCAACTCTTGAAAACTGGCCTCACATTCCTCATTCCATTTGAACTTGGTGTCCTTCTTCCACAACTCAGTCATGGGCTTCGCAATCTTTGAGAAATTCTCAATGAACCTCCGGTAGTATCCTGCGAGTCCAAGAAAACTCCGGATCTCTCCAACTGACGTGGGTGACTCCCAATTTGTCACAGTGACAACCTTGGTGGGGTCTACCGCTATTCCTTCTCCGGATATAACATGTCCAAGAAATCCAACTTCCTTCAACCAAAACTCACACTTGCTAAACTTGGCGTATAACTGATGTTCCCTGAGCTTCCCAAGTACCAAACGCAAATGCTCTTTATGTTCTTCTTCATTCTTCGAATAGACTAGAATATCATCAATGAACACCATGACGAACTTATCCAAAAACTCCATAAACACCTTGTTCATCATGTTCATGAAATAGGCAGGTGCGTTAGTCAGGCCAAATGACATAACGGTATACTCATACAGCCCATACCTCGTGGTAAAAGTTGTCTTAGGTATGTCCTGCTCTCGAATCTTCAGCTGGTGGTACCCTGATCGCAGATCGATTTTGGAAAACACCTTAGCTCCTTGCAGCTGGTCAAACAAATCATTGATCATCGGCAGTGGGTACTTGTTCTTGATCGTCATCATTCAATCCTCGATAATCAACAACCATCCTTAACGATCCATCCTTCTTCTCCACTAGAAGTACTGGGGATCCCCAAGGTGACGAACTTGGGCGGATATAACCTTTATCCAGTAACTCCTTATTTTGCTTCTTAATTTCCTCCAAATCCTTTGCGGGCATTCTGTACGGTCTCTTAGATATTGGCCCTGTGCCTGGCAAAAGCTCAATCAAAAATTCAATGTCTCTGTCCGGTGGCATGCCTGGCAACTCTTTTGGAAATACATCCGGAAAATCCTTCACCACTGGTACTTCCTCCTGTACAACCCCTGATAAGGAATTTACTTGAGTCCTATTCGGAACATGCCGGGATACATACTTGATCCTTCTTCCTTCTGGGGTGGTGAGAAAAATCGTCTTACTGGCGCAATTACATCGATAGCCAATCCATACCCAAAACCACATCCAAACCTTGCGATTCTAAAACTATCAGATCTGAGGGGAAAACGTGCCTACCTATGGTCAATGGCATCTGAAAACATCCTTGGCTTGCCATATACTCTGCTCCGGGCGAGCTTACTAACAAAGGTGTACTAAGAACCTTGGTGGGCAGTTTATACTTATCCACAAATCCCCTTGGTATGTATGAATGCGATGCACCAGTATCAAAAAGAACGACTGCAGTAAATGACTTAACCAAAAACTTACCTATTACTGCATCTGGTTGGGCTTCAACCTCCTCCACGTTAATGTGGTTCACTTGTCCCCTGTTGAAAGGGTTGGGCTTCTTCCCAGAGCTTCCATTGCCGTTTCCATTCTTAGCTTCAGGACATTCATTGGCGTAATGTCCGGCCTTCTGGCACTTGTAGCAAGTAACGTGGCTTAGATCTTTCTTGGCGGGTGTTGCCGGGTTGGGACGGTTCTGTCCGCTACTTCCTCCATTACCATTACCGTTCTTGGAGCCACTATGGTTGTGTGAACTTCCTCCTTTATGAGTGTGGCCTCCATGGTTATGAACAAGTCCTCCCGAGTTCGGGGTGTAACGGGGTCTCTGTTGAGCTCCAGAATTATACTTCCCTTGTCCATACTTCACTACTAGGAAAAGGCCTGCTAGTGGCGCACCTGTTTTGCCTACTAATGGCGCACTACAGGTGCGCCACTAGCACCACGCCATTAGATTTTATTACTAATGGCGCACCACAGGTGCGCCATTAGTATACCATACGGTGCGCCATTGGAATGCCTCCCAGGGGGCCATATTTAACCATATCTCTGGCTTACTAATGGCGCACTTGTTGCTGATGCGCCACTAGTGTGCATTTTGCAGTGCGCCACTAATGTTCTGGATGGTGCGCCACTAGTATGAATATTAGGGATTTTTTTCTTTTCTGATATTTGCACAGGTTACAAAACATATTACTGCACAGAATATAGACAACACAACATATAAACAGCAGAGTTATCGAATACAATAGAAGATTAGTCTCCGAATACAATTCATCATATTAGTCTCCGAATTCAAAAGACCGAACAAAGTTAGAACATTACAAGTCTCGAAACCGCGAGTAGCGAGTTTGTCTTCACATTACAAGTCGATATCGATCATCTAAACTACCATCACATAGAAGAGAGCTGCGGTCATCACGATTAGCATCATCGCGATGAAACTGGTCTTCATCCTGTTCCTCCTCCGCTCCCTCCTCTCTCCCGCTAGATAGCGCGCGTATCTAGCTTCCGCCTCCGCCCTAGTGGTGTACCCTTTGTAACTGTTACCGCTGAAACGGTGAACCTGTCTCCGACACTCCTCCCAGTCGTCGTAGACTCCGGGAACCTTACCCTTGTACACGACATACGATGGCATCTCTATGCACTAGCCAAACAAAACGTTAGTAGCAATTCACAGACAATACATAAGCAATATATAAGTATGCAACCAAAGGATCAGAAGAGAAAAGCAACACATTAGTAGCATGATTCATGGTCCTACTAATAAATAGCATCGATTACATATAAGTTGAACGACTGTCCAAGCCAAAGAGACATACAAGTTCATTAAAGTTTAATATTACAACATGAGCCAATCGACATTTCAGAACTACATAGCATCACTACTTTCGACTCGACTCAGGGACCAGAGCATGGATGAAGCCGCCGTCTTTCGTGATGCTCATGAAATTGCGGGTGTTGTCAGCCTGCATTTGTAGCGTTGTTTCTATCTCACTGTTGGACGGTTGATGTCTGAGATAGAACTGCCCCGAGGTACGAAGGACATCTTGATGGATGATTTCCGCAAACTCCGACTGGATGCGAAAGAATTCTTGTCTGATGTCCGCGTCCTGGATTGCCGACAAGTGTGCAGCCCAATCTTTGAGATTATTTGGTAGCAGAAGGTGATTATGGTCCCGTACGATCGCCCGCATGTGATGGAGGGCATAGTAGGCATCCTTCTGACCGCCAGGCGGCTGCTTGACGCAGGAGAACGTCGTATTGTGGCTGAAGATGTGCTTGCCGTACCTACGAACTGGCCTGCTGAAGGTGCCTCCAGATCTGGCGTAGCCGGGGAGAACATCATCAAGAACTTTCTTGATATTTGTGTAGTCTTTCTTTGACTGATGGTCCGGGTCGAAATACGTGGCCATGGAATATTTCGGGCTTAAGAGGCTGAGTGTGCAATGTGTGTCACAGCACAAAACACGGAATGTTAGAAAGAAAGAACGATCGAAATCTAAGAAATCATATGTTACGGGGCGGTGAGGGGATGACTTACTATGGAAAGTAAGGCATGAGGAAGTTATCCTTATCTGGGTTTGCCAGAATGACGCCTTCGAGGTATGAACTCGCGACTTGCCGGTCCCCAGCGCTGCCCAAGATCTTGGCACCCATGTAGAAGGGGTCGACTATCACAATGTCCGGGGTCTTGTCTCTAATGATCCGCATCTCCATACTCAGCGAAAATAGCCGAACGAAGGTGTAGTGCGGCAGATGAAGGTTAAACATAGCGAAGATGTCATCAAACCGCAGGACGATCGTATCCCCGATGGCGCTATCCACAAAGCCCTTGCCCTCTGGCACCTTGGCCACGAAAACCGGGTATGCCACATCATTCACGGAGAGACGCCGCTTCTCCAAAGAAAGAACACTGTCATGCAGAGTCCGCATAGCACCGGTTGTAGCATTGAGCAGATTAGTCGGTAGCATCGGCCTACCCGCCACATGCACCCTCCTCGAGATATCCTTAGGTGAAGGTGGCCCGTCCTGAGCACGGATCGTACTCGGTGCCGGCTGGCTCGGACCGCCCTTGTTATTCTTTCGTTTCCGTCCCTTCTTCCTCATCTCCTGTAATGGGATCGAGTTCTGCTGAGAGACCACCTTCTTGAGTGTGTTGGGGCTGATAATATTCCGCACCTCGGATATCTGAGGCTCGGTGAAGGCGGCATCTGGAGGCGTCTCCTGAGAACTGAATGCCAGACGACGCCTGTTGCAATTGGGTTTCTCCGTGGTACCAGCTAGATCACGGTCGTCTTTTTCAGGGTTGGGTTCTTGAGAAGGAGGCCCGAAGAATTCGTCACCGTACCCATGTTCGGCAAAGTACTTATCGACGTTGGTAAATGTACCGTCGTTGTTGTCGTCGTCGTCCGGATCCTGTGCCATATGCATGTCCGGATCCTGTGCCATAGGGATGCCCGGCATGTCCGGTAGCGTTGCGACGGTCTTGCCATGGCTTGGCACCGGCACGACTGGCAGTGTTGTTTGTGGGGTGGTGTCCCCCGCCCCCAAACGAATCTGGCTCTTCGGCCAAAGCAGGGGCCAGCTTACGCAGGCGCTGAGGGTCATCACATCATCTTCGTCGGCCCCAGCGGGTCGAATCGGAGGTAACAACTCGTCGCAGCCTGGCAGCACCCAAACCAGTTCAAACCTATACACGCTGGGTGGCATCGGATTATCGTGGAACACGGGGTTGCCCGGTTGAACGATTCTGCCCTTGGCGACATCGATCAACTCGCCGCCCACGAAGTGCAGGAGAGTGCATGGAACGTCGGTGGCGCCCTGCGAAAACATGTAGGGCGTCAGGGATGCCCAGTCAAAGGCAAGGAGATGAAGTCATCGGCCGAGAGGCTTAGTTACCGTGATGGCGTCGAGCTCGGCTAACGTCGAGGCACCGCCAATGGCGGGCGTGCAACTGACGGAGGGGCCGCTTGCTGCCGAGGTGCCGGCCGGCGTACACCCGGGTGCATTAAGCTCCAATGCCCGTGCCGGCGCCGGAGACACCAATACCGCCTCCGCCGGGGACACCAATGGCGCCGCCTGCGCGTTGTGCGAGTTGCTGGCCGTGAAGCTGGGAACCGGGGGCGGCCCCTGTTGGCCGCCCGCAATCCACGCCTGCAGCCCCTCAATCAAGCTAGGCACAATGGCGGTGAGCGTCGTTCCCAGTTGTTGTTTGTAGCGACCAGACCTCAAACAGTCTGATCTACCGTGCACCAGTGTCATCCCTGGATCAGTAATGCTGACACGCACAGTACAAATGGAGGATTTATAACAGAGTAGCAATCACACACTTATTACAACGAGTATCTCAAGAGAGAAATAAGTATGACAAATATGGCTTAAGGCCATCTAATACGATAACAACGGAAGACTTGGAAGATAAGTGAGTCCATCAACTCCAACGGCATCACTGAGTATAAGACCACGACCTAAGGCACCTTACTCGTCGTCTGAAAAGTCTGCAACATGAAACGTTGCAGCCCGAAAACGGGTCAGCACATGGAATATGCTGGCAATGTAACACATAGAGAGTAATGAACATAATAATGCTATACTACATGCATATATGGCTGGTAGAAGGCTCTATGGTTACAGTTTTGCGAAAAGCCAATTTTTCCCTACTGCAAAGGAATAAATTTTATTTAACTATCATGGTGGTTGTTAAACATTGAGAATGGTTGACAGCATCCTCAATCCCAATTAAGTATCATCATTAACCCAACAAAATTAATTAAAGTAACATGATGAGATTCACATGATAATCCAAGTACTAGATACTCAAGATGTCCATAACCGGGGACACGGCTAACCATGATTAGTTTATACACTCTGCAGAGGTTTGTGCACTTTTCCCCACAAGACTCGATCTCCTCCGTTGGGATTCTCGCACTTCATAGTGTTTGAGAAACGGATGACCGAGACACAGTCTTTCAGAAGCGTTAACTCTCTACTCCGGGTAGACAGTACCACCTACATCCCCTACATCTGCTAGTCTACCTCTTCAAGAGCTCACACAACCTACTCAACTATGCTAGAGCCCATAATAGCTTGCGGCTGCACACGGAAGTTTCTAGCATGAATAATCTCATGATCCCTTTGAACCTGGGTGGCGGTCCAAAAGAAAACAGGCAATCCTGGAATACCCAGGTACCTCAATCCACCCAGATGTGAGTTTTAGTTGCCACCTTAAGGTTAACCATTAATTAACAATCTCATATCTGTCATGGTAACACTCAAACCCAATCCACGTCTACTAGCATAGCATAGCAATATAAGCAAACGTAGAAGTAACTCCCGAAGGTTTGATAATAAACAGGTAATAGGTACTACCTCAACTACTTCCCAATACCCACAATTTAATTAGATACTAATCATGCAATGTTTGAGGATTGGTCTAATGCAATAAAACTGGGTAGTAAAAGAGGTATGATCAAAGTGTTACTTGCCTTGCTGATGATCCGTGAAACCTAGAGATTCGAAGTAGCAAGCGGCGCACTCCGGGTACTCTATCGCAAACAAACAAGCAAACAATAAGCACTCATCTAATGCACAGGTAAAACTCAAATAAAGATCTAACCAGAAAGTTCAACTTAAGAACTCCGGTTTGCAAAAAGAATCGAATCAAACGAAGCAACGAAAGTCAAACGGCGAAAGAAACAAGCTTCATTTACTAATCTGGATCTAAGTCAAATTTTACAGTAGCAAAAACTTGTTTGAATAGGTTAAACGGAAAGAGAATTTCGAGACGAAACTCTAGGCGCTTGAATCGCCTGATTCCGATAAACGAGCTAAAAGATAAACCAGAACAAAAATTTGATCAGAAATCGTGATCTGGAATAATCACGGAAAATCTGACGAAAAAGAAAACTGACGAATAGTTAAACGAACGGATGTTCGTAAGCTGCGACAAACCGACGAACACGTTCGTTAAAACGAACGGATCGGTGAACGTTCACTAACTAACTAAACGAAAAAAAACCGATCTATTAAAAAAATATAGGGTTTCGAAAAAAATAAACCGAACGTTTAAAAAAAAATGGCACGGCGGCGGCGGCTGCGGTTATACCTCCGGCGAGGTCGGGACGGGGCTCCGGCGGGTTCGGGAGAGGGCGGCGAGGGCGGCGGGGCTCGGGCGTCGTCGGGGGCGGCGGCGTACGGGGCTTCCCGAGGCGGCGGCGTCGGGCTCCTGCTCCGGCGGGTCCTCTCGGCGGCGGGGCGGCTTCGGGTCGGGGCGGGGTGAGGAGAGGGGCGGCGGGGGGGGGGGGGGGTATTTAAGGAGGGGGGTGCTGCCTTGGGGTAGGGGGCAAGGGGCGGCGGCGAGCGGGACTCGGGGCGGCGGCGGTCTCCGTCTCAGTCTCCAGGAGGGAGACGAGGCGCAGGGCTGGGCTGGGTCGTCGACTGGGTTTCGGCCCAGTCGGCGCGCTTCGCGAGGTTTTTTAAAATAATTTCGCCGAACCTAAAAAAATCATAGAAAAATAAATAAAAATCCAAAAATGCCAAAACAAATTTTCACCGTCTAACTAAAATAATTAAAACGAGATGAACATTTTCTTGGCCCAAAAATGCAGTTTTGAAAATGTGCAATTTTTCTAATGCAATTAAAATTGCAATTAAAATCCGAATAAAATCAAATATTTGATTTTAATATTTTTCCTCCAATATTTCAATTATTTTGGAGAAGTCATATTTTCTCCTCTCATTTATTTTAATATGAAATATTTTTCGAAGAGAAAAATATATTAAACCAAAAATCCTCGTTTCATTATTTGATAAAAATCAAATATGAAAACCGCGAAAAATCGCCAACTCTCTCCGAGGGTCCTTGAGTTGCTTAGGATTTTCGAGGGTTTGCCAAAATGCAATAAAATATGCTATGCAATGATGATCTAATGTATAACATTCCAAATTGAAAATTTGGGATGTTACATTGTTGCACTTGCTCTTGGACAATCTCCGAAATCCGCGCCACTTGTGCCTTGAGTTCTTGAACCTCGCGCGACTGGCTTTCCGAGCTGGTCTTTTTCTCCTTTCGCCCACCAGCGTTATAGTATGACGACCATTTTGTGGACAAGCCTTTGCCGGCCACACGACCAGCTGACGACGGCTTACTGAGCTTATCCTTGTTTTTCATTATGTTCAACGCCCTATTTAGAGTGCTATCCCAAGCTGGGGAGCTCTGAGACGACCCCGCGCTACTGCTTTCAGTCTCCTGCGGAAGGAATGTGAACCATTTAGAAATTTGGCTTCATTAATTAGAATGCAACCATATGGAGCTAATTACGCGGGGGTGTATTCCTTACCAGAACACGCTCAAGCGCCTTGGTCTTCGGATCCGTGGTAAGCTCCTTTGTTACCGGGTCCTCCTTGTACCGGGCCCTGACATAGTTCCTGGTCTGCTTCTCACGATATTTCTCGAAGCGGGGCCGTAGGCCTTGCTCGGCACGCTCCGCGTCCTCCTTGTCCCATATAGGTTCCGCCACTCTGTAACTGCCGGGACCGAGTTTGTGGACCCCTAAGTTCAAGTCCCGCATCTCTTTCCCCCACTGACTTGATTCCTCGGATGCGCCGCTCTCGCACTTGATCTTGAACTCCTTGTAGTCATCTTCGCTGATCGAAGGATTTTTCGCCTTGATCTTCTCATAACTATCACCTTTGTTAATCATTCTCTTCACCGTGCTTCTCCAAGTAGACAGGGCCGTGCTCATCTTCGTGAGGGCGGCACTGTTCACTTTATTCCCTGAGAGGCGTGTGTTTGCAAATTCAGCGGGGAACTTGTATCGTTCGTGCAGCTTCGTGAAGAGGAGGTTCCGCAAATTCCCTCGGTCCTTATGCCTTAGGTTCTCGGTGTTGATCGAGACGGTGCTCCGGAGAATGCACCCGAGCTGAACCGAGTACCCCTTGACTAATTCTTTGGGCGCCATTGGATCCCCGTTGCAGTTCACTTCAGTAAATTCCTCCTTGACGGTGCCGAGCACGTTCGGGCGCCGGTCCTTCCGTTGCCTCTTCGGTTGGCTGCCATGTGTGTGTGCGCTGCCATCATCAGTGGTGGCATCCTCGGCGGCACCATCAGTGGTGTCATCCCCGACGCCACTAGGGGTTGTGTAGTTAGGATCGGTGTCTTCCGCGGCGTCCTCATAGCGGGGAGGTTCTTCCTCCATCTCCTGGGACAGCTCCCAGAATGCCTTGCCGCCCAAACCGCCGGCCTCATCGTTGTGGGCCATGTTTCGCTCTAAATAGGAAAAAAGTTTGGTCAAAAAGTTGGTTATTGTCAAGGAACAAGATCTCTAAGTTGACCAAATAACCTAATTCTCGAGGAATTTGCTGTTAGTGTGTTGTTGCTAAGGTCCAAGTCCCTTCCTAACCCCCTTCTTCTTGTCTCCTCTCACACACATGGCAAGCAAGGGTGTCTGAGTGTGTGAAAAAATACTAAACTAATCCAAGGGCTGAAAATTGATCATTTAGGTTTTTATCGACACCGAGGCACCCTAAAAGCCAAGGTTTTATCATTTAGGGTTTGACTCTTGGCTAACCAACCTCACCTCCTCCTCCTCCTCCTCCTCCTCCTCTTCTTCTTCGTCGTCTTCCTCTGATTAAATGGATTTCCAGGATGTAGGTGGATCCATGTGTATATATACACCTACACTAACTACTAGCCAGCCAGTGTGTTTAGACTAGATCGGGGGGTATTGTCTTCTGTTGTGTCATTTTCATAGTTTCTTTCTGATCATAGTGGATGAGGAGCTTGATTGGTTACTTTAATGGCGGTCAGGGCCAGGTAGGGGAGGTGGGCAGGCAGGACAGGAGCGAGGTCAACGGCTCGTGGATGGCTCACACGTGGACGCCCCCAGCTCCAATCGTGAGATTACGCAGGCAAATAAACAAAGAGGATCCTACTTAATTAAGTACTAAGATACCCCGGCCCATGCATTAGTCGCAAGTACCCCATATGTCCTATTTTTTTAGCAAAGTCATGCTAAAATTCACGGAAAATTTCAGCATGACCTTTGCTGAAAATAGGACATATGGAGTACCCGAATTTGCCGGAACGGAAGTTAATCGACATTCCGGCAAACTCAAGGGCCTCTCGGGGTACAGCAGCAGCATCACAAGTTGACAAAATTCCCAAGTAGTACAGCAGCAGCATCACAAGTAGTACTAATGAACATATAGTCCAGCACATTCTGAATTTCGATAAATGACAGCAAGTTAACTCATGCTGACAACAACAAACTTATAACAACATAAATGAAATTGCAGTTCCAAGTGGGTATTGGAAATAATAAAACCAGATAAATGATTTTGTTCGCTCCACTTAACAAAAATAAAGAAATGATTTTGTTCAATACATCTGGTAAGCTGCACACTGTCTAATATGTGTCATAAATGACAAAGCTGCACACTGTCTAATATGTGTCATAAATGACACTAAGATCTCATTACACTCTACATATGCAGCATCTATAGAAAGAGACCATCAGTAATATTCGGGTACTGTCACAGAAATCAGTGTTAGGCGTGCAAAGATCCCCCACCACATCCTCGAGCCAACTACCTACATCGAGCAACTAAACATACCAACTTTTACAGAAAGAACACACATGAATGTCAGTTAACTAAACCAAGTTTCAGTCCAACTTTTACAGAAAGACCAGACATGAACAGAGTCATATCGCAACAACAATCAAACACGACTGCAATCACAGACCAACATCACATATCAACCAAACACAGACCAACAAGACCCAAAGCATAATGATAATAATAACCTATGTACAGAACCCAAAATTCCCCTCACCAACACAATCTTCACATATACCCACACTGCATACACCCTAGTAACATGGTAACCTACCAAGAAGGGGCCCACTGTTAGTGGCTGTGGGGTGGTTAGCTGGCAGTGAAACACGCCAACTACCGAGCCCCACATGCATGACTAACAACAAGCATTTCAGCCTTGTACTAAAGTGAGTTTTATAACCAGTAAACCGTGACTAACAACAAGCACACAAACTATAACCCAGGTTTAACCGTTTAGTCACTTGAAAGAACTGAAATTTGTCCTCCTAAAATCTACGACATGAAACTAGCCACTGATTTGAGGCAAAAGGGGCCAGAATTATGTGCATGGCTAAATAAAAGTAAAACCAGTGTGATTTTCACATCCAGGAACTACATTGTTCGTCATTTAAGTAAGAAAATGTACGACCTTAAAGGACACTTTCATATTTAATCAAAAATAGTTTGATGAATTGTTAACACTTTGTTTTTTCTAACAGTATCTACTAGTCGAATGTAACAACATCTTCATACAGTAGCAAAGATCACAATACCAATAGAACCAATATACACAGTAGCATTGACAATATGAACAACAAAAATCTGGCATCATTCATCCATCTAACAAATTAAAAAAGCAATACATTCATCCATCTATCCAACTGACACATCGATTCATCCATATATGCAACAAAGTATTTGCATCTATCCAATTTATATAGCTAAAAAAGAAGAACAGAGAGTTGGGACAGAGAGGATGGCTCACCGTGGAGGAGTGGAGGACTGGATGAGTGGTGGGCACTTGGGTTGCGGCTTCGGGACGGAGGCGCCGTGGGCAGCCGGTGCAGAGGGGCGCGGCGACGGCTTCCTGTTGTCCCCGCTGCGGCAGAGGGCAGAGGTGCAGCTGGTGCAGAGGGCCGCAAAGGACGGCTGGGCTGCAGCGGGAGTGGGTACCGGCGGCGGCGAGTACCGGGACGGCGGCGACACTGGAACCCTAGCGCACGGCCCTGCTCGAGGTAAGCCCAAGAAGTCCGACCAAGGGCGCGCGGCAGGCACGAGCCACAGAGAAGTGAGGGACGCGGGGGAGGGGAGGCAGGGGGCTTACTGGGGAGGGCTGGGAACGGTGTGGGGTCGCCGGCGATTCCGCGGCCGAAAGGGGAAGAAGGGGTCGGGGACGATGCTTCGGGGCTCTTCCGGTCGCGTGAGCCGTCGGGGAGGACGAGGGAGACGCGGCGGTGCTTCTGGGATCAGCGGCAGAGCGAGGGCAGCACGGTGGCGCGGCTATGGCGTCGGGGGACGACGACCGGGCGGCGGAAGGGGGCGTGAGGGTGTGGCGAGGGGGGGAAGTGGATCTGGCGAGGGAGGGACGAAGGGATCGGGCGAATTAGCTAGGGGGAAGGTTAGTAATGGCGCACCCCCTAGCGGTGCGCAATTAGTATGTTTTTTGATAGCAATGGCGCACCCCCTAGCGGTGCGCCATTAGTAATCTTTTTTTTAGATAGCAATGGCGCACCACCCAGCGGTGCGCCATTAGTAATCTTTTTTTAGATAGCAATGGCGCACCACCCAGCGGTGCGCCATAAGTAACTTTTTTTATTATTTTTTGTTGCATCTAATAATTTTTTAGAAAATGAATATGAATATGAAACAGTAATAATTTTTTTTATAAAAACAGTAATAATTTTTTTAAAAATATCATCAAATTTGTTATGCGGCGGCGGTGGAGCGGGGGAGGGTGCGGTGGGTCGTCGGCGGTGGTGGAGCGGGGGAGGGTGCGGGGGGTGCTCCGCGGCGGTGGAGCGGGCCGGGGAGGGTGCGGGGGGTCGTCGGCGGCGGTGGAGCGTGGGAGGGTGCGGGGGGTCGTCGGCGGCGGTGGAGCGGGGGAGGGTGCGGCGGGTCGTCGGCGGCGGTGGAGCGGGGGAGGGTGCGGTGGGTCGTCGGCGGCCGTGGAGCGGGGGAGGGTGCGGGGGGTCGTCGGCGGCGGTGAAATTTGAAAAAATATTCATGAATTCAAAAAGTGCCCATGAAATTTAAAAATATTCATGAGTTCAAAAAGTGCCCACGAAATACAATCGAGAAATGAAGGCTACAATTTAAATACAATCGATCTTAGCTAGCTATCTGTTCACAATCTTCTTGCCCTTATTTTTCGTAAATGGAGTTCTTCTCTTGAACGGACGTCCTTTAGGTAGGGTGGTCCTGCTTCTTCTTGTGGTGTATGCTCGTACTTCATCGTCGTCGTCATGTTCCATCTTCGGGTCGCCGTACTTGTCGAAGTCTTGCTCATTGGCGACTCCATCCATTCCGATGATCTTCCTTTTTCCTCTCCTCACGACAACACGACAGGGCTTTGACGGGTCGGTAATGAAGAAGCATTGGTCCACTTGGGAAGCCAGTACCCATGGCTCATTTTTCGCGGTGACGTTTGCGTCCGCGGTTTTGGATTTGGCTTCGGGTATAACCATGGTGGTGAAATACCGGTCTTCTTTTATGACGCTCTTGGCCCATCTGACACGGAACATCGGGACCTTCTCTCCAGCGTAGCTCAGCTCCCAGATCTCCTCGATCCTTCCATAGTATCTGTCCTTGTCGTTACTGGTGTAGGATTCTATCGTTACCCCAGAGTTCTGATAACCATCGCTCTTCATGTCCTTTCCCTCGGTGTAGAATGTGTAGCCGTTGATATCGTACGCCTCATACGTCATCAGGTTGTGCTCGGCACCCTGTGACAAGGCGAATATGAGTTGTTCTTCCACGGAAGAATCCTCATGTAAAGGGTACGACAAAAGCTTCTGCTTGAACCAACGCGCGAAACATGAGTTGTGCTCTTTGATTATATCTCCGTCCGTCCTCTGTTGGCCTCGGTCATTGTACGTCTTCTTAATAAAGGTTTTGTGCTCTACCACCCAAGGATCGACCACGTCTATGTGTTGTAGCGCGACTAGGTTTGCTCTTTCAAAGTCGGCGAGTCGACCCTCGAAGTCGACATGCATTTCGCGGCGACCCTCATGGTGACCCCATCCAGTGAGCCTGCCAAGGTGCCTGTTGACGGGCAGACCAACGGGGTTCTCGATGCCTAGATAATTCGTGCAGTAGGAGATGCACTCTTCGGTCAGAAAGCCCCTGGCTATGCTTCCCTCTGGACGTGACATGTTGCGAACGTATCCTTTGATGACACCATTCATCCTTTCGAACGGCATCATGTTGTGCAGGAACGTCGGCCCGAGTTGGATGATATCCTCCACGATATGGACCAGCAGATGCACCATAACGTCGAAGAATGCGGGCGGGAAGTACATCTCAAGCTCGCATAGTATCACCATGATCTCTTCCTGTAGCCTTCTGAGTTGCCTCACGCCAACCGACTTCCGAGAGATGACGTTGAAAAAGTTGCATAGGCCAAATAGCGTTTCACGGACGTGCGCGTCCATGATCCCACAGATTGCAACTGGAAGTATCTGTGTCATCAGCACGTGACAGTCGTGAGACTTCATCCCGCTGAACTTCTGCTTCGCTGAGTCTAGGTATCTGCTTATCTTCCCCGTGTAACCATAAGGAAGTTTTACTCCTACGAGGCAGGTGAAAATCTGATCGATCTCCTCCTGACTTAGAGTGAAGCACGGGGAGGGAAGTCATTTCCAGTTTTCTTGGCCTTTTTGCCTTTGCGACGACTTTTCGTGTCCTGCTTCACCTCATCATCATCATCATTAGCGTGAAGCTCCTCCCTGATGCCCGTTGATTTCAAGTCTGCCCTTGCTTTCGGCCCATCTTTGGTCCTCTCTAGCATGTTGAGCAGGGTACCAAGCAGACTCTCGCACACGTTCTTCGTGATATGCATGACATCAAGGCTATGAGGCACACGGTGGATCTTCCAGTACGGCAAGTCCCAGAAAACATACCTCGTTTTCCATACCTTCAGCAGCGGCTCTTGCGCCTTTCGCTTCTTTCCCGGCTCTGGCACCTTTTGCTTCTTTCTCGGTAGTGGGCAATCTTTCCAATTTTTCAACAGCTCGTCTATTTCCTCGCCGCTCCTCATACGCGGGCGTCTTCGGGTTTCGGTTTCACCATCGAACAAATCCTTGCGTTTCCTCCATGAGTCATTGTCGCGAAGCCACCTTTGATGTCCCATGAACACGGTTTTCGAAGACCCGGGATCTCTATCTAGCTGGCGATACGTTGTGTCATCCATGCACCTGACGCATCCAGAAAATCCGTGGACCACCTGCCCCGCGACATATCCGTAACCGAGATAGTCGTGCACCGTCGTGAGCAGTGCGGCTCTCATAGGGAAATATTCTTTCTCTGCGGCGTCCCACGTATTGGCTGGCGTTTTCCACAGCGTGTCTAGCTCCTCTTTCAGCAGCCCCAGATACAGATTGATGACGTTCCCTGGTTGCTTCGGCCCTTCAATTAGCATACTCATGTGAATGTACTTCCTCTTCATGCACAACCAGGGGGGAAGGTTGTACATCCACACAAACATAGGCCATGTGCTATGTGTGCTTCTCTGGCTGCCAAACAGATTGACTCCATCGGTGCTCGTGCCCAGCACGATGTTCCTTGGATCGTTCCCAAATTCTGGGTGTTCGAAGTTCAACGCTTGCCACTGGCTCCCATCCTTAGGGTGACTCAGCATCTTGTCTTTTTTATTTATCTCCGGATCATTTGCGTCATCTTCTCGCTTCTTCTCCTCCCTATCCACGTGCCAACGCAAGAGCTTTGCTACCTTAGGGTCCGCGAAATACCGCTGCAGACGAGGAGTGATCGGAAAGTACCACACCACTTTTCGAGGAGCTTTCTTCCTCTTCTTGTATCGAGTGACGCCGCACACCGGACATATGGTAGACTCCGCGTGCTCGTCCCGATAAATGATGCAATTGTTCATGCACACATGGTATTTCACGTGCGGTAAATCCAGAGGACACACGATTTTCTTCGCCTCCTCGAAACTGGTCGGGCACTTGTTCCCCTTGGGAAGACGTTCGTGCCAGAATGACATGTTCTCGTCGAAGCATGCGTCGGTCATTTTGTGTTTTACCTTCATCTCCAGAGCCATGAGCGTTACTTTCAGGCGGGTATCCTCGGGCCTGCATCCTTCATACAATGGAGTAACCACGTCTATCTCCAGTTGATCCAGCTTGGCTTTCTCTCGGGCGGCAGCTCTTGCGTTATCCGTCTGCTTGAGAAGCAACTCTTGAATATGAGGGTCCTGCACCCAGCCCATCGATGGTCCATCGTCGTCTGCTCCGGCATCTTCATCTTCATGATCACGCCCTTCGTCTGCTCCGACATCTTCCTCATCATCATGTCCGGCATCTTCTACATGATGACTGTGTACTGCATCTACTTCGTGATCATGTCCTGGAGATTCTTCGTCTTCTCGCCCGCCCTCGCTGCGGTTGTCTTGCTGCCCTTCCTCATTTCTTGCCGGCCGGCCCCCATGGACGACTTCATAATCATCTTCATCACCTTGCCACCGATAGCCATCCATGAAACCACGCAAGAGCAGGTGGTCCCGCACCTGTACGGAATCCGGGTCCATAAGGCTCCTCAGCTTGCATCTTCGACACGGACATCTTATCTCCGTCTCGTTATTTTGAAGCATCTCGGCCTCCGTGGAGCTCAAAAACCTATTCATGATGCCTTCGGTCATCGTGCGGACCATGGTCACCTGCGGGGTAGAGCAAAACGATATTTTAGAACCAAGAAAAAATTTGGCATGACTTTGCCTAAAAATAGGACCAAAAAGAATGCATAGTGCCAAAATTCTCGCCGAAACGGAAATGAATCAACATTCCGGCAAAATATTGGCAACTATCGCATTTCAAATACCGGTACCTGCAAACACAAACATATATGCAACACCACAAACATATGCAACACCACAAACATACATAGATCTAGCTAGGCCATAAAAAGTGCATGCGCACATTGTTGGAGGGAGAAAAAAGTAGATCTACAACATAAAGAAAGCTTTCCCCTTACTTACCTATAAAAAAAGGTAATTTAACCACTTAATTTGGATGAATCTATGGTGCAAATGAGGTGAGGAGGAGGAGGCAGCCGAGACAAGCTTGAAGGAGGAGGTGGAGAGAATGAAGTGGGGAAAGTGAGTGTGTAGGTGGCTGTCCAAAATATCTAGCTGGTCCCAGGTTACTAATGGCGCACCACCAACAAATGCGCCATTAGTAACCCTGGTTACTAATGGCGCACCAGCTGGCGGTGCGCCATTAGTAGTTTTGCAAAAACAAAACAAAAAAGATAGTAGTGGCGCACGGGGTGACTGGTGCGCCATTAGTACTTCTGGAAAAAAGAAAAGAATTGTTAGTAGTGGCGCACCATGGTTGCGGTGCACCATTAGTGTCTATCACACTAATGGCGTACCAGCACACGGTGCGCCATTAGTATTTTTGGAAAAAAGAAAAAAAATTGTTAGTAGTGGCGCACTATGGTTGTGGTGCGCCATTAGTGTCTACCACACTAATGGCGCACCAGCACACGGTGCGCCACTGCTATATGGGAGTGGCGCACCGCATGTCTGGTGCGCCATTAGTGTGATATTGTCTATAGACCTTTTCCTAGTAGTGCTTCCTATTGCGGCTGTCAATCTGCTGCTGCTTCCCTTCAAGCATGAGTGCTCTATCCACCAACTCCTGGTAGTTATTGAAATTTTCCACCATCAACTGCATGCTCAGCTCATCATTCAGTCCTTCCAGAAACTTCTCCTTCTTGGCTGCATCTGTAGCGACGTCATCTGGGGCATAACGTGCTAGCTTACTAAAGTCATCCACATACTGGCCAACAGTGCGCCCTCCTTGTCGTAAGTTGCGAAACTCATGCTTCTTCATGGCCATAGCTCCTGCTGATACATGGGCAGTGCGAAAAGCTTGCTGGAACTGGTCCCATGTCACAGTGTCAATGGGGTAGGTGACTATGAAATTCTCCCACCATGCTGCTGCGGGTCCATCAAGCTGATGTGCGGCAAAACGCACTCTCTCCGCATATGTGCATCCTGCAGTAGTCAACTCCATTTCAATCTTACGGAGCCAATCATCTGCAACAATCGGCTCGGTGCTACTGGAGAACACCGGCGGATTCAGCCTAAGAAAACGGGCTAAGTGATCAACTGGTGGTGGTGGTGGGTTGTTGTTGTTGTTGTTGTTGTTGTTCCCCTGGTTCTGATTCTGGACTAGTATCTGCATCAATGCATTCTGCTGCTGGATCAACTGAGTGAGCTCCGGTGGGAAAGCAAATCCATTGTCGCGTCTCGGAGGCATCTGCTGGGTTTAGAAAAGATGAGAAAACAGAATAGAATGAGGTCTAGGGGGAAAACACTACCCATATGCACATGAGAAAAACACAAACATATCACTCAATCAAATCAAGCAAGGGCATACAATCGGTCTAGAACTATCGTTACAAAAGTGCTTGGACTATACTATTTACATGGTGGAATACTACTACTGATATGGTAGTCGACTAGAAAAAATGATCGGTCGAAGACTCCATGATATCTGCTCCAACTTCATCAACATAGTCATCATCGCTATCGTCAGGGTCCGAGTCAGTGTCGTCGATGATGATGTAGTTCTCCGGGCAAGTGGAATCGTCATCTTCTCCTCCTGGCGCGGGGTCTCCCATGAAAACTCCTAGCTTCCTTGTCAGGTCGTCATTCTTCTCCACTAGTACGACGATTTCCTCCATATAATCTTCGCGTGTAGCCTTAAGTTCCTCCTCCAGCTCTATGATCCTTGTCATCACCTTCTTCAAATCTGTCATGCCTGCGCACATCTGGTTCTCCTGGCGTCGAATGTGCTGGTTTAACTCCTGGATGAAAGCGGCAATCGATCTATCCTTCCTGGTGCTGATCATCTCCCATTTCTCATCTCAGCGCCCACAAATCTGGTAGATAGTATCCTTGAGATCCTTGTGGTAAACTTCTCCAATGCATCCCATGGTGATGTGAGCTGCCATACTCTTTCCTAGACTCCAGGTTGGTGCATCAAAGGTAAACTCTATGGGCTCAGTGACTGGCGTGAATGTCCTTCCTGGAACTTGAACTTGAATCATCCAGCGCTCCTCTTCTGGTAAAGTGGTGTTGTAGGTCCCGGTGAAGCTTGGTATTCCAATGTTCAGGTATCTAGTGACTTCCTTCAAGTGTCGTCCAAATGGGGTGTCTTCATCCGGTTGCGTGAACTTGATCCTTGCATCCGCCATCCTAAAGAGTAGAAAACGGAGAGGAGTCAGAAATGAGAAGAGAGTAGTGATCCAGGGCTTTATGCTTAGGGGTTGTGTCCTACAGTCAGCGTGTGCTCTGATACCATCTTGTACCGACCAGACCTCAAACAGTCTGATCTCTGTGCATAAGTGTCATCCCTGGATCGGTAATGCTGACACACACAGTACTTGAAGGATTTATAACATAGTAGCAATCACACACTTATTACATCGAATGTCTTAAAAGAGAACTTATTACAACAAATATGGCTTAAGGCCATCTAATACGATAACAGCGGAAGGCTTGGAAGATAAAGTGAGTCCATCAACTCCAACGACATCACTGAGTGAAAGACCACGACCTAAGGCTCCTTACCCGTCGTCTGAAAAGTCTGCAACATGATACGTTGCAGCCCGAAAATGGGTCAACACATGGAATATGCTGGCAATATAACACAAAAGAGTAATAAACAGAATAATGCTATCACTACATGCATATATGGCTGGTGGAGGCTGTATGGTTAATATGTTTTGCGAAAAGCCAATTTTTTCCTACAACAAAGGAATATACTTTTATTTAACTATCATGGTGGTTGTTAAACATTGAGAATGGTAAACCCCATCTCAATCCCAATTAAAAGTAATTAATAACCCAATCAAATTTTATAATTAAAAGTGATGAGATCCACATGATAATCCAAGAACCAGATACTCAAGATGTCCATAACCAGGGACACGGCTAACCATGATTAGTTTGTACACTCTATAGAGGTTTGCGCACTTTTCCCCACAAGACTCGACCGCCTCCGTTGGATTTCTCGCACTACATGATGTTTGAGAAATGGATGACCGAGACACAGTCTTTCCGAAGAGGTACCCTTAACCGATAGATAGGCCTGTACACCTACAATCCCCTACATCTGCTAGCCCATCATGGAAAGGTTTCCCACAACTTACTCAACTATGCCAGAGCCCATAATGGCATGTGGCTGCACACGGAAGTTTCTAGCATGAATAATCTTATGATCCTTTGAGCCTGGGTGGCAGCCCATAGGAGAATCACACGGTACCCCGGGATTTCCAAAAATATAGGCAATCACTGGAATTCCCCAGGTGCCTCAGTCCACCCAGATGTGTATTAAAGTTGCCACCTTAAGTTAACCATTAATTAACAATACTCACATCTGTCATGAAAACACTCAAACCCAATCCACGTCTACGAGCATAGCATAGCAATATAAGCAACGTAGAAGTAACTCCCAAGGTTTGATAATAAACATGTGAATAGGTACTACCTCATCTACTTCCCAAACCCACAATTTTAAATCAGATCCTAAACATGCAATTGTTTGAGGATTGATCTAATGCAATAAAACTGGGTATGAAAGAGGTATGATCAAAGTATTACTTGCCTTGCTGATGATCCGCGAAACCTAGAGACTCGTAGTAGCACGCTTCACACTCCGGGTACTCTATCGCAAACAAACAAGCATACAATAAGCAATCAAGCAAGGGCACGGGTAAAACTCAAATAAGAGATCTAACCAGAAAGTTCAACTTAAGAACTCCGGTTTGCAAAAAGAATCAAATCAAACAAAGCAACAAAACTCAAACGGCGAAAGAAACAAGCTTCGTTTACTAATCTGGACTAAAGTCAAATTTTACAGTAGCAAAAACTTGTTTAAGTTGGTTAAACAGAATGAGGGTTTCAAGACGAAACTCTAGGCGCTTGAATCGCCTGATTCCGATAAACGAGCGAAAAGTTATACTAGAACGAAAATCGGATCAGAAATCGCGATCGAAAATAATCGCGGAAAATCCGAGAAAAGAAAAACTGACGAATAGGCTAACGAACGAACGTTCGCTGTCTGCGGCTAAACGGTGAAAACCGTTCGTTAAAACTAATGTACGAACGGGCGTTCGCTAAATAACTAAACCGAAAAAATAAACCGATCTATATAAAAAAAATAAACCGCGGGTCTTAAAAAAACACCGTACGGTTTTCCGAAGAAAACCGACGGCGGCGGGTGGCTACCTCCGGCGAGTCCGGCGAGGGCGGCGGCGGCGGCGGCGGCTCCGGTGCGGCGGGCTAGCGGGTGGCGGCGCGGCGGGAGCAGGCAGCGCGGGGCGCGGCGCAGGCGGCGGCGGCGGGGTTGGCGGCGGCGGCGGGGCCTAGGGTTTGGCGGCTCGGGCCCCTCGCCTCTTAAAGGGCCGGCTGGGTCGGTGTCCCAGGCGGACACGGCCTGGTAGGTCGGTAACTTTTTTTAAATAATTCCGACGTGCAGAAAAAGAAAGAAAAGAAATACTAAACGGACTCCAAAAATCCCGAAATAACTTTTCCCGTCCTCTAAAGATAGGCCGGACAAGGTGAACATTTATTTGGGCCCTAAATGCAATTTTGAAAAACGCATATTTTTCCTAATTCAAATAAAATAATGATAAAACTCCGAATAAAAATCTTATTTGATTTTAATATTAAATCTCCGATATTTCTTTATTTTGAGGAAGTCATTTTATCCTCTCTCTTTTGTTTTTATAAAAGAAATATTCAAGAGAAAAATAATTAAAATCAAACGATCCTTTTTTCAAATTTCGAGAAAAACTCGAATATGAAAATAATGAAATCCCCAACTCTCTCCGCGGGTCCTTGAGTTGTGTAGAATTTCTAGGATCAAACAAAAATGCAATAAAATATGATATGCAATGATGATCTAATGTATAACATTCCAAATTGAAAATTTGGGATGTTACAATCATAGGCTAGCTTCTAGCGTTTAGCCTCTACGATCTCGTGGTAGATCAACTCTTGTAATACTCATATCATCAAGATCAATCAAGCAGGAAGTAGGGTATTACCTCCGTCGAGAGGGCCCAAACCTGGGTAAACATTGTGTCCCCCGCCTCCTGTTAGCATCCGCCTTAGACGCACAGTTCGGGACCCCCTACTCGAGATCCGCCAGTTTTGACACCGACACTCGCCGCACAACATGATCGATGGCGCGTGCTACCTCTTGAGCACTGCGTTGGTTTTCCCTTGAAGAGGAAAGGGTGATGCAGCAAAGTAGCATAAGTATTTCCCTCAGTTTTTGAGAACCAAGGTATCAATCCAGTAGGAGGCCACGCATGAGTCCCTCGCACCTACACAAACAAATAAATCCTCGCAACCAACGCGATAAGGGGTTTTCAATCCCTCCACGGTCACTTACGAGAGTGAGATCTGATAGATATGATAAGATAATATTTTTGGTATTTTTATGATAAAGATGCAAAGTAAAGAAAGTAAAATAAAAACGGCGCTAGAAATAACTTGTTGACGGAAGATTAATATGATGGAAAATAGACCCGGGGGCCATAGGTTTCACTAGTGACTTCTCTCAAGAGCATAAGTATTTACGGTGGGTGAACAAATTACAGTTGAGCAATTGACAGAATTGAGCATAGTTATGAGAATATCTAGGTATGATCATGTATATAGGCATCACGTCGGAGACAAGTAGACCGACTCCTGCCTGCATCTACTACTATTACTCCACACATCGACCGCTATCCAGCATGCATCTAGAGTATTAAGTTCATAAGAACAGAGTAACGCTTTAAGCAAGATGACATGATGTAGAGGGGTAAACTCATGCAATATGATATAAACCCCATCTTGTTATCCTCGATGGCAACAATACAATACGTGCCTTGCTGCCCCTACTGTCACTGAGAAAGGACACCGCAAGATTGAACCCAAAGCTAAGCACTTCTCCCATTGCAAGAAAGATCAATCTAGTAGGCCAAACCAAACTGATAATTTGAAGAGACTTGCAAAGATAACCAATCATACATAAAAGAATTCAGAGAAGATTCAAATATTGTTCATAGATAAACTCGATCGTAAACCCACAATTCATCGGTCTCAACAAACACACCGCAAAAGAAGATTACATCGAATAGATATCCACAAGAGAGGGGGAGAACATTGTATTGAGATCCAAAAAGAGAGGAGAAGCCATCTAGCTAATAACTATGGACCCGAAGGTCTGAGGTAAACTACTCACACATCATCGGAGAGGTTATGGTGTTGATGTAGAAGCCCTCCGTGATCGATGCCCCCTCCGGCGGAGCTCCGGAACAGGCCCCGAGATGGGATCTCACGGGTACAGAAGGTTGCGGCAGTGGAATTAGGTTTTTGGCTCCGTATCTGGTAGTTTGGGGGTACGTAGGTATATATAGGAGGAAGGAGTACGTCGGTGGAGCAACAGGGGCCCACGAGGGTGGAGGGCGCGCCCAGGGGGGTAGGCGCGCCCCCCTACCTCGTGCCCTCCTGGTTGATGTCTTGACGTAGGGTCCAAGTCGTCTGGATCACGTTCGTTCCGAAAATCATGTTCCCGAAGGTTTCATTCCGTTTGGACTCCGTTTGATATTCTTTTTCTAAGAAACTCCGAAATAGGAAAAAACAACAATTCTGGGCTGGGCCTCTGGTTAATAGGTTAGTCCCAAAAATAATATAAAAGTGTATAATAAAGCCCAATAATGTCCAAAACAGAATATAATATAGCATGGAACAATAAAAAATTATAGATACGTTGGAGACGTATCAAGCATCCCCAAGCTTAATTCCTGCTCGTCCTCGAGTAGGTAAATGATAAAAACAAATTTTTTGATGTGGAATGCTACTTGGCATAATTTCAATGTAATTCTTCTTAATTGTGGTATGAATATTCAGATCCGAAAGATTCAAGACAAAAGTTTAATATTGACATAAAAATAATAATACTTCAAGCATACTAACTAAGAAATTATGTCTTCTCAAAATAATATGGCCAAAGAAAGTTATCCCTACAAAATCATATAGTCTGGCTATGCTTTATCTTCACCACACAAAGTATTTAAATCATGCACAACCCCGATGACAAGCCAAGCAATTGTTTCATACTTTTAGTGTTCTCAAACTTTTTCAATCTTCACGCAATACATGAGGGTGAGCCATGGACATAGCACTATATGTGGAATAGAATGGTGGTTGTGGAGAAGACAAAAAAGGAGAAGATAGTCTCACATCAACTAGGCATATCAACGGGGTATGGAGATGCCCATTAATAGATATCAATGTGAGTGAGCAGGGATTGCCATGCAACGGATGCACTAGAGCTATAAGTATATGAAAGCTCAACAAAAGAAACTAAGTGGGTGTGCATCCAACTCGCTTGCTCACGAAGACCTAGGGCATTTTGAGGAAGCCCATCATTGGAATATACAAGCCAAGTTCTACAATGAAAATTTCCCACTAGTATATAAAAGTGATATCATAAGAGACTCTCTATCATGAAGATCATGGTGCTACTTTGAAGCACAAGTGTGGTAAAAGGATAGTAGCATTGTCCCTTCTCTCTTTTTCTCTCATTTTTTTATTTGGGCCTTTTCTTTTTTTATGGCCTCTTTTTTTCGTCCGGAGTCTCATCCCGACTTGTGGGGGAATCATAGTCTCCATCATCCTTTCCTCACTTGGGACAATGCTCTAAAAATGATGATCATCACACTTTCATTTACTTACAACTCAACAATTATAACTCAATACTTAGAACAAAATATGACTCTATGTGAATGGCTCCAGCAGTGTACCGGGATATGCAATGAATCAAGAGCGACATGTATGAAAGAATTATGAACGTTGGCTTTGCCACAAATACAATGTCAACTACATGATCATGCGAAGCAATATGACAATGATGGAGCGTGTCATAATAAACGAAACGGTGGTAAGTTGCATGGCAATATATCTCGGAATGGCTATGGAAATGCCATGATAGGTAGGTATGGTGGCTGTTTTGAGGAAGGTATATGGTGGGTGTATGATACCGGCGAAAAGTGCGTGGTATTAGAGAGGCTAGCAGTGGTGGAAGGAGAAAAAGTGCGTATAATCCATGGGCTCAACATTAGTCATAAAGAACTCATATACTTATTGCAAAAATCTACAAGTTATCAAAGCAAAGTATTACGCACATGCTCCTAGGGGGATAGATTGGTAGGAAAAGACCATCGCTCGTCCCCGGCCGCCACTCATAAGGAAGACAATCAATAAATAAATCATGCTCCGACTTCATCACATAACGGTTCACCATACGTGCATGCTACAGGAATCACAAACTTTAACACAAGTATTCCTCAAATTCAAAACTACTCAACTAGCATGACTCTAATATCACCATCTTCATATCTCAAAACAATTATCAAGCATCAAACTTCTCATAGTATTCAACACACTCATAAGAATTTTTCTTTTTCTTTTCTTGCATGCCTATCATAGTTAAAGCAAACTACCATGCTGTTTTGTAGGACTCTCAAAATAATCTAAGTGAAGCATGAGAGAACAATAGTTTCTATAAAACAAAAGTTACCACCGTGCTCTAAAAGATATAAGTGAAGTACTAGAGCAAAAACTATATAACTCAAAAGATATAAGTGAAGCACATAGAGTATTCTAACAATTTTCCGAATCATGTGTGTCTCTCTCAGAAGGTGTGTACAGCAAGGATGATTGTGGTAAACTAAAACACAAAGACTCAAATAATACAAGACGCTCCAAGCAAAACACATATCATGTGGTGAATAAAAATATAGCTCCAAGTAAAGTTTCCGATGGAAGTAGACGAAAGAGGGGATGCCTTCCGGGGCATCCCCAAGATTTGGCTTTTTGGTGTCCTTAGATTATCTTGGGGTGCCATGGGCACCCCCAAGCTTAGGCTCTTGCCACTCCTTGTTCCATAATCCATCAAATCTTTCACCCAAAACTTGAAAACTTCACAACACAAAACTTAACAGAAAATCTCGTGAGCGCCGTTAGCGAAAGAAAACAAAACACCACTTCAAGGTACTGTAATGAACTCATTCTTTATTTATATTGGTGTTAAACCTACTTTATTCCAACTTCTCTATGGTTTATAAACTATTTTATTAGCCATAGATTCATCAAAATAAGCAAACAACACACGAAAAACAGAATCTGTCAAAAACAGAACAGTCTGTAGTAATCTGTAACTAACGCAAACTTCTGGAACTCCAAAAATTCAGAAAAAATAGGAAGACCTAGACAATTTGTTTATTGATCAGCAGCAATTGGAATCAATATTTTATCACGTTCTGGTGATTTTTAACAATTATTTTCGTGAACAGAAAGTTTCTGGAATTTACAGCAAGATCAAATAACTATAATCCAAGAAGATCCTATAGGTTTAACTTGGCACAAACACTAATTAAAACATAAAAACAAGTCTAACCAGAGGCTAGATAAAAGATTTATTCCTAAACAGAAGCAAAAATCAAAAAAACTAAAAATAAAATTGGGTTGCCTCCCAATCAAGCGCTATCGTTTAACGCCCCTAGCTAGGCATAAAAGCAAGGATAGATCTAGGTATTGCCATCTTTGGTAGGCAATCCATAAGTGGCTCTCATAATAGATTCATAAGGTAATTTTATTTTCTTTCTAGGAAAGTGTTCCATGCCTTTCCTTAACGGAAATTGGAATCTAATATTTCCTTCCTTCATATCAATAATTGCACCGATCATTCTAAGGAAAGGTCTACCAAGAATAATAGGACATGAAGGATTGCAATCGATATCAAGAACAATAAAATCTACGGGCACATAGTTCCTATTTGCAACAATAAGAACATCATTAATTCTTCCCATAGGTTTCTTAATGGTGGAATCCGCAAGGTGCAAGTTTAAAGAGCAATCATCAAAATCACGGAAACCTAACAAGTCGCACAAAGTCTTTGGAATCGTGGAAACACTAGCACCCAAATCACACAAATCAACGAAGCTATTTAGATGGGTAGCGGCATCTTCACTAGGAAGGCCGGCGAATTGATCTTTCATGACAAGATTCAATAAAGCAGTATTGATTTCACAAGATTCAGTATCAGTAAGAGGACCAATCGGAGTGCTAAGGAAATCATTGTTGTTGGTATTGGTGAAATCACACAATTTAGTATTATCTTGAGCCATCGTGACAAGCAAACAATCCAACACACGGGCAAACAAGAGACGAGCAAAAAGAGGCAAACCGAAAAGAGAGGGCGAATAAAACGACAAGGGTGAAGTGGGGGAGAGGAAAACGAGAGGCAAATGGCAAATAATGTAATGCGGGAGATAAGGGTTTGTGATGGGTACTTGGTATGTTGACTTTTGCGGAGACTCCCCGGCAACGGCGCCAGAAATCCTCCTCCTCTTGAGCACTGCGTTGGTTTTCCCTTGAAGAGGAAAGGGTGATGAAGCAAAGTAGCATAAGTATTTCCCTCAGTTTTTGAGAACCAAGGTATCAATCCAGTAGGAGGCCACGCACGAGTCCCTCGCACCTACACAAACAAATAAATCCTCACAACCAACGCGATAAGGGGTTGTCAATCCCTACACGGTCACTTACGAGAGTGAGATCTGATAGATATGATATGATAAGATAATATTTTTGTTATTTTTATGATAAAGATGCAAAGTAAAGAAAGTAAAATAAAAACGGCGCTAGAAATAACTTGTTGACGGAAGATTAATATGATGGAAAATAGACCCCGGGGCCATAGGTTTCACTAGTGGCTTCTCTCAAGAGCACAAGTATTTACGGTGGGTGAACAAATTACTGTTGAGCAATTGACAGAATTGAGCATAGTTATGAGAATATCTAGGTATGATCATGTATATAGGCATCACGTCTGAAACAAGTAGACCGACTCCTGCCTGCATCTACTACTATTACTCCACCCATCGACCGCTATCCAGCATGCATCTAGAGTATTAAGTTCATAAGAACAGAGTAACACTTTAAGCAAGATGACATGATGTAGAGGGATAAACTCATGCAATATGATATATAAACCCCATCTTGTTATCCTCGATGGCAACAATACAATACGTGCCTTGCTGCCCCTACTGTCACTGGGAAAGGACACCGCAAGATTGAACCCAAAGCTAAGCACTTCTCCCATTGCAAAAAAGAATAATCTAGTAGGCCAAACCAAACTGATAATTCGAAGAGACTTGCAAAGATAACCAATCAAACATAAAAGAATTCAGAGAAGATTCAAATATTGTTCATAGATAAACTTGATCATAAACCCACAATTCATCGGTCTCAACAAAGAAACCGCAAAAGAAGATTACATCGAATAGATCTCCACAAGAGAGGGGGAGAACATTGTATTGAGATCCAAAAAGAGAGAAGAAGCCATCTAGCTAATAACTATGGACCCGAAGTTCTGAGGTAAACTACTCACACATCATCGGAGAGGCTATGGTGTTGATGTAGAAGCCCTCCGTGATCGATGCCCCCTTTGGCGGAGCTCCGGAATAGGCCCCGAGATGGGATCTCACGGGTACAGAAGGTTGCAGCGGTGGAATTAGGTTTTTGGCTCCGTATCTGGTAGTTTGGGGGTACGTATGTATATATAGGAGGAAGGAGTACGTCGGTGGAGCAACAGGGGGCCCACGAGGGTGGAGGGCGCGCCCAGGGGGGTAGGCGCCCCCCTACCTCGTGCCCTCCTGGTTGATGTCTTGACGTAGGGTCCAAGTCGTCTGGATCACGTTCGTTCCGAAAATCACGTTCCCAGAGGTTTCATTCCGTTTGGACTTTGTTTGATATTCTTTTTCTGCGAAACTCTGAAATAGGCAAAAAACAACAATTCTGGGCTGGGCCTCCGGTTAATAGGTTAGTCCCAAAAATAATATAAAAGTGTATAATAAACCCAATAATGTCCAAAACAAAATATAATATAGCATGGAACAATAAAAAATTATAGATACGTTGGAGACGTATCAGCGCGCCGCAGAGCAAGCTAGGCGCGTCCGCGCATAGGCTGCGGCTTGCCGCATGGCCAGACCGTTGGAGCGTGGGAGAGTGAGAGGCGCGACGCGCCGCACAGCAAGAGCGGATCCATGGGAGCTTGCCTGCTGTTAATAGGGCGTCGCAGCTGGGTACACATCCCGTCAGTACCCCCATTCCTCACCAGGAGTGGGCAGAGGCCCTCTGCGCCGTACTTGCACCAGAGGCCGACCGCGCCGTACTTGCACCGAACGCCCGCCGCGCCGTTCGCATGGGTCGTGCCATTCGCCTTTTCCACGGCGCGCTCGATGCCAACGCGCTGGTCGCTAGACTTGACCGCCTCCTTGGCCCAGGTGTCCACCTGGGCGCAGTAGAGGAACATGGTCGTCGCATCCTCGAACTGGTGATCTCCGATGAAATAGCCAGCTTGGAGCTCGAGATCGTGCTCCAGATGTACCGCGAGCGTGTTGACCACTTGGACGAACGACTGCACGAGTTCACGCAGAGCCAAGAGCTACCGTAGGCAAGGGCTGCTAGTCATGGTCTCATGGACGCGTTTTATTTTGTTGAGTCGTTTTGATGTGGATCGCTATGTATTCACAGCAATCATAATATTGCTCTGTTTATTGCTCTGTTTCAATGTGTGTACTCTGTTTTCCGTTCTTATATGTTCTGTTTCAATGTGTGTATATATGCTTCCCATTCTGTATATGTGGATGATAACAACTAGATACAAATTAGTATACAAAAATAGATAGAAAATGGAATTCATAATATATATATATATATTAATTGTTTATTAGTTCATCACATAATAGATATAATATCATCACATATACGTGATGATACTTAACTACTAGGTACAATGCATAAAATTGAAAACGAACAATACTAAAACTAATAATCCCTCCTGGGGGCAGTATTCCGGCAGCCCCTCGCCAGCAGCTCCCTGGTGCGCGGCATCTTCCCAGCGCGGAGGCAGTAGTCCGCCTCCTCCGCCTCGCAGCGCTTAACGTACCGATATGCCTCTTGTTGGCGGACGAGCGCGAACGATCTTGCCATTTCGTTGGGCGCCCACCAGAGCTCCTCATCAGTGGCACGCTGGAGCTTATCAGCCCACATCCACACAGCGATGAGGCGCCTAGCGCCTTTGACCTTCCTCGCGAAGTACCTGTCTTCATACACCTCCTCCGCACGACGACGTGCCCGCCCCCAAAGCTCCACCGCCTCCTTTTTCCAGGCGGCATCACAGGCTTCACAGGCCGCCTGGTACCTGGCTTCCTCCTCCGCCATCTCCTTCTTGAACGCCACTTTCCTGGCTTTCTCAGCCGGCGGCAGCGACTTCGACAGACAAAGATTGTACTGGCCCCAAAACCAATCCAAAGTTGGGGGGGTCCGGCACAACCTCGGGGGGGGGGGGGGGTGACTCCTCGGCGGCCCGTGGGCAGATCGGCGGCGCCATGGTAGAGATTTGAGAGAGAGAGAGAGGGCGAGCGAGGGGAGGATGTAGATGAGAATGTAGGCGGGACGACGTGAGCAAGGTAGTATTTATTGGCGGCCGGAATCTAGATTGACGGGAACAGTACACACGCCGGTCGTCGGAATTTACGAGTACTCTAGTTTGAATTACACACGATTCCCGCAGCAAAATCCGTGTGTGAACTTAATAGCTGACGGTTTCGAATACAGAATCGTGTTTGATTAATAACCCGCGCCACTCACCTTCCAAACCTCGAGGCGCGAAATAGAGCGCCAATCGTGTGGGAGGTGGTTGTCTTGCCAGATCTTTACATTTTCTTTTTTGAACACTGGATATTTACATCCTTTGATGATTTTTTAATTTTTTGGAATTTAAATGCCGTGGCACTCCATGCATGTGTCCAAGCCGTGACACCAATATGTTTGAAAATTTGTTCCAATTTACTGCACATGGAATTAACTCGCACACAAGTACACAAATATTTTTTCCAAACCGTTATGGTTAGCCGATGCATGTAGATGTAGTTCAAATTTGGATTACGGTCATTAAATGGCTAGAAAATCACTTAAATGTCTTAAAAAGGTCAAATGACCCCTGAAATTTTCCAAATTTTGACATGACAGTTGTATTAGTGCATGTTAACTGTAGAATTTTTTTGAAGCCCATAAGAGGAAGCTATCGCCCGTTCGTCATCAAACATGCATTGTTCCCTCTCGAAACCACGAGCCTTCTAGTGAGTTGCTCCGGTTTGTGAGGGGTGTGTGTCCAGACTTTCGTCAAACAGGCCAATTATTTTACCACATCATCTTGGTGGCATGACATTACGTCAAGCAAGGTTTCATGTGTTTCTGATCATTTTTTTATTTTTTGGAATTTGAATGGCATGGCGCTCCATGCATGTGTGTCCAGACCGTGACACCAATATGTTTGAAAATTCCTTCCAATTTACTGCACATGGAATTAACTCGCACACAAGTACACAAAAATATGATTTTTCAAACCGTTATGGTTAGCCGTTGCATGTAGATGTAGTTCAAATTTGAATTACGGTGATTAAATGCTAGAAAATCACTTAAATGTCTTTAAAAGGTCAAATGACCCCTAGAATTTTCCATTTTTTCACATGATAGTTGTATTAGTGCACGTGACATGTAGGAAAAATTTGAAGGCCATAAAAGTAGGCTATCTCATGTTCGTCATCAAACATACATTGTTCCCTCTCGGAAATACGAGCCGTCTAGTGAGTTGCTACGGTTTGTGAGGGGTGTGTCCACACTTTCGTCAAACATGCCAATTTTTTTACTACATCATCTTGGTAGCATGACATTACATCAAGCAAGGTTTCATGTTTTTCTGATCATTTTTTTTATTTTTTGGAATTAAAAAGCCATGGCACTCCATGCATGTGTCCATGCCATGACACTAATATGTTTGAAAATTCCTTCTAATTTACTGCACATGGAATTAACTAGCACACAAGTACACAAATATGATTTTTCAAACCGTTATGGTTAGTTGTTGCATGTAGATGTAGTTCAAATTTGAATACGGTCATTAATGGATAGAAAATCACTTAAATGTCTTTAAAAGGTCAAATGACCCCTAGAATTTTTCAAATTTTCACATGAAAGTTGTACTAGTGCACGTTAAATGTAGAAACAATTTGAAGGCCGTAAGAGGAAGCTATCTCCCGTTCATCATCAAACTTTGAGGATTGAGAAGGGCTTGGCCACCCTGACTCAGAATCAGGAGAGCTTGGAGAGGATCATCTAAACAAAATTTAATGATCTTGATCTGAAGGTCACTGATATACAGACAGCAGTTGAGCAGCTCCAGGAGGAAGAATAAGAGAGGAAAGGGAAGTCAACTACAGATGCTTTTCAACGAGTGCCAAGGAGTCAGAGGTCTGTTGCAGTGCTAGTACCAGATACTAGAGCTACAAGGTCAGCACTAGCAGCTATAGCTTCAGTACCACCTCCAGCAGCCACTCCACCAGCTCCGACTACATCAACTGATGCCTTCGTCCTTGGAGTTCTCTCTACACCACCTCCCGAAGATCAAGCCTGAGAGACGTATAGCACTATGCATTTTCAAACTTTTTGCTAACTTGTTGCCAAAGGGGGAGAAATGTATAGATCATAGGCTTCGAGAGCGAGTGTCTTGCTTCTTTGTCTCTCTTGCTTTTGGTTGAACTTTTTGTGTGCTTGGTTGATACTTTATGTCTGTGTGTGAGATACTTGTTTGATCATGTGTTTGATCATATGCTACTTTAATGCTTGCTTGGATGATATTATCTCTTATATTCCATATATGATCATTCACTTTGCTTGGTGATGAGTGCATGCTTTTAATCTCTATCATTTTGAGCGCTCCACCAAGATGTATCTGACATGGAAGAGTAACCCATGATCCTAATCGATTGTGCATTTGCATTCAAAAGCAAATTTTAAATAATTCACAAATTTAGGGGAGCTCTTGCTTATCACATACTTCTCAAAGCGATGATGTATTTCAATCTTATGATCATTTGTCGAAGCTTTGATCTATATGTTGTCATCAATTACCAAAAAGGGGGAGATTGAAAGTGCAACTATCCCTGGGTGGTTTTGGTAATTCCTAACAACATATAACTCATAGAGCTAATGATATCTTAAGATAAATATTTCAAGAAAGCTCAATGATTGGCATGGCATGGATTAGAAATGTGGACCCCTCAAAATGCTAAGGACAAAAGATTGGCTCAAGCTCTAAAGCTCAAGACTCTACATTTCACTTTTAGTGATCCAAGATCACATTGAGTCCATAGCAAAAGCCAATACTATTAAAAGGGGATGAGGTGTTGCTTAATGGGTTGCTTGCTCAAAATGTTGAGTGATATGCTCCAAAAACCCTCAACTACATTCTCATATCCACATATGTCCCAAACCAAAAGTCAAACTCGGTCCCACCGAAACATTCTATCCGGCGCCACCGAGTTCTCTTGACATAGCCACTGCCAGAAACCCTAGTCACTTCGGTCTCACCGATAGGGATCTCGGTCTCACCGAGATGGGATTGCAAACTCTCTGTTTCCCTTCGTAACGTTTCGGTCCAACCGAGATGAGCGATCGGTCCCACCGAGTTCGCAATGCAAACTCTGTTTCCCTTTCGTAATGTTTCGGTCTCACCGAAATGAGCGAATCGGTCCCACCGAGTTTGCGTGACCAACTCTATGGTTAGCTTATTACCAAAATCGGTTCCACCGAGTTTGTGTAATCGGTCTCACCGAGATTACGTTATGCCCTAACCCTAATGAACTCGGTCCCACTGAGTTGACATGTCGGTCCCACCGAAAAGCCTAATATTCACATTCTGAACTGAATCGATCCGACCGAGTTTCATTATTCGGTCCCACCGAGTTTGGGGATTTGTGTGTAACGGTTATATTTTGTGTGGAGGCTATAAATACCCCTCCACCCACTCTTCATTCGTGAAGAGAGCCATCAGAACATGCCTACACTTCCAACATACATTTTCTGAGAGAGAACCACCTACTCATGTGTTGAGGTCAAGACATTCCATTCCAACCATATGAATCTTGATCTCTAGCCTTCTCCAAGTTGCTTTCCACTCAAATCATCTTTCCACCAAATCGAAATCCGTGAGAGAGAGTTGAGTGTTGGGGAGACTATCATTTGAAGCACAAGAGCAAGGAGTTCATCATCAACACACCATCTATTACCTTTTGGAGAGTGGTGTCTCCTAGATTGGTTAGGTGTCACTTGGGAGCCTCCGTCAAGATTGTGGAGTTGAAGCAAGGAGTTTGTACGGGCAAGGAGATCGCCTACTTCGTGGAGATATACCCTAGTGAGGCAAGTCCTTCATGGGCGATGGCCATGGTGGGATAGACAAGGTTGCTTCTTCGTGGACCCTTCGTGGGTGGAGCCCTCTGTGGACTCGCGCAACCGTTACCCTTCGTGGGTTGTAGTCTCCATCAACGTCGATGTATGATAGCACCACCTATCGGAACCACGCCAAAATCTCCGTGTCTACATTGCATTTGTTCCCTCCAAACTCCTCCCTTTACCTTCATGTGCAATGTTTTACATTCCGCTGCTATACTCTTAGACTTGCATGTGTAGGTTGATTCCTTGATTAGTGCTAAGTTGCTAAAATCTGCCAAGACTTAAAATTGGGAAAAGGCTAGATTTTTATTTGGTCAAGTAGTCTAATCACCCCCCTCTAGACATACTCTCGATCCTACAAGTGGTATGAGAGCTACGGTCTCCATTTGCCTGGATTTCCATAGCTTTTGGTGATCATAGCTTTGGTTTCACAACCTAGGAGAGTATGGCGTCTAGCGAGGGAAATTACCACCGTAGAGGTCCTTACTTTGATGGTACTAATTTTGCTAGTTGGAAGCACAAGATGAAAATGCATATTCTTGGACATAACCCCGCCGTTTGGGATATTGTATGTATTGGCTTGCAAGGTGAATTCTTTGATGGGAGAGAACCGAACCGTGAAGCTACCGCGGAAGAGTTGAAGATGCTGCAATACAATGCTCAAGCTTGTGATATTCTCTTCAACGGATTGTGCCCCGAAGAATTCAACAAATTTAGTCGTCTTGAGAATGCAAAGGAAATTTGGGATACTTTGATTGATATGCATGAAGGTACCGACTCCATCAAGGAATCCAAATTGGATGTGTTTCAAAGTCAACTTGACAAGTTCAAAATGAAGGATGGTGAAGGTGTCGCTGAAATGTACTCTAGGCTTGCTCTCATCACAAATGAGATTGCCGGCTTAGGAAGTAAAGAGATGACCGATAGATTCATCATCAAGAAGATCCTTAGAGCCTTGGATGGAAAATATGATACCGTGTGCACATTGATCCAAATGATGCCCAATTACAAAGATCTCAAGCCAACAGAAGTCATTGGAAGAATTGTTGCTCATGAGGTGTCACTTAAGGATAAAGAAGAGCTCCACAACAAGTCAAGTGGTGCTTACAAAGCCTCATGTGATGCTCCCACATCATCAAGTGAGAAACAAACCTTCAATGAAGAATTGAGCCTAATGGTGAAGAATTTCAACAAGTTCTACAAGAGTAGAAGCAAGGAAAGAAGTTCCAAGTCAAGGTCCTACAATGACAAAAGATCTTCAAGTCGTGAACGAAATTGCTACAATTGTGGAAGACCCGGACACTACTCCAATGAGTGTACGGCTCCCTACAAAAGAAGAGAAGATTCTCCCAAAAGAAGAAGTAGAAGAGAAGAAACACCACCAAGAAAGAGAAGGAGTAGAGATGATCGTTATGAACGAAGAACCTCTCGGAGAAGCAAGGATTCGGAAAGGAAGGACAAATCATCAAAAAGCTACACAAAACGAAGACATCAAGCTCACATTGGTGAATGGGTATTCGGCTCCGACTCCGAACATCACTCCAAAAGAAGTTATCACTCCGACTCCGAATATACTCAAGATGAAGGTTTTGCCGGTCTAGCACTTGTGTCAACCAACTCCTATGACATATTTGACTCACCAAATGAAGGGAATTGGAAGATGCTTCATGGCTAAAGGCCCAAAGGTATCACACCCCGAGTATGCTGATTTCAATAGTGATGAAGTTGATTTGCTAGGAGATGATGATTTACTTGTTGACAACTCTAGTTATGAAAACTATGATGAATTTGCTATTAATCATGCTAATCAAGATAAAACTAATGACGATGATAAGAAGGAGATTGAGCGTCTAACTAAATAACTAAACACTCTTAAGTTAGCTCATGAAACTACCTTGGAAGATCATCGAGTACTTTTAAAGACTCATGAGAAGCTACGCTTTGAAAAGCTCAACCTTGAGCAAGAGCATGGGTTCTTAAAAGCAATCAATGATTATCTTCGCAAGAAAAGTTCTTCTTACATTGCCAAGCGTTTACTCTTATCTACTTACATGCCACAAGTAAAATCTAGCAACAAGAGTAAGAAAGATTCTTCATCTAGTAGTAACAACAATCATGCTAAATCCAATATTGTTACTTCTAGTAGTTCTCTTGATTCCACTAATGATTCTCTTAGCCAAGTTACACTTGAGTAAGAAAATAGCTTATTGAAGGGAATTATAGAGAAAGGTGTTTACAAGAGCCTTGCCGGAAGGAAGCATTTTAAGGAAATTGTACGCAAGCAAGGAAGGCACCCGAAGAATCAAGGTGTTGGTTTTGAACGAAAGTTCAATGCCAATTGAGTTGAGTGAGAAGAAGATCAATA
Organism: Aegilops tauschii subsp. strangulata; assembly: GCF_002575655.3. Lineage (NCBI taxonomy): Eukaryota > Viridiplantae > Streptophyta > Magnoliopsida > Poales > Poaceae > Aegilops > Aegilops tauschii. The sequence goes on from NC_053035.3 coordinate 134,147,968, forward strand.
CCCCAAGACGAAGTTTGTTCCCAAATAAGAGAAGTATGATCCTACTTCTTTCCAAGGAACTCAAGCTCAAGATGATCTTCCACCACAAGACCACAAGAAAAAAGACAAGGACAAGCTTCGAGGGGAGATCGATGCATTTGAAGAAGCTCCCAAAGCCTTGGTCAAGTGGGTTCCAAAGACTACATCAAGTACGACTACAACTCCAAGGATTCCCATCAAGATGATGTGGATCCCAAAGAAGAAGAACTAGAGAGTTCTTGAGGGTGAATCCACCAACATGCTTCACTCATACTCTTTGGCAAGGACATGTGCAAACAACTTCCACATATTGCACTAGTTCAAGGAGTCACAAACCCTCTTGTTGGTAAGACAAGGGACAAGGTAACCTAATGCTTTCATGGACATCATCTATGTGTACATCACTCTATGTCTATGGATATCCTTGTTTGTTCCTTGTGGGACTAACCCGTGTAGGTATTGGAAGTGCAACTCACTCGAATGGATTGCTCCGAATGATCTACATCAACATTGAGCGTCCACATCTTCAACACCTACATGAAGTCATCATCGACAAAACCCAAGGTTAGTTCATCCCTCTTAGGGGGGATATCACATCTAGGGGAGCTTTACTCTAACCAATTGAGCTAAAGCAACTCTAATGGTGTGAACACAACAATGCGTTATGTAAAAGTGGTAACCCCACTTGTGCTTAAACGATGAGTATGACCTATGATCAAATGTTCTCATTTGACTCCTAAGTCAATATACTCATATATAGATGACCTAGTCATTACCAATTGCTTGATAGATGCTAGAGTGTTTTGTGCATGCTTCGTCACATATTTCATTTGCCATCTTATTGTGTGAGCATGTTGGTTGCATATTTTACTCATTCGAGGACATCCATTTGTTGCTTTGATTGTTTGGTTTTCTCTCTTTTGCCAAATGGATGGACAAGAATGCCTAAGAACACACTCTAGCTATCTATGCTTTTCTCGTCTCGAACTCTATTCATGCTACATCACAAAGTTTGATCAAGTCAAATTCGAACCACTCTGTGTGAGGAGCACTCGGAGTCCCCGATTCGTCATAGACTTAAACTTCCAAAACTTCTTTGTGCATTTCGGTATGACCGAGTCATCCACTTCGGTCACACCGAGTTCACTAAGTTGATCTAGGTTTTTCATCTCGGTGCAACCGATTTGAACTTTTCGGTCACACCGAATTGTAGTAACCGCTTGCGATTTTGCATCTCGGTGCCACCGAGTTGTTCCACTCGGTCACACCGACAGGGTCGGGATATATAAGCCCACGGGTGAGATTTTGGAAATTTCTTCAAACTCCTCAGCCCGCGCGTGTCCTGCTCTGCCTCCTCGGGTCTCCGGATCGTCTCCTCGCCGCCAGCGACCTCCCGCCGCTGGTCTCCGTCGCCGTCAACAGAATTCTGCTCTGCCGTTGTCGCCGTAGAAAACTCCCGCCGAACTAGAGTATGGGTCCGACTCTATGTGCTATTTACCCACTTCTATTCGTAGCACATTGCTTTGCCATGATCTTTACCACGTATGAAAACAGTCTATCCAGAGAAAACATCCTTTAGGTTAGATTTGCATTGAAAATTTAGGGTTAGGTCTCCGCCGAACTCATCTCGGACCGACCGAGTTGTAGAAATCGGTCTCACCGATTTGGCTTAGGCCATTGCACATGCGTTTTCGGTCTGACCGAAAACTGCAAATTGGTGCGACCGAGTTTGATTCTCTGTGAAACCCTAGCAATCTCGGAGCCACTGAACTGTGACTCGGTCTGACCGAGTTCACTAGTTTAGGTTCCAAAAGTTTCTTTGGTGTCACCAAGTTTAACAAATCGGTAGCTCCGAAATGCTTTCTGTGGAGAACTAAAACTAAGTTTTTGACTCATCTGTTTTACAAAAACTCTGCACTTTGTGATGCTCATCTATTCTACCTCATCTATATCTATTCACAGGGTTTGCTGTTAGTTTGCTTGCCAAGATGTCTGACCAGAGTGACAGCTAGAACAGAATTGAAGAGCAAGTGCAAATGAGTGAGGGCAGCAGGAGCACACCAAGTAACTTTCCCAAGGCAGCCACTACAACAAGGAAGAAGAGAACCTCAGATTCTGAGGATGAGGACTATGTGGCTGTTGAGGATGAGGCCACCTCAAGGAAGAAAGTGCTGAAGAAAGAGTATGGCATAGCTGCAGCAACTAAGCCTGGCTTGAATAAGAAGGCACCAGCAAAGAGAGTCCCAATGTCAAAGCCAAGGAAAGTTCCAACAGGAGAAACCATGAAATTCACCATAGAATCAGATGATCGTGAAGCAGCTGGAGATGGCAAGAAGAAGAAGAGGGCAAGAACCACAACTGCAAAAGTTCTTAGAAAATCAACTATGGTAAGAGATTCAGAAGAAGAGGAAGAGGAAGAGGATGCTGCACCAGCACCCAAGTCTCAGAAGCTTATGGGAGATGCAATCAAGTCAGGGGCTGCTCCATCAAAGCCCAAGACTGCTCCCAAAGCAGCAACTCGAACTCAGAAACCCTCTAAGCCCAAGAGAAGCACCAGAAACATTCCTGCAGAAGAGAAGAACAAGGCCCCAGTGCCTGAAGTTGAAGAAGAGGATGATGAAGCCCTAGTGCTAAGAAAACTGAAACCCAAGATTCCAGGCCACAATGACACTCATCCAGTGGCTGAGGACATGCACATCAGGAAAGATGCAGGATTGAGACTTTGGAGACAGTCTGATCCTTATGTTGTGAGAAGGAGAACTGCTGTGGACTATAGGTTCCACACCAAAGAACAACAAGGCTTTTATGAGACTATTCTGCTTGACAAGAAGCCAATTGTCTGTGACATGAGATGGGTTGATTGGGAATACATCAAAGAGAATGAAGATCACTTCCCAGGAGTACATGACAGCTTCAAAGCATGTGGTGTTGACAAGTTTGTAGTTCAGAAGCTCACAAAATGGAATGATGAGCTAATCATGCAGTTTTATTCCACTGCTCATTTCTATCCAGATGGGAGGATAGTATGGATGTCTGAAGGTACAAGGTACCAATCAACTGTTGAAGAATGGGCCAAGTTGATCAATGCCCCAGAAGAGCATGAGGATGACTTGGATGTGTATGCCAAGAAGAAGAAAGACCACAACTCTATGGCAAACATGTACAAAGAGATCCCTGATAAAGCTTTGGAGACACACAAGCTTGGATCTGTCCACTATTTGTTGTCTGGTCTACCCACTATCAACACTATCTTAAGGCACACTTTGCTACCCAAGTCTGGAGATCACAAGATGATTAGAGGACACTCCATCAACTTGCTGCAAATATTTGATGTGCCTCAAAAATTCAAGGTCATGGGTCTGATTGTATAGACAATCAGAAGGATAGCTGCTGATCAGAAGAGATCTTGTGGGTATGCTCCACATATTCAGATGCTCACCAAATCCAAGATGGGCAGAGGGACTTACTTGTTGGACAAAGAGCATCTACCTCTGTACCCTGAATTTGAAGATAATGAAGTTGTAACGAGTGAGAATGAACCTTCATCAGCACAAGCACAAGAGAAGAGAACTAAAGCAAAGGCAGAGAAAGCTGCAAGGATGCCAAGCGTAGAGGAAGCATCTCAGGTGTTCCTGAAGAGCAAGCAAGATCAACTAGCATATCTGATCCAATCTACTTTGAGGATTGAGAAGGGCTTGGCCACCCTGACTCAGAATCAGGAGAGCTTGGAGAGGATCATCGAGACAAAATTTTATGATCTAGATATGAAGGTCACTGAGATACAGACAGAAGTTGAGCAGCTCCAGGAGGAAGCAGAATAGAGGAAAGGGAAGGCAACTACAGATGCTTTTCAACGAGTGACAAGGAGTCAGGGTCTGCTGCAGTGCCAGTACCAGATACTAGAGCTACATCGTCAGCACCAGCAGCTACAGCTTCAGTACCACCTCCAACAACCACTCCACCAGCTCCAACTACATCAACTGATGCCTTCGTCCTTGGAGTTCTCTCTACACCACCTCCCGAAGATCAAGCCTGAGATACGTATAGCACTATGCATTTTCAAACTTTTTGCTAACTTGTTGCCAAAGGGGGAGAAATGTATAGATCATAGGCTTCGAGAGCGAGTGTTTTTCTTCTTTGTCTCTCTTGCTTTTGGTTGAACTTTTTGTGTGCTTGGTTGATACTTTATGTCTGTGTGTGAGATACTTGTTTGATCATGTGTTTTATCATATGTTACTTTAATGCTTGCTTGGATGGTATTATCTCTTATATTCCATATATGATCATTCACTTTGCTTGGTGATGAGTGCATGCTTTTAATCTCTATCATTTTGAGCGCTCCACCACGATGTATGTGATATGGAAGAGTAACCCATGATCCTAATTGATTGTGCATTTGCATTCAAAAGCAAATTTTAAATAATGCACAAATTTAGGGGGAGCTCTTGCTTATCACATACTTCTCAAAGCGACGATGTATTTCAATCTTATGATCATTTGTTGAAGCTTTGATCTATATGTTTTCATCAATTACAAAAAAGGGGGAGATTGAAAGTGCAACTATCCCTGGGTGGTTTTGGTAATTCCTAACAACATATAGCTCATTGAGCTAATGATATCTTAAGTTAGATATTTCAGGAAAGCTCAATGATTGGCATGGCATGGATTAGAAATGTGGACCCCTCAAAATGCTAAGGACAAAAGATTGGCTCAAGCTCTAAAGCTCACGACTCTACATTTCACTTTTAGTGATCCAAGATCACATTGAGTCCATAGCAAAAGCCAATACTATTAAAAGGGGATGAGGTGTTGCTTGCTCAAAATGCTTAGTGATATGCTCCAAAAACCCTCAACTACTTTCTCATATCCACATATGCCCCAAACCAAAAGTCAAACCCGGCCCCACCGAAACATTCTATCCGGCGCCACCGAGTTCTTTTGACATAGCCACTGCCAGAAACCCTAGTCACTTCGGTCTCACCGGTAGGGATCTCGGTCTCACCGAGATGGGGTTGCAAACTCTCTGTTTCCCTTCGTAACGTTTCGGTCCAACCAAGATGAGCGATTGGTCCCACCGAGTTCGCAATGCAAAATCTCTGTTTCCCTTTCGTAACGTTTCGGTCTCACCAAAATGAGCGAATCGGTCCCACCGAGTTTGCCTGACCAACTCTCTGGTTAGCTTATTACCAACATCGGTTCCACTGAGTTTGTGTAATCGGTCTCACCGAGATTATGTTATGCCCTAACCCTAATGAAATCGGTCCCACTGAAGAGCCTAACGTTCACATTTTGAACTGAATCGGTCCGACCGAGTTTCATTATTCGGTCCCACCGAGTTTGGGGATTTGTGTGTAACCGTTAGATTTTGTGTGGAGGCTATAAATACCCCTCCACCCACTCTTCATTCGTGAAGAGAGCCATCAGAACATGCCTACACTTCCAGCATACATTTTCTGAGAGAGAACCACCTACTCATGTGTGGAGGTCAAGATATTCCATTCCAACCATATGAATCTTGATCTCTAGCCTTCTCCAAGTTGCTTTCCACTGAAAATCATCTTTCCACCAAATCCAAATCCGTGAGAGAGAGTTGAGTGTTGGGGAGACTATCATTTGAAGCACAAGAGCAAGGAGTTCATCATCAACATACCATCTATTACCTTTTGGAGAAGGGTGTCTCCTAGATTGGTTAGGTGTCACTTGGGAGCCTCCGTCAAGATTGTGGAGTTGAAGCAAGGAGTTTGTACGGGCAAGGAGATCGCCTACTTCGTGAAGATCTACCCTAGTGAGGCAAGTCCTTCGTGGGCGATGGCCATGGTGGGATAGACAAGGTTGCTTCTTCGTGGACCCTTCGTGGGTGGAGCCCTCCGTGGACTCGCGCAACCGTTACCCTTCGTGGGTTAAAGTCTCCATCAACGTGGATGTACGATAGCACCACCTATCGGAACCACGCCAAATTCTCCGTGTCTACATTGCATTTGGTCCCTCCAAACTCCTCCCTTTACCTTCATGTGCAATGTTGTACATTCCACTGCTATACTCTTAGACTTGCATGTGTAGGTTGATTGCTTGACTAGTGCTAAGTTGCTAAAATTTGCCAAGACTTAAAATTGGGAAAAGGCTAGATTTTTATTTGGTCAAGTAGTCTAATCACCCCCTCTAGGCATACTTTCGATCCTACACACACAAGTACACAAATATGATTTTTCAAACCGGTATGGTGAGCCGTTGCACGTAGATGTAGTTCAAATTTGCATTACGGTCATTAAATGGCTAGAAAATCACTTAAATGCTTAAAAAGGTCAAATGACCCCTGAAATTCTCCAAATTTTGACACGATAGTTGTATTAGTGCACGTTAACTGTAGGAATGTTTTAAAGCCCGTAAGAGGAAGCTATCTCCCGTTCGTCATCAAACATGCATTGTTCCCTCTCGGAACCACGAGCCTTCTAGTGGGTTGCTTCGGTTTGTGAGGGGTGTGTGTCCAAACTTTCGTCAAACGTGCCAAATTATTTACCACATCATCTTGGTGGCATGATATTACATGAAGCAAGGTTTCATGTGTTTCTGATCTTTTTTTAATTTTTTGGAATTTAAATGCCATGGTACTCCATGCTTAATTGTGTCATAGCCGTGAGACCAATATGTTTGAAAATTCCTTCCAATTTGCTGCACATGGAATTAACTCGCACACAAGTACACAAAATATGACTTTTCAAACCGTTATGGTTAGCTGTTGCATGTACGTGTAGTTCAAATTTGAATTACGGTCATTAAATGGCTAGAAAATCACTTAAATGTCTTAAAAGGTCAAATGACCCCTGAATTTTTCCAAAATTTGACACGACGGTTATATTTGTACTACAATTTTTCTTGTACATTTAAAACACCATCCGTTGCCACTTTACTCCAAATTCGTCTTTACAACTAATAAAAAATATCAACAACCTCACACACAATTTTGGTAGGAACCGTCTGCGATAAAAATTCGTGGGTCTGTTTAAGTCTTCCTCCTTAAGCTTCCCCGACTCGTCTGCTCCAGTGCCGGCGACCCCCAAATCCATGAATCCCGATCCCCATTCCTGCAACCCCTTCTTGCAAAGATGACACCATGGAAAGGCTTCATGAAGGCCCGTACGGTGGCGGCGTCCTCCTCGAGTGCCGCCGCCTGCGCCGAGAGCGTAGCCGCCTATGCCGAGAGTGCCGCCGCATCTGCAACCGCTGAGAGGGCATCTGCGGCAGCCGACAGGGCAGCTGCAGCAGCCGAGACGGCTGCAGCAGCCGAGACGGCTGCAGCTACTGATGCGATGGCGGCTGCAAACGCCGAGAGCACTCGAGCTACCGTCCATGCCGTCGATGTAGCCCTGGCCCGGGTCGAGGCCATCCATGCCAAGACTGAGGACGCACACGCCAAGATATTCCAGTCCACCTCGGAATCCAGCATGCAACCCACGTCTGAAAAGGCGGCGGTGGCCATGGAGCACCTGCTTCATCATGAGATCGCCGAGCGGGAGCTATAGATGCAGGAGGCAGCGGAGATCGAGGAGCGCGGGGAGGAGGAGTTGCGCGTGGCCGAGGTCGAGGTAGAGAAGAGTCTGTCCGTCGAGGAATCAGCGGTGGAGTACCAACACGAGCTCTGGCGCAACCACTACTATGAGTACTACAACCTTGAGGGCGGCGCCGAGGACGAGGACGAGGACGAGGACGAGGACGCGGTCGACTTCAGCAGGGGGACGCGGAGTCCACCAACGGCGGCATGTCGCCAGGACAAGTCATCGCCGTCTCATCTCACACCGGCGATGCATAGGCCGGCGGGGCAGCGGCTTTGTTAAAATTATGCGTACTTAGGCTTTGTTTTTAATGCTGGTCTTTTGTTAGAGTAATGTTTAGGTCAACTGGCTCTGTTTAATTACTAAAATTGCTCGATTCAGTAAGTGTGGTCTCTGGGCTGTACGCTCTTTTGTGTGCCCAAATTAGCAAGCGATGTTAAATTATGCAATGACGTGGATAAGGACAGTACCCAGGGAAATTTCCACCAAAATTTGAATTATCAAACTCATCCCATGCGCGTAAAGCAGAAGAATCGTTTGCGATGCACACAATCGTTCAAAGTGAATGGTGTCTGGCGGCACCGCGTGCAAAGTTTCCCTCCACAGTTCGAAATTTTTGGCCTACCGTCGGAATATCTACCCCCGCCCCCCTTCGCCACCCCCTTTTCTCCCCGACCACAAGTCACATTTCTCCTATTTCCTCCTTCCTTCCTAAGCTATAGCCGCTTCCTCGCTTGCTTCCTCGCTCTCGCCGTCTCGCATCCTACCGCTGGGTCGCCATGGTCTTCTTCAGTGACCCCTCTAGCGGTTCCTCCTCCTCTGACTCCTTCACCACCCGGGTATGCCTCTCTTCTCTCTCTCTCGGGCTATGACTTGGAATGAAGGATTTGAACCAGGCGGTCGATTTGAGTCATTTCTTCCTCTTGTAGCTCCCTAGGACCATCAGTTGCAACGAATGGAACGGGGTGGCTAAAGATCTGTCTGCTCGTTATCACCATCAATCTCCATGTGTGAAGCTACTTGTGTTTGAATCTGTGAACAGTGGAAGTTTCTAGCATGTGCAGAGAAGGTTAGCCCCACTTCCGTTGTTACAAATCATTTGTTAGATGTGATTCAGACACTGTCAAGGTCCCAACCCATTCATACGACACCTCCAGCCAAACGCATCCTAAGACAGTGTCACAGTTTGTACCTAGTATCTAAAAATGTTGCCATCTCATCAGCGGTGCCATTAGAAAATTATTTGGCACTGCTTCAGCAGTTTGTGCAGCCAACTTTGGTCCACACATCCGAGCAGCCAAGCAGTAAAATACTAAATCTTTATGGCACGAAGGAACTGGGCATCGGAGCAACTAGGTGCTCCGGAGTCCGAGTCCCTGATTATTTTCCGCTGCATCGGCTCGCCAGTGCAGGGCACCGGTGCGAAATGTAGCAACAGTTGTCTTTACACCGGTTTTGACATACATAGTGGACGACCTTAGTGCTATTAGTTCTATGTTACTAAATTTGTGCATGTACACACCTGTTAGTATCAATTTGCTGTCATCCAAACACTGTCGCTATGCTATTGCAGTTATATTTGGCTTCCTCATATTTATGGTACATGAGTAAGAACTTGTAGTTAATTATAGCTTCTGATGTTTCAGAATTTGGTTGTTGTCTCAGTAGCAATTAATTCATTTGCACATCGATCTTTTTGAGAAGATATGTCATAATTAACCTGTTTCTTCAGTTTTTCAAAATAAGTATCAGTGATTTTCTATGTTGCTATAAACCCATTTCCCCTACAATTGTTATTGATCTAGTTTTAAATATTATAGGATGAACGGAAGTGTTCTTACCTACAGTGGGTTGATCAAGAGTGGCCACAGTCTTTGAAGATGTGCCTAGCAAAGCTCTGGAGCATGTATGAGGAAGAGAACAGAGGTAGGCTTAGGGAAAGTATTGTCAATGCTGAAGAATATTTGAAGATGCGGGATAAAAAGGGGAAGGTGGAGAATGAGCTCAGATTTTTTAAATCAGACTTTGGTAAGATGGTGTTGGCGAAGGAGGAGGCACATTCCTGGTTGGCCAGTGCAAAACAGGTTCTTACTGAACTGAAAGCAGAGGAGGATAAGACGAGCCTGGATGATCTCGATTAGGGAACTGAATAATTTGTTCTAATATTGTTCTTATGAAGCTGAACTAGCTATATGCTGTACTGTGCTATTTTCAGGTAGCTATCGTACTGTGATGTTAAGATATATTTATCTGCCTGATATGAAATTGGCAAACACATGTTTGATATGGATTGTGAATTTGCGTAATACTGGAATTATTAATTATGAACTAATAAACCTGCTAAATGGGTCATGGAACTTTGCAAACGGTTCTAGCAGTAAAAGCGCTTGTGATGGATAGCGCAATGACACATAGCTTTCTTCATCAAATTGTGTGTGATGTAGTTGAATAAAAGCAAATGGTTAACCGAGGTAGAGCGCGTGTGATAGTTATACCTATCACACACGAGCCTATACATAAAACTATGTGGGATGTACATACGAACGAAAACAGTTTCCCTGGATTGACTGTGTGGGATGTACATACGAATGTAAAAGTTTTCCCTGGATTGACTGTGTGGGATGTACATACGAACGGAAACGTTTTCCCTGGATTGATTGTGTGGAATGTACATAACAAACGGAAATGTTTGTTTGGGACTGACTGTGTGGGATGTACTTACGGCGGGAACCGATTGGGCTGTATAATCGTACTTGATCGCTCGCCCATCGCACACGACCTCATTTTGCCGAGCGTGCGTGCCAGGAGAGGCTATCCCCGACGTTTTCTGGGTCGTGTGGGAAGGACCCCCTATCGCAGTCACTCCCTAGGCGACAGTTCAGAACGCCGTCGTGGAAAGGGGTTAAAAACCATTTGTATAGCACCTCGTTGTACCAGTGTATGGACTTGACTCTGAGATAGTAGCTTCTTTCAGTGAATCATTTGCTACTCATGTTGATCTCCCTAAGGAGAAGTGGTTTAAATATCATACTCCCATTGAAGTGAAGGTAGTAGAACCTATTAAAGTTGAAGAAGAAACCATTACTTATAATGTTGATCCTATTGTTCCTACTGCTTATATTGAGAAACCACCTTTTCCTGTTAGGATAAAGGATCACGCTAAAGCTTCAACCGTGGTTCGTAAGAGTTATACTAGAACACCTACATCCCCTGAACAAATTAAAGTTGAACCTAGTATTGCTATGGTTAAAGATCTCTTGGTCGATAATATTGATGGGCATGTTATTTTATTTCTATGATGAAGCTGCTAGAATTGCCAAACCCGATGATAAAGATAAGCATGGACCTATTGTTGGCATGCCTGTTGTTTTTGTTAAAATAGGAGATCATTGTTATCATGGCTTATGTGACGTGGGCGCTAGTGTGAGTGCAATTCCTTTTACTTTATATCAAGAAATTATGAATGATATTGCACGTGCTAAGATAGAAGATATTGATGTTACTATTAAGCTCGCCAATAGAGATACTATATCACCAATTGGGATTGTTAGAGATGTCGAAGTCTTGTGTGGGAAAATAAAATACCCTACTGATTTTCTTGTTCTTGGTTCCCCATAAGATGATTTCTGTCCCATTATATTTGGTGGACCTTTCTTGAACATTGTTAATGCTAGGATAGACTACGAGAAAGAAATTGTTACTGTCAGTTTTGGGGATGTGTCACATGATTTTAATTTCTCTAAATTTCGTAGACAACCCCATGATAAAGAATTGCCTAGTAAGGATGAAATTATTGGTCTTGCTTCTATTGTTGTGCCTCCTACTAATCCTTTAGAACAATATTCGCTAGACCATGAAAATGATATGTTTATGAATGAAAGGAAGGAATTAGATGAAATATTCTTTAACCAAACACCTGTTTTGAAACACAATTTGCCTATTGAAATCCTTGGAGGTCCTCCTCCACCGAAGGGTGATCCCGTGTTTGAGCTTAAACAATTACTTGATACTTTGAAATATGCTTATCTTGATGAAAAGAAGATAGATCATGTTATTATTAGTGCTAACCTTTCAGAGCATGAAGAAAGGAGATTATTGAAAACTCTAAAGAAGTGTTGTGCCTCTATTGGATATACTCTTGATGATCTTAAGGGCATTAGTCCCACTCTATGTCAGCACAAAATTAATATGGAGCCTGATGCTAAGCCAGTTATTGATCATCAACGACGGTTAAATCCTAAGATGAAAGAAGTGGTAAGAAATAAGTACTAAAGCTTCTGGAGGCAGGTATAATCTATCCTATTGCTGATAGTAGATGGGTAAGTCCCTGTTCATTGTGTCCCTAAGAAAGGAGGTATTGCTGTTGTTCCTAATGATAAGAATGAATTGATTCCGCAAAGAATTGTTACTGAAAGTGCAACTAATCTCCGGGTGGTTTTGGTAATTCATAACAACATATAGCTCATTGAACTAATATACATTCAAGTTAAATATTTCAGAAAGTTCATTGATTGGCATGGCATGGACTAGAGATGTGGACCCAATGCGAAGGACAAAGATTGGCAAAAGCTCAGGACTCTTCATTTTCATTTTAGTGATACGAGATCACATTGAGTCCATAGGAAAGCCAATACTATTAAAAGGAGATGAGGTGTTGCGTAATGGTCTACTTGCTCAAAGTGCTTAGTGATATTGCTCCAAAACCCTCAGCCACTTTCTCATTTCCACATATGTCCAAAACTCAAAGTCAAACTCGGCCCCACCGATTTGACCTATCCGGCGCCACCGAGTTCATTTGACCTAGCCACTGCCAGAAACCCTAGATAATTCAGTCACACCGATATGGATCTCGGTCTCACCGAGATGGACTTGCAAACTCTCTGTTGCCTATTGTAATTATTTCGGTCTCACCGAAATGTGCAATCGGTCCCACCGAGTTTGCTTGACATTCTCTCTGTTGCCTTGTTGCTTCACTTCGGTTTAACCGAGTTGATGCAATTGATGCCATCGAGTTGATGTTTGCCCTAAGCCCTAGCACATCGGTCCCACCGAGTTGTTCCAGTCGGTCCCACTGAGATTCCTAATGTTCACATTTTGAACTAAAACGGTCTCACCGAGTTCCACTATTCGGTCTGACCGAGTTGGGTCAAATGTGTGTAACGGTTGGATTTTGTGTGGAGGCTATATATACCTCTCCACCCCCTTCTCCAGTAGAGAGAGAGCCATCAGAACATGCCTACACTTCCACTACTCATTTTCCGAGAGAGAACCACCTACTCATGTGTTGATACCAAGACATTCCAATCCTACCACAAGAATCTTGATCTCTAGCCTTCCCCAAGTTGCTTTCCACTCAAATCATCTTTCACCATAGCCAAATCTGTGTGAGAGAGTTGAGTGTTGGGGAGACTATCATTTGAAGCACAAGAGCAAGGAGTTCATCATCAACACACCATCTATTACCTTTTGGAGAGTGGTGTCTCCTAGATTGGTTAGGTGTCGCTTGGGAGCCTGCGACAAGATTATGGAGTTGAACCAAAAAGTTTGTAAGGGCAAGGAGATCGCCTACTTCGTGAAGATCTACCTGAGTGAGGCAAGTCCTTTGTGGGCATTTGCCTTCTCCAAACCCTTCCCTTTAGCTTCATATGCAATGTTTTACTTTCGCTGCTACACTTTTAGAATTGCATGTGTAGGTTGATTGCTTGACTTGTTCTAATTGCTAAAATCTGCCAACACTTAAAATTGGGAAAAGCTAGATTTTATTTGGTCAAGTAGTCTAATCACCCCCCTCTAGACCTACTTTTGATCCTACAAGTGGTATCAGAGCTTTGGTCTCCATTTGCCTTGATTTCCATAGCCTTGGTGATCATAACCTTGGTTTCACAACCTAGGAGATTATGGCGTCCAACGAGGGAAATTACTACCGTAGAGGTCCTTACTTTGATGGTACTAATTTTGCTAGTTGGAAGCATAAGATGAAAATGCATATTCTTGGTCATAACCCCACTATTTGGGCTATTGTGCGTATTGGCTTGCAAGGTGAATACTTTGAGGATGGAAGAGAACTGGATCATGAAGCGTCCGCGGAAGAATTGAAGATGCTGCAATACAATGCTCAAGCTTGCGATATTCTTTTCAACGGATTGTGCCCCGAAGAATTCAACAAAATCAACCGTCTTGAGAATGCAAAGGAAATTTGGGATACTTTCGTTGATATGCACGAAGGTACCGAGTCCATCAAGGAATCCAAATTGGATGTGCTTTGAAGTCAACTTATCAAGTTCAAAATGAAGGATGGTGAATGAGTCGCTGAGATGTACTCTAGGCTTGCTCTCATCACAAATGAGATTGCTGGCTTAGGAAGCGAAGAGATGACCAACAAATTCATCATCAAGAAGATCCTAAGAGCCTTGGATGGAAAATATGATACCGTGTGCACCTTGATCCAAATGATGCCCAACTACAAATATCTCAAGCCAACGGAAGTCATTCAGAAACATTACAACTGCACACTTTTCCAGCCCTCTCAGGCCATCACTCTCGAGAGCTGTCTATTTTCCTGATTTGAATGTGCCTGGCCGTCCGATGCTCCGCTACGTGGGCCAGTGTAGCGGGGACGCTGCTCCCGTAACAGTTTTCGAGCAACCTGGTTAATTGGGCCCTCTAGAGCACAGGAGGCCCGTTTAGCTCTGTCCCTCCGCGGTTCACGTTTCCATCGATTGGGATTCCTCCCCCGAGTCCCCTCCCCGACCTATCTTCTCTCCATGCCAGGCTTCACGTCACAACCTTCCGTCTCTTCGGCCTTCCGTCTCTTCTGTTGGATCTAGAAGTGATGGGGGTCGGGACTGAGCTGAGGGAAAAGAACAGAAGAAAGAGGTGAATAAGGCAGTGTCATGCTCGACCAACGATGCAAAGAACACCACGCATCAAGGGTATAGGGCGGAAGGTTCGTGTGGAGCCACAATGCAAGGATTTCTGCTACATATTGTGTCACCGCTGGACTCGATCTTCCAATTCTGCCTCCAACCAGGACGACTCAAAGGTTTGGTAGTCTTTTTCAATTCGCCACCACAATATGTTTCTCCAATCTAATCGGTTTGGATCGGTTCTTCTTTGTTTTGCTTCAGCGCCTTCTCATCTGCCCCTTTTAACCATAGGTGTTGAAAGAAATGGAAGCAACAACAATGAGATTATAGGCTGGGTCATGAGGTAAATCTCGTTCTTCATAATCAAGTGTTATACATAATTACCTCCTATATCATTCTTATCCTGTCAGTTAACACGATTCTGGCAGGGACATCATTTGTATATTGTACTCTACCAAGCGTAGCAAACACATGTACTATATCACAAGCAATGATATGAGGATACCAAAGATGTTTGCACTGCTAATCTATTAAGCATTTTGCGGTGAAATGCTTTTCTATCTGAACTCTTTTTATTTTTCATCAAATAAACTATGAACTCACACATGTTGTCTGATCACTGACCATTAATCCATATAACGTTAACCCTTTCTATTAAAAAAGTGAATGAATGCAAGCTAACTTCAAATTGCACTGATGCTGGCAAGGGACAGTAGATGCTATTGCCAAGGATTTGACCTTATGATGCATGCAAAGGATCTTGATTTTTCATTTTTATTCCTTCCTGTGCTATTTATGTACTTTTATTCTTGCGGTTTCCCCATCTAGGTGGGAGCTCACACCTCGTGAATTTTGGGAATTAGCATATTTCCATGGCTTCGTACAAAAGCAACGTAAATTTTATGACTAAATATAACGTGGTAATTTTAGGTAATGTATACACCAAAATTGATTAATTTTGCATTTGTCCATTTTGTGCAAAACATGTTCGGTTATTGTTTCTTTCAACTTCCTAGGGTTCATGATGATTCTACTAGAGAAGTATGATAAGCTTCTGAGATCCCGGTAAAGAAAAGTTTCTGAACAGATGAGCACTGTGTGTTTGGATTTGTTTATCATGTTATACACTCATGCAAGGGAGAAGTTTTGTGATATAGAAAAGGATGTCAAGGTGGACTCTGAACTCTGAAACTCGGATCAAACAACATTACATTTTTTGATATTTCTTATTATTGCACGAAAGTTAAGCTTTCAAGCCGTAGCCGAGAGGAGTGCATCATGCACTTCCCCGATTTGAGGCTTCATGGTCTCATTGATTATGTTGTTTGGAACTCTATATGGTTTATATAGATTGTCCTTTATTAGTTTGATCAGTTTTTGTGCCTTCCTTTGTGGTCAGGTATTGTTCATTTACAACTGAAATATCATGGTTGTTGCTTTGTGGAGGAGATAATGCTATTAGTTTGAATAGCAAGGATCTGTACAGAATTGGGCAATCAATGGTTCTCATAATACTGTAGGTAGCATTTGTGTCCTATTTCTATAGGTTCAATTTGATATTAGAAGGAGCAGGAACATAATTAATCTTAGCAGCCTGACCAAAAGATGTAATTTTTCTGCCATCAATTTGTTCGTTTTTCTTGTGCTGCACTTCTTGGCTTCACCTCAAAAGTTTATTCATGTTTGCAGGGAAGTAATAACACTTTGCAACAAGACTTATTGAAACAGGAATAAGAGTCGACAGAGCAACTGCTAGCCAAAACGTCAAGATCTTAAATTTACATGAGTGAAAATGCCATATGATCTTTTTCATGACCACTTTAGGTATGGCTCACTTACAAAAACTGTGCAGGTTTCTCTTGAAAAAACCAAAACCACATGATTAATGTGGTGGTCATTTATTTTAATTTTTTCACATGTCTTCAGGCAAGTGGCTAACTGCGGAAAGATACCATAATTTATTATGGGCATGCATAAGCAATGGCATGATAGTGGATCTCTATTTTATTTCCCAGCTTGAAAAATTCAATAAGGATGTTTCATAGCCATACAAGATTTCTAAATCTTGATATTAGGTACATATGGTAGGTGATGTTCTTTTACGGATATTAAGATAAATGCTTTTTGAGTAGTGATGCTATTGTTATGCTTCATCAATATACACTGTATTATTGCTTACATTATGCTGTTGCTTTATTGCGAGCAACTTTTAATTTGTTTGCATGTGATACTACTTGAGTTATTATTTCATGACAACCTACTACCACTTGATTGGGCGCTTTGGAGATGATTTTTACCTCAAGAAAACTTTCCTTATTGTAGATCATATGAAATTCTTCAACCAGAGGAGAGCTCCTCAACGAGTTAACCTACATTCAGCCATCTATGTTGACACAACAAAGACATACTCAAAGAACTATGCTGACACAACAAAGATAATACTCAAAGAAAGCAATGAATGGTATTGAGAAATAATATTGTATTTCAACAGTCTCTATGAAAACACTGAAAATGTTCTTGTCTATTCTATGAATAAGTCTGACATGCTTTTTGACAAATGATTCATTTGACCGTCCAGATCTTAATGATGTATTTATATGGACTTCGATTATTCCATGGTGCTTTAATGCTCTATATGTGTATCGGTGTATGCCCAAATGCAAATGTTTTCAAAATGTAAGATCACAAATTGCAGTAGGAGAAGCGTTAGATAAAAATTTCTCCCTCTGTTGTGACCTCTATTTATATTTTTGAACTGTAGGTGGATGATAAGTAATAACAGCACTACTTTCCAATTCTGCCTTAAGGTATTAATGTATCTGTCAAATTTTTGTCTTTATAGTGCAAAAATTTATTAAAAATTCTATAACAATAGACGGGCGCAGCAACGCGCGCCATCATTGATCTAGTTGGTAGAATTATTGCTCATGAGATGTCACTCAAGGATAAGGAAGAGCTCCACAACAAGTCTAGTGGTGCTTACAAAGCTTCATGTGATGCTCCTACAACATCAAGTGAGAAACAAGTCTTCAATGAAGAATTGAGCTTAATGGTGAAGAACTTCAACAAGTTCTACAAGAGTAGAAGCAAAGAGAGAAGTTCCCAGTCAAGGTCCTACAATGAGAAAAGATCTTCTAGTCGTGATCACAGTTGCTACATTGTGGAAGACCCGAACACTACTCCAATGAGTGTTCGGCTCCCTACAAGAGAAGAGAAGATTCACCTAAGAGGAGAAGTAAAAGAGATGAATCACCACCAAGAGAGAGAAGGAGCAGAGATGATCGTTATGAACGAAGACCCTCTCTTAGAAGCAAGGATTCGAAAAGGAAAGACAAGTCATCAAAGAGCTATACAAGACGAAGACATCAAGCTCATGTTGGCGAATGGGTATCCGGTCCCGACTCCGACAACTACTCCGAGAGAAGTTATCACTCCGACTCCGAATATACTCAAGATGAAGGTGTTGTCGGTCTTGAATTTGTTTCATCCAACTCCTACGACATATTTGACTCACCAAATGAAGGAATTGGAAAATGCTTCATGGCTAAAGGCCCTAAGGTATCACACCCCGAGTATGTTGATTTCAATAGTGATGAAGATGATTTCCTAGGTGATGATGATTTACTTGTTGACAACACTAGTGATGAAAACTATGATGAAATTGCAATTAATCATGCTAATCAAGATGAAACGAATAACAATGATAAGAAGGAGATTGAGCATCTAACTAAAGAACTAAACACTCTTAAGTTAGCTCATGAAACTAATTTAGAGGATCATAGAGAGATTTTAAAGACTCATGAGAAGCTACGCTCCGAGAAGCTCAATTTAGAGCAAGAACATGGGTTCTTAAAAGCAATCAATGATATTCTTCGAAACAAAAGTTCTTCTTAGATTGCCAAGCGTTTACTCTTGTCTACTTATATGACACAAGTAAAATCTAGAAACAAGAGCAAGAAAGATTCTTCTTCTAGTAGTAAAAATAATCATGTTAAATCCTATATTGTTGCTTCTAGTAGTTCTCTTGATTTCACTAATGATTCTCTTACCCAAGTTACACTTGAGCAAGAAAATAGCTTATTGAAGGGAATTATAGAGAAAGGTGTTTACAAGAGCCTTGCCGGAAGTAAGCAATTTGAGGAAATTATACGCAAGCAAGGAAGGCACTGGAAGAATCAAGGTGTTGGTTTTGAACGAAAGTTCAATGCCAATGGAGTTGAGTGGGAAGAAGATCAATACCCCAAGACGAAGTTTGTTCCTCAACAAGAGAAGTATGACCCCACTTCTTTCAAGGGAACACAAGCTCAAGATGATCTTCCACCACAAGCTAAAAGGCAAGGACAAGCTTCAAGAAGATATTGACTCATTTGAAGAAGCTCCTAAGGCCTTGGTCAAGTGGGTTCCCAAGACTACATCAAGTTCTACATCATCAAGTACGACTACAACTCCGAGGATTCCCATCAAGTTGATGTGGGTCCCAAAGAAGAAGAACTGGAGAGTTATTGAGGGTGACTCTGCCAACATACTTCCCTCATATTCATTTTGGCAAGGACAAGTGCATTCAACTTCCACATCTTGCACTAGTTCAAGGAGTCACAAACCCTCTTGTTGGTAAGACAAGGGACAAGGTAACCTAATGCTTTCATGGACATCATCATATGTGTATTTTACTCTATGTCTATGGATATCCTTGTGTGTTGCTTGTGGGATTAACCCATGTAGGTATTGAAAGTGCAACTCACTCCAATGGATTGCTCCAAATGATCTACATCAACATTGAGCATCCAATATTCAACATCTACATGAAGTCATCATCGACAAAACCCAAGGTTAGTTCATCCCTCTAAGGGGGGATATCACATCTAGGGGGAGTTTTGCTCTAAGAATTGAGCTAAACCAACTCTAATGGTGTGAACACAACAATGCTTTATGTAAAAGTGGTAACCCCACTTGTGCTTAAACGATGAGTATGACCTACGATCAAATGTTCTCATTTGACTCCTCAGTCAATATACTCATATATAGATGACCTAGTCATCGCCAATTGCTTGATAGATGCTAGAGTGTTTGTGCATGCTTTGTCACATGTTTTATTTGCCATCTTATTGTGTGAGCATGTTGATTGCATAATTTTCTCCACTCGAGGACATCCATTTGTTGCTTTGATTGTTTGGTTTTTCTTCTTGCCAAATGGACGGACAAGAATGCCTAAGTACTTCCTCTAGCTATCTATGCTTTTCTCGTCTCAAACTCTATTCATGCTACATCACAAAATTTGAGCAAGTCGAATTCGGACCCTCTGGGTGAGGAGCACTCGGAGCCACCGATCTGTGAAGGGCTTAACTTCCAAAACCTCTTAATGCATCTCAGTCAGACCAACTCACTCCCTCTCGGTCTCACCGAATTCATGAAGTTGATCTTGGTTTTCATCTCGGTGCAACCGATTTGAACAATTCGGTTACACCGAGTTGTAGCAACAGCTAGCAGTTTTGCATCTCAGTGCCACCGAGTCGTTCCACTCGGTCACACCGACAATGACTGGGTATATATACCGCGGGTTGAAAATTTGGAAATTCCTCCAAACACTCGACCGCGCCTCCCAGCTCTGCCGCCCCTTGGTCTCCGGATCATCACCGTCGTCGCTAGTGATGCCGTTGGTCTCCGTCGCCATCAACGGGATTCTCACCGCCGTTGCCGCCGTAGCAAGTTCGTTGCCAAGTTAGGGTATGGACTTGACCTCTTTGTGCGTTCTATTATTCTGATTCTTGCACAAACATCTTTGCCATTGTTCTTCCCACGTATGAGATCAGACTATCCACCAAAAGAATCCATTAGAATAGATTTGATGCAAAAACTTAGGGTTAGGTTTCCGCCGAACTCATCTCGGACCGACCGATCTGAGGATCTTGATGACACCGATTTGGCCCTGGCCATTGCACAAGTACAACTCAATCTGACCGAAGTGTACTGATTGGTGCGACCGAAATCACTTTCTCTATGAAACCCTATCATCTCGGAGTCACCGAACTGCATTTCGGCCTGACATAAACTGTATGTTTAGACTCTGTTAGTGCTTCGGTATCACTGAGTTTGTCAAATCGGTAGCTCCGAAATGCTTTCTGCAGAAAACTAAAATTAAGTTTTGTCTCATTTTTTTTGCAAAATAGCTGCACTTTGTGACGCTCATCCACTCTATCTATACCCAACTATTCATAGGGTCAGTTTTAGCTATGTCAGAGGGCAGTGATAGCCAGAACAAGTTAGAAGAGCAACTCAACCTTAGTGAGGGCACTAGTCCCTCCAACAACAGTTATGATGAAGGAAGCAGAAGCACACCCAGCAACTTGCCTAAGGTAGCAACCAGGACAAGGAAGAAGAGAACATCTGAATCTGAGGATGAGGACTTTGTCATTGAGGAGGAGGCGACCTCCAAGAAAAAGGTGCTCAAGAAAGAGTATGTTGTTGCTGCTGCCACCAAGCCTGGAATGCCAAAGAAAACTCCACCTACGAGAGCTCCAATGTCTAAGGTCAGAGCTTCAACCTAGGAAACTATGAAGTTCACCTTGGAACAGTCTGATGATGATGAGGCTGCTAGAAAGAAAAAGAAGAGGGCAAGAACCAGTACTGCTAAGGTGCTTGGAAAACCTTCCATGATGGAAGATGAAGAAGAAGAGGAGGAGGAAGAGCCAGTTGCACCTCCTGCAAAGACTCAGAAGCTCATGGCGGATGTCATAAGGACTGGGGCTACTCCATCTAAGCCCAAGTCTGCCCCAAGCCTCCAACTCAAGCTCAAGCCTCCATGTAACGCCCACGATGCGGCTATATCTCCCACGTGTCGAGGCACGACTTAGAGGCATAACCGCATTGTGGTTTAGTCGCAAGAAGGGTCATCTTCAAACAATCCCATGTAATGAACAAGAATGGGATAAAGAGTTGGCTTACAATCGCCACTTCACACAATACATAAATAAATCATACATCATCCAGAGTACACACATAGGTCCGACTACGGAACCAAAATAAAAGAAGACAACCCAACTGCTAGATCCCTGATCGTCCCAACTGGGCTCCACTACTGATCAACATGATAAGAAACAACACAACGAACAAGATCTTCATCGAGCTCCCACTTGAGCTCGGTTGTGTCACCTGCACTGGCATCGTCGGCACCTGCAACTGTTTTGGAAGTATCTGTGAGTCACGAGGACTCAGCAATCTCACACCCGCGAGATCAAGACTATTTAAGCTTATAGGAAAAGATGGTGAAGTGAGGTGGAGCTGCAGCAAGCACTAGCATATATGGTGGCTAACATACGCAAATGAGAGCGAGAAGAGAAGCAACGGAACGATTGTGAACTAGCAATGATCAAGAAGTGATCCTGAACACCTACTTACGTCAAAACATAACCCAGAAACCGTGTTCACTTCCCGGACTCCGCCGAGAAGAGACCATCACGGCTACACATGCGGTTGATGTGTTTTAATTAAGGTCAAGTGTCAAGTTCTCTACAACCGAATATTAACAAATTCACATCTGCCACATAATCGCGGGCACGGCTTTCGAAAGATAATACCCTGCAGGGGTGTCCCAACTTAGCCCATCATAAGCTCTCACGATCAACGAAGGATAAACCTTCTCCCAGGAAGACCCGATCAGTCTCGGAATCCCGGTTTACAAGACATTTCGACAATGGTAAAAAAAGACCAGCAAAGCCGCCCGAATGTGCCGACAAATCCTGATAGGAGCTGCACATATCTCGTTCGCAGGGCACACCGGATGAACACTACGTACAACTAAAACCAGACATCGAGTTTCCCCGAGGTGGCGCTGCAAGTGGCTCTAGTTTGGACCAGCACTCAGAGGAACATTGGCCCGGGGGTTTAAAATAAAGATGACCCTTGAGTCTGCAAAACCCAAGGGAAAAAGGCTTAGGTAGGCAAATGGTAAAACCAAGGTTGGGCCTTGCTGGAGGAGTTTTATTCAAAGCGAACTGTCAAGGGGGTCCCATAAAACACCCAACCGCGTAAGGAACACAAAATCAAGGAACATAACACCAGTATGACGGAAACTAGGGCGGCAAGAGTGGAACAAAACACCAGGCATAAGGCCGAGCCTTCCACCCTTTACCAAGTATATAGATGCAGTAATTAAGATAAGAGATATTGTGATATCCCAACATAAACATAATCCAACATGGAGCAATCTTCATCTTCACCTGCACCTAGCAACGCTATAAGAGGGGCTGAGCAAACGCGGTAACATAGCCAAACAATGGTTTGCTAGGAAGGGTGACAAAGGTTAGAGGTTCATGGCAATTTGGGAGGCTTGATAAGCAAGTGGTAGGTAGCGCGACATAGCAATAGAGCGAACAACTAGCAAGCAAAGATATAAGTGATTTCGAGGGTATGGTCATCTTGCCTGAGATCCCGCTAGGAAGAAGAGCGAGTCCATGAAGAAGGCAAACGGATGTAGTCGAACGAATCCTCACAACCCCGGAACGAAACCGAAGCTAACGAGAGAAGCGACCCGGAAAGAAACAAACAACATAGTAAACAACCATCACAGAAACATGGCATGATGCAAAAACAAATATGATGCATGTCCGGTTTAATGAGGCATGGCATGGCAAAGTGCAACAAACAACACTACAAGTTAAATGGAGCTCAATATGCAACGAGTTGCATATTGAAGAAACACCACATTTAATTATTTAGTTCTCTCTCGGTTATGTACCCAACAACATTAAATGTTATTAAACATGGCAAGGGGTGCAGCATATGGAAACTACCTATTTAGGCAATTTAAATGAGGCCGGAACAACAAACAATAATTTCGGAAAATCCTCATGTCATTTAGCAATTTTAATGCAAACATCAATTGTAGACATTTTAAATGTTGTTATCATGATGCAGATGACAATGCAAGTTTTTAATCAATTTTATAAAACGTGGACACGAGCATGTTATGAAGCATTTGTCACCGTGGTGGAAGAAAGGGGTGCCACGGCAACGAGTCCGAAAATGATGCCACAGTAACATATCGGTTCCGATAGCTCACGGAGATACCGGTGCACAAGGAGTGGGCGTGAGCGTGTCATGCAAGGATGGTGGGGTGCTCCCGGATTCCGGGTACCCACGGTACGGCGACATGGAAACAAGGAACGCGCAAGCGACAACTGGGACACGGTTCGAACATGAGCAACTCATACATCACAATAATTCGTTCACGGGCGTCGTCTCGGCGGTTATACCTTCGAAGCGTGCATTCGGGGCGGAACGCGTTAGAGGTGGAAGTAGTTGTTCACGTGTCATAGGGGAAGTAGTCGTTCTCGCGACGGTAGTGGAAGTAGTGGTACATGTCGGCGGTAGTTGTTCAGGGTCTTGGCGGGTCGTCGTGTAGCCGTACATGTTCGTCGTGGTACACGGTTCGAAGTCGTACATGTCCCGTAGATGTTCAGGGTCGCCGTGAGGAACTTGTCGAAACCAGGGTCTCGGTCGTCGGTAGAGGTACTTGGTGAAATCCACGGGTGTCAGTAGTTGTACATGGCGAATCCACGCTCGATGACTGTTGGACTTGGCGTCAACAGCAACAGGGGCGCGAAGCAGGGACTTGGCGGCAGCGGCGGGAACTTGGCACGGCGGTCTCGCGCGGCACTCTAGGAGGCAGCAAGGCGCAGGGACGGCAGATGATGTGGCCCATCCAGGCGGCCGCGCACAGGCGAACGAGCGGGCGAGCGAGCTCCTCTGCTCGACAGGAAGCAGAGCAGCGGCGGCTCAAGCAGGTGAAGCAGGGGAACGGGCAGCAGCAGGACGAAGCAGAGGACGCAGCGACGCGGCTTGGAACTCCGGCGACAGCGAGGTAGATGCGGACGAGGCGGCCGTCCGGGCAAAGAGACGAGCGCGGGGTCGGGCGCTGCTGCGGGGAGCTCGTCTCCCATGCGGCTTCGGTGTGAGGGAGTCAGGAGGTCGAGGAGGCAGGGGCGCGACGAGGAGAAGCAGGAGGAGAGGCGGCACGGGAGGAAGCTCGCGAGGGCCATG
Organism: Aegilops tauschii subsp. strangulata; assembly: GCF_002575655.3. Lineage (NCBI taxonomy): Eukaryota > Viridiplantae > Streptophyta > Magnoliopsida > Poales > Poaceae > Aegilops > Aegilops tauschii. The sequence continues at coordinate 134,172,440 of NC_053035.3, forward strand.
GAGATGGAAGGGGCGCGACGACGGCGAGGAGGCCGACGGGGCTCCGGCCTGGTGGCGTTGGCGCTCCTGCGGCATTCATGGCGGCGGCAAGGAGAGGTGGCCGCGGGCGGCGGCCGTAGCCAGAGGCGGGGAGGCCGGCTCGAGGAGGATGAAGGCGAGGGGAATCGGGTGCGGGGAGAAGACGAGAGGGAGATGGGGATCGGGCGAAGGGTGTGTGACGGCGCAGGAGGAGAACGAAGGGAGAGATGGGCTCGGTCTCTGGCGGCTAGGGTTAAGGGGCGCGGGCTGGGCCTTAGAGCTGCGGCTACAGGAGGCCCAAGTGGTCGGCTGGGGTTCTCTCTCTTCTCTCTCCCTTATTTATTTTTAGCAGAAAAGTAATAGAGAGAAGAAAAAGAAAGATAGGGTTAGGGAAAGAATTTGCACATGCGGGTAATTTTCCCGGACTCACAAAAATATGCTCGTTCCGAGAAAAAACGGAGTGGGTAAGATTGCACGGTTTAAATTCAAAAGCATTTGGATTTAATTCAAATGGTTTGAACAAGGAGTAGGATTACAAAGTGTCCAAAAATGTTGAACATTTAGGAAGGGCCTCGATAAGAGGGAAAAGAATTGTTGGCAAAGCTTGGAGGTGAAACTTGGAGTGGGAATAGGCATGGGAATTTAATTTGCAAGTGTGTTCCGGTTAATTCCAAACTAATGGAATATTTATAATAGCTCCATAAATATTAGGAGGATATGTTATAAAGAGAAATCACCATGTGGATTCCCTCGATTTAAATGGATCGAAGATCCATGCAATTTATTTAGTTGAGTTTTTATGCAAAGATTTAATGACATGATGGCATGATGACATGATGCAATGAAAAATAAAAGAGCAAGCAGAAAAGAAACACACGGCGATCACGAAAATAAGGAAGTCTTCTGAAGCGTCGGTCTCGGGGCGTTACACTCCAAGTCTACTGCACCAAAAAGATCAACAAGAAACATATCTGCTGCTGAGAAGAACAAGGCCCCAGTGCCCGAGGTTCAAGAAGAAGAAGAGCAACAAGTGCTCAGAAAACTGAAGCCCAAGATTCCAGATCATAGTGATGATCATCCTGTGGCAGAGAACATGAAAGAAAGAAAGGATGCAGGTCTGAGACTCTGGAGACAAACAGATCCCTATGCTATCAGGAGGAGAACTGCTGTGGACTATCATTTTCACATAAAGGAACAACAGGATTTCTATGAGACAGTCTTATTGGACAAGAAGCCCATAGTCTATGATATGAAGTGGGTTGACTGGGAATACATTGATGTCAATGAGGACTACTTCCCAGGTGTGCATGAGAGCTTCAGAATGACTGAAGTGGACAAGTTTGTTGGTCAGAAGTTGACAAAGTGGAATGATGAGATGATCATGCAATTCTATTCCACTGCTCACTTCTACCCAGATGGAAGGATTGTCTGGATGACTGAAGGTACAAAATATCAATCAACAATCTCAAAATGGGTCAAGTTGATCAATGCCCCAAAGGAAGATGAGAATGACACTGATGTATATGCCAAGCCTAGGAAAGATCACAAGTCCATGGCCAACATGTACAGGACCATTCCTGATAAGGCCTTGGAGACACATAAGCTTGATCAATATACTATCTGATGTCTGGATTGACCACTATCAACACTATCCTGAGGCACACTCTTTTGCCCAAGTCAGGAGATCATAGAATGATCCGTGGTCACTCCATCAACTTGCTCCACATGTTTGATGTACCCCAGAAGTTCAAGGTGATGAGCCTGATTGTGGAAACAGTGAAGAGAACAGCTGCTGATCAGAAGAGATCATGTGGATAAGCCCCTCACATACAGATGTTGATCAACTCCAAGATGGGAACTGGGACATATCTTCTTGATAAAGAGCATCTTCCCCTGAGGCCAGAATTTGAGGACAACGAGATTTTCATGGATGCATCCCATCCTACATGTGCATAAGCTCAGGAGAAGAGAGAGAGAGCAAAGGCTGCAAAAGCAGCAAAGGCAGCAAATGCACCAGATGCTTCTATAGTGATGCTCAAGACCAAGCAAGATCAACTCAGTTATCTGCTTGAGGCTACAGTGAGAAATGAGAAGGGCTTGGCCATCCTGGCTCAAAATCAAGAGAGTCTTGAGAGGATCATTGAGACTAAACCTCACGATCTAGATGTGAAGGTCACAGAGATAGAAACCACTATGGAGAAGCTCCAGGAAGAAGCTGAGGACAGGAATGACGGACCAATCATTAATGCTTTTCAGAGAGTCCCAAGGGCACAATGGTCTACAACTGTGCCAGTTGTTAGAGACTCCAGGACTACCATTTTAGCACCTGCAGCAACTGCCTTAGTTATACCTCTAGTGTCAACCCCTCCAGCTCCCCAGACATCTTCAGAAGCATTTGCAGATGCCCTCGTCTCCATGCTGTCTACACACACCGGAGCATCCATCCAGAAGACCTTTTCAGGAGCTCCCGAAGATCGAGCCTAGAGTGGCATATAGCACTATGCACTTTCAAGCTTTTTGGTAACTTGTTGCCAAAGGGGGAGAAAGTGTATAGATCATTAGGCTTCGAGAGAGAGAGAGAGTGTTTTGATTTTATTTGCCTCTGTTGCTACTTTGATCACTATCGTTTGGTTGTTTGATTCCTATGCTACTACTTGTGTTATGCTCGTGAGATACTTGTGATCATGTGTTTGATCATACTATACCATAATGTGTGCTTGCATGATGATATTAATGATATTTGTGTATGATCAATCATATTTACCCTTGGTGATGAGTGCATGTTATTTAACTCTTATCATTTTGAGCGCTCCACCAAGATGTATGTGACATGGAAGAGTGCCCATGATCCTAGTCAATTGTGCATTTGCATTCAAAAGAAAACTTTAAATAATGCACAAATTTAGGGGGGGGGCTCTTGCTATCACATACTTCTCAAAGCAATGATGTATTTCATTCATATTATCATTTGTCGAAGCTTTGATCTATATGTTGTCATCAATTACCAAAAAGGGGGAGATTGAAAGTGCAACTAATCCCCGGGTGGTTTTGGTAATTCATAGCAACATATAGCTCATTGAACCAATATCCATTCAAGTTAAATATTTTAGAAAGTTCAATGATTGGCATGGCATGGACTAGAGATGTGGAGCCCTCAAAATGCTAAGGACAAAGATTGGCAAAAGCTCAAGACTCTTCATTTTCATTTTAGTGATCCAAGATCACATTGAGTCTATAGGAAAGCCAATACTATTAAAAGGGGATGAGGTGTTGCTTAATGGTCTACTTGCTCAAAGTGCCTAGTGATATTGCTCCAAAACCCTCAGCCACTTTCTCATTTCCAGATATGTCCAAAACTCAAAGTCAAACTCGGCCTCACCAATTTGATCTATCCAGTGCCACCGAGTTCATTTGACCTAGCCACTGCCACAAACCCTAGACAATTCAGTCACACCGATATGGATCTCGGTCTCACCGAGATGGCCTTGCAAACTCTCTGCTACCTATTGTAATTATTTTGGTCTCACCGAAATGTGCAATCGGTCCCACCAAGTTTGCTTGACATTCTCTCTGTTGCCTTATTGCTTCACTTCGGTCTAACCGAGTTGATGCAATCGGTGCCACCCAATTGATGTTTGCCCTAAGCCCTAGCACATCGGTCCCACCGAGTTGTTCGAGTCGGTCCCACCGAGATTCCTAACATTCATATTTTGAACTAAATCGTTCTCACCGAGTTCCTCTATTCGGTCTGACCGAGTTGGGTCAAATGTGTGTAACGGTTGGACTTTGTGTGGAGGCTATATATACCCCTCCACCACCTTCTCCAGTAGAGAGAGAGCCATCAAAACATGCCTACACTTCCACTACTCATTTTCCGAGAGAGAACCACCTACTCATGTGTTGAGACCAAGACATTCCAATCCTACCACAAGAATCTTGATCTCTAGCCTTCCCCAAGTTGCTTTCCACTCAAATCATCTTTCCACCATAGCCAAATCTGTGTGAGAGAGTTGAGTGTTGGGGAGACTATCATTTGAAGCACAAGAGCAAGGAGTTCATCATCAACACACCATCTATTACCTTTTGGAGAGTGGTGTCTCCTAGATTGGTTAGGTGTCGCTTGGGAGCCTGCGACAAGATTATGGAGTTGAACCAAAAAGTTTGTAAGGGCGAGGAGATCGCCTACTTCGTGAAGATCTACCTGAGTGAGGCAAGTCCTTTGTGGGCAATGGCCATGGTGGGATAGACAAGGTTGCTTCTTCGTGGACCCTTCGCGGTTGGAGCCCTCCGTGGACTCGCTCAACCGTTACCTTTCGTGGGTTGAAGTCTCCATCAACGTGGACGTACGATAGCACCACCTATCGGAACCACGCCAAAAATCTCCGTGTCTACATTGCATTTGCCTTCTCCAAACCCTTCCCTTTACCTTCATATGCAATGTTTTACTTTCCGCTGCTACACTCTTAGAATTGCATGTGTAGGTTGATTGCTTGACTTGTTCTAATTGCTAAAATCTGACAACACTTAAAATTGGGAAAAGGATAGGTATTTATTTGGTCAAGTAGTCTAATCCCCCCTCTAGACCTACTTTTGATCCTACAGTTACATGTTGTAGAATGGTAATTGATTTTAGAAAATTAAAATAAGCTACTAGAAAAGATCATTACCCTCTACCTTTTATTGATCAAATGCTAGAAAGTTTGTCCAAACATACACACTTCTGCCTTCTATATGGTTATTCTGGTTTTTCTCAAATACCTGTGTCAAAAGAGGATCAAGAAGAGACTACTTTTACTTGCCCTTTCGGTACTTTTGCTTATAGATGTATGCCTTTTGGTTTATGCAATGCACCTGCTACCTTTCAAAGATGTATGCCTGCTATATTCTCTGACTTCTGTGAAAAGATTGTTGAGGTTTTCATGGATGATTTCTCCGTTTATGGAACTTCTTTTGATGATTGCTTGAGCAATCTTGATCGAGTTTTGCAGAGATGTGAAGAAACTAATCTTGTTTTGAATTGGGAGAAGTGCCACTTTATGGTTAATTAAGGTATTGTCTTGGGGCATAAAATTTCTGAAAGAGGTATTGAAGTTGATAAAGCTAAACTAGATGCTATTGAAAAAATGCCGTGTCCTACAGATATCAAAGGTATAAGAAGTTTCCTTGGTCATGCTGGTTTCTATAGGAGATTCATGAAAGACTTCTATAAATTTCTAGGCCTCTCAGTAATCTCTTGCAGAAAGATGTTACATTTGTTTTTTATGATGATTGTGTAGAAGCCTTTGAAATACTTAAGAAAGTCTTAATTTCTGCACCTATTGTTCAACCCACTGATTGGAACCTACCCTTTGAAATTATGTGTGATGCTAGTGATTATGTTGTTGGTGCTGTTCTAGGGCAAAGAGTCGATAAGAAATTGAATATTATTCATTATGCTAGCAAAACTCTAGACAGTGCTCAAAGAAATTATGCTACTACTGAAAATGAATTTTTAGCAGTTGTCTTTGCTTGTGATAAGTTCAGATCTTATATTGTTGATTCCAAAGTAACTGTTCACACCGATCAGTTGCTATTAAATATCTTACGGAAAAGAAAGATGCTAAACCCAGACTTATTAAATGGGTACTCTCGCTACAAGAATTTGATTTGCATATTATTGATAGAAAGGTTGCTGAGAACCCCGTAGAGGACAACTTGTCTAGGTTAGAAAATGTTCTTGATGACCCACTACCTATAGATTATAGCTTTCCTAATGAAAAATTAGCTATCATAAATGCTTCTCGTAATGCTCCTTGGTATGCTGATTATGCTAATTATATTGTTGCTAAATTTATACCACCTAGTTTCACATACCAGCAAAAGAAAAAGTTTTTTTTTATGATTTAAGACATTACTTTTGGGATGACCCACACCTTTATGAAGAAGGAGTAGATGGTCTATTAGACGTTGTGTACCTGAGCATGAACAGGAACAGATCCTACGCAAGTGTCATTCCGAGGCCTATGAAGGACACCATGCTGGAGATAGAACTGCACACAAGGTATTACAATCTGGTTTTTATTGGCCTACTCTCTTCAAGGATGCTCGTAAGTATGTCTTGTCTTGTGATGAATGTCAAAGAATTGGTAACATTAGTAGACGTCAGGAAATGCCTATGAATTACTCACTTGGTATTGAACCATTTGATGTTTGGGGCTTTGATTATATGGGAACTTTTCCTTCCTTTAATGGGTTTACACATATCTTAGTTGCTGTTGATTACATTACTAACTGGGTAGAAGCTATTCCAACTAGTAGTGCTGATCATAACACTTCTATTAAAATGCTTAAAGAAGTTAGTTTTCCGAGGTTTGGAGTCCCTAGATATTTAATGACGGATGGTGTTTCACATTTTATTCATGGTGCTTTCCGTAAAATTCTTGCTAAATATGATGTCAACCATAGAATTGCATCTCCATATCACCCTCAGTCTAGTGGTCAAGTAGAATTGAGCAATAGAGAGATTAAATTGATTTTGCAAAAGACTGTTAATAGATCTAGAAAGAATTGGTCTAAGAAACTTGATGATGCATTATGGGCTGATAGAACTACTTATAAAAACCCTATGGGTATGTCTCTGTATAAAATGGTTTATGGAAAAGCATGCACTTACCTCTTGAACTAGAACATAAAGCTTATTGGGCAATCAAAGAGCTCAACTATGATTTCAAACTTGCCGATGAAAAGAGGTTATTTGACATTAGCTCACTTGATGAATGGAGAACCCAAGCCTATGAGAATGCCAAGTTGTTTAAAGAAAAAGTTAAAGATGGCATGACAAAAGAATACAAAATCATGAATTTAATATAGGTGACCATGTCTTGATGTACAACTCTCGTTTAAGATTTTTTGTAGGAAAGCTTCTCTCTAAATGGGAAAGTCCTTACATTATCGAGGAGGTCTATCATTCTGGTGCCATCAAAATCAACAATGCCGAAGGCACTAATCCGAAGGTGGTAAACGGTCAAAGAATCAAACATTATATCTCAGGTACTCCCATAAATGTTGAGACCAATATAATTAATACCATAACTCCGGAGGAGTACATAAGGGATACTTTCCAGAACATTTCAGACATCGAAAAGGAATAGGTATGTGGTATGGTAAGTAAACCGACTCCAAAACGTTTCTAATGGCAATTTTTCTCCGTTTTGGAATGTTTAAAAAATTAGGAAAATAAAAAGTAGTCTGAAGAGTGCACGAGGAGGCGGCAAGGCAGGGGCGCGCCCTACTCCCTGGGCGTGCCCCTGTGCCTTGTGGCCACGTCGTGTGCCCTCCGGACTCCGTATTCTTGTGGAACACTTCTTTTGGCTGGTAAAAATTCATTATATAATCTCCCAAAGGTTTTGACCACCATACCCAGCAAAACCTCATGTTCTTGTTTGTGTTGTTTTGCCTAGCAGATATGAAAATATGTTGTCCCAAGATTCGGAGGGAGAGAGCTACGTAGCTGATTATATCACAAACCCAAAGGCCTATGGGGATGTGGAGCATCATGGTTGGACCATGGAGGAAGAAGAAGGAAACTACATCAACAACTTCATCATCACCACCTGTCGGTGTCAAAACTGGCAGATCTCGGGTAGGGGGTCCCGAACTGTGCGTCTAATTAAGGATCGAAGGTAACAGGAGACAGGGACACGATGTTTAACCAGGTTCAGGCCCTCTTAATGGAGGTAATAGCCTACTTCCTGCTTGATTGACTCTGATGAGTATGGGGGTTACAAGAGTTGACCTACCTCGATCGTAATGCCTAAACCCTAGATGTCTAGCCTGTATGATTATGATTGCCTCTACAGACTAAACCCTCCGGTTTACGTAGACACCGGAGGGGGCTAGGGTTATACAGAGAAATGAATCTTCATACCCGAACACCAAGCTTGCCTTCCATGCCAAGGGGAGTCCCATCCGGACACGGGGGAACGCCTTCCATCTTGTATCTTCATGGCCCACGAGTCCGGCCCATGTCACATAGCCCGGACGCTCGGGAGCCCCCAAACCAGGCTTCAATGACGATATGTCCGACGCGGAGATTGTCTTCGACATTGCAAGGCGGGTTCCTCCTCCGAACACCTCAAAGTAGTTGATCAATCAGGAACTATATCCGACTTGGTTTAACAGTTACAACCCACTACCGCAAGGGCATAATTTTAAATCAAAGAACACGATATGTCTTCAGTGATAGTTTTACCGACGAGACGTTACGTCTGGCCACCTCATTATTTCGAATCATTTTTTGACCTCCCATTTCACGTTTCAAGACGCAGCCGCCGGTGACACATCTTGTCAAAGCAGAGATCGTGTCCCCTTATTACGGGATTCTCATCGACATGGGCTTGGGAAACCCAACCGTACCGTTCGCATGACCCTTGAGAATAGGCGAGCTTTAAGGCTCGTGGGGGGACGCATGATATTCACTGTCTTTATAAGGAGATAAGGATCCCCCTTTTTACCCCACGCCTTCTCCCTCCTCGGCCTATCCACCCTCGAGCTCCTGCGCCCAAGTCTCAATCTTTTTCATCCCCCGCAAACATTCCAGCCATGTCCGGATCTGGAGCGCAAGGCAAATGGATGGCCTCCTCCGTCACTGAGGGGAACATCCAGGAGCTCCGGGAAGCGGGGTACCTAGCCAAGGAAATTGCCCACCAGCTTCCTGCCAAAAAGCATATCGTCCCCACTCCGAAGCCCAATGAGAGGGTAGTATTCATCCCCCATTTCCTTCGCGGACTAGGATTCCCCCTCATCCTTTCGTCCGCGGTCTCATGTTTTACTACAGGCTAGATTTCCATGATCTAGCCCCGAATTCCTTCCTCAACATTTCGGCGTTCATTGTCGTATGCGAGGCATTCCTCCGCATTCCTCCCACTTCGGCCTATGGCTCAAGGTCTTCAATGTGAAGCCAAAAGTGGTGGATGGCCAACACGCGGAGTGCCGTGGCGCCATGGTGAGCAAGCTTCCCAACGTCACCTGGCCCAAGGGTACCTTCGTGGAGACCATGAAGGGATGGCAGCAGGAGTGGTTCTATGTCACGGAACCCTATGAATCCACATGGGCCGCTCCTTTCGAGTTCAAGTCCGGGCCTCTAATGCGGCTGACATCCTGGCTCAACAAGGGCTGGACTGGGCGTCATCCGACGAGGTGATGATGCTGTAGAAGCGCGTCAAGAGTATGGTAGACACGAATACTAGTCTTGCCAGCGTGATCCAGGTAATGCTCTTTCGCCGGATTCTTCCCTGCCAATGCCGGACTCAGTATATGTGGGAGTTCGACCCGGCCAGTCCCCGGACACTGCAACGGTTCTTCGGCATGAAGCACGAAGACATGTGGAAGCTGCTCTTCAAGACCCAAAAGACGTGGTCGAAAACGTCCGAAGACCTCGGCCTCAATTGTACTCACGCAGCGACTTCTGTAAGTTTTCTGACAACCTTATTTTGTAAATCCAAGGATCATACTAAGCTTTCTACTCTTCCCACAGGGCTGGACGAAGATGTCAGAGCGAATTCACTGTCCAGCTCTGCTACCCGAGGACCCAGCCATTCCTCTATTGACGAGGATGCTGGTCCCGGTGTCGTATCAGGCGCTGGAGAAGAAGGTCAAGAAGAAGAGCAAGGAGGGCAAGGGCAGCCTCTGCCGTAAGGGCACTTCAGACGTAGTGTCCGAAGACACCAAAACTCTCTCCTCTAAAGGGGGGAAAGAAGAAGAGGGCGGCTTCCGTGGATCTAGATACGGAGGCATCCAAGAAAGGGAGAATCTCCTTTACGGACGATTCCAAGACGGACGCCGTGACATCCACGGGTGGCGCCCCATGCCGAAGCCCCTGGCCGGATCGTAAGTATTCAAAGGTACTGTATATATATCTGGTTTTTCTCCTTGTGGTTTCAACACGTTGAATTGCGTGCTGCAGTCCGGCTTGTAACCTTCCCCAGTGATCCTCATCTTCTGGGAATTCACTTGGTCCGAACATGATGGAGAGCGAGTCACCTCCGCTCACCTCCCCCCACTGCTACGGATGACACCAAGGTGTTGTCCTGAAGGACCCTTCGGGTCAGGGAGAGGTGCGGGAGACCGCCAAGAGAGCGCCAAAGGGTGATACCCCTACTGCCGAGAACATGGGGGAATCGACCCCCATGGAGACTGGAGACGGGGGCCATATCCAATTTGGCCCCAACCAAATGTCATTCCGGAGACCCACACGGCTCCGGAGTCGGATGAGCAGCCTCCTTCAAAAGAAGGGGGCACGCCCACTCCACCAGCAACCTCTGTTAATCCGGAGGCGCCAGACACTCTGGTGGGAGCACTTCAGAGCGCCACCATTGTTGAAGAACATCGTACCCTTATGGGTACGGTGGTTGAAAAGGTTCGATCCGCTAAAAGCGGATTGAACGAGGCCTACACTAGCCTTCTGAGAGGCTTTGAGGTATGTGATATAATGCCTTTTAGCTATAGAAGAGGAATGCCTATGTATAGATAGTAGCCCCTGAGACTCTGTGCGATGTTCGCAAAGAAAGGCCGAACAGAGGATCTAATAACTCGCGCAGGAGATTAACATACATATCTATTTGAACAAACAGGCTGCGATGCAGGCGTCAGTTTCCCATGCCGCCGAAGCGTCCGAGCCGAGGCGGAAGTTAGAGGCAAAGCAGGTATGTGATACCAAAACACGTCTGAAATGATATCAGCTCTGATTTGTTATCTGAATGAGTTTTATAATTATGCTCGTAGCTGACGCGTCTGAGGTCGAGACCCTTAAGAGCACGCTGGCCGAAGCCAAGAAGGAGGCGGAGGAGGAACGAGCCGCCCGCCAGAATGAATCAAGGGTGGAGGAAGTCCAGCAAGAGCTCAAGGATGCTATAAGAAAATGTGAGTCCTTAGAGCGCAAGATTTTGGATCAAAATTCCGAACTTGCTAAGGCCCTCCAAAGTGCACAGGAGGCCCGAGTTGATGCCCAAGGTGCCCTTCGGGAGATCCAAGAGGCAAAATAGATCGCGGCTAGTAAGGTCTTTAATATGCAGAGCAAATTTGTTAGGAGAAGGTACAAGTTACTGACCCGGGCTTGGAGTTCTCCAGGAGCGTTTGCGGATCTGCCCCGGAGCGTTGCTGATGCTGCGGAGTTCTTCCAAGCCGAAGAGGGGAGCTCAATGGAGAAGCTGTTCTGGTCGCAGTACCTTGTGCCAGAGCATCCAGTGCCCCTCAGCGATCAGCTGAAACAGTTGACCGAACTGCATAGGATGGCTGGATTGGCCATGAGGGATTTTATAATCTGTCTTTGGCCTACCGAACCCATACCCAACAGTTACTTCGGGCTCGTGAAGTGGCTGGTCAATGCCTGCCCCCGGCTTGATGCCATAAAGCGGTCGGTCTGTATCGAAGGTGCGCAGATGGCCTTTGCCCGTGTCAAAGTGCAGTGGGCGAAGATGAATGCCGTCAAGCTCGCAACCAAGGGACCGCCCACAGGCAAAGAGCACTGCACGCCAAAGCGGTATTTAGATGACGTCCTGGAGGGATCCCGCATTGTAGAGGGCCAGTGTTCGAAGGACATCATTTTTGAATGAATGTATCCATGTTGTCCAATCTCTGTATTATGAAACAAGGCTTATGTATGATATGTTGCTTGTATTACTTTAAAAATGTTGCCTCCTGTGCGGCCGTTTACGGTATCTGAGAGTTGGCCAGTCGTCGGCTTCAGCCCCTATGCAGGTAGTACGAGGGTGTTTGGGATAGCATCTAAACACACTTGACCCAACGACTTGGTCCTTGAAGGAGGTGTTAGTGCGGTGAACTAGGCAATCGGACTATGTGGCTTTATCACTCTCACTTAGCCATAGGAGTTTGACAATGGGGGTGTAGGCGCAGCCCCTAGTTTTATTCGATTATCCGAACTTGGGTGCTGTAAATGCCCGACCAGATGAAGGCCGGTCTGTCACGTGATGCGGAAAAAATCGCAAAAGATTTATACTTAGCCACTGAATAGATGACCAGCTCTCGCCGCATCATGACAGTCAGTTTTCGGCTTTCTCTACTGAGGTGTTCATTCGGATGAACCAGAAACACAATCATAGTAGTTCTCCCTTTACTACCTTAGCCGAACAAGCGGAACGTAAGGCAGTAACCATAGGAGCCGGGTAACCCAACTATTGACCAAAGACATGATTCAGAGCCAATGCATATAATGCTATATTCGGGACGCCGAATTGTACTATAAAAGTGTTTGGACTTATTTTATGTTTAGGAAATGTACGTGGCTCAATAGAGCCCCTGGGGATTTAAGTCATACCGAGGTGTACATGACCATCGGACAAAAAAACAGGGAAATGCAGATTAAGAAATAAGCCAGTGCCGTATAGGTTGGGCTAGAAACTATTTCCATTATAGTCTGATTGATACGTCAAAACATATTTGTACAAATAATGCAATAAGCCTCGAGGCTATATTACATGCCCAGCACAAGGGAAAGCTGCATACGGGTCCTAAAAAGGGAAGAGGTGATCTTTAAAGATCCTTTAGATACTCCACCGCACATCCACGCTGCTTTCTCCTTGGTGTATTATCCTTCGAAAGGATCAACGATTGGGTTTTCATGAGGGGCCTAGAAAAAGGGCCCTTGGTACCGTTGAAAGGTGATGTGGGTTGTAAGGAACCTGAAAAAATAAGAAAGAAGAAAAAAAGAAAAAGGGTATGCATGTCCAGATAGGGTCGAGCCGTATTGTGGACTTTTATTTTTACTATTCCTCCATCTTTGCCCATGGTATTTTTAACGCATAGTTATGTACGTGTGGTACATACGCTGCAATGCGGTTGGGGCTGAGACGGAGGTCAAATTGCTAATCGAGCTCCTGATGACCTGGACTGTCGTTCTGCGGGGTAGTCCGGATTCGTTTGACAGTGTCCGCGGGCTTGACTGCCAATGTGGTATTTGGTATAATAAGGCCGCCCTGTACTTCTGCTGCAAGGGCCGCGGTGTGCTCCTTAGTGCGGAGGGAGCGTTCCATGTTTCCATTGACTGTTATAACACCGTGAGGTCCGGGCATCTTGAGTTTGAGATAGGCATAGTGTGGGACCGCGTTGAAGCGAGCGAACGCGGTTCGTCCGAGCAGCGCATGGTGGCCATTGCGGAAAGGGACGATGTCGAAGATCAAGTCTTCGCTTTGGAAGTTGTCAGGCGAACCGAAGACAACCTCCAGTGTGATTGTGCCTGTGCAGCGGGCCTCTACACAAGGTATTACTCCCTTAAAGGTGGTTTTGGTGGGCTTGATTCTTGAAGGATCAATACCCATTTTGCGGGCTGTGTCCTGATAGAGTAGGTTAAGGCTGCTGCCGCCGTCCATGAGGACTCGCGTGAGGTGGAATCCATCAATAATTGGGTCGAGGACTGAGCGGCCGAGCCTCCGTGATGGATACTGGTCGGATGGTCTCTGCGATCAAAAGTGATCGGGCAGGCTAACCATGGGTTGAATTTTGGGGCGACTGGCTCGACCGCGTAGACATCCCTTAACGCACGCTTGCGCTCCCGCTTGGGGATGTGAGTAACGTATATCATATTCACCATTTTGACCTCGGGGGGAAATTTCTTCTGTCCCCCTGTGTTCGGTGGGCGAGGCTCCTCATCGTCATCCTCGCTGGGCGACCCTTTCTCCTTGTGTTCGGTATTTAACTTACCGGCCTGTTTGAAGACCCAACAACTTCTGTTGGTATGGTTGGCAGGCTTGTCAGTGAAAGTGCATTAAGTCGACTAGAGGGGGGGGGGCTGAATAGGCGATTTTTATGAATTCTTCGCTGAGGAATTTCAGGGTGAGGAAATTCCTAAGCGAAGAACTACTTGCAGCGGAATAAGTACTCAGATGCACACATAATAGAACATAAGCATGGTCATCATGATGAAATGAAAACACGCATAGAGTACAGAAAGCGTAAACACAGGATAAACAGGATGAAGACAAACAGACTAAAGAAATTGAACTGAGGAAATTAAGAAAGTCTTCAGTCAAAGTCTTCGAACAGATATGAACAAGCACACAACACAATAATGAGGAAATGAAGACAATGATTTGGTAGTGTCGGCGTTCTAGGAACGGGGGTCCCCAGACTTGCCTGCCTGCGGCCCACGGCGTGGCTCTGCGAGCGAGCCCGTATGGCCCATCTTCATCAACAAGGCATTCAAGACCCTCGTGAGGCGGACGACACAAGACCTCCTCGGGAGCACCCTCACCAGGATGGCTCGTGAGGGGCAGAGAGTTCAAGGCAAGGCAAACCTCGCGAGGTTCCAATGACGTGAGCCATGACGATCAAGACCAGGCGGGCGCCAGGCGGGCGCCAGCGCGCACAGTGTCCTTGTTTCCCCTTTGGTGCAAAGGAGGCAAGCGCAGGCGTGGAGTACCGAGGCGTCAAGCAAATGTTTCCATATCGGTGCAACGAGACCAAGACCAGCAGGACGGCAAGACGGAGGTCACCATGGATCCCAAGGCGGCGTCACCACCAGAGCCTTTTGCAGGCGAAGAGTGCTTTTGTCAGGATAAACTGTACTAGCTGTCCCCTTTCAAATTGGCCGTTGTTGGCTCCCTTCCCGCTCAATATTTGGGGAGAGGACCAGGGCCTCTATAAATAGGACCAGCCACCACAGTAGGAGGCATCTGATCTTTAGCGATCCTTAGCCACACATCGAGCACAAGAACACCTCAACCTCAGGAGGCTGTTCTCCCCCTGTAACTGTTCATCCTCAGCCTGAGAGGCAATCCACCACCACCACACTAGAGTAGGGTATTACACCACAACGGTGGCCTGAACCAGTATAAATCTTGTGTCCCTTGTGTTGTGAGTTCGTCGAGTTAGTCCTTGAGATCTTAGCATAGCTAGGCCGTGGATCGGAAGGGGGAGATCTTCGTGCGCACCCCAGTGTTCGAACCTTGAGGGTTTTGCCGGAACCCATGATCCGACATTTGGCGCGCATGGTAGGGGTGCGCCGAAGCTTCCCTTCCTTTGCTCCGCGTCCCGTCGCTTCATCGTCTCCATAGCGGACGCACGCCGCACACGCGCCGAGCACCGGGCTGCCCTCGCCACCCGTGTTGCTCAGACGACTCCCGTCGGCGGGCCACCCCGTCGTTCTCCGTCGCCTGCCGCCAACGCCACCATCGGCCCGGTGGGGAACGAGCAGCAAGCATCCTCGTTGCACCCCTCGGTGCGGCAGGACGGCCGCACCGCCACTCCGTCGCTGACTCCCGTTGGTTCGTCGTCTCATGCTCGTCGCGCTCCCACGGACGCGCGGGCCATGCTCCTCATGGCGCACAAGCTCCTGCGCTACCGCCCGTCGACGACCTCTACGAGGACTGGCTGGACCGCATCGCCGAGCTCGTCAGCGCCGAAGGGGGCTCCCCTGCACCGTCCCTCTCGCTACCTCGTTCACCGCCAGCTACGGGCGACGTAGCTCATGGAGCACCTCCACCACCTCTGCACCAAGACGGCGCCCTGGCGCCAAGGCGCACGGCTCCATGGCGCGACCCACCGCGTCCAGTGCCCACGCGTGAAGAAAGAAGCTACCAAGAAGTCCCTCGATCGCAAGAGAATGCTCCACCACTCCCCGCACCGCCACGCCAGGATCGCTTGCTGCGGCAGGGCCTTGCGCCGCTCGCCGTGGCAGCGCGCGGGTGCCAAGACCAAGCCCCACCTCCAAGACAGGCCCCGGTGACCTCGGCCGGCTGCCGCGCTTTCACCCCTGAGCTGTGTAGCGTCGCCTGGCCAGGCAAGTTCAAGCCGGATCTGCCTCCTTGTTACGACGGCACCCCCGACCCTGCGGAGTTCTAGCAGCTCTATGAGCTGAGCATCGAGGCGGCCAACGGCGACGAGAAAGTCATGGCGAACTGGTTCCGCATGGCTCTCAAGGATGGTGCCCGCTCCTGGCTCCTGAACCTGCCTCCAGGCCCGATCTCCTCCTGCAACGAGATGCGCGACCGTTTCATTGCCAACTTCCAGGGCACTCGCGACCGCCCGCCGGCCGCGGGTGACCTACGTCGTGTCAAGCAACAACCAGGAGAGACCCTCTAGAAGTACATCCAGCGCTTCAACAACGTTCGCCTCAAGATTCCCAAGGTGATGGATGAGGCCATCATCTCCGCGTTCTCTGATGGCATCCGCGATGTCAAGATGAAGGAGGAGCTCGCCATCTACGAGGAGCTGTGCACGTCTCTGGAGCTGTTCAACCTGGTGACCAAGTGCGCAAGAGCTGAGCAGGGGCGCCTCTCCCTCCTCGAGCTCCCGGCTGTGGACCCGGAGGAGAAGAAAGCCAAGGCCAAGGACGTGAAACGCAAGGGAGCAGCCGTGCTCGCGGCGGAGCCAGACACCAAGCACGGCAGAGACTAGCCCGAGTCATCCAAGAGCAGCCGACCGTTCTGCGCCTTCCATAACCTGCATAGCCACAACACCAGCGACTGTCAAGAGCTTAGAGCCATTCGAGAAGGACGCTTCGGTCGACGCCCCGAGCGCAACGACCGGGGCTACGGCCAAGGAGGAGGACATGGTGGCAGACGCTGGGATGACCGTGGCGCGCGCCAGGAGTGGCGCGACCGGCCTCGTGAGGACCGCTAGCAGGATCAGCCTCGCGAGGGCGCCTGGAGGGATCAGCCTCGTGAGGATCGTCCTCAGGGCAACGCCGGTCTTCCTCCACTACCGCCACTACTAAGAAGGAATGACGACCACCATCAAGATGAGGGTGCTGGGGGCTTCCAGGAGCCGCGTGCTATCGCTTGCATCTTGGGCGGAGCTCAAGCCCTAGCCTCGCAGCGTATCTTCAAGCAGTTTGCTCGTGAAGTGAATGCAGTCCTCCCCAAGCTCGAGGCCACGTGCCTGCTCAGATGGCCCAAGTGCACCATCACGTTCAGCTCGACAGATCAGCTCAAGTGCGCAGCTACCGCTGGCGCCCTCCCGATGCTTTGTTCACCAGTCATCAGCAACGTACAAGTCACCAAGACCCTCATCAATGGCAGCGCGGGGCTCAACGTCCTATCCGTCGACACGTTCGACAACCTCCAAGTGCCGTATGACCAGCTTCAGCCCACCAAGCCTTTCTCAGGAGTGACCGATGGCTCCACTACCCCGATCGGGCAGGTCCGCCTTCCCATCACCTTCGGAGAACGCAACAACTACCGCACCAAGCTCATCGACTTCGACGTCGCACACATCCGTCTGCCGTACAATGCCATCCTCGGGTATCCAGCCCTGGTCAAGTTCATGGCGGTGACGCACCATGGTTATAATGTCCTCAAGATGCCGGGAAGCGGCGGAATCATCACGGTCCTGTGCAAAGAAAGAGACGCAGTGTGCTCCCTCGAGTGTGCCTTCCAAGCTGCAGCAATCGATGACCCCGACAGCAAGGGCGAGTGCCCTCCTGAGGCCACCCCAAGAAGATGAAGCAGCTACGCCGTGCAGGACCTCAGGAGGGTGGCGTCGCGAGTGGAACCTCGTCAGGATCAGCGCCCGCGCCAGGGGCGCCTCCCTCTGTCGCATAGGAAGGTGCGCCCAGCACCCTTCTCAGGCACGACTTGGGGGCTCTCTTCTGGAGGGCCTCAGACCTCGCCAACGTCACGAGAGAGGCGCTTGGGCACCACTTGGAGGCGTGCTTCACGACACGTTTCCCTCAGGAGAACACATGGTGAGGAGCGCCCACCGCTCAGGAGTTCATCACCGGGACCACTCAGGAACTGCAAGACGCAAGGGCCATGCGTGGTGACCGCCGCTCACCAGGCGAAGCTCCCCATCTAGGCGAGGATGCCGGGCTGCGGATCTGTATCGACGTCCCAGCGCTTAACAGGGCCGCATCTCAGGAGCTCTTCTGGCCTTCGCGCGTGGGATGCTGCGAGGGTCCACCGCACGACTACGTTCGCATGCCTTTTGGCCTGCCGAGTGTGGCGTCCGCCTATCAGTGCAACTTGCAGCGCGCCCTGGCGACTCAGGAGGTCAGGCACCACGCCGTCCTGATGGAGATGGAGACGGTCCTCAAGGAACCGCCTGGACCCGCAGAGCCTCCCGAGGCTCAGGGCCTCGGTGGCTTGTGAGGAGCAACCCCTTCGCCGCGTACCTTCAGCTGATCCAACATCCCTTCATCAATAGAACCAGGTGACATTTTCCGAGTTTATTTAGCTAGGAGCACCCCCGGGCTGCATCATTCCCAGGCCACGTGGGTCCGTCCCTGTGGCATGTATCCCTTTTCATGTCTTTAGCTTACCTTGCTGGGGGCGCCCCTCGGGCTGCATCATCACCAAGCCGCTCGGGCCAGGCCCAGTGGCATGTATCTTCCCTGCATTTACTTAAGCTAGTATGCTTTCCATGCTTAATGACTATGACCTGCTTGATTGGCACCTACCCCGGGAGTTGCTCACACTGGCATGACACTTGTGCTTGGGTCCGTCCCTGCAATGTCGACAAATCTGAGCAGCCGAGCTCTGGCCACGCGCGCCACCTCACCGGGCCCTTAGTGCCCCCATCCTCTGGCAAAGCAATCAGTGGCCGCCCAACGACCATGATGGCAAACCGTGTCTCTCCTTGTGCTGGCTTGCAGGAATCTCCGGAGGATGACGGCAGGCGGCACCGCGAGCTCCCTCTTCTCCCGTGCACTCCGCTTGCGCGTTAAAAGGGGGGCTCCTAAGCATCGCGACTCAGGAGCTCTTACCGGCTCTCCAGCCCTGACCCCTGGCCTTGACCACGGC
Organism: Aegilops tauschii subsp. strangulata; assembly: GCF_002575655.3. Lineage (NCBI taxonomy): Eukaryota > Viridiplantae > Streptophyta > Magnoliopsida > Poales > Poaceae > Aegilops > Aegilops tauschii. The sequence goes on from NC_053035.3 coordinate 134,191,189, forward strand.
ACGCGACCTGGCATACTAGCGGTGGCTGAGCTCGCTCGAGGGCCGGGACCTGAGGACGTAGAGCACAAAGGAGAGCGCGGAGAAGAGGGAGAGGCTCATATGGGCCTGGCCTAGCTATGCAGCGGACACCTATACCCGAATCTGGTGCATCATGAGGAACCGACTACAGACCGTCAAGATAAGTCTCGAGATCGGATTGGCTAAACCGCTAAGGACTGGGAACCACTCTAGCCACAGCCCTGCTACGGCAACGTCACCGCCCTTTCCTACCTCTCAACGACTGCTTGAGCGCTAAAGGGGACCTCATTAGCATCGCGCCTCAGGGGCTCTTACTGGACCTCGGGCCGCTCACCTCCTAGCCTTGACCACGGCACACGACCTGGCATACCAGCGACGGCTGTAGCCTGCCTGGGGACCGGGACCTGTCAGCGTAGAGCACCAAGTCGCCGCGAGGTCGGAAAGGGGAGACCAAGCTGAAGCAGGACTCGTGCTCGCGCAAGTTCATAATAAGGACAATATTGACAAGAGACATTACAAAACCTTTACACACCCCACGGGGCATTTCTTGATTCCTCGCAGGGAACAAAAGGGAAGAGCTTAGGGAATCCTATCTACACGCGCCCCTGTGGACGACGCCATCGTCAACAGTGGGCCGCCAGAGGCCGGCGCCAACCTCATCTAGATCAGCGGCGGCGGCGGCCAGAGGCTGCAGCCCTACTCCGGGCTCGGCGAGAGCTTGGGGGCACGTAGCTGTCGCCGCTCGTCTCCGGGGTCTCGTAAAGCTCGGGAGAATTGCTGAACTCCCGAGTGTCGCTGTGGCTTCCAGAGGTGTCGCTGGCGACACGGGCATCAGACCCTACCCCAGCTACAGCACCAGCCTGATGACCCCACCTGGGGCAACACTCCAATATGGCGGCCTTCTGCGTCGAAGACCTTGAAGAACAGCGTGGATGCGCCGTCATACACGAAATGGATTGCGAGGGCGCCCTCCGCGTGACACACTCCGGCGACCTCACCCCAGCCTTGGGTCATGAAGATCTTCCCCGAGGAAACGGATTCAACCTCCGCTTCAGTCACCGGCGTGTCGCAGTCGGCGTGCTGCAGCCAAAGCTCAAGGGCCCCCCTCGGCGGCATCTCAGCTGAGAAGAAGGAAGGGAAGCGGATCCAAGTGCTTGGGGGCATCACCGCCCACAGCACGAGCTCGCGCGAGGAGTCCGTGGCGTGGACTCCAGGGGTGGTGGCGTGCGCCACCACGGCACGGCGACCATGGCCACGGCACACGCGCCGATGCTCGTCGCCTCTCCCTCCTAAGCCCCCAGCTTGGGCGTACAGGGGTAGCGGATACCCAAGAGGAGGCCGCTCGCACCAAGGCCTCGTCACCACCTGCATCGTTGCCGCGTCGCGGCGTGGACCGGCCTCTTCTTCGGCGGGACTAGCACCGGCCCGTCGAGGGTAGTCTTTCCTTTCTCCACAGCGGAAAACCTTCGGATGGGCGCCATTGGTATCAGCGATAGAGCAAAGGAGAAAAAGCAAGTGGAATGGGAAGAGATGGGTGACGGGGGCTCCGCCCCCTCCTCATTTATAGCAGGAGAAGGCCAACCAGCACCCCCATGATCGCAGGTAATGATGGTTTTTCCTTGCATGTCGTAGGGACTTGTCATGTCGGGCAGTTGCCGAGGCAGCGTGGGGAAGCGGAGATGCCCACATCCAATCAACCGCCACGCGTCAACCAAGGCCGCAGTCTATTGGGGCCCGCGGCGCTCCACACTTGACCTTTGGCTTCGCCTCAAAGCCAAGCCCGAGCGCGCCTTGGGCCCGGGGGCTACTGTCGGCGTTCTGGGAACGGGGTCCCCAGACTTGCCTGCCTGCGGCCCACGGCGTGGCTCTACGAGCGGGCCCGTACGGCCCATCTTCATCAACAAGGCATTCAAGACCCTCGCGAGGGGCCAAGCCTCGCGAGGCGGACGACACAAGACCTCCTCGGGAGCACCCTCACCAGGCTGGCTCGCGAGGGGCGGAGAGTTCAAGGCAAGGCAAACCTCGCGAGGTTCCAACGACGTGAGCCATGACGATCAAGACCAGGCGTGCGCCATGTGGGCGCCAGCGTGTACAGTGTCCTTGTTTTCCCTTTGGTGCAAAGGAGGCAAGCGCAGGCGCAGAGTACCGAGGCGTCTAGCAAAGGTTTCCATATCAGTGCAACGAGACCAAGACCAGCAGGACGGCAAGACGGAGGTCACCATGGAGCCCAAGGCGGCGTCACCACTAGAGCCTGTTGCAGGCAAAGACTGCTTTTGTTAGGATAAACTGTACTAGCTGTCCCCTTTCAAATTGGCCGTTGTTGGCTCCCTTCCCGCTCAATAATTGGGGAGAGGACTAGGGCCTCTATAAATAGGACTAGCCACCACAGTAGGAGGCATCTGATCTTTAGCTATCCTTAGACACACATCGAGCACAAGAACACCTCAACCTCAGGAGGCTGTTCTTCCCCCTGTAACTGTTCATCCTCAGCCCGAGAGGAAATCCACCACCAACACACTGGAGTAGGGTATTACACCACAACGGTGGCCCGAACCAGTATAAATCTTGTGTCCCTTGTGTTGTGAGTTCGTCGAGTTAGTCCTTGAGATCTTAGCGAAGCTAGGCCGTAGATCGACAGGGGGAGATCTTCGTGCGCACTCCAGTGTTTGAACCTTGAGGGTTTTGCCGGAGCCCGTGATCCGACAGGTAGACCAATTCCAACTGCTGTGACAGTTGTACGTCTGGTTGGAGCGGCTAGGTATTTAAACCTGAGGACACATAGTCCCGGACACACAGTCCTCACCGTATTCTCCTTGAGCTAAGGTCACACAGACCTCGCCCAATCACTCGTGGTAAGTCTTCAGGTGACTTCCAAACCTTCACAAACTCGGTCACTCGACGATCCACAATTTCCTCTTGGATGCTCTAGACCATGACGCCTAACCGTCTGGAAGATGCATAGTCTTCAAAGGTAGCAAGCGTCGGATCCACTCAAGATCAATCTCTTCAGTGATGCTCAATCACTTCGGGTTTGTAGGTGTTTGGGTTTTCCTCACATGATGATTTTTGCTCAAAGTCCTCGGAGGATGGGATGCTCTCAAATGACAAGTATCAGTTTCTCTCGGAGCAGCCAACCAGCTAGCGGTTGTAGGGGGTGGCTATTTATAGCCTAGGGAGCAGCCCGACATGATAAGACATAAATGCCCTTCAATGATATGACCGTTAGGTGGGAAGATATTTTGGGACAGCTGGCGCGTAGCACAACAACGGTCGGAAATTTGACTATCAAATTGCTCAGGGCTATCATGTTCCTCTCTTGTAGGCAATCCGCACTGGAGAATTCCTAACTCAGTCAGAACAAATTCCTCAGAGACCAGAAGAACTTCATCTCTGTCACTGAAGAAATTGACTGAACTGTATGAGATTTCCAATGGCTTCACTCGAAGGGATTGGTAGGTGTAGGATTTTGAGTTGAGCATCACTTGGAAATTTTTCCTCAGTATTTCCTCGACCCCCTTTAACAGTACGGTGTTTCCTATGACTCAAGAAAGAGAAAATGAAACTACGAAAACAAAAGCCTTCACGCTTCATGTTCCTCGTATGAATACCAAGTCTTCAAGGTAACACCAATTTCTTCACTTTCAAAGTCTTCAGAAAACCAAAGTCTTCAGTTGAAGACATTCATTTTTAGGGGTCGACTTTCACTGTAAATATCAAACTCCACATAGACTTATAGACCTATGTACACTCACAAACACATTAGTCCCTTAACCTATAAGTCTTCAATACACCAAAATCACTAAGGGGCACTAGATGCACTTACAATCTCCCCCTATTTGGTGATTCATGACAATATAGGTTAAGTTTTCAACGGGGATAAACATATGAAGTGTAAATACTGATATTGAGGAATTTGATTGCAAGATATAGAAGAACTCTCCCTAAAGATGTGCATAGTGAGGAATTTGCTTTTGAAGCAATGCACACTTGAAGAGTAGAATCATGGAGATCTCCCCCTATATCTTGTAATTCATAGACGCATTTAACATATAATATTAAGAATTTGAAATGCATCATGAAATATGGTGACTGATGTAATTCAGCATGCGCGCATTAACATTAATGAGGAATAAGCATGCAGAAGAACACAGCAAAAGTATCAGACCACCATAGGGTTTAAGATTACAACTCGATCCAGCAAAGTCTTCAAAAGAACGAGAGTTGTAACTTAGCAAAAACGCCCATATATAGACCCGCTTGAAGACTAGCTCAAATTTCTCCCCCTTTGTCATCGAATGACCAAAAGGATCGAAAATGAGGACTAACGGCCATGAAGAATATCATGATGATGAAGGAGCGCCAGCGTTGTTGGGTCGGTTGTTGTTGTAGGGCCTGCCGCAGTGTCGTCCAAATCTTCATGCTCATCCATGTCCCGTGATGAAGAATATGAGCCGGCCACCAAGGAAGGAACTTTGACCTTCTTGAATTTCTTCGCTGGTGGCTGAGACTAGTCAAAGTCCTGCTTGAGACCCATTTGCTTCAGATCTTCTTCACCATACAGATTTGGTAGGACAACCCAAGTGCGACCTAAGACTTCAAGGAGGTAGTAATGGTTTTCTTCACTGCATTGTGTGTAGCAGTCATGTTGTGAAGAATAGAACCAAACTGACGCTTAACCCATTTGTGGTTGTGATCGACCTTCTGGTGAAGACTGAGGAGAAGCTCACGATCAGTCATCACCCTTGGAGCTGTGCCTTAAGGATTTTGCTTTAAGGCATTATTGGTAGAGTCATGAGTGGCAGAGTCATCATTGGTGGAGTAAGATGCAGCTTTGCGGAACTGACCATCCAATGGACGAATGCCTTCATCAATAACAGCAGTGGCCTTGCCCTTTTCATCAGCTGAGGAAAATGTCCGTTTGAGGACTTCAATGGGGGGCAAGTAGCTGAGATGATTTTGAAAATCAGCCTTGTAGTTGAGTGAAGACCTTGTTCTAAGGAATCTCATAATCCAAGGAGCATAAGGCTTCAACTCAAACGGAGAGAGTGGAACATTTGCCAGAGTCCTCATGAAGAAATCATGGTAGTTGACAGGAATGCCATGCATGATATTGAAAAGCAGATTCTTCATGATACCAACGACTTCTTCATCATTTGAGTCATGGCATTTTATTTGACTCAATGTCTTCGATAGAATGCGATAGACAGTTCTAGGAACATAGAGCAATTCCTGCACAAGGAATTTGGTCCATGGGGCTTGACCGGGCTTCAGCGGCTTCATCAACACTTGCATGTAGTGAGCGGTAAGTTCAGGTTCATGGTACGCCTTCAAGGGGAGGACTGACAGGCAGGGCATGAAGCAATTCAGAGGCCGGTGCTTTGAAGTGAGTATTCTCTGTCATCCAGTCCAATACCCAAGAGTTCACATCAGAAGCATCTCCTGTGATGTGCATCATTGCATAGAACTGAAGAATTAGCTCTTCATTCCAATCAACAATATCAGTGCAAAAGTTGAGCAGTCCAGCATCATGAAGAACACTAAGGACTGGCGTGAAGCAAGGCAGTGATTCCATGTCCACGTGAGGAATGTGCTCATGGTCGAAGACTTTGTCTTTGTTGAAAAGCAGTGAAGAATAGAAGTTGGCTTGGCTGGCCGTCCAGAAATGCTTCCTTCGAAGACGAGCAGAGTCATATGGGTTATACTCGGTGAAGAACACATGCTCGCCGAAGAATTCATCAACCTTGAATTTTAGCTTCTTCGAGAAGGGATCCTTTGGCTTGGGCTGAGGAGTGTCAGTCAATTGCATCACAACGTCTGGAATCGCAATCTCAGGATCCACAGGCTGAGGAATTTCAGTTTCTTTAGTGGCAGCCTGGGTCTTCAATTCTTCATTAATATTAACATCAGCACTAGTGGCTGGGCTCTCGTCATGAGTAGACGGAGTGGGGTGAGGTTCGTCAGAGCCCATTTGAACTTCAGTTCGCACTGGGGATTGAGGAATTTGTTGCAGAGGAGTGAACAACGGAGAATTGGGGTGCTGACTTTCCCAAAAGTCATCGTTCATCATAGGCGTTGTGCACCCAATGTCCACATCCTCATCTTCTTCACTCATTTCTTCAATGCCGGCCTCTTCAGCTGTGAATTGAGGCATGGGCGATGAGACAACTGGGGTTGAAGGGATTGCATCCGCTTCAATTTCTTCATCCAACTGCTCAGAAGAAGCAGCAAAAGGAATATCTTCATCGGATCCGCTTGGGATCACGTATTCTTCATCAAAAGGAACGAGTTCCTTTGATGGCATGCTTGAGACTGGAACAACATCTGTCGGAGTAAATAGCCACGGGTAGCCTAACCAACTCCCCCCGGCTCTTCAAAAAAATTACCAGGCCATTCAAGCCTTCAAGCATACAAAGCATAGGGCCGCCTTCCTCCGGCCGAGGGCCGACTCCCAGAAGGTGACCCAGCCTCAGAAACCTCCTCCAAGAAAGATACGAGATAGCCGACTCCAGGAAGCCGGCCCCAAGAGGACCGACTCCCAGAAGCCGGCCACGAAGAAAGCCGGCTCCCAGAAGCTGGCCAAGACTGCACCCACCAAGACTGTACCCACATAGTGGCGATAGGATGGGGTGTGGCCACAGTACAACCCACTACCCCCGAATCCCGGAACAGGCATGGCCACAGGGCGCCGTACGGGCCAGCCATCCCCCGTCCGGCGCGGCACTGTAGCCATGTTGGCCTCGATGTCACCCACGACAGGTGCCAGTACGGCCAGTGGGCGGCGGGCCCCTTTGCTAGAGAGACATCTGAAGGCGGCCTGGCCTCCTCTAGTCGGCCAGGGATGTGGCTGGCTCCCAATAGCCGGCTACCTCCCTCCCTCGAAGCATGTGCCCCATTAAGGAGACAAGACGAGGTAAGGCTACAGTGAGAGCTCGCAAGGCGGTGACACTTTAGCCACGCTTACCTCGACAAAGCCCTCGTCATCAGAGGCGAGGCAACAGTAACCAGCCACCGACAAAGCCCCCAAGCGGTGGGGCCGGCCTGCCGGCCAAGAGGGCGGCAGCCGGCGGGACCCACCAGTCGGCAGGCCCCAATGACCGACGGAGAAGCCGGCGAGCATAGACAGTGACGGCTGGGACCCGCGCCCAGCCGGATTACCATTGTACCCCTGGGGGGTAGGCCTATATAAACCCCCCGGGGCACCCATGCAAAGGAGTTTTTTGATCGAATAGAATTCCACAGACCACCTAGAGAGAAAAGGAGAGCTAGCCTCGCCCTTCCTCTTCCTCTATCCAAACAGCTCAAGGAACGCTTGTAGCAACTTGTATTGATCTAGTGATCATGCGGAGACCCCGCAGAGCAGGACTAGGGGTATTATCTCCACGGAGAGCCCCGAACCTGGGTAAGATCCGCCGGCGTGCATGTCTTCGCCTCATCCCGTTTCCAGGCACCGGCGATGTTTTACTGGCTCCCACAATGATAAGCCACCCGTTGGCATATGTTGCACCTACCACCCGACATTTGGCGCCCACCATGGGGCCAGGTGCACCGTCGTCCGGAGACCTGTTCTGGACGGGAACCCCTTTTCTCCCCCGCGAGCGCAGCCAGCCTGCTACGCCCGACTGCGCTTGCCCTGACGCGCTGCAAGGCGTCGACAATGCATGTGCGGCAAGCTGCCTCGCCGATCTTCTTGGCGAGCTCGCATCTCCGACGAGCCCGCGTCTGACGCGGGCACGGACTGCCCCGAGAGCCGCCTCGTCAGCCTCCTCGACCAGCTTCACGTCTCCAGCGAGCTTGCTGTAGACTTGGAGTCGGTCGGCTCCACCGACCCGATGCTTGTCGACTCCGACACGGCATCGTTCGACGCCTACCCCTCCGACATGGTAGTCTTCGACGACCCTCTCCCTCGAGCTGACAGCGGCAACAACGCTGTCATTGAGGTGCTGGTCATCAGCCACGTCGCCGACTCGGGCGAGAGTGCCCACGACGCCCTACAGGCGGCGATGCATGACTTGTCCGTCCCCATCCCGGCCGATGCCGACGCCGAGACCCTGGAGGCACGTCGTCTTGCCCTCATCGCGGAGGGCCAGAAGATAGCCTCCATGAGACGCCTCACTGAGGCCCACCAGCGCGAAGTCGACCGCGCCGCTTTTGGTACGCCGCCTCACGGCGGGCCGAGCCGAGTCGGCCTCGTCAAGAAGCGTGGCGCGGCCATCGCCAGCATGCTGGGGGCGGACCGCCCAGTTTACGCCACACCGCTCGAAAATCCGCGAGCTGCTCAGGCCGCAGCAGAAGAGCTGAATGCGCTGGGGGCTGATGAGCTCCCCTACATGACAAGGCGCATCCAGCAGCTGATCGACGCGGCCGCAGAACGGCATGAAGCCGGCGCTCGCGCTGAGAGTCCTCCCCCGCGCCGAGAGCACGCCGCGACATCCCGGTCGCCGACTGCGAGTGGCGCCCACGCAAGGAAGGACAAGGAGCCGGCTGCTAGCCGCATCCGGACTCGAATCACCATCGAGCGCGACGCGGAAGGCCGCGCTCGAGCGGTGGAGCGCCAGGGCAATCCGCCTCCTCCCCTGCCTCGTGGAGAGAGATGTCCCACCCCGCCGCCTGTCACGCATCCGACTCCCGGTGGCCGACTAGGCTGCCGCGAGGGAGTCGGCGAGAACGACGCCCGCCACCGGATCGACCGCCTAGCTCGATCCCTGGTGCTAGAAGAAGAAGACGATGTCGGCCCGCCGTGCTTTGGCCCCCGCATCCGCGACGAGCCCTTCCCCAAAGGGTTCTCGCTCCCCAGAGACACGCCCAAGTACAACGGCTCTGTGAAGCCGGAAGATTGGCTCATCGACTACTCTACCGCCGTCAGTATAGCGAACGGCAACAGGCGCGTAGCAGTGAAGTACGTCCCTCTCATGCTGCAAGGCACGGCACGCACCTGGCTCAACAGCCTCAAGCCCTACAGCGTCAATAGCTGGCTGGACTTCACGGAAGTCTTCATCCGTAACTTCACCAGCACGTACAAGCGGCCTCCCAAGCCCCGCCAGCTCTCCTTATGCGTCCAAGGGCCCAGTGAATCGACCCGCGACTACCTCACACGGTGGGCCGAGCTCCGCAACTCCTGCGAGGGGGTGCACGAGGTGCAGGCCATCGAATACTTCACCGCCGGGTGCCGAGAGGGCACCCTCCTCAAGCACCGACTCCCCTGCGATGAGCCGGCTACCCTCGACGAGCTGCTGGTCATTGCAGACAAGTACGCCACAGCCGACTCCTCGATGAAGACCGAGCTCCGAGTGGACGCCTCTGGGAAGGTGCTCGCTCCGGCTCCTAAGACGCCGGCTGGCGACTCCAATCGGCGCCCCTACCAGAGCGCAAGGCCCCTATGCCGCCTTCCACCAGTCGGCAGGTGGCCACAGTCAAAGACGAGCAGCCCAAAGAGCGGCCCGCTCCCAAGAAGAAGGGCGGCAGGCCGGCTTGGCAGCCGGCCTTCTCCTACGAGCAGACTCTCGATGCCCCCTGCAAGTTCCACAGCGGCGCGAAGTCATCCAACCACATGACCCGAAAGTGCCACTGGCTCACCCGGATCTCCAAGGGCGAAGGGCTGGTGCCGCCTCCGCCTCCCGGCCCGCCGCCTCCAGCCCCCCAGCAGCCGGCTGCCTGACCAGCAGTCGGAGCCATTCAAGATGAGTTCCCTGATGAGCATGCCGCCTACGTCGTCTTCACAAGCCAGGTTGAAGAGAAGCGCAGCCGGCGCCGACAGCACCAAGAGGTCAACGCAGTCGCCTCCAGCAACCCCGAGTTCATGCATTGGTCCGAAAGGCCTATCAACTGGAGCCGGGCCGATCACCCAGAGGTGATGCCGTCCCTTGGCTCCTACGCATTGGTGTTGGATGTCACCCTCACGATAGAGAGGCGGGCTGCCCGATCTCCCGCGTTCTGATTGATGGAGGAAGCAGTATCAACATACTGTACCACGACACCATGGAGAAGTTGAACCTCAGGGCAAAGCAGCTCATGCCAAGCCGGACTATTTTCCATGGCATCGTACCCGGCCTGTCCTGTTCCCCGATCGGCAAGATCAAGATGGATGTTCTCTTCGGAGACAAGGATCACTTTCGCCGAGAAGCGATCTGGTTCGAGGTAGTGGATCTGGAAAGCCCTTACCATGCTTTGCTCGGCCGACCTGCTCTGGCCAAGTTCATGGCTGTGCCCCACTACGCCTACCTGAAGATGAAGATGCCGAGCTCAAAGGGGATCATCACAGTGGCCGGCGACTACAAGAAGTCCATCAAGTGCGCTGCAGCCAGGAGCCGACTGGCCGAGTCCCTCGTAGTGGCAGAAGAGAAGAAGATGCTGGATCGAGTTGTGGCCATGGCCGGCAAGCAGCCGTCCTTGTCCCCCAACCCCAAGGAATATGATGCGCAGGGCTCCCTCCAGCCGGCCAAGGAGACCAAGAAGATACCTCTAGACCCGGAGAACCCGGAGAGGTTTGCAGTCATTGGTGCAAACCTGGATAATAAATAGGAAGGCGAGCTCGTCGACTTCCTCCATGAGAATCGAGACATCTTTGCATGGTCCCCAAAGGACATGCTGGGTGTTTCGAAGGATTTCGCCGAGCACAAATTACACGTCCGAGCGGACGCGAAGCCGGTCAAGCAGCCCCTCCGCAGACTGTCAGAAGAGAAGAGAAGAATCGTAGGAGAAGAGATAGCCCGGCTCCTTGCCGCCGGCTTTATTATGGAAGTGTTTTTCCCAGAGTGGCTTGCCAACCCAGTCTTGGTGTTGAAGAAGAATAACAAATGGCGTATGTGTATAGACTACACTAGCCTCACAAGGCCTGCCCCAAAGATCCGTTTGCTCTGCCACGGATTGATCAAGTAATAGACTCCACAGCCGAATGCGAGCTGTTGAGTTTCTTGGATGCCTACTCAGGATATCACCAGATTAAGGTGGACCCAGCAGACCGCCTGAAGACCGCCTTCATCACACCATTCGGAGCTTTCTGTTACCTGACTATGACATTCGGCTTGAGGAATGCCGGTGCCACTTTTCAGCGTTGCATGCAGAAATGCCTCCTCAAGCAACTCGGCAGAAATGCCCACGTCTACGTAGATGATATTGTGGTGAAGACAGAAAAGCGCGGCACCCTGCTGGAAGACCTCAAAGAAACATTTGCCAACTTGCGCCGATTCCAGATCAAGCTCAACCCCGAGAAATGCATGTTCGGAGTACCAGCCGGCCAGCTTCTAGGCTTTCTGGTCTCCGAACGCGGCATTGAGTGCAACCCTGTGAAGATCAAGGCCATTGAGAGAATGGAGATTCCCACCAAGTTGCGAGACGTACAGAAGTTCACCGGGTGCCTGGCCTCCCTAAACCGCTTTATCAGCTGGCTAGGAGAGAAGGCTCTCCCCCTATACCGACTCATGAAGAAATCCACTCATTTCGAGTGGAATGACCAAGCAGACCAAGCCTTCCATGAGTTGAAAAAGATGCTGACCACTCCACTTGTCCTGGCAGCGCCGACTGAGAAGGAGCCCATGCTCCTCAACATTTCCGCAACTAGCCAAGTGGTCAGTATAGTCATCGTGGTCCAGCGCCCAGAAGAAGGCCGAGCCCAGCTAGTCCAGAGGCCGGTATATTATCTAAGCGAAGTACTGTCCAGCTCAAAGCAAAACTACCCACACTACCAGAAGATGTGCTATGGAGTGTACTTCGCCGCCAAGAAGCTGAAGCCCTACTTTCAAGAGCATCCCATCACGGTCGTATGCACTGCCCCGCTTGCCGAGATCATAGGCAGTCGGGATGCATCCGGCCTGGTGGCTAAATGGGCCATTGCGCTGGCGCCTTACACAATCTTCTACCAGCCCCGCACCGCCATCAAGTCTCAAGCATTGGCCGACTTCCTCGTCAACTGGGCCGAGACCCAGTACCTACCGCCGGCTCCCGACTCTACTCATTGGCGGATGCACTTCGATGGGTCCAAGATGCGCACCGGCTTGGGAGCCGGCATCGTCCTCACCTCTCCCAAAGGCGACAAGCTCAGATACACGCTGGAAATCCACTTTGCCGCCTCCAACAACGTGGCCAAATACGAGGCACTCATACACGGGCTCCGGCTAGCCAAAGAGCTCGGCATACAACGGATCCTGTGTTATGGCGACTCAGACTTGGTGGTCCAGCAGTCATCTGGCGACTGGGACGCCAAGGATGCAAACATGGCGAGCTATCGATTCCTTGTCCAGCAGATCACTGGGTACTTCGAAGGGTGCGAGTTCCTTCACATGCCATGGGCCGACAACAACCAAGCAGATGCCCTGGCATGGATCGGGTCCACCCGACAGGCTATACCAACCGGTGTCTCTCTCTCCAGCACCTCCTCAAACCATCTATCAAGCCGTCTCCAGAATTGGACTCTATCTTCGTACCACCCTCCCCCGATGCAGCCGGATCTGACTGGAGGAGCCCAACAGGCGGCTCGGGGACTTTGACAAGCGGCCGGGGACTGCCATAGTCGCACCCAGCTCGGGGACTTCAGAACCCGGCCCGGAGACTGCACCAGTCGGCCCGGGGATTGCAGCGACACAAGAAGCGGTGGCCGACTCCAACCCTCCACCACCCAACCCACCCACCCGAGTCACAGTGGCCGTACTAACAGTAGAAGAAGTCACAGCTCCATCATGGGCCCAGCCCATCCTCAACTTCCTAGTCAACAGAGAGCTACCGACTGATGAGATCTCGGCAAGACTAGTGCAACACCGAGCCGGAGCATATGCAATAATAAACAGAGAACTTGTCAAGCGCAGCGTCACTGGGGTCTTCCAGCGCTGCGTCGAGCCAGAAAGGGGTGTAGCAATCCTCAAGGATATCCACCAAGGCGAATGCGGCCACCACGCAGCCTCAAGTTCACTTGTGGCCAAAGCCTTCCGCCACGGTTTCTTCTGGCCGACTGCTTTGGAACATGCCAAAGAGATAGTCAAATGCTGCAAAGGATGCCAAGTCTTTAGTTCCAAACAACACCTGCCGGCTTCCGCACTCAAGACCATCCCCCTCACCTGGCCCTTTGCCGTCTGGGGTCTGGACATGGTGGGCCCATTCAAGACAGCCCGCGGCGGCTTGACACATCTGCTTGTCGCCGTGGACAAATTTACCAAGTGGATCGAAGCGAAGCCGATCAAGAAGCTGAACGAGCCGACTGCCGTGACATTTATTGCCGACATCACTACTCTGTATGGCGTGCCGCACAGCATCATCACCGACAATGGCACAAACTTTGCCAAAGGAGCACTGGCACGTTTCTGCGCGACACAAGGCATCCGACTGGACTTAGCGTCCGTTGCCCACCCACAGTCAAACGGCCAGGTCGAGCGAGCAAACGACCACATCCTCTCCGGCATCAAGCCCCGCCTGGTCGTACCACTGGAGCGCTCGGCCGGCTGCTGGCTCGACGAGCTGCCGGCTGTCCTCTGGAGTCTGCGTACTACCCCAAACAAGTCAATCGGTTTCACTCCGTTCTTCCTTGTATATGGTGCTGAGGCTGTCATCCCGACTGACATCGAGTTCGACTCGCCTCGGGTCACCATGTACACGGAGGCGGAGGCCAAGGAAGCGCGAGAGGACGGCGTCGACCTGCTGGAAGAAGGCCGGCTGTTAGCACTCAGCCGGTCCGTCATCTACCAGCAGGGTTTGCGCCGTTACCACAACCGGAAGGTCAAGCCAAGATCCTTCCAAGAGGGCGACCTTGTGCTTCGGCTGATCCAGCGAACAGCCGGCCAACACAAGCTCTCGGCCCCTTGGGAAGGCCCTTTCGTCATCAGCAAGGCACTAGGCAACGACTCCTACTACTTGATCGACGCACAAAAACCAAGAGCACGCAAGAGGGATGATTCCGGCAAGGAGTCGGAGCGACCATGGAACGCAAACCTCCTGAGAAGATTTTACAGTTGAAAGCAGTATGTATCATGCTACCATTTTTTTAATATGAGACAAACGGGCCCCCCGAGGCACACTCGGGAACTTCCCTCCTTTATCTATGAATGACGAGTGTCATACTCATGAATGTATTATTACATTTGATTTTTTGTCTGGCACCGGGTTCGACTAGTCGGCCCGGGGACTAGCCGCCTTAAGTTATATTAAAAGTTCTACCTGAAGTCAGACAAGTAGTGTGCCGGCACCCGAGCCCTCTCTTGTCGAAAGTCGCAGCTCGAAGAACCGACTGTCCGACTGGCAAGAGCCAAAGGCAGAAAGGATGCTCACACGAAAAACGGCTAAGGACCAACGAACTTATATAACGCAAAGACGACCTCCAACCACGCCTACCGGCTATCAAAACAGCCGGCTGGCCTGCCTCCCAATCACTTCGCTATAATCCAACAAAGCTAGAGTACTTGCCCTCCCAAGCACTTCCCCAGCCACAGATTGCAGAGCAGCTGTCCGGCTGGGAAGGCGGCAACCAAGGGAGGGCGGCAAAGGAAACAGCCGAAGGATGAAAAGCAAAGAACAAGGGAAAGCCAAACACATGCATAATTATATTTACACATAAGGCCCCCAACAGGCCGGCAGTCAATATAGTTCGAATACACCCCCAGTGGGTGAAATTATGCAAACTTAACAAAATATTGTTCCAAGAATGGTGAAACAAGAAAGTAGAGGGAGCAGACTAGACTAAGGGCGCAGCAGGGGAGCCGGGTTGGTCGGTGGAGACGGCGCTGCCGGCTGGAGGAGTGGCCGGCTGGCGGGTCTCGGCTTGATCAACGCCGGCTGCAGGTGGTGCACCCGCGCGTGCCTTGTTGCTGGAGGCACGGTCAAGCTGAGGCTGACCGGCCGCTCCACCATCTGGCGCGGCGTCTTCACCCTCCTCCTCCTCCTCCTCGCCCTCGTCGCTGGAGTCGATCTCCTCCGCCGAGTCCTCGCCGTCTGCCGGGTTTAGCCCGAACCACTCCTACGGCTGGGCAACGCCATTGTCGTCCACCTCAGGAGCGAAGGCGCCGGTGTCGGTGTAGTCGGCAATCGCCGAAGCCCGCTGGATGATAGCCGGCCGCGTCGGCTCCAGCTCCGTGTCGGCCTCCTGCCGCCAGGTGGCCAGCTGGTCCAGACTCAGCTCGGGATACCAGGCCTTGGTGAACTCCAGCACCCGCCAGGCGCCGGACCGAGCCGCAGAAGCCTTCCAGGCCTCGAAGCGGCCGGCCGCCACCTCCAGCCAGTCGGCAGTCTGACTGGGGGTGCGGGGAACCACCTCACCAGGCCAGAGAGCGGCCAACACCTGCGCTCCAACACGCTGAAGCCGGCAGAGCATGCGATGAGCCGGCTGGAGGCGGGCCTGAATCGCCAAGAGCTGCTCCTCCAGCGACCGGCGAGCGTTCGGTGCCAGCCTGCCTTCATGCCTCGCGGTGGGCCTCGACGACCTGGTTGGCGGCGGTAGAGTAGCCAGGGAAGTACTCTGCGCAAGAAAGAAAGAGAAAGAAGAGAAAAACACCAAGTCAGAAAATGGGCCAAACGGCAAGCGGCAAGCAAGGACGAAGAAGAAGGCGGCCTACCGTCAAGCAAGTCTTCGATCTGGCCATAGCCGTTGATCAGCGTCTGCTTCGCTTCGGCCCAGATGGCCGCCTCTGTCTCATACTCGGCTTGGAGGGCGGCCTCGCTGTCCTGCACCGCCTTCAGGGCCGCCTTGTGGCTCTTCTCTTGGTCAGCCAACCTCTTGGCCAGGCGGTCACGCTCCTGTGCCAAGGCATCAAACTCGGCCTCCTTAACACGAAGGGCGGCCTGAGCCCCGCCCAGCTGCTCCCTCAGACTGGCGTTGGCCGCTACAGGGATGGCAGAAAAGAAAGAAGAAATAAGGAAGAAGTCGTCAAGGAAGATCTGACCCGACTGCTCAGCAGTCGGCCCGGATCTCGGGGACTACACCCAGTGGGTGCGCTGACGCGCCCCCACGTAAGATAAAAGACGAAGCACTTACCCCGGCTCTCAGATAGGTCCGCATTATTCTGGGTCAGCTCCCGAGCCTGGGAGTTGAAGGCAGCCGCACGGAGGTTGTGGTAGTCCTGCAAAGTCAGGCAAAGGAGCGAATGAGAACAAGATAGCAAAACAAAGCCCGCTAAGAAGTTCCAAGCTGCCTGCTCAGCAGCCGACTCGGAACTCAGGGACTACACCCAGTGGGTGCGCTGACGCGCCCCCACGGAAGAAACCAAGATCAAAAAAGCAAAAATAGGAAGACTAACCCGAATGGCCGCCCGCGTCGCAAGGAACTCGTCATTGTATTTCCTCAGCGCCGCAGCCTGGGACTGAAGCCGGTTCCGGACATCCTGCGCTGCCACGTTCACCACAGCCGTCCCTCCACCCGGCGTCCATCCCGAGCTGGCGCTGGCCGCCTCCACGTCCTGGGCCGACGAACTAAGGCCCGTGGCTTTCTGCGGGTCCGATGCGGCCTTCCCCGTGCGCTGGCGCGATGGCGACCGGACCACCAGGTCCGTCCTCGCGGTCGGCTTGCCCCCAGCCGATTGCGCACGTGGCACGTTAGGCCGGCCGCCTTGAGCCGCCCCAGTCGGCGGGGCCGGTGCCGCCTCCCTCTCCGGGATGACGACATCGTCTTCCCTCTCCAATCCCTGCTGGTCACCGCCGGCTTCCTCTGGCGGGGGCTCCGGGACCTCGGGCGCCGCGACACGCAGAGGGGTGACGAGCAAGGCCCCCTCCGTTGTTGCCACAGCCGCAGCCTCCGCTTGGGCCTTGGCCGCTGCGTCGGCGCGCGCCTTCGCTGCCTCCTCCTCCTGTGCCGCCTTGGCGGCAGCCGGCCTCAACTCCTCCACCTCCCGCTCCTCCCGCGCCTCCCGCACGTTTCTCTCCGTCGACGCCTGAAGCTCGGCGCGGGGGTCCACGCGGCGGGTGCTCCCGGATCCTCCCGGCGATCCAACGACGGAGGCGGCAGCAACCCGCTCGAGCGAAAGCTGAGCCTTGATTTTTTGAGAAAGGGCAAGGATTTAGAAATCACCAAGAAAAGAAGAAAGAATGTACAAAGGAATATCCACTTACGCCGACACCATCTGCGGCTACTTTACCACCTTGCGGAAGCGGGCCGCCTTTGCGGCCGCCTCATCCCTCCTAGTCGCTGCTGTGCCGCCCTTGGGCTTCTTCGGCCGGCTCCCGAACAACCCCGACGCGGCATGGCGCTTCTGCCCACCGCCCCGAGCAGGCGGCGCGATGGAGGAACCCGCGCCGTGACCGGACGCCGGCTGGCGGCGTGGGACGATTTCCGCCTCGTCGTCATCCGGCCAGTCGTCGAAACTAGCTCCAAGCCCGGAGCCGCCTGCTTCGCCGCCGGCTTCGCCGCCACCCGCCTCGGTGTTGTCATCCATGGCGGCCGCCCCCAAGTCGTGGTCCTCCAGGTCATGCTCCGCCCGGTCGGGGAGGAATCGGCGCTCCGCCTCCGACCCGGCTACAGGTCGAAGGAGAGGGCTCTGCCAAGGCGTGCCGACTGGTCAGAGACGGCCAGAAGGAATTCGGCGACAAAACGAAGAAAAGAAAAGGGAAAAGAGAACATACCATGGGCGGAGGATGTGCACAGGAATATGGCTCCTTGCCAAACCGCCACTCTGCGGAGAGCTTGCAGTTCGCAAGGTAATTCACCATGTGGGCTACCTCGTCGTGCGGCATGTCCTTGGTGCACATCCGACTCGGATCGAGCTGGCCGCTCGTCTGACAGATCAGGTGAGGGCGGCTCTGAAGCGGAAGCACCCGGCATGCAATGAACGCGGCCAGCAAGTCGGACCCAGTCAGGCCCTCCGACTGGATCATCACCCGCAGTTGGGCGACGGCCGCGGCTCCAGCCTGCGTCAGCGTCACGGCCCGATAGGACCATTGGGGCCGCCTCCCAGCCGGTGGGCCAGCTACGTAAGCGGGCAAGTTGACGTAGTCGCCTTGTGGGGCGACGTTCCTCACGTAGAAATATGACTTCTGCCAGCGCTTCACCGACTGGATTAACGTGATGACGGGGAAGGGGTTGTCGGCCGCCGGCCTCCGCATCGCGATGAAGGCGCCGCTCTGGGCCGGCACGCCCTGCATGCGGGTGCCCAGCTTAGATTGGAAGAACTCCCCCCAGAGCTCGAGGGTGGGAGAATGCCAAGGTAGCCTTCGCACAAGGTGACGAAGGCGGACAGCAGCACCACCGTGTTCGGGGTGAGGTGGTGCGGCTGGAGTTGATAGAAGTCAAGGAAGGAGCAGAAGAAAGCGCTCGCCGGCAAGCCGCCACCGCGCAGGAAATGCGAGCGGAAGACTACCCGCTTGCCTTCCTCCGGCTCCGGCGTGATCTCCTTCGCAGGCGCGAGACAGACCCGCACC
Organism: Aegilops tauschii subsp. strangulata; assembly: GCF_002575655.3. Lineage (NCBI taxonomy): Eukaryota > Viridiplantae > Streptophyta > Magnoliopsida > Poales > Poaceae > Aegilops > Aegilops tauschii. The sequence goes on from NC_053035.3 coordinate 134,209,531, forward strand.
TGGTCCTCGCCGGGCAACCGCCGTGTCTTGCGAAGGAACTCGATGTGGTCCATATGGACGTTGGAGCCATCCCAGTCCCCGCCGTACTGCATGGTGGCAAGAGGCTAGCAAGAAAGAGTGCGGCGGCGGAGAAAGCATGGCCTCGCGGCGGCAAAGCTGCGGGGCGGAGTGAAGATTGGTGGGACGGCACGGCGGCGAGTCGCTGCTGTGAGGGAAAGCAGGAGGAAGAAGATGGCAGAAGGAGAGGAGCGTGCGAGCGTCTGCCGCTTCCCCTCCTCCCCCTACTTATAGCCTCGTGCGGCGAAGCCGAGGAGGCGAGGCGTGGGGAGGAACATGGGATTAACTGCACCCACTCCCCCACGACCCGCGATTATTACGCCCTAAACAGCGTGCGGAAACCGCCGCCGAAAGACGTGCAGACAGTTGTGGGCCGCAAAGAATCTGCGCCTGGGCCTAGGCGTAGGAGTGGCGGCCCCTCGGCCTGCGGCGACGTCTTGTCGCGCACGTGGGTTGGCAGGCTCTTTTCAGCCAAGGGACGCCACGTGGTTCGCAGGCGGCGAGCGGCTGGCCCGCAGCCCGGCACACGCGCCAACAAACTCCCGCCTTCCGACTTTAAAAATTTCACCAAGACGGCGTGCCCAACCGAAGCCGGCTCCCAGCAGCGGGCTCGTCAAGATAAGCAGCTGACCGAGCTTCTCGACCTCCTCTCAGCCTCGAAGCCCAACCAGCTTCGGGGACTACTGTCGGAGTAAATAGCCACGGGTAGCCTAACCGACTCCCCCTGGCTCTTCAAAAAAAATTACCAGGCCATTCAAGCCTTCAAGCATACAAAGCATAGGGCCGCCTTCCTCCGGCCGAGGGCCGACTTCGAGAAGGCGACCCAGCCTCAGAAACCTCCTCCAAGAAAGATACGAGATAGCCGACTCCAGGAAGCCGGCCCCAAGAGGACCGACTCCCAGAAGCCGGCCACGAAGAAAGCCGGCTCCCAGAAGCCGGCCAAGAATGCACCCACCAAGAATGTACCCACATAGCGGCGATAGGATGGGGTGTGGCCACAGTACAGCCCACTACCCCCGAATCCCAGAACAGGCATTGCCATAGGGCGCCGTACGGGCCAGCCATCCCCCGTCCGACGCGGCACTGTAGCCATGTTGGCCTCGATGTCACCCACGACAAGTGCCAGTACGGCCCGTGGGCGGTGGGCCCCTTTTCCAGAGAGACATCTGAAGGCGGCCTGGCCTCCTCTAGTCGGCCAGGGATGTGGTCGCCTCCCAATAGCTGGCTACCTCCCTCCCTCGAAGCATGCGCCCCATTAAGGAGACAAGACGAGGTAAGGCTACAGTGAGAGCTCGCAAGGCGGTGACACCGTAGCCACGCTTACCTCGACAAAGCCCTCGTCATCAGAGGCGAGGCAACAGTAACCAGCCACCGACAAAGCCCCCAAGTGGTGGGGCCGGCCTGCCGGCCAAGAGGGCGGCTGCCGGCGGGACCCACCAGTCGGCAGGCCCCAATGACCGACGGAGAAGCCGGCGAGCATAGACACTGACGGCTGGGACCCGCGCCCAGCCAGATTACCATTGTACCCTTGGGAGGTAGGCCTATATAAACCCCCCGGGGCACCCATGCAAAGGGGTTTTTTGATCGAATAGAATTCCACAGACCACCTAGAGAGAAAAGGAGAGCTAGCCTCGCCCTTCCTCTTCCTCTATCCAAACAGCTCAAGGAGCGCTTGTAGCAACTTGTATTGATCTAGTGATCATGCGGAGACCCCGCAGAGCAGGACTAGGGGTATTATCTCCATGGAGAGCCCCGAACCTGGGTAAGATCCGCCGGCGTGCATGTCTTTGCCTCATCCCATTTCCAGGCACCGGCGATGTTTTACTGGCTCCCACAATGATAAGCCACCCATTGGCATATGTCGCACCTACCACCCGACAACATCAATCGGATTCTTAAAAGAGCTGGTCAATTTCTTCATCTTCTTCGGAGCTGAAGATTCTGATGAAGTTGATGATTTCCTTTTCTTCACAGTTGCATGATCCGCAGCCTTGGTCTTCTTCGTTTCTGATGCAGAAGGAAGAATTGGACTTGGTGTAGGTGCCGGAGGAGCAGAGGAAATTGGTTCAGTTTCTTCAGGCACAACTGATGCAGTTGCCCTGGCATTTTCAGTTTCTTCAGGCACAGCGGTTGAAGCTCCAGCTGGCCTGACTATTTCTTCAGGCGCAACACTAGTGGTTGCCCTGGCAGAGTCATCAGCGGTTGGAATGCAGTCATCAGCCCTCATACTAGCAGTTTCATCAGCGGTGCTGGCATGCTCTTCTGTAGGCTGAGCAGATGCCTCAGCCTGAGGAATTTCTTGTTGCGTTGGGGCTGCAACATTGGTAGTGAACTTCTCAGTTAACTTCACAAATCTGACCTTGGCTCCAAGGCAATCAGCATGGTATGCTTCAAATTCATCACTCCGATTTTTGATCTCTGATTGCAGAGCTACAAGTTCTTCAGGTGAAAGCTTCAAGACGTTTTGCTTCAGAAAGCGCTCTTTCTTGTACCGTGCTTTCTTCACCTTCCTCCCCTATTCATATTTCCATTTTTCCTCATCAAGGAAGGTAGTCAACACATGACTTTGACTAGGAGTGAGGTTCATCTTAGGCAGAGGTGTGTTTGGGTCCTTGTGCCACAAGTCGATGAAATCGAGGATCAACTTTGGATCCAGCATCAATGGCACATTACTGCCTTTGGCTCTAGCGGCACTGTGCTGCCTGTCTCTGATGATTTCAGCAAGTTCTTCATCATCAGCTTCGTCGTTGTCAGACGGTACTTGGAAGGCGACCTGCTTCTTGTGAGGACTTGGTCGAGAACCTCGTTCAACAGTGGACTTAGTCTTCAGCAGTGTGGGTCCTGTTGAGGAATTTGGAGGAGCTGAAGAACTAGCAGAGGCTCCTGAGGCAATAGAGATGCCTGTTGTCCTTTGGCACGAGGCGAGATGCGTAGGTGTTGAGGACTTGGACGAAGGAGCTGAGGACTTTGGAGGAGCAGGTGCGGCTTGAGGAATTTTTCGTGAGGGCTTTGCTGAGGAGCTGGGCCGTGAGGGCATTGCAGATGAGCTTGGCTGTGAGGATTTTGATGCAGAAGCCATGGGCTTGTGTGCAGGCTTCTTAGGCATAGCCTTCTTTGGCTTGCTAGCAGAGGCCTCAACAGCAGCAGCAGCAGAATCTTTATTGAATTTCTTCCAACTTCTTTTGCCACTTTTGCCAGATTAGATTGACGTTTAGCCCATTCCTCCGGAAATTCCTCACCTCTTCTGATGCTAGAGGGATCAGCTTCTTGGCCTGGTGCCAATGGAGGTGTTGGGCATGGAGGGTGTACAGTGAATTTCTTCATGTACTTGGGTGTAACATAACGATATTCTCTCCATTCCCTTGCCCATCTCCTCTCTATCTTCTGTATGCGCACCTTGCGCTCATTCTTTGTTTCCTCAGGGGGTGTGCAGTACCCTGCATAAATATCATCAGGAAATTCAAACACAGTGTTGACTTCAGGTTTCTTCCCTCCCTTCTGAGGTTCTTTCCGTCAGCCATTTTCTTCAGCTGAGGATTTTGAACTATTGAGTTCTCTGAAGAGGTATGCAAATTTTCTTCGAGGAACGCTGCAAATGAGTTAAGTTGACGAGAACCTAGAGATTCAACAGCGGACATGTGTACCTGTGAACAGAGTATAGTTGCGAAGAATTTGGAGAGGTCATATGCGTTCTCAGAAGTTTTTGCAAATAGAATAAGTTTGAGGAATTTAACCAGATGAGTCTTGAGGAATTTCACTAAGCGTTCTTTGACTTAGGTTCCAAAGTTGTACAGATTAAAAATCCACACAATTGAGGAATCTTGAAGAAAAAATGTTGCTTAGGGAAACATATCAAGAACAGAAGATATGTGAAGTGTTCAGTGTGTGAAGATTTGAAGAATAAAACACCTTTTGAAGATTTTGTAGAAACATAAGAATCAACAAGGGCAGTAAAAGTGACTTTTATTTACCCTTGATGAAGAACACGACGAACTGTGAGGTGTAGATTAGAAGCTCGTCAGTTCGGATCTTCAACGCCCTAACTTGGCAGAGGAAGACAGCTACGGCGGCGGCGGAGTGAAGAAATCCGCGGCCGGCGCGAGTACGACGGCGACGAGGTTGAGGCAGTGAAGCTCTTCCACACCAGCGACGATGGAAGTAGCGGCGGCGCTAGGGTTTGAGAGCTCGAGCAAGGGAGTGAGGTTGAGCGGAGTAAAAACGAAGTGAGGAAGGGAGGGGGGTATTTATAGCCGAAGTGAAAAACTGCTTGCTCGAGGAAATTGGACGAACGTGGCCCTGACCCTTCTCATTCACGTGACATGTGTCACCCACGTACTGAGAGGTGGCGATCGTGTGTGATCGTGGGTGAATAGGATAATATATCGTGGAATGTGGAACGGTTTGAGCAGCAATAGCCGAAAATTCAGATAAGATAAGTTTTAAAGTTTCATTCGCAAATTCTTCAGCTGACAAGGACACAGTGATGATTTTGAATGAGTTTCAAATAGAACACACATGAAGAATTTGTGAATAGACTGGGTTGAGTTTAGCATAGAGGGGGAACGGTCCGATCACATTCACTTAGCACAAAAACCAACTTGAAGAAATAGCAATAAGTGAATGCTGTAGAGGACATAAACTCATATATATATATATATATATATATATATATATATATATATATATATATATATATATATATATATATATATATATATATAGCCGATGAAGAACAACAGCGGAAAGAGTGAAGGCATCAAAAGTTGAAGAAAATGAACAACTAAGGAATTTCAAAAATGAGGAAAAATTCAAATTGAAGATTTTCAACTTTTGGTGGTGGCGTGACCCACCGTATAAGAATGATGATTTCAGACACTGCGTACAATTGTCGTAGGGCTCTGAGAATCAAATTCTTCGTTAATTTCTTCACACTTAGAGTGTTAGTCTTCATTGATTGAAGGAAAATGTTTCTTCGTGTGTTGCACATCTAAGTCATCAATTTTGCATAAGTGTTAGGATGTGTGTCCTTTTCAAAGGACATTTAAAGATTCTAGGATATTTAGCTCACACCGCAACTTGCTAAATCTCTTCTCATCCAAGGGCTTTGTGAAGATATCGGCTAGCTGTTCTTCAGTCTTCACATGCTCAATAGAGATGTCACCCTTCAACACATGATCACGAAGAAAATGATGACGAATCTGAATGTGCTTTGTCTTCGAGTGCTGAACTGGGTTATGAGCAATATTGATAGCACTCTCATTGTCACAGTAGAGAGACACATTCTTCATGTTGACGCCGTAGTCCTTGAGGGTTTGCTTCATCCACAGCAATTGAGCACAGCAAGAACCAGCAGCAATGTACTCAGCTTCAGCAGTAGACAGTGATACGCAGTTCTGTTTCTTCGAGGACCAACAGACTAAGGTTCGTCCGAGGAAATGGCATGTGCCTGATGTTGACTTGCAGTCCACACGATCACCAGCATAGTCAGAGTCTGAATATCCAATGAGATCAAAAGCCGAGCCCTTGGGATACCATAATCCAAGTGTTGGTGTGTGAGCTAGATATCGAAGAATATGCTTCACAGCCTTATGGTGTGATTCCTTCGGTGTAGCTTGAAATCGGGCACACATGCAAACACTAAGCATAATATCTGGCCTAGATGCACATAAATACAATAAAGAACCAATCATGGAGTGGTATACCTTTTGATCGAAGTCAATACCATTTTCATCAGTGCATAGATGGCCATTTGTGGGCATAGGGATTTTGTCGCCTTTGCAATCTTGCATGCCGAATTTCCTCAGTACATCCTTGAGATATTTGTCCTGAGATATGAATATGCCATTGCGCTATTGACGAATTTGAAGACCTAAGAAGAATTTCAATTCTCCCATCAAAGACATTTCATATTCCTCCCTCATCATATAGGCAAATTCATCACTGTAACGTTGGTCAGTACAACCAAAGATGATATCATCAACATATATTTGGCATACAAACAATTCACCATCATAAGATTTAGTGAAAAGAGCTGGGTCAAGTGAACCGGGTTTGAAGCCTTTCTTCATGAGGAATTCCTTCAAAGTATCATACCACGCCCGAGGGGCCTGCTCGAGGCCATAGAGGGCCTTATTGAGTCTGAAGACTTTGTCAGGATGCTTTGGATCTTCAAAACCTGGGGGTTGAGCAACATATACTTCTTCCTCAAGCTTACCATTGAGGAATGCACTTTTCACATCCATTTGATATAAGATTATATTATGATGGTTAGCATAAGCAAGTAATATGCGAATAACCTCAAGTCTAGCAACAGGTGCAAGAGTTTCATCGAAATCAATTCCTTCAACCTGTGTGTAGCCTTGAGCTACAAGCCGTGCCTTATTCCTCACCACAAGGCCATTTTCATCTTGCTATTTGAGATAGATCCACTTTGTGCCAATGATATTGTGCTTGCGAGGATCTGGACGTTTGACCAGTTCCCAGACGTTGTTGAGCTCGAATTGATGTAATTCCTCTTGCATGGCTTGAATCCATTCATGCTCCAGAAATGCTTCATCTACCTTAGTGGGCTCTGTGATAGAGACGAAAGCAAAGTGCCCACAAAAGTTAGACAAATGTGAAGCTCTTGAGCATCTGATAGGACCTGGAATGTTGATGTCGCTGATGATTTTCTCAATTTGCACTTCATTTGCGACGTGAGGATGAGCAGGTTGTTGTTGAGGAATTTGATCAACATTTTCTTCAGCACCATTTTCCTCAGGTGCATCAGCATGACGTTCTTCACACTCTGGAATAACTTCTTCAGCACACTCGTCGGTAGGAATGACATCCTCAGTAGCCTTGAACTTGATGGATTCCTCAGGTGATTTTTCATCTAGCACAGGAGGTAGGTGCTCTCTTTGCGAGCCATTAGTTTGATCGAACCGCACATCTACAGTTTCAACAACCTTGTGGTGAACGGTGTTGAAGACTCTGTAGGTGTGTGAGTCCTTTCCGTAACCAAGCATAAAACCTTCATGTGCTTTCGGTGCAAATTTAGAACTGTGATGAGGATCTCTATTCCAACATTTAGCACCAAAGACTTTGAAATAACTCACATTGGGTTTCATGTCAGTGAGGAGTTCATATGCAGTCTTCTTGAAGAATTTGTGAAGATATACCCTGTTGATGATGTGGGACGCATTGCAATTTCCTCAGTCCAGAAACGATGAGGCGTCTTGTATTCATCAAGCATATTGCGAGCCATCTCAACAAGAGTCCTGTTCTTGTGCTCCACGACGCCATTCTGCTGAGGAGTATATGGAGCAGATAACTCATGAGTAATACCAAGTTCATCAAGATAGTCATCAAGACCAGTATTCTTGAACTCAGTTCCTTTGTCTCTTCTGATGTGCTTGATCTTCACACCAAAGTTGGTTGAAGAACTCGAGGAAAATCGTTTGAAGACTTCCTGCACTTCATGTTTGTAAGTGAAAATATGGACCCATGTGTAACGAGAGTAATCATCAACAATAACAAAGCCATATAGAGATGCTTCATTAGTGAATGCAGAGTAACGGTTAGGACCAAAGAGATCCATGTGAAGCAATTCAAATGGTCGAGTGGTAGTCATGATAGTCTTCGCTGGATGCCTGGCCTTGGTCATTCATTTTTCCAGCTTCACAGGCTCCGCACAAGTGACCCTTGAGGAATTTGACATTCTCAATGCCAATGACATGCTTCTTCTTTGCGAGCGTGTGCAGATTCCTCATCCCAGCATGACCTAGTCGTCGATGCCATAGCCAGCCTTCTGAAGCTTTTGCAAGTAGACATATAGCTGGTTGTGGTCCTGTAGAGAAATCAACAATATAAAGATCTCCTCTCCTAAAGCCTTCGAAGACTTTGGAATTGTCAGTTTCCATGATCACAACACAACGATACTTGCCAAAGATAACAACCATATCAAGATCACAAAGCATTGAGACTGACATGAGGTTGTATCCCAAGGACTCGACAAGCATGACTTTGTCCATGTGTTGATCCTTTGAGATCGCAACCTTACCTAGACCCAATACCTTGCCTTTTCCTTTATCAACGAAGATGATATGCTTCAGATGCGATGGAGATAAGGGAACATCCATCAATAGATTCTTCTCACCAGTCATGTGATTAGTACATCCACTATCGAGGACCCACTCAGTGGCTTTGGGTAGATCATCCTGCAGATGAATTAGTGCAACTTACGAACTCATATACTTCATCAGTGAAGAATATGACATAAATTTCATCAAGCAATAAAACAGATAAAGCAGTATGAGGACGTGAGAAATGAGGATTCATTTCTTCATGATTAGCCCACGTCCTTTCAGGCATGTTCAGGTCTCCAGCAAATTCTTCAGACGTTTGGGTACATCTAGAGACCTGACCCTGCACAAGAGATTAGTTCTTTTTCTTCACCACCCACATCTGAAGAGGTGGCCAAGAGTTCACCATTCTGCGAGCTCCATAAGAGAACTGTGGCATTGAAACTAGTCCACTTCGTTTCACATAAGAGGAGTTAGGGTAAGCATATGAATAAGCAGAGAAATTCTTCGAGGACTTATGAACATAATCGTTAGAAGAATAATGCTCATATTCATAGCCCTTAAATCTTCCCTGCGAAACAGAAGTGTTAGCACGATGATGTTCATATGAGGACTTTGATCCTTTTGAGGAATTTGATCCATGTGAGGAATTTGGTCCGTATGAGGACTTGGATCCATATGAAGAATTTGATCTGGGGTTCCTATTCTTCACAGGTGGTGTCATGATGACATTAACCTGAAGATTTTCAAGGCACCTTTTGGGAACCCAGATTTTCTTCATAGGGGAACCGTTCCTGTAGTTAGTGCCAACATATCTAGCAAATACTTCACCATTATGATTTTTGAACAGTTTATAGTTGGAGTCAAATGACTCATCAGAAGAATGAGGAGATTCACATGTAAAGCCAGATAGAGTAGATGGATCTACTGGAGGTCCCTTTGCAGCAACCCATGAGGTTTTGGGATACTGCTCAGGCTTCCAGTAAGTCCCATCAGCATTGAGTTTCCTCTCAAAGGCAATACCCTCTTTCCTAGGATTCCTATTGAGGATCTGCTTTTTAAGCACATCACAAAGAGCCTGATGCCCTTTGAGGCTTTTGTACATGCCTGTCACATACAATTCCTTCAGCCCTACATCATCAGTGATACTAGCAATGTCCTAAGATGAGGAATTAGTGATCGCAGAGATAGGTGAAGAACTTGTAACATTAGAAGCATTTGAACATTCAGGTGAAGAATTAGCAGATTCACATTCAATGCACTTCAAACATGGAGGAACAAATTCTTCCTGAGCAGCGCTGATTTGTTGAGCAAGTAATGAATCACGCTCCTTATGAAGATCTTCATAACTCACCCTTAGCTTTTCAAGATCTTGCTTTCTTTGAAGAAATTCATAAGAAAGCTTCTCATGATCAGATAAGAGAGTGTTATGATGACTTTGAAGGTTGTCAAACTTAGACTGAAGTCTCTGAAGACTTTCAGTCAAGGTCTTAGTGCGATCCATTTCTTCACCCAACATATCATCACTTTTGTCTAGCATGTTTTGAACCTTTTCAAAAGCCTTTTGTTGTTTCATAGCAATCTTAGCAAGTTTAGAGTAGCTAGGCTTGAGGTTTTCATCAGATTCATCCTCACTTGATTCAGAGGAGGGATATTTGAATACCTTGGTACCCTTTGCCATGAAGCAATAGGTGGGAGCGTAGTCATCATCATCGTCATCAGCCTTGTTGTAGAAGCCATTTTCTTCAGTGTTGAAGATGGACTTGCTGACGAACGCAGTAGCGAGGGCTAGGCTCACCACACCAGATTCTGACTCCTCAGATGCCTCCTCTTCCTCATGTTCCTCAGATTCAGCTTCAGAGTCCATTTCCTTGCCAATGAATTCCCGAGCCTTCTTAGAGCTGCTCTTCTTGTGAGATGAAGACTTCGAGGATTTTGATGATGAAGACTTTGAAGATTTCTTCTTCTTCTTTGAGTCATCAGAACTGTAATCCTTGTATTTCTTCTTCTTTGATTCCTTTGCCCACTGAGGACAATCTTGAATGTAGTGACCTGGTTTCTTGCATTTGTGGCATAGCCTCTTCTTGTAGTCACTGGATGAGGAATCATCACTCCTTGAGGATTTTCCAAAACGACCACGTCTTCAGAACTTCTGAAATTTCTTCACAAGCAATGCTAGCTCCTGGCTCAGTTCTTCAGGATCACCAAGGCTGCTACCAGAATCTTCACCGTCGGATTCAGAGACTGCCTTGGCCTTTAGGGCATGTGATCTGCCATAGCTCGAACCATAGAGATCTCTCTTCTTAGCAAGCTGGAACTCATGAGTGCTTAGCCTCTCAAGGATATCAGCGGGATCAAGTGACTTGTAATCTCCACGTTCTTGTATCATCAGTGCTAGAGTATCAAATGAGGAATCAAGCGATCTCAGCAATTTCTTCACCACCTCATGGTCAGTGATGTCAGTGGCACCAAGTGCTTGAAGCTCATTTGAGATGTCGGTGAGATGATCAAAGGTTTGCTGGACATTCTTGTCGGATGTGGGGTTCCGGCAAACCCTTAAGGTTCGAACACTGGGGTGCGCCCTGTCACATCCCTAGCTCTGGTATGACCTAGACTAGCTAGTCATGTGTGCATCATGTTTAAATTCCATTTAAATTTGAAGTGGGGATCTGTGAAACCCTCAGAATCATTTCTGGAAATGACCCAGATAAAAATTGCTCCAAAAGGGTCCAAGAAAATGTTCATGTTGCTCTCTGAAAATATTGGACAGAGATAAAAGTCAAACCAATATTTTTAGGAGCTCATAAATATTTACTTTGGGCATTTAGAATTAATACAGTAATTAATTGCTTTGGATATATATTGTTTTATATATAAAATATTGTCCAAAAATTATGCCATTTGTTGAGGAGTTCTGGAATAATACCACTAGCCCCTACAAAAATTGGCATAAGAAAATAAAATGGTTTAGTATTTTTATTAAACCAAACAAATGTCAGAAATTAGAAAAGAAAAAGAAATAGGAAAAAGGGAGCTTACCTGCGGCCTGGCACTGTGCGGCCTGGCCTGGCCCAGCAGGCCGGCCCAGCTGACTGGCCAGCGCCAGTCGTCCCCCTCCTCGCGCCAGAGGGACAGGGCGCGTGGTCGCCGCACGCCGCGCGCATGCACGCCACGGCAGCTGCCTGCCTGCCCTCTCCCCTCTTCGACCTGGCCTCGCCAGAAGCGCCCAGCTCCCCCTGGCCTCACTCCCTCTCTCCTGCGCCTCTCCCCTCCTCTCTCCCGCTCTCTCCCGCGACGCCCGAACGCGCCGGTCGCCGCCGTTCGCTGCCCCGCGCTCCCCGCCATCCCCTCGCACCTCCGTCGTGTCCCAGAGCTCCGCCTCCTCACGCTGAACCCCTCCGCTGAGCCACGCAAGCCGGAACGCCGCCATCGCCATCGCCTTCCTCCTCGGGCTCCGCCGTCCGCCACCGTCGATTCGCTGCCGTCTCCGCGTCCCCGAGCTCGCCGACCTGCTCGTCTGACTCGCTGTGAGCCACTGACCCGAACCCCCCTTCTTTGCGCTCCGTTTGCTTGCTGTAGCCGTCGCTCCGCCGGAGACCGAACCGCGCCGCCGCCCGAGCTTCTTGCCGCCGTGGCCACGGTCGTCGTAGCTCCCAACCGAGCACACCCACGTGCTCACCACACCGCGTAGGTGCCGTAGGAGCTAAGCACGCCACTCCACGGCCACCGCAGCCCCGTTCCCGAGTGTGCCCGAACTGCGGCCGCCGCCGAGGTTGACGCCGCGCTCAACCCCAGCCACCCTAGCTGCTGTCGCTTGCTGCACTGGATGCGGGAGAGCTCCAGCTCCCCGCGGGTGCCCTCCGCCGCTCGTTTGGGCACCGGGAGAACGAACCCGACGCCCTCCGTCGTCTCTGGCTCCGCCGGCGACGAGCCGCGGGTCAACTCCGGCAAGTTGACCCGGGTTTGACCCCGGTTGACCTCCCCAGGGTCACTGACAGTGGGCCCCTGCGCATAATCCTATAATTAGAATAAATTAAACCCTCTGTTTAAAACGTGTGACACTGACGTGTGGCCCCCACACGTCAGGTTGACCAGGTCAGCACCGTTGACTTGCTGACACGAGCATGACGCAGTGCTAACGCAATAAACCCTTTTTTTTTCTGGATTTAAATTAAATCAGGAAATTCCAGAAAATTAGTAAAACTTCTAAAATTCATAGAAATTCAACCGTAGCTCAGATTTAAATAATTTATATATGAAAAATTATCAGAAAAATGCAATCTATCCATCTGTACTAGTTTCATGCATGACAAACCAACTTATACCTACCGTATAAGTAAAAACATATAAATGGCATATATAAGGACTTAAATTAGAGTTGCATTTGAACCTTTGGTTCAAATGGATCTCTTCCAAGTTGAATGCTAAATGCATTGGCTCAAAATACATCACATATTCATGCCATATTCATGCATCATATTGTTGCATATGATTGTGTCTTGACTGTCGACACCGTTCCCCCTCGATAGGTCCTGCTCCGGAGAGTGTTCCAGAGTACCTGTCTGAGGAGCAGTGCCACCCTGCTGATCTACCAGGCAAGCAAACCCCCTTTGTTCATTCCGATACAATCCTACTCTCTCGCTCCTGCTCTCTTTTACTGCATTAGGACAACAACGATTCAACTGCTACTTTATGCTGCGGTAGTTGAACCCATTCCTCTGCATGACCTGTCATTGCCACAGTAAATAGTTGAAACCCACTAGCATGTGTAGGAGTTGATTGAGCCATGTTGTGTTCCTACCATGCCTTGCCTGCTATTGCTTAGCGTTGTGTCAGGTCTGGTTCATTGGGAATGAATTGGAGTGTTACGATATGTTCCGGTGCCGAGAGTTAAGCGTGTGAACACGATTTGGTAAAGGTAGCGGTGAGAGGCCATGTAGGAGTACATGGTGGGTTGTCTCATTGGGACCGTCCTTAAGAACCGAGTTCTGTGTAAGTTGTCCAATGACTAGCTACTACCACACATTGGGCTCCGGGCGCTCCAAGCTCTCTCGACTTATTAACCGCCTTGATCTCTGTCCAGGAGTTGCAAATAGTTTCTGGTGTTTGTAGGTAGTGCTATTTTTCTACCGAGTGACACCCGGCAGGGTGGGCTTGGGACAGACTAGGCACACGTGGCCCGGTGTACCGAGTGGCACCCGGATGGTGGGCTCGGGAACCCTGCACACATCGTTTGGGGCCGTGAGCGACACCCCGGCCGGATCTCCTTGCGGATGGAACCCGAATAGGCGATAAACCTGGACTAGAGTCTTGTGTGGTTAGTCAGGTCGTGGCCGACACCCTCGCCAGGCTTCCGCTTGAAGGTTGCCGAGGTACATGACATGTACATGGCGGTAAGTGGCGAGAGCGTGTGTGACGCAGTACACCCCTGCAGGGTTATCATGATCTATTCGAATAGCCGTGTCCTCGGTTATGGACTTCTTGGATGCTTACGTGGTACATAGACAACTTGAAGTGGATACTCTAAAATGCTCAAGATAAGTGTGAGTGCTATGGATGGCTTCTCGTAGTGAGACGGGAATGAATCCATAGTGGTGTATTGAGGTGGTGATTAGTGGACTCGTGTGCGCCTTCTTACCTCAAAGAAGTTTCTCGTAGTCGTAGAACAGGATAGCCACTGAGTCAAAGCTGGCTTGCTGCAACTAAACCCCACACTACCTTCTTGATACAAATGCATGTAATATAGGATCTGATGTAAGTCTTGCTGAGTACCTTTGTACTCATGTTGCTTTGTTTATGTTTTTGCAGCGGAGACTTCGGTCTTACTAGTAGTTCCGCTTGGACCTCGACGAGTAGCTTGTACCTCAGCTACGATCTTGTACCCTTGGGAGGGTCTTGTAGATAGTCAGGCTTCTCAGCCTTTTTCTTTTGTAGTTGTCTGTACTCAGACATGTAATGCTTCCGTTGCTTGTATGCTCTGAATGATGGGTCATGTGACCCCTGTTTGTACTTAATGCTATGTGGCTCTTCTGGGCCTTTTATCTATATGAGTTCGCATTATGTTGTGATGCCATGTTGTACATCACATACTTGCATGTTATGCGTACGTGTAACGTGTATTGCTATGTGTGGGATCCGACAATCTAGTTGTTTATCGTTGGCAGCCTCTCTTATGGGGAAATGTAGTCTAGTGCCTCCTTGAGCCATAGTAGTCCGCTACAGCCTGGTTCACCGGAGTCCTGCTAGCCCAGCACTACTGCTCTGGACACTTGACTGGCCGGCATGTGTTTCACATCGTTCCTGTGTGTGCCCCTTCGGGGAAATGTCACGCGGTGACATTCGGAGTCCTGCCTAGCCTACTACAGCCCGGGTTCCCGGAGTCCTGTTAGCCCAGTGCTACAGCCCGGATTCACACGCTGCTGACTGACACGTTCGATGTTGATTCATGTATGCCTGTCCCCATACGTTAGTGCCGCTTTGGGTTCACGACTAGCCATGTCGGCCCAGGTCCTCTGTCATATGGATGCTAGCGACATTGTCATATACGTGAGCCAAAAGGCGCAAACGGTCCCGGGCCATGGTAAGGCGACACCCGTGGTAGTACCGTGCGTGAGGCCGCAAAGTGATATGAGGTGTTACAGGCTAGATCGGTGTGACTTAGAATCGGGGTCCCGACACGCCCAAAGTCTCTCCCTCCCACCGATCTATGCTCTAGCTACCTAAGATCGCGCACAAACTCGATGAACTCGCAACACAGAAAGACACGAGGTTTATACTGGTTCGGGCCACCGTTCTGGTGTAATATCCTACTCCAGTGTGGTGGTGGTGGATTGCCTCTTGGGCTGATGATGAACAATACAAGGGAAGAACAGCCTCCTGAGGTTGGGGTGTTCTTGTGCTTGTGTAGTTGAGGATGATCTGAACCAGTTCGGGATCAGTTGCCTCCTACTGTGGTGGCTAGTCCTATTTATAGAGGCCTTGGTCCTCTTCCCAAATATCGAGCGGGAAGGGAGCCAACAATGGCGGGCAAATTTGAAGGGGGGCAGCTAGTACAAGCTATCCTGACAAAAGCGGTCTTCGCCCGCGAAAAGCTCCGGGGTGACGCCGTCTTGGGCTCCACGATGACCTCCGCCTTGCCATCCTCCTGGTCTTGGTCTCGTTGCACCAATATGGCAACCTTTGCCTGATGCCTCGGTACTCTTCGCCTGCAATGGCCTCCTTAGCACCGAAGAGGAAATAGGGACGCTGCGCGCACTGGCGCCGCCTGGCACCCACCTGGTACCGTTCGTCATGGCTCACGTCACGAGAGCCTCGTGAGGTTTGCCTTGCCTTGATATCTCCACTCCTCGCGAGCCTGCCTGGGTAGGCCACTCCAGAGGAGGTCTTGCGTTGTCCGCCTCGTGAGGCTTGGACCCTCGCGAGGGTCTTGGGTGCCTTGTTGACGAAGATGGGCCATACGGCCTGCTGCTTGGCCATGCTGTGGGCCGCAGGCAGGCAAGTCTGGGGACCCCCGTTCCCAGAACGCCGACAGTAGCCCCCAGGCCCAAGGTGCGCTCGGGCTTGGCTTCACGGTGAAGCCAAGGGTCAAGTTTGGAGCACCGCGGGCCCCAACAGGCCTGCGGCCTCGGTCGATGCGTGGCGGTTGATTGGACGCGGGCATCTCCGCTTCCCCATGCCGCCTCGGCAACTACTTGCCCTGAGAAAGGCTGGCGCAGGCAGTTCTTTCCTTCATTGCCTCTTCCTTGCCTCGCTCCAGAACCCCTTTCTTGCTCTTTGCCGCCATATCTCTAGATCTGCTCCATCCTTGCTCTGCATCTGCCGCCCATGGCGCCGCGCAAGGTCAAGACTTCCTCAGCACCAGCTTGGTATGAGCCGGCCCTCGAGGCGCCCACCGTCACGGAGAAGAGCCTCGCCTCCGTGCACCTGCTGACAGCGGGCGAGAGCAATGAGTGGGGGAAGACGGAGCTCCGGCTTGCGTCAGACGAGCCAGAGCCTGAGGGGAGCACCTTCTTCCCCTTCTTCTCGAGTAGCGTCACCGTCGGGTTGGTTCCTCCCTTCTCTGATTTCTTTTATGAAGTCCTCGACCACTACGGGCTGCAGGCGTTGCATCTCCATCCCAACTCTGTCCTCCTCCTATCCATCTTTGCCTACTATTGTGAGGCGTACCTGGGCATTATGCCGTCCGTGGCGCTCCTTCGCCATTTATTCTTCCTCCGCGTCAGCGGTGAGCACACCTCCGGGTGCGCTAATTTCGGTGCATGCGGCAAGGCCAAGTCGATCTCGAGCACCGGGAAGAGGGCCGACAACATCCGATCCAAATGGGTCATGATGGATGCCCAGCGCGCCGACCCGCGTCTGGCGTTGCCAACAGCGGCGCCCCCTCCCAACGGGGGGTGGCCCAAGGCAGAGCTTGTCGACGAGTGGGCATCGTTGGTGTTGGGGCAGATGATGACCGACCTGAAATCGGGCAACGTGAGGGCGGCCAAGGTAACGGAGGCGATGCTCCTGAGGGAGTTCTTGACGCTGCGGGTTGCCCCACTCCAGGCGCGCGCGCACCCCCTCTGGGAGCTTGAAGAAGAGGAGAACAAGACCCGCCTGAGGCCAGGGGACCTGCCTGGCGATGAATTGGACGCCGTCCGACGCCTCATAGTCGGGGACAACCAGGAGTACCCTCCTAGCGCTTTCGTTCCCCTGCTCCAACGCAGGGACCGGGAGGAATTTGTTGCCTCCAGGCCGACCTTTGATGCGCGCGGGCTGGTGCCGCCAACGCTTCCAGGAGTTCCTACAGTGCAGAAACCAGTGGAGGTGTCTTCTGGTGAGTCCCGCGGAGAGGGAGAAGAGGAGGAGGACTCGGAGAAGACCCTGGAAGAGGTGGGGGAGACTTCCCCTCTGAGAAAGGCCGAGATTCTCCGCGCCCTTCCTGATGATGCCGAGGCCGACGCCTTCCAATGGGAGAGGGAGCAACCCCTCATCCCGATGAAGGGTAGGTCGTCGCTGGTAGCCCGTGGTGCCACCCCCGCACTGGCGCCTCCTGGGGCGGGCTCCGGTTCTGTCTCTACTCCGCCTGGCGCCGCCGGAGCCCGAACGCCTGCTCCTCAGGTCCCGAAGCTGTCAGGCTTCAAGCTTCCCAAGCGGTCAGTGGAATACATCGCAGTGGATCGGTAAGTGTCTTAAGCTTTGCCCTGTCCTTGTTTGTACTCGTTGTTTCCTGATACTCACCCCTGGTTGATCAGGCCGTCATCTTCGGCGAAGAGGAGGAAGGAAGACGCAGCGGCCATGCCTCCCACGGAGAAAGGAGGCAACAACGCCCACATCTCCCCGGCCCGGTCGTCCTCGCGAGGCCAAGAGGAGCATCACCGCGTGGAGTCAGCCCCCATGGCCCCGCTGGCTCCGGAGGTACCGGTACTTGGCACGGCTAACGAGGTCCCAGCTGCTCTGGAACCCGCGGTCTCCCAAGCCCTGGTGACGATGTCGCTTCCTCCCACTGTCGCATCTCCACTCCCTGGTCCTTCTGCTCCTGCTGCCGTCTTGGAGCGTGCCCTTTCGGAGATGACCCAGCTGCAGGCGGATGTCCTGAGCGCGGACCCGCGCCTGGTGGCCAGGCGTCTGGAGTTGCCCTCTGGCTGGCTTCACTTCGACCTAGCAGTTCGCGCGGCACTGGGCCAGGCTGCTGCGGCTTCTGAGAAGGAGTAACAAGGAGCCGCCAACGCTTCAGCCGATCGTGAGGCGGCGCTAAAAGACGCCAAGGCTGCCCGTGACCACTGCCAAGTGCTGGAGGGCGAGCTGCAGAGCCTGCGCGACCAGCACGCCGAAGAGGTGCGTTGCCGCCAAGCAAAGGAGGAGATGAAGGCCCAGGAGGAGGCTGTCAAGAACCGTGATGCTGAGTTGGCGGAGCTGGGGAAGAAGCAGGCCGCCGAGCGCAACCGGTTGGAAGAGATGGAGCGGAAGATGGGGACGAGGGAGGCCGATCTTGATGCCAAGGCACGAGTCCTGGCCGAAGAGCGCGTGGCCTTTGCCGATCTCGAGAAGAGGTCTCGCAAGGCGCTGAAGACGCTCTACAAGCACGACCTGGAGAAGCCTCTGGACACCGACGAGGACGGCCCCGCCCAGTTGCTTCCTCTCGTGGTGAAGGCGCTTGAGGAGGTCGTTGATGGTCTCGGTCCCATGGCGGAGGCAGAAGCTCGCGTCCTGTCTTCAGCCGCGCTGACTCGCGTCTTTAGCCACCTGCACCTTCGCGACCCCAACGCCATCCTTGACGAGCTGCTGGAGCCTGTAGCTGAAGATCAATACGAGGCGGCTGCCACGGCCGTGCAGGATCAGGTGGGGGCCTTGCTGAGGAGGTTCCGCGGCTTTGTCTCCGCTCCTCTGTCCGGCGTCGTCGACCTTGCGGCTGGTGGTGAAGACAAAACCGCGCACGAGGGAGCGCCTTCCGCAGGCGACGGCGACGTCTAGAGGTGACCCGCGGCCATTCTTCCCGTTCCGTTCCTGCGACATGTATCAGGCCTCGTGGAGGCGTTTGGACTTTTTTATTTGGTATTGTGAGGACAATATGCTTGTAATATTTGCTTCGAGATTTCGCGATTTCCCTCCTATTTGCTTTGCGTTCTGCGTCGGCAGAGCCCGGCCCCGCGCATACCTCAACCGCCATTGGGTCGACCGGAGACCAGGACGGACCAAGGAGTGAGGGGCTACGTGACCAGTTAGGCTCCTGAGTCGCGAGGCTCAGGAGTCCCCCTTGACGCAAACAACATATAGGGAGAGTTCGTGAGGGTAGACTAATGTTCTACGTCGGCAGGGCCCGGCCCCGCGCATACCTCAACTGCCATTGGGCCGACCGGAGACCAGGACAGACCAAGGAGTGAGGGGCTACGTGACCAGTTAGGCTCCTGAGTCGCGATGCTCAGGAGTCCCCCTTGACGTGCAAACAATTCCCATACCTGCCCTCGCCGAGGCCTCGGGAGGGGCGCTCGATGCCCAGGTCCGGGGGACCTGGTTAGGTGGCATGCGCTTGGGCGTGACCCGAGCGCAGCCCCCGTGCCCAGCCCCCATGCGTGGCTTTCCTGAGCGGAGGCGTTGCGGTAAGGCTGGGCGCTGAGCTCTGGGCTCCCTGAGGTTGACCATGGGGTCGCGCTTAGTTGTTTATCACCAGCGCGGAGCATAGTGCTTCCGCTTGTGCACGGGCATAGCCGCTCCTCGGTAGTGTCGACAGCCAGCGCGGAGCATGGTGCTTCCACTTGGGCGTGGGATGGGGGCCCCCCTTCGGGAGGAGCCCCTGGGGCGTGTACAACCCCGCCCTGACATGTGGCTTGCACGGCAGGGCTGCGAGGTGTATTTGGGCACTCGTGAGCCAGCGCGGGACTCACGAGGCCCTACCTCAAGGCGGGTTGCGCCTGGTCTTGAGTTTTGGTGACTGTGTGTTCTGCAAGGCAGTTAGATGCAAGCACTCTACGTCCTCAGGTCTCGGCCCTCGAGCGGGCTCAGCCGCCGCTGGTATGCCAGGTCGCGATGCCGCGGTCAAGGCCAGGGTGTGAGGGCTGGAGAGCCAGTAAGAGCTCCTGAGTCGCGATGCTCAGGAGCCCCCCTTTTAACATGCAAGCGAATTGCATAGGATGAACAGACCCGTGGCGGGCGGTAATCGAGCAGGCGATAGCCGTTGGCAGGTTAAGCATGAAGAGCAGATCTACTTGGACAAATGGAGGAAGATACACGCCACCGGGTCTGGCCCGAGCGGCTCAGGGATGATGCAGCCCGAGGGGCGCCCCCAGCAAGATAAGGTAAAGACTTAAGCAAAAGGGATACATGCCACAGGGACGGACCCATGTGGCCTGGGAATAATGCAGCCCGAGGGGCGCTCCCAGCTTAAACGAACTTGGAAGATGTCACTTGGTTCTGTAGACGAAGTAGAGGTGGTGCAGCTAAAGCCGCGCTTTGAAGGAATGGCTCCTCATGAGCCACCGGGACCCTGAGCCTCGGGAGGCTCTGGAAGTTCAGGAGGTTCCCTGAAGACCGTCTCCATCTCCTCCAGGACAGCGTGGAACCTGGCCTCCTGAGCCGCCAGGACTTGCCGCATGTTGCGCTGATGGGCCGTCACCACGCTCGGCAAGCCGAAGGGCATGCGAACGTAGCTGTGTGGTGGGCCCTCACAGCGGCCCACACGCGATGGCCAGAAGCGCTCCTGAGATGCGGCCCTGTTGAGCCATGGGACGTCGACGCAGACACGCAGCCCGACATCCTCGCCTGGATGGGGAGCTGCGCCTTGTGAGCGGCCGTGGCCGCGCATGGCTCTTGCTTCTTGCAGTTCCTAGGTGGCCTTGGTGATGAACTCCTGGGTGGTGGGCACTCCTAGCCCTGTGCTCTCCTGAGGAAAGTGTGCCGTGAGGCACGCTTCCAAGTGGTGCCCAAGCGCCTCCCTCGTGAAGTTGGCAAGGTCTGAGGCTCTCCGGAAGAGAGCCCCCGAGCCCTGCCTGAGGAGGGCGCCAGGCGCGCTTTCCTATGCGATGGAGGGAGGCGCCCCTGGAGCGGGCGCTGGTCCTGATGAGGCTCCTGCCGCGACGCCATCCTCTTGGGGTCCTGTGCGGCGCGACAGCTTCTTCTTGGGGATGGTCTCCGGAGGGCCCTCACTTCTGCTATCGGGGTTGCCGATTGCTGCGGCTTGAAAGGCGCGCTCAAGGGAGCACACCGCATCCCTCTCTTCACACGGGACCATGATGATCCCTCCGCTTCCTGGCATCTTGAGAACGTTGTAGCCGTGATGAGTGACTGCCATGAACTTGGCCAGGGCTGGATACCCGAGGATGGCGTTGTACGGCAAGCGGATGTGTGCGATGTCAAAGTCGATGAGCTCGGTGCGATAGTTCTTGCACTCCCCGAAGGTGACAGGCAGGCGGACCTGCCCTATCAGTGTGGTGGAACCGTCGGTCACTCCTGAGAAAGGCTTCGTAGGCTGAAGCTGCTCATAGGGCACTTGAAGGTTGTCGAATGTGTCGACGGACAGGACGTTGAGCCCTACGCCGCCGTTGATGAGGGTCTTGGTGACTTGCACGTTGTTGATGACTGGTGAGCAAAGCATCGGGAGGGCGCCAGCAGTGGCTACGCACTTGAGCTGATCTGCCGACTTGAAGGTGATGGCACATTGGGACCACCTGAGCGGGCGCGTGGCCTCGAGCTTGGGGAGCACTGCGTTCACCTCGCGAGCGAACTGTTTGAAGATGCGCTAAGAGGCTGGGGCTTGGGCACCGCCCAAGATGCAGGCGATCGCACGCGGCTCCTGGAAGCCCCCTCGTCCTGGTGGTGGTCGTCGTTCCTTCTTGGTGGCGGCAGCGGGGGAAGACCGGCGTTGCCCTGGGGGCGATCCTCACGAGGCGGGTCCCTCCAGGTGCCCTCGCGAGGTTGATCCTGCCAGCGGTCCTCACGAGGCCGGTCGCGCCACTCCTGGCGCGGGCCACGATCGTCCCAGCGTCCGCCTCCGCGTCCTCCTCCGCGGTCGTAGCCCTAGTCGTTGCGCTCAGGGCGTCGACCGTAGCGTCCTTCCCGTATGGCTCTGAGCTCTTGACAGTCCTTGGTGTTGTGGGTGTTCAGGTTGTGGAAGGCGCAGAACAGTCGGCCGTTCTTGGATGACTCGGGCTGATCTCTGCCTCGCTTGGTGTTAGGCTCCGCTGCGAGCACTACTGCCTCTTTGTGCTTCACGTCCTTGGCCTTGGCCTTCTTCTCCTCCGCTCCTGCAGCTGGCAGCTCAAGGAGAGAGAGGCGCCCCTCCTCAGCTCTTGCGCACTTGGTCGCCAAGTTGAACAGCTCCTGAGATGTGCAGAGCTCCTCGTGGATAGCAAGCTCTTCCTTCATCTTGACGTCGCGGACGCCGTCCGAGAACGCGGAGATGATGGCTTCGTCCGTGACCTTGGGGATCTTGAGGCGGGTGTTGTTGAAGCGTTGGATGTACTTCTGGAGGGTCTCTCCTCGTTGTTGCTTGATGCGGCGTAGATCACCCGCGGCCGGTGGGCGGTCGCGAGTGCCCTGGAAGTTGGCGACGAAGCGGTCGCGCATCTCGTCCCAAGAGGAGATCGAGCGTTGCTGCAGGTTCAGGATCCAGGAGCGGGCCCCATCCTTGAGAGCCATGGGAAACCAGTTTGCCACGACTTTTTTGTCGCCGTTGGCCACTTCGATGCTCAGCTCATAGAGCTGCAGGAACTCCACGGGGTCGGCGGTGCCATCGTAGCGAGGAGGCAGATCTGGATTGAACTTGCCTGGCCAGGCGACGCTACGCAGTTCGGGGGTGAAGGCGCGGCAGCCGGCCGTGGTCACCGGGGCCCGCTTCTGAGGTGGAGTTTGGTCTTGGCGAGGTCCGCGCTACGCCACTGCTGGCGGCACGCAGTCTTGACGAGGTGGCGCGGGAAGCACCGGTGCAGCTTCTCGCGGCCGCGGGATATCTTGGCAGCTTCTTTCTTCACGCGCGGGCGCCGGGCGCGGTGGATCATGCCGCGGAGGCGTGCGCCTTGGTGCCAAGGCACCGTCTTGGGGTTGAGGTGGTGGAGGCATGCCATGAGCCCCGTCGCCCGCAGATGGTTGAGGGGGAGGCAGAGAGTGGGACGGCGCCGGAGAGCCCCCTGCGGCGCGGACGAGCTCGGCGACGCGGTCGAGCCACTCCTCATAGAGGTCGTCGACGGGGCGGTAACGCACGAGCTCGTTCGCCACGATGAGTGCGGCCCGTGCCTCCATGGGAGCGTGGTGCGCGTGAGACGAAGAACCGGTAGGGGTAAGTGATGGAGTAACGGTGCGGCCGTCTTGCCGCACCGAAGGATGCAGCAAGAACGCCTGCTGCTCATTCCCCACCGGGCCTCTGGCAGCGTTGGCGGCGGGAGACGGAGAACGATGAGGTGGCCCACCTACGGGGGCCGTCTGAGCGACGCGGGCGGAGAGGGCAGCCCGTCGCTCAGCTCGAGCACGGCGAGCGTCTGCCATGGAAACGACAGAGCGATGGAGCAACGAACTGATGGAAGGGAAACTACGGCGCACCCCTACCTGGCGCGCCAAATGTCAGATGTGGGGTTCCGACAAACCCTTAAGTTTCGAACACTGGGGTGCGCGCGAACTCTCTCCCTCCCACCGATCTACGCTCTAGCTCGCTAAGATCTCACAGACGAACTCGACGAACTCGCAACACAGAAAGACACGAGGTTTATACTGGTTCGGGCCACCCTTGTGGTGTAATACCCTACTCCAGTGTGGTGGTGGTGGATTGCCTCTTGGGCTGATGATGAACAGTACAATGGAAGAACAGCCTCCTGAGGTTGGGGTGTTCTTGTGCTTGTGTAGTTGAGGATGATCTGAACCAGTTTGGGATCAGTTGCCTCCTACTGTGGTGGCTAGTCCTATTTATAGAGGCCTTAGTCCTTTTCCCAAATATCGAGCGGGATGGGAGCCAACAACGGCGGGAAAATTTGAAGGGGGACAGCTAGTACAAGCTATCCTGACAAAAGCGGTCTTCGCCTACGAAAAGCTCTGGGGTGACGCCGTCTTGGGCTCCACGATGACCTCCGCCTTGCCGTCCTCCTGGTCTTGGTCTCGTTGCACCAATATGGCAACCTTTGCCTGATGCCTCAGTACTCTTCGCCTGCGCCGGCCTCCTTAGCACCGAAGAGGAAATAGGGACGCTGCACGCATTGGCGCCCGCCTGGCACCCGGTTCGTCATGGCTCACGTCACGAGAGCCTCGTGAGGTTTGCCTTGCCTTGATATCTTCGCTCCTCGCGAGCCTGCCTGGCTAGGCCACTCTAGAGGAGGTCTTGCGTTGTCCGCCTGGCGAGGCTTGGACCCTCGTGAGGGTCTTGGGTGCCTTGTTGACGAAGATGGGCCGTACGGCCTGCTTCTTGGCCACGCTGTGGGCCGCAGGCAGGCAAGTCTGGGGACCCCCGTTCCCAAAACGCCGACAATTCTCATTGTCGAGTCTTTTGAAGCGGTTGAAGAGATTGCGAAGAACGTTAACATGAGAGTCACGCTGTGTCGATAGACCTTCATTTCGTTTGGACAGCCTATCCCAGATAAGCTTAGCAGTTTCCAAAGCACTCACTTTGCCATACCGCCCTTTACTTAGATGGCCACATATGATGTTCTTCTCTTGAGAATCGAGTTGCTTGAATCTCTTCACATCAGCAGCATTCAGAGAAGGTGTGACCGAGGGAACAACATTTTCCACAACATACCAGAGATCGTTGTCAATTGCCTCAAGATGCATTCGCATCTTATTCTTCCAGTAGGGGTAGTCCGTCCCATTGAAGGTAGGACACCCAGCAGAGACCTTGATCATACCTACGGTCGACATAACTAAAACTCCAGGCGGTTAAACCAAAATCACACAGAACAATGGAGTACCTTGCTCTGATACCAATTGAAAGTGCGTTATGTCGACTAGAGGGGGGTGATTAGGCGATTTTTATGAATTCTTCACTGAGGAATTTCAGGGTGAGGAAATTCCTAAGTGAAGAACTATTTGCAGCGGAATAAGTACTCGGATGCACACATAACAGAACATAAGCATGGTCATCATGATGAAATGAAAACACGCACAGAGTATAGAAAGTGTAAACACATGATAACCAGGATGAAGACAAACAGGCTGAAGAAATTGAACTGAGGAAATTAAGAAAGTCTTCAGTCAAAGTCTTCGAACAGATATGAACAAGCACACAACACAATAATGAGGAAATGGAAGAGTTGAGGAAACATAACCAGTAGGCTTGGTGATGATAATGATTTGGTAGACCAGTTCCAACTGCTGTGACAGTTGTACGTCTGGTTGGAGCGGCTAGGTATTTAAACCTGAGGACACACAGTCCCGGACACACAGTCCTCACCGTATTCTCCTTGAGCTAAGGTCACACAGACCTCGCCCAATCACTCATGGTAAGTCTTCAGGTGACTTCCAAACCTTCACAAACTTGGTCACTCGGCGATCCACAGTTCCCTCTTGGATGCTCTAGACCATGAAGCCTAACCGTTTGGAAGGTGCACAGTCTTCAAAGGTAACAAGTGTCGGATCCACTCAGGATCAATCTCTTCAGTGATGCTCAATCACTTTGGGTTTGTAGGTGTTTGGGTTTGGGTTTTCCTCACTTGATGATTTTCGCTCAAAGTCCTCGGAGGATGGGATGCTCTCAAATGACAAGTGTCAGTTTCTCTCGGAGCATCCAACCAGTTAGTGGTTGTAGGGGTTGGCTATTTATAGCCTAGGGAGCAGCCCGACATCATAAGACATAAATGCCCTTCAATGATATGACCGTTAGGTGGGAAGATATTTTGGGACAGCTGGCGCGTAGCACAACAACAGTCGGAAATTTGACTATCAAATTCCTCAGGGCTATCATGTTGCTCTCTTGTAGGCAATCCGCACAGGCGAATTCCTAACTCCTCAGTTAGAACAATTTCCTCAGAGACCAGAAGAACTTCGTCTCTGTCACTGAAGAAATTGACTGAAATGTATGAGATTTCCAATGGCTTCACTCGAAGGGATTGGTAGGTGTAGGATTTTGAGTTGAGCATCACTTGGAAATTTTTCCTTAGTATTTCCTCGACCCCCTTTAACAGTACAGTGTTTCCTATGACTCAAGAAAGATAAAATGAAACTACGAAAACAAAAGTCTTCACGCTTCATGTTCCTCAAATGAATACCAAGTCTTCAAGGTCACACCAATTTCTTCACTTTCAAAGTCTTCAAAAAGTCTTCAGAAAACCAAAGTCTTCAGTTGAAGACATTCATTTTTAGGGGTCGACTTTCACTGTAAATATCAAAATCCTCATAGACTTAGAGACCTGTGTACACTCACAAACACATTAGTCCCTTAACCTATAAGTATTCAATACACCAAAATCACTAAAGGGCACTAGATGCACTTACAGTCAGGAGTGCCTTGGATCTGGCAAGGTCGATCAAGTATTCTGTCCAGGCTTGGTGAACCGTCCTTGTTTCTTTTTAATGGCTTCTTCCTCTGACCGGATTTGGAGCCACTAAATCCGGCATTGACAGCTGTATCCTCAATATTGTCATTGTTGCTTCGATGCTTATGTTTGTTGCATCGGGGCCTACCGTTGCTGTTTCTGGCTTCGGAAGTGCCAGGGTCGCTGGTACTATTGCCGCTACGGGCTAGCCAGCTATCTTCGCCCGTGCAAACGCGGGTCATTAGTGTTGTAAGGGCTACCATGGACTTTGGCTTTTCTTGGCCGAGGTGTCGGGCGAGCCATTCGTCGCGGATGCTGTGTTTAAAGGCTGCTAGGGCTTCGGCGTCCGGACAGTTGACAATCTGGTTCTTTTTAATTAGGAACCTGGTCCAGAATTTCCTGGCCGACTCTCCGGGCTGCTGGACTATATAGCTGAGGTCATCGGCATCCGGAGGCCGGATATAAGTGCCTTGGAAGTTGTCTCTAAAGGCATCTTCCAAGTCTTCCCAGCTTCAAATAGATTTTTCTAGGAGGCTATTTAACCAGTGCTGAGCTGGTTCCTTAAGTTTTAGGGGGAGGTATTTGATGGCATGTAGATCATCACCGCGAGCCATGTGAATGTGGAGAAGAAAATCTTCGATCCATACTACAGGATCTGCTGTGCCATGGTATGATTCGATGTTTACGGGTTTAAATCCTTCTGTGAACTGGTGCTCCATTACCTCGTCGGTGAAGCATAGGGGGTGTGCGGCGCCTCTATATCGAGCCACGTCCCGACGCAGTTCGGATGGAGTCCGTATGCGGTTTTCGGCCCGGTAGTTATGCTTGTCGCGCCGGGCCTGATAGCCGTCCTCTCGCGCTGGGGGACGTCCCCGTGATCCGTAGATCGATATGGTCTGCCCGGCTCTATTTTCCAGGTCCCGTCGGAGGTCATAGGTGTATCCTGGAGCCGCTACCTCTCTACCTCTATTACGAGGTGGTGCCGGCTGGTGTTCGGCATGAGTAGCCGGTCTGTCCCATCCACGTAATGGTCGGTCGGGCTTGTCAGCATTTTTGCGTTTTGGCGGTATTGGCTCAAGGGCCTCATCGTCGAATTGGGGTAGCAGCTTGCGCTTTGGGAAGCTCTTTGCTGGGCGTTCGAGGCCATATTCCTTGGCTGCCAGGACATTAGTCCATCTATCATTGAGCAGATCCTGATCAACTTGAAGTTGTTGCTGCTTCTTTTTCAGGCTTCTTGCAGTGGCGATTAGCCGGCGCTTGAAGCGCTCTTGTTCGAGGGGTTCCTCTGGCACGATGAAATCTTCATCACCGAGGCTCACGTCCTCTTCGGAGCTCGGTAGGTAATAACTGTCCTCCGAGCCCTCATTCTCGACGGGATCGTCAGTGTCAACTTGCCCCTCCTCCCAATCATCCTATTCGGATGTTTGCTCGACAGGGGATTCGGGGTCTTCGGCGTTTTCTGGAATATTATTCTCTGTGGTGCCGGCATTGCTATCTTTTTCGCGACGCGATTTAGAGCAGCCCGCTGACATCGACGCTTTGGTGGTATCTCAGGGGGTTCGTCCTCGACTGGATCCTTCTCATCGTCGCCGTCGTATTTTTTGGGTGTGTCCACCATGTACACGTCGTAAGAGGAAGTGGCCGTCCAGCGTCCGGTGAACGGCAGGTTTTGGCTTTACTCATCTCCGGCATCGTCGTCCATACCGTTGATGTCTTCGGAGGCGTAATCGAGTTGGTCGGTTAGATCTTCGACAGTGGCTATGAAGTGGGTGGTGGGTGGGACGTAAAATTCCATGCTCTTAGCCCCTAGTCTGGGCTGGGTATAATTTGGAAGCGATCCTTCTGTAATGGCGAGTGATCGCATCAAGTCCAGAACCTCGTTCAAAAGCGAGGTTTGGGCAGAGGAAAGAGAGTCCGCGGGGCTGTCCAGGGTCGGACCCTCCTGGTCGCGCCTAGTTAACACGGACCCCGAGAGTTCGGACTTGGAGTTCGGCGGAGTGTCCGGTGCTTGAGCGTCAATGGGAGTTCGGTTCATCTTCGGGTTTGCCAATGATGTCGTCCCCTCCGGATCTCCGGTAGCAAATTCCATAGTTGTAGAGGGTCCTACGGGCTCTAAACTCTCGTCTTCGGACCTGACAACCCGCTCTGGATCTAAGGCCAGAGTGGCAATTTGGGCCGCGAACCCCTCGAAAATCAAGTCTCCTCGGATGTCGGCGACATAGTTTAGGTTCCCAAAACTGATCTGATGACCAGGGGCATAGCTGTCGATCTGCTCGAGGTGACCAATCAAGTTGGCACGCAGCACAAAGCTGCCGAATACAAAAATTTGGCTGGGGAGAAAAGTCTCCTTCACGGCGGCATTGTTGTAGATGATTGACGGAGCCATCGAACCTTCTGCTGATAGCATAGAGGAACTCTCAATGAAAGCACCAATGTCAGTGTCAAAACCGGCAGATCTCAGGTAGGGGGTCCCGAACTATGCATCTAAGGATCGAAGGTAACAGGAGACAGGGACACGATGTTTACCCAGGTTCAGGCTCTCTTAATGGGGGTAATACCCTACTTCCGGCTTGATTGACTTTGATGAGTATAGGGGTTACAAGAGTTGATCTACCTCGAGATCGTAATGGCTAATCCCTAGATGTCTAGCCTGTATGATTATGATTGCCTCTACGAACTAAACCCACCGGTTTATATAGACACCGGAGGGGGCTCAGGTTATACAGAGCCAGTTTACAGAGAAAGGAATCTTCATATCCGAACGCCAAGCTTGCCTTCCACGCCAAGGGGATTCCCATCCGGACACAGGGGAAAGCCTTCCATATTGTATCTTCATGGCCCACGAGTCCAGCCCACGTCACATAGCCCGGACGTCTGGGGACCCCCTGAGGGAGTCCTGGACTAAGGGGTCCTCGGGCATCCGGCCTGTTATCCATTGGGCGGACTGATGGGCTGTGAAGACATGAAGGCCGAAGACTGTATCCGTGTCCGGATTAGACTCTCCTGGGCGTGGAAGGCAAGCTTGGCGATCAACTATGAAGATTCCCTCCTATGTAACCGACTCCATGTAAACCCTAGATCCCCCCGGTGTCTATATAAACCGGAGGGGTTAGTCTGGAAAACATACACACATTACCATAGTCATACAGGCTAGACTTCTAGGGTTTAGCCATTATGATCTCGTCGTAGATCAACTCTTGTAATACTCATATTCATCAAGATCAATCAAGCAGGAAGTAGGGTCTTACTGTCGGTGTCAAAACCGGCGGATCTCGGGTAGGGGGTCCCGAACTGTGCGTCTAGGATCGATGGTAACAGGAGACGGGGGACACGATGTTTACCCAGGTTCGGGCCCTCTCTATGGAGTTATTACCCTACTTCCTGCTTGATTGATCTTGATGAATATGAGTATTACAAGAGTTGATCTACCACGAGATCGTAATGGCTAAACCCTAGAAGCCCAGCCTATGTGTATATGGTAATGAATGTGTCCTATCCGGACTATGCTCTCCGGTTTATATAGACACCGGAGAGATCTAGGGTTACATGGAGTCGGTTACATAAGAAGGAATCTTCACAGCTGGCCGCCTAGCTTGCCTTCCACGCCAAGGAGAGTCCAATACGGACACGAGTATGGTCTTCGGTCTTCATGTCTTCACAGCCCGTCAGTCCGGCCCACGGATAACAGACCGGACGCCCGAGGACCCCTTAGTCCAGGACTCCCTCAGTAGCCCCTGAACCTGGCTTCAATGACGAGGAGTCCGGTGCGCAGATTGTTTTCGGCATTGCAAGGCGGGTTCCCCTTTTTTCCGAACTCCAAGATAGTCTTCGGATGTGATGATTGTATCCGAACCTGTCATACACCACATACAACCGCAGAGAGAATATAATATTTGGACAGATCTAATCTGTTGACAGTTTCTTTACAACACGGCATTGCGTCTGTCCGGTTATAATCTCGAACCATTTTTCTTCTGCCATCCCACGTTTCGAGACGAGGTTGCTATTGGCATGTCTTGTCGAAGCAGAGATCGTGTTCCCCTTATTGCGGGATTCTCATCAATGCGGGCATGGGTAACCCAACCATGCCGTTTGCACAGCCCTTGGGAATAGGCGAATCTTAAGGTGAGCGAGGAGGCGTTTAATGTTTGCTGCCTTTATAAGAGGATAAGGACCCCCTCTTCCTCTTCTCACGCTTTCTCTCTGTCTCCGCCTTCCCGATCTCGAGCTCCAGCGCCCAAGTTCTCATCTCCTTTCCACTCAAGCAACCATGTCCGGATCCGGTGGTCAGGGCAAGTGGATGGTCTCCTCCGTCAAGGAGGAGGACATTACTGAGCTCCGAGCGGCCGGATATTTGGCGGAGGGAATCGCCCACCGCTCGCCGGCCGAGGGACAAATCGTCCCCACGCTGAAGCCCAACGAGAGGGTAGTATTCCTTCCTCATTTCTTCCGCGGGCTGGTGTTTCCACTCCACCCTTTCGTCCACTGGCTGATGTACTATTACGCGATAGATTTCCATGATCTGTCCCCGAATTCCTTCCTCAACATCTCGGCGTTCATCGTCGTGTGTGAGGCCTTTCTTCATATCCAACCCCACTTCGGGCTGTGGCTTAAAGTCTTCAAGATGAAGCCGAAGGTGGTGGAAGGCCAGCACGCGGAGTGCGGAGGAGCCATGGTGAGCAAGCTGCCCAACGTCTCCTGGCCGAAAGGTATTTTTGTGGAGACAGTGAAGGAGTGGCAGAAGCAGTGATTCTACATCACAGAACCACACGACACTACCTGGGCCGCGGCTGCCGAATTCCGCTCCAGTGCTCCTATGCGACTCACCTCCTGGGTCGAGAAGAGTCCGAACTGGTGTTCTCCCGATGAGCTGATAATGC
Source organism: Aegilops tauschii subsp. strangulata (assembly GCF_002575655.3). Taxonomy (NCBI): domain Eukaryota; kingdom Viridiplantae; phylum Streptophyta; class Magnoliopsida; order Poales; family Poaceae; genus Aegilops; species Aegilops tauschii. The sequence continues at coordinate 134,240,458 of NC_053035.3, forward strand.
TGCAAACGCGTGTTTAGAGCATGGTAACCAAGAGCGTCAAGCTCGTCGACGTGATCTAGGTGATGTTGTTTCGCCGGATCCTGCCGTGCCAGCGCCGAAGCCGCCCGCTATGGGAGTTCAACCCGAAGAAGCACTGGACCCTGGTGAGGCTCTTCGAGACCACGCACGAAGGTGCGTGGAAGTTGGTCTTCAAGGGCAAAGAGAAACCACCGGCCACGGATTCGGGCCGTGGTCATGATTGTACACACCCCGCTAGCAAGGTACTTTATTTTTTTCATATCCCCAACCTTATTGTTTCGAGGATGATGTCTGAGCTTTTATTATGGCTCCTTCAGGACTAGATGGAGAGGGCGAAGCGGATCCAGTGTCCGGCTCCGCTGCCCGAAGAACCGGTCATCCCGCACCTAGCGGAGATGCTGGTGTCGGCGCCATACAAGGCGCCGGAGAAGAAGACCAAGAAGAAGGCCAAGGGGGCCAAGAGTGGCCCCCGTCGCAAGGGCACTTCGGACGCGACGTCCGAAGACAACGAGGCCCATTCCTTTGTCCCTGAGGACAATGGCGAGGAGGAGGAGGAGGAAAACAACCCTCCTCCCGAGGAGAAGAAGAAGAAGAGGGCGACTCCGGCGCATCAGGAGGCGGGGACGCCCAAGAAGGGGAAGGGCGTTCCAGCGGTCAACACCGCGTGGGACGTTGACAACAGTCCGGAACGATGCCCCCGCACTAAGCCCCAAGCCGCATCGTAAGTGACAGGGCTCGCTCGTGCGCACATCCTACCCTTTCTTTCCATTATCTTGATGTGGTTAACTGTACCGTTGCAGTCTGGCCCGCGACCTAATCCAGCGATCCTCGTCTGGAGGTTCGTTGGCTCCATCGGAGATGGCGAGCCAGTCGCCACCGCCCGCTTACTCTCCCGGGGCCGGGGACGACATCGAAGTGTTGTCCCGAAGGACTGCTCCAAAGGGAGGAGCCTAGGACATTGTCCGGGAGGCGCCACGAGGCGAGGCCTCCACTACCGGACACATGGAGGGGCCAATCCCCATGAAGACTGGCGAGGAGGGCCGTATTCAGTTCGGCCCTCCGCCAAATACGATTCCGGAGACCCATATGGCTCCGGAGTCGGGCGAGCAGCCCCCTTTGAAGGAGGGGGTGCGCCGCTTCCGCCGGTGGTCCCTGTCGATCCAGGGGTGCCGGATAACCTGATGGAGGCGCTACGAGGCGCCTCCGTTATGGATGAGCACCGTGTCCTTATGGGCGCGGTGATTGAGAAGGTTCAGTCCGCCAAGAGTGGACTGAACAAAGCCTACAGCAGCCTGTTGACAGGCTTCGAGGTAAGTGACATAGAAAAAAAACCCTGTAGTTAGTAGCCCCTGAGACACTGTCCGGCGAGAAGAACCGGACAGAGGATCTATTTTCGGAGACTAACATAGCATGTATGCATAAGCAGGTGTCGCTGTTGGCCGCAACCTCGCATGCTACCAAAGTCTCTAAATTAAGGCAGAGGCTGGAGCGGACCGAGAACGAGCTCGGCGAGGTTAGGGTTCAGCTCCACGAGAAGCAGGGTGAATAACGACTTGCTGTATTTTCGGAAAGCGTAGGCGATGTATATTGACTGTAGTGTCGTAATATGTGCAGGAGCCACGACCGAGGTCGAGGCCCTGAGGAAGGCCGTGGGCGAGGCCGAGGGGAAAGCTGTCCAGCAGCAGGCCGCTCGTAAGAAGCTGAAGGCCCGGGTCAAAGAAATCCAGGAGGAGCTCCAAGATGCAGTGAAAAATGTGAGACCTTGGAAAATGATGCGTCGGTTCAAGAGGCCGAACTCACCAAGGCTCGTCAGAGTGCGGAGACCGCGCGGAATGAGGCCCAGGCCGCCCTCTAGGAGATCGAGGAGGCCAAGAAGATCACGGCGGGTAAGGCATTTAAGATGCAAAGCAAGTATGCAGAGAAGCAATAACTTTTACTAACCCGGGTTCGGAGTTCCCCAGGGGCTTTTGCGGATCTACCATGCAGCGTATCAGACACTGCAGAGTTCTACTGAGCCGAAGGAGGAGGTTCTACGGAGAAGCTATTCTGGTCGCAGTACGCGACGCCAGAGCATCCCGTGTCCTTCACCGATCAGCTGAAGCAGCTGGTGGAGCTGCATGGGGTGGCCAAACTAGCCATGAAGGATTTGACAATCCGGCTATGGCCAGCCGAAGCTATGCCCGGCAGCTACTTCGGACTTGTGATGCGTCTGGTGGAGGCGTGTCCACGGCTGGACGTCATCAAGCACTCCGCCTGTATTGAAGGTGCCCGTATGGCCTTCGCTCGCTGCAAGATGTGGTGGGCGAAGATGAACGTTGTTGAAGTTGCCAGCGGGCTGCCGGAGGCAAGGAGCACTGCACACCCGAGCGATATTTCGCGGATGTCGTAGAGGGGTCTCGACTTGTGGCAGCGCAATGCTCGCAGGACATTGTATTTGAATAGATGTATTCATGTTGTCCTTGCCTTGTATTATGCGAACAAAGCCGGTGTTTGTAAAATAATTGTATTATGCTTTGAATTGTTTCCTCCTGTGCGGCCGTATAATTTGTAATCTGAGGATTGGCCAGTCGTCGGCTTCTGCCATCACGTAGGTAGTACGGAGGTGTTCGGGATGGATTCTAAACAATCTTGATCCAATTATATGGTCCTTTGAAGGAGTTGTTTAGCGCAACGAACAAGGCAGTCGGACTGTACGGCTTGAACGCCCTCACTTAGCCATAGGAGTTTTATAATTAAGCAAGTGCGCAGCCCCTGGTCCAAGCCAGGGTGCTGTCAGCATCTGATCGGGAAGTGCCAATCCTTCGCATGACGCGGAAAAAATCTCCAACGATTTTTTAACCCTCGAACACCTGACCGGCTCTCGCCGTATCATGACAGTCAATTTTCGGCTTTCTCTACTAAGGTGCTCATCCGGTCAAGGCCAGGGCACAATCGCAGTAGTTCTCCCTTTACTACCCTAACCGATAGAGCGGAACGTAGGGTAGCAAGCACAGGAGCCGGGCAACCCAACTATTGACCAAAGACATGATTCAGAGCCAATGCATATAATGCTAAATTCGGGGTGCCGAACTTGTATATAGGAAGTGTTCGGACTTTACTGCCGTATTGTGGGGCGACCAGTAGCCCCTGGGGAATATGAAACGTACATAAGAGTATCGATGCCGCAAATATGCGGATCAACATAAAATGGAGTAAGAAGCGAAGACCACAGAAACTGGGCCACGAACCATTTTTATTATAACTGGATGGATACGTCAAAGCGTATCTTGTACAGATGGTGCGGGAAGTATTCGGGCTATTTAACATGCCGGGATCAGTAGGGCGCAGCGTGCGGGTCCAGAGAAATAAGTTTGAATATCGTCAAGAAGAATGTATAAAGGTTACCCTACACACATGTGCTGCTTGCCTCCGTTATATGCCAATCCTTCTAAAGGACTTGCGATCAGGCCCACGGGAAAAGGAACCTGAAACAAGAAAAAAGGTAAAAGTATGTTTGTACGGGATCTGTCTGGCCGAACTGTAGACCCCGGGTTATCTTGTGCCTCCGTCGATGTCCATGGAATTTTGAGTGCGTAATTGTGTACGCGTGGTACGCAAGCCACTACCTCATTAGGACTAGAACGGAGGCCGGATAGCTAGTCGAGCTCTTAACGAGCCGCGCCGTCCTGTTACAGTGTAGTCCGGGACCTCTTAATGACGTCCGAGGGCTCGGCAGCCGTACAATAGTGCTGCTTGAGAAGGCCGCTCTATACTTCTGCTGCTAGGGCGGCGGTGTGCTCCTCTGTTCGGAGGGAGCGTTCTGTATTGCCATTGACTGTTATGACGCCGCATGGGCCGGGCATCTTGAGCTTGAGATAAGCGTAGTGTGGCACTGCGTTGAATCTAGCAAACGCGGTTCGTCCGAGCAGTGCGTGATAGCCGCTGCGGAAGGGGACGATATCGAAGATTAACTCTTCACTTCGAAAGTTGTCTGGAGAACCGAAGACCACTTCCAGCGTAATTGAGACCGTACAGCGGGCCTCTACACCTGGTACGACTCCTTTAAAGGTAGTCTTTGTTGGTTTGATTCGCGAGGGGTTAATGCCCATCTTCCGCACTATGTCCTGATAAAGCAGGTTGAGGCTGTTACCACTGTCCATCAGGACTCGTGTTAGGTGAAACCCGTCAATAATTGGGTCGAGGACTAGTGCGGCTGAACCGCCATGGTGCATACTGGTTGGGTGACCCCGGCGATCGAAGGTGATCGGGAATGATGACCACAGGTTGAATTTTGGGGCGACGGGCTCTACCGCGTAGACGTCCCTAAGCGCTCGCTTACGCTCCCTTTTGGGGATGTGTGTAGCGTATATCATGTTCACCGTTTTCACTTAAGGGGGAAATTTCTTCTGCCCCCCAGTGTTCGGCTGCCGGGGCTCTTTGTCCTTGTCCTCACTTTGTGATCCCTTTTGCTTGTTTTCAGCATTTAACTTGCCAGCCTGCTTGAAAACCCAACAATCTCTGTTGGTATGATTAGCTTGCTTATCCGGGGTGCCGTGTATCTGGCACGGACGGTCGAGTATGCGGTCCAGGCTGGAAGGTCCTTCATTGTTCCTTTTGTAGGTCTTCTCCCGTTGGCCGGACTTGGAGCAAGTGAATCCGGCGTTGACCGTGGTGTCATCGGTGCTGTTGCCGTTGCTTTGGCGTTTGTGTCTATTGCGCCGGAGCTTGCTGGTGCTATTCTTGGCCTCGGAGGGGCCTGTCTCGCTGGTTGTGTTGTTACTACGGGCCAAATTGTCCTCTCCCGCGCAAAAGCGGGTCATGAGTGCCGTGAGGGCTGCCATGGACTTCGGCTTTTCTTGGCCGAGGTGGCGTGCTAGCCATTCGTCGCGGATGCTGTGTTTGAAGGCGGCTAAGGCCTCGGCGTCTGGACAGTCAACGATCTAGTTCTTTTTGGTTAGGAACCTTGTCTAGAATTTTCTGGCTGATTCTCCAGGTTGTTGAACTATGTGGCTTAAGTCATCGGCGTCTGGTGGCCGGACATATGTTCCCTGGAAGTTGTCCAGGAAGGCTTCTTTCAAGTCCTCCCAGCTGCCGATAGAATTTTCAGGTAGGCTGTTAAGCCAGTGCGGAGCTGGCCCTTTAAGCTTTAGCGGGAGGTATTTAATGGCGTGGAGGTCATCTCCTCGAGCCATATGGATACGGCGGGATCGGTTGTGCCGTCGTATGATTCAATGTTGATAGGCTTGAACCCCTCGGGGAATTCGTGATCCAGTACTTCATCTGTGAAGCAGAGAGGGTGTGCGGCGCCTCTATATCGGGCCGCGTCGTGGCGTAGCTCTGACGGAGTCCGTCTGCGCTATTCGGCCCGGGCGTGGTTAGATTTATCATGTCCGAATAGGTAGCCGTCGTCGTGCCTCGAGGCACACCCTCGCGATCCGTAGATCGATCTTGTAGGTACTGCTCTATCGTCCAGGATCTGCCGGAGGTCATATGTGTGACCCCGAACTCTTCCGTCTCTATTTTTACGAGTTGGTGGGGCAGGCTGCTGTTCGGCCTGAGTTGCCGCTTTATCCCAGCCGTGGGGTGGCCGGTCGGCCGCCCTATCCCGACCACGTGGTGGTCGTTCCGCATTACGCAAGGGAGATGTATGCTTTGGTGCTTCCTCGTCGAATTGAGGTAGCAGTTTGTGTTTCGGGTAGCTCTTTGTTGGGCGACTGAGGCCGTATTCTTCGGCTGTCAGGACATCAGTCCACCTGTCGATGAGCAGAACTTGTTCAGCTTGAAGCTGCTGCTGTTTCTTTTTCAGGCTCCTTGCAGTGGCAATGAGCTGAAGCTTAAAGCACTCCTGCTCCAGAGGATCCTCAAGCATGATGAAGTCTTCGTTGCCGAGGCTTGTCTCCTCTTCGGAGGGTGGACGGTAGCTGTCGTCCATACCCGTCGATGTCTTCGGAGCCATAGTCAAGCACGTCGGTTAAGTCATCGACAGTGGCTATGAAGTGGGTGGCGGGTGGGAAGCAAAATTCGTCGTCATCCGTCTCTAGCTCGACCCGAACATAGTTCGGCTGTGTGTCCTCCTCCAAGGATAAGTTCTTTAAAGAATTTAGTATGTCACCAAAAGGCGAGTGCTGGAAGAAGTCTGCGGCGCTAAATTCGAAAATCGATAACCGATCCAGCTCGGTGTCCGCAGGCGCGTCTGATCTGGAACGTGTAGCCGAAAGCGAGTCCGGAGTTCCATTGACGCAAATATTGCAGGATGTCGAGTCCGTGTGCGTCTCCAACGCCGTGGACTTTGTGGCCTCGAAGGGCACGATCTGCTTTGGTTCTGAGGCCATTGCAGCATCAGGATCCATCTCCTGGGTGTGATCCGATGACAGATTTAGGTCGTGTTCATCGGAGAGAGGGGGAGCGACTTCCGCAGTCTCGGATCCATCAGAGATCAAGTCTCCGCAAGTATCCGTGACGCGGTTCAAGCTTCCAGATCTGACTTGATGGCCAGGGGCGTGAAAATCGACCTGCTCCAGATGGCCAAGTGAGTTGGCCCGCAATACGAAGTTGCTGAACACAAAGGTTTGCCCGGGGAGGAAGGTTTCTCCCTGAACGACGCCATTACTGACGACCGAAGGGGCCATCAAATCCTTTGCCGAAGGCATAGTGGAACTCTCAATGAAAGAACCAACATCGGTGTCAAAACCGGCGGATCTTGGGTAGGGGGTCCCGAACTGTGCGTCTAGGATCGATGGTAACAGGAGACGGGGGACACGATGTTTACCCAGGTTCGTGCCCTCTCTATGGAGGTAATACCCTACTTCCTTCTTGATTGATCTTGATGAATATGAGTATTACAAGAGTTGATCTACCACGAGATCGTAATGGCTAAACCCTAGAAGCCCAGCCTATGTGTATATGGTAATGAATGTGTTCTATCCGGACTATGCTCTCCGGTTTATATAGACACAGGAGAGATGTAGGGTCACATGGATTCGGTTACATAAGAAGGAATCTTCACAGCTGGCCGCCTAGCTTGCCTTCCACGCCAAGGAGAGTCCAATCCGGACACGAGTATGGTCTTCGGTCTTCATGTCTTCACAGCCCATCAGTCCGGCCCACGGATAACAGACCGGACGCCCGAGGACCCCTTAGTCTAGGACTCCCTCAATTACCTCCATAGAGAGGGCCCGAACCTGGGTTAACATTGTGTCCCCCGTCTCCTGTTACCATCGATCCTAGACACACAGTTCAGGACCCCCTACCTGAGATCCGCCGGTTTTGACACCGTCATTGGTGCTTTCATTGAGAGTTCCACTGTGCCGTAGGCAAAAGGTTCGATGGCCCCTTCAATCATCGATAGTGACGCTGTCCAAGGAGAGACCTTCCTCCCCGGGCAGATTTTTGTGTTCGGCGGCTTCGTACTGCGGGCCAACTCGCTTGGCCATCTGGAGCAGATCGATAGCTATGCCCCTGGACATCAGGTCAGGTTTGGAAGCTTGAACTACGTCGCGGACGTCCAAGGAGACCTGATCTTCGACGGCTTGAGACCCTGACGATCGCTCGCCCCGATGAACATGACTTAAATCTGTCATCGGATCACATCCAGGAGATGGTTCATGTTGCTGCAATGGCCTTAGAACCAGAGCAGATCGTGCCATCCAAAGCCATAGAGTCCGCGGCACTGGAGCCACACACGGACTAAACACCCTACAATATTTGCGTCAACGGAACTTCGGACTCGTCTCCGGCTATAAGTTCTGGACCGTGTACGCCTGCGGACACCGAGCTAGATCGGTTATCGATCTTCGAATTCGGCGCCGCAGACGTTTTCCAGCACTCACCTTTGGGTGATGTGCTGAACTCTTTAAAGAATTTGTCCTTGGAGAAGGACTCGCAACCGAACTATGTTCGGTTCGAGTTAGAGGCAGATGATGGGGAATTTTGCTTCCCGCCCGCCACCCACTTCATAGCTACTGTCAAGGACTTAACCGACGAGCTCGATTATGGCTCCGAAGACATCGACGGTATGGACGACGATGCCGACAAGGAGCAAGGCCAAGACTCGCCATTTACTGGACGTTGGACGGCCACTTCTTCGTACGACGTGTACATGGTTGACACACCTAAAGGATCTGGCAACGATAAAGAAGAGCCAGATGCGAATAAAGCCTCTGAGACACAGTCCAAGCACCGGCGCCCCAAACGCCTCTCTAAGCCTCGTCGCTCAAAAGATAGCAACACTGGCACCGGAGAAAATAGTACTCCGGGGGACGCTGAAAACAATGAAGACCCTGTTGGAGCTGCATCCGAACAGGAGGAACAAGACAACAAGCAAGTTAACCCTGATAAGCAGGCCACGCCCAATGACCCGGATGATGACAGTTATCGTCCACCCCCCGAGGATGATGAGAGCCTTGGCAATGAGGACTTAATAGTGCCCGAGGCACTCCTCGAGCAGGAGCGCTTTAAGCGCCAGCTCATAGCCACTGGAAGAAGCCTAAAGAAGAAGCAGCAGCAGCTCCAAGCAGATCAAGACCTACTCATCGATAGATGGACCGATGTCCTGGCAGCCGAAGAATACGGCCTCAAGCGCCCATCCAAGAGTTATCCAAAACGCAGACTGCTACCTCAGTTCGATGAGGAGGCACTAGATCCCATACCTCCCTTGCGCAATGCGGACCGACCACCACGTGGTCGAGATAGTACGGCGGACCGACCACCCCGCGGCCGGGATAAAACAACAACTCAGGCCGACCAACAGCCCACCCCACCTCCTCGCAAAAACAGGGACATAACAGCTTGGGACCATACATACGACCTTTGGCAGGAATTGGACAGTAGAGCAGGACGCACCAGATCAATCTACGGATCACGAGGACGCTTCCCTACTCGGGATGACAGCTACCTATTCAGATGTGATAAACTTAATCACACTCGGGCCGATAACCGCAGACGGACTTCATCGGAGGTGCGCCGTGACACGGCCCGCTATAGAGGCGCCGCACACCCTCTCTGCTTCACAGATGAGGTGCTGGATCACGAATTCCCTGAGGGGTTCAAGCCTGTCAATATCGAATCATACGATGGAACAACCGACCCCGCAGTGTGGATCGAAGATTTTATTCTCCACATCCACATGGCCCAAGGAGATGACCTCCACGCTATCAAATACCTCCCATTAAAGCTCAAAGGACCAGCTCGACACTGGCTAAATAGCCTGCCTGAAAATTCCATCGGCAGCTGGGAGGACTTGGAAGAGGCTTTCCTTGATAACTTCCAAGGAACTTATGTCCGGCTACCAGATGCCGACGACTTAAGCCACATAGTTCAACAAGCTGGAGAATCAGCCAGAAAATTCTGGACTAGGTTCCTAACTAAAAAGAACTAGATCGTTGATTGTTCGGATGCCGAGGCCCTAGCGGCCTTCAAACACAGCATCTGCGACGAATGGCTAGCGCGCCACCTCGGCCAAGAAAATCCGAAGTCTATGGCAGCCCTTACGGCACTCATGACCCGCTTTTGCGCAGGTGAGGACAGCTGGCTGGCTCGTAGCAACAGCACAGCCAGCGAGGCAGGCCCCTCTGAGGCCAAGAGCAGCACCGGGAAACTCCGGCGCAATAGACAGAAACGCCGAAGCAATGGAGATAACACCAATGACACCATAGTGAACGCCGGATTCAGAGGCTCCAAGTCCGGCCAACAGAAGAAGCCCTACAAAAGGAACAATGAGGGACCTTCCAGCCTGGACTGCATACTCGACCGTCCGTGCCAGATACACGGCACCCCAGACAAACAAGCCAATCACACCAACAGAGATTATTGGGTTTTCAAACAGGCTGGCAAGTTAAATGCCGAAAACAAAGAAAAGGGATCACAAAGTGAGTACGAGGACGAAGAGCCCCGGCAGCCGAACAAGAAGAAATTTCCCCCTCAAGTCAAAACAGTGAACATGGTATACGCTACGCACATCCCCAAAAGGGAGCGCAAGCGAGCACTCTGGGACGTCTATGCGGTAGAGCCAGTCGCCCCAAAATTCAATCCGTGGTCGTGATTTCTGATCACCTTCGATCGTCGAGATCACCCAACTAGTATACGCCATGGCGGTTCAGCCGCACTATTCCTCGACCGAATTATCGACGGGTTTCACCTAACACGAGTCTTGATGGACGGTGGTAGCAGCCTCAACCTGCTTTATCAGGACACAGTACGGAAGATGGGCATTAACCCCTCACGAATCAAACCAACAAAGACTACCTTTAAAGGAGTCATACCAGGTGTAGAGGCCCGCTGTATGGGCTCAATCACGCTAGAGGTGGTCTTCGGCTCTCCGGACAACTTCCGAAGCGAAGAGTTAATCTTCGACATCGTCCCCTTCCACAGCGGCTACCACACACGGCTCGGACGAACCGCATTTGCTAGATTCAACGCAGTGCCGCACTATGATTATCTCAAGCTCAAGATGCCCGGTCCACACGGCGTCATAACAGTCAATGGCAATACGGAACGCTCCCTCGGAACAGAGGAGCACACCGCCACCCTAGCAGCAGAGGTACAGAGCGGCCTTCTCAAGCAGCACCATAGTATGGCTACCGAGCCCCTGGACATCGTTAAGAGGTTCCGAACCACACTGCAACAGGACAACGCCGCTCGTCAAGAGCTCGATTAGCAATTTGGTCTCCGTCCCAGTCCCGCTGAAGTAGTGGCATTCGTACCACGCGTACATAATTACGCACTCAAAATACCATGGACATCGACGGAGGCACAATCCAGCCCGGGATCTACAGTTCGGCTAGACCCACCCCGGACACACATATAACTTTACTATTTCCTTTTTCCTTTTTTTTCCGGTTTCTCTTATGTGGGCCTCTTTTGACGGCCTGATTTATGATCCTGTCAAAGGACAAATACACCGGATCGACATGGAGCACAGGCGTACAGGGGCAGCCCTAGAGGCCAATCCAATGATTACTCTATCTATTTTCAGGACCCACACGGAGCTCGCCTTTAGTTGTGGCATGTCAAATAGCCGGTTGCTTATGGCATTATTTTGTACCAATGCGCTTTGACGCATTAATCCAACTATAATGGAAACAGTTCATGGCCCAAGTTCAAGGGCCCCAGATACTATCTATGTTCTCCTTTAAATTACTTAGCAACCGTACACTCTGGTACATTTTATATTTGCCAGGGGCTCCTCGTCGCCCCATAACACGGCAACAAAGTCCGAACAATCCTTAAAGATAAGTTCGGCACCCCGAATTTAGCATTATTTGCATTGGCTCTCAATCATGTCTTTGGTCAATAGTTGGGTTGCCCGGCTCCTGTGCTTGCTACCCTACGTTCCGCTAAATCGGCTAGGGTAGTAAAGGGAGAACTACTGCGATTGTGCCCTTGCCTTGACCGGATGAGCACCTCAGTAGAGAAAGCCGAAAACTGACTGTCATGATGCGGCGAGAGACGGTCAGCTGTTCCAGGGTTACAAATCGTTGGAGATTTTTCCCGCATTATGCGAAAGATTGGCATTTCCCGATCAGATGCTGACAGCACTCTGGCTTGAACCAGGGGCTGCGCCCATGCTTTATTAGAAAACTCCTATGGCTAAGTGAGGGCGTTTAAGCCGAATAGTCTGATTGCCTTGTTCGTTGCGCTAAACAACTTCCTCAAGGACCATATAATTGGATCAAGATTGTTTAGATTCCATCCCGAACACCTCAGTACTACCTACGTGAGGGCAGTAGCCGACGACTGGCCAACCCTCAGATTACATACAACACAGCCGCACAGGAGGAAACAATTAAAGCATAAACAAAATTACATTACAAAACAGGCTTTGTTTTCATAATACAAGACAAAGACAACACGAATGTTTTCATTCGAAAATAATGTCCTGCCCGCACTGCGCTACGGCAAGTCGAGACCCTTCTACGACATCCGCGAAATATCACTCGGGTGTGCGGTGCTCCTTGCCCTCCGGCGGCCCTCTGGCCACTTCAACGGCGTTCATCTTCGCCCACCACATCTTGCAACGGGCGAAGGCCATGCGGGCACCTTCAACACGGGCCGAGCGCTTGACGACGTCCAGCCGAGGACAGGCCTTCACCATCCACCTCACGAGTCCGAAGTAGCTGCGAGGCATAGCTTCGGTTGGCCATAGCCGGATAATAAAATCCTTCATGGCTAGTTCGGCCACCCTATGCAGCTCCACCAGCTCTTTCAGCTGATCGATGAAGGACACGGGAGGCTCTGGCGCCGCATACTGCGACTAGAATAGCTTCTCCGTAGAACCCCCTCCTTCGGCTCGGTAGAACTCCACGGCGTCCGCTACACTGCGTGGTAAATCCGCAAAAGCCCCTGGGGAACTCCGAACCCGGGTTAGTAAAAGGTACTGCTTCTCCGCATACTTGCTTTGCATCTTAAATGCCTTACCTGCCGTGATCTTCTTGGCCTCCTGGATCTCTTGGAGGGCGGCCTGGGCCTCATTCCGTGCGGTCTCCATGCTGTGACGAGCCTTGGCAAGTTCGGTCCCTTGAACCGACACATTATGCTCCAAGGTCTCGCATTTCTTAACCGCATCCTGGAGCTCCCGCTGGACTTCTTTGACCCGGGCCTTGAGCTTCTTATGTGCGGCTTGCTGCTGGACAGCCTTCTCCTCGGCCTCGCCCAGGGACTTCCTCAGGGCCTCCACCTCGGCCGCGGCTCCTGCACATATTACGACACTATGGTCAATATACAGCACCCATTCTTTCCGAACACACAGCAAGTCGTTACTCACCTTGCTTCTCCTGGAGCCGAACCTTAACCTCGCCGAGCTCGTTCTCGGTCCGCTCCAGCCTCTGCCTCAGTTCAGAGACTTCGGCAGCATGTGAGGTTGCGGCCAACAGCGACGCCTGCTTGTTCATACATATTATGTTAGTCTCCTATAAAAAAAGAATGATCCTCTGTCCGGTTCGTCTCGCCGAACTTCAGACAGTGTCTCAGGGGCTACTATCTACTTGGGGTTCTTCTCTTTCTATGTCACTTACCTCGAAACCCGTCAACAGGCTGCTGCAGGCTTCGTTCAGTCCACTCTTGACGGACTGAACCTTCTCGATCACCACACTCATAAGGACACGGTGCTCGTCCACGACGGAGGCGTCTCGTAGCGCCTCCATCAGGTTATCCGGCGCCCCTGAATGGACAGGGGCCACCGGGATGGGATGTTCCATGTACAAGTCCATGTTACCACTTGCTTGGATCTGCAGGCCTTGTGCTCCTTGCATCCCCCTCTGCATTTTTGACACGGCGAATGGCTGATAAAATAAGAGGAATCGACCTTGCTGTTGTACCGGAGGACAGATACTTACAAGGTTATACGGGTGTGCAGGATGTGTACCAGATCCCGTAGCTCCGTCATGCTTCGCTAAAAAATGGATTTGCTTGTTTTAGATGATATCTCCAGAAGAAATAAGAGTTAAAGTCAGAGTTGGATAGGCGTGTAAGCTAAGAGAGTAGTGAAAGGATATCCAAACATCGTCGGAATAGTGCACAAGGGAGTGATGTGTGGATAACTAGTTTGGGCCGGTGTTTGGGCATGCTCACCTAGCTAGAGTGCGGGTCACTTCAGAGCTGTTGAGGGTGATGCGCTGGCGTTGGCTGGCCGCGCACGGATGCAGATCTTGAGTGGCAGCGGAGCGCTACGATGCGGTGGACGAGACCGTTGGTGAAGCCCCAGCGGCCTCGGGGGGTGGAGGTGCGGCGATGTGCTCGGTGAAGTAGCCCCGAGGAGCTGGGAGACGGCGTCGGTGAAGCGCACCTGATGCAATGGAAGTCGGTTTCTGTGAGGCACATCGGTTGCGGCAGCCGACGTTGTCGGTGGACCACCCAGTGTGGTGGACGAGGGCATAGATGAGGTAGCTCCGGTGCGGTGGTGAAGCGCGACCGTCGTCTTCGTCGTTGTTGTCAGGCATAGAGGTGGGGAAAGAGACGAGACGAGGGGCGATTCGAACTTTTCTTGGGTTGGCGACGAGTTAGGGGTTTGAGCAATCTGGGCGCGGAAGGGGACGGTGGAGAAGGGAGATTTTGCAGGGCTGGAAGTGGGGCCACCAGATATTTCAATCCGAAACGTGGAAGCGCGAACTAATTTTGTCGTCGTCCTTTTTTGAGGGGGGAGGGGGAGGGAGGGAGGGGGTGGGTGGTTGGGTGCTAAGCGTCCGTCTGACACACGCGACCACCACGACACGACCCTGGCCTGCCTGGTCGCCTACATTTGAGAATGCAAACGAATCTTCTTTCATTTGCAAACAAATCTGTATGTATTACCATGCCCGTGTTTTCCTTGCAATAATTAGTCATTCGAAACGAGATACTATAAATTAATTAATGAGGAGTTGTTTGAAAAAAATTCGAAACGGTATCCACGCTAACATGGATTAGAGTGTGTGTCACATAATTAGTTATTTGAATTAGAGTGTGTGTCACATAGCGATCTCCAATTCTAACATGGATTTCGCATTTCACTGTATCCACGCTACTTTTTTAATACAAATTCATATGTATATGATGAACACCATGGTAGTGCGTGAGAAAACTTTTGGATGGATTCAAACATATGACCTACAAAATAGCACAACAAATCGAGTCAATGTCAACTTTTCGAAACCTAGTATGGCACAAATTCGAAATAATTACCCATATGCATGGTCCTCAGTTCAAATCTTACAATGTACACCGAATTGAAACATCGATATTAAGTCTCGTACTATCTACATTCAAATGCTGTTTTTAGCCCCCCCCTCCCCGCACACACGCTACATACTTCCCGTATCGGTCAATCTTCCTCTCCTAACCACCTTAGGAAGCTATTGGTTTCCAACACACATCCATTCTTTCTCTCCATGTTTCGATCTCTAACTCTCTCAACTACACAACCCCCTTTTTCCACTCTGTTACGAAATGTATTTACCTCACACACCCGCCATTGCACCCCATGCCGAGCTCTCTCTCTCTCCCTCTCCCTCTCACCCTCTCACGCTAAATACATGCATTGCCTATCTAGCCCCCCAACCTCTCATGCGCACGCACGCACGTTGTCTATCTAGGTCACTCCCTCGAGACTGTCTCACTCTTTCTTCCGCACGGCGGGCCACACTCGCTCAATATCGCTCTCTTTATTTGAGTCTCATTTAACCTTGTTTTCTTTCACACACAAATGATATATCTCACTGTTCGGGCCTCGATCGACACACTCTATACTCTCTCACCCAGATTGTCTATCTAGGTCAGTCCATCGAAGCCGCCCCCACTCTTTCGACCTCATGGCGGGCCATGCTCTCTCTCTCTCTCTCTCTCTCTCTCTCTCTCTTTGTATGTCTCGATTGACCTCGCTCTTTCTCGGACAAAAACGATATATCACCATGTTTGAGCCCAATTCGACTTATTCACACTGTATACTCTCTCATGCACATTGTCTATCTAGGTCACTCCCTCCAACCCGTCTCACTCTTTCGATCGCACGAGGACCCTATGTGATCGATTGACCTTGCTTCCTCCCACGCACAAAATATATCTACACGTCTGTGACTGGATCATCTCTCAAGCTCTATCTTACAGCCCTCACCCTTGCCAAAAGCTCAATCGGACAATATCTCTCTAGAGCATATATATTTGTTCAATGAATGTCGGACCACACTCACTTTGTCTCTCTATCTATATGTCTCTCGATTGACCTCGCTTTCTCACGCCGTATCTTCCACACATTGAAGCTACCTCTCCATCCCTCGCAAAGCCGGAGCTATTTACATTGCGAGGGGCACTCCAACCTTAGATTGATTTGTGTAGGCATTTATTCCGGTCGGTTTAGATTATATTTTCGTAGCATTCGGCCCACAACTACTCGAAATACCATTGCAACCCCCGCAACTCCCCTAGTTGATTTCCCTCTGGCTCGGTCATCGCTCTCTCGCACGTCCTTTCTCACCTTCAACATCGCAGCTTGGTATTATTGCAAAAAACTCTGTTGTTCTCTTTAATTATTATAAATAAGCTACAAAACTACACACCGATAGTCCACTTGGAATGGAACAAATTTCGACCCACAAATTAAAGTGCTACAAACCACACACCGAGGGTCCCACATGTTATGAAACAAATTTGGACCCATATACAAATTAAAAAAATAAAGGACGAGGATCGAACATGCGACCAGGGCCTTCAAGCCGCACGTCAATAGGCAACATACGTAGATCAACAATGTTTGTTGTACCTCCCTTTGTTCACATAATGTTTTTATATTACCAAAGCCTATTTAATTGATAACATGTAATATTATTTTTAGTACTATTCACCTTCACCTACTGGTGGGTTCCATGTGTGCTCTCTCTCTCCTCCCCTTCTGCGTTTAGACGCATGGGCAAACACGAAGAACTCGCGGGCGATGTTGCCGTTGACCATATCTGGACGCGTTCCCAAGTTACGGCACTAGTTTCACGTGCTAGAAGCACTAGTCAGTGTGTACGTGCAATGCACGTTAATTTGGAAGTATATTAAGTGCATGCGGATATTAAGTAGGATATTATTTTCGTGTTATTATGTGATTAGCACTATTTTTGGCATGAAATTAACTGCATGCTAAACGTGTTGAGCGCTCGACATTGAAGCAGTCTAGGTCGTTGGATGACAAGGAATACATGTGGCTTGATGACGTTTTGTATTTAATTTGATACGGCTCTAGCAGAACATTCAATCGATCAAACCATAGATTTCGTCTAGTCTGACTCCGACTTTAAATTATGCAACGATCGATCTAAAATAAACGGAAATGATAAACGTTCAGATTTTAAGCATGGCAATCCGAATGTTTTTCATGGAAAATTGAGATTACGCGGCGGCGGCAGGGGCGTCTTGCGGTGGGAAGCGGCTCCTCTGCCGTGCTCTATGTGTCGTCGGGCCACTGACCGACCGCGACGGTGGCGCCTTGCGCCGTTGTTGGCGTACTCCTGGACGTTGGCCTAGCTTCAAGGAAGGCCAAAATGTTCTGGACTTCGGAGCGAGTCAACTAGCGGGAGGAGGCGACTGGCGTTGGTGCAAGGAAGCGGTCGACGGCGGCCATCCATGCCGCTAAGGGGGGCACTTGCACCCGCGCGGGGACAGGCGCTGTCAACGGTGCGGCGGAGACATTCGTGTGCACCGGCACCGGCACAGGCGCGCACGTCTGTGCACGCGCAGGCGCATGCGCTGTCAAGTGCATGGGCACCGGCACGGGCGTGCGCGTCAGTGCATGCGCAGGCGCATGCGCTGGCAGGTGCACGGGCGTGTGAAAGTCGACGGGGACCTCGTGGAACCCCGTGGCATCAAGCTCGGCGACAATGTGCGGCTCCCAGCCCATCAATGCCATGGGGATGGGCGCTGGCGCAGTCGGGGCGACGGGAGCCGGAACGGGAGCGGGGCAGGCGTGGCGTCTTCCTGCAAGGCCAGTTCAAGCTCGTCCCAAAGCGCCTTATGTTCTTGAGACTCCGGCTGGGCGTCTTCCTCAGGAAACTGGAAGACTAAGGGCAGACCATCGTGATGCGGCATGGCATACGTTTAGGTCAGGCTGGTTGGAGGTAGACGACAGGAGAATCAGAGAGGAAGAGAGAAGATTGTAGCGATACCGGGTAGTGCGGGGTTGATTTTAAACTGCGGCACCGACGACATTAAAAGTGGGAGCAGTTGGGACGAAGGTGGGCGACGGGCCTTGTCAAAGGGCTCGCCTCCTGGTGAGCCTGCACAGCGGTCTGCTCGCACGCCTCCCTATCAGCCGGCGCAGCGGTCTGCTCGCACGCCTCTTGTCGACTCACACGCTTGTTCGGACAGCACCTGCCGATGAGAAGCGGGACTCGTGGCGGCACGTAAACGCCCACAGTTTCAATAGTGAAAGCGTTCGCCTTAACGTGACAGGTCTTTGTTCCAAAATACCTTGGCTCTTCATTTGTGCAACTTGTCATAAGCAGCTTGTCTCAAATTGAAGAAAAAAATTACGAAGTAATATTTGTGCCATATGACGTGACCATGCTCAGTTTCAAGAATTTATGGTCACTTTTGGATTTTCTGAAATTTAAGATCCAGGATTCAAAACAATATCATAACCTGCATCATGCAATAAACTTTCAAGCCATACATCTGTCCTGTTGTATTTCTTAAGAAAGTATTTGGTCAAACATTTTGCTTAGTTAGACTTCAGACAAGTTATATATGCAGAGCAAAAGGATAATCCCTCCGTACCAGTGCATTGCCTGATATATTAACTCAAGTACTAGGCATGAACAAACGGGCTCAATTCTGTGCTCATCTTGGTGTAGTAGTACTAGGCAATGCAGTTGACGAGTGACCTTGGCGAGAGGCGACCGAGGGAATTGAACCGTGCTCGGCACAGTAGGTAACGTTGTCTAGTTACTAAAGCATCCCTCCGTTGTTCATCGGTAGTCATTATGGACCGGGGACATGAGGGAAATTTCCTAGGGCTGGAATTCTGGCCACCAGATATTTCGACTCAAAACGCAGAGGCTCGACTGGTTGGGGTTGCCTAATGTGCGTACCACGCACGCCACCAGAAGGACACGAGCCCGGTTTTTTTGGATCAACACGAGCCAAGGTCTGGCTGGTACGCCGTTGGGTCCTGATACGTCTCCGTCGTATCTACTTTTCCAAACACCTTTGCCCTTGTTTTGGACTCTAACTTGCATGATTTGAATGGAACTAACCCGGACTGACGCTGTTTTCAGCAGAATTGCCATGGTGTTATTTTTGTGCAGAAACAAAAGTTCTCGGAATGACCTGAAACTTCATGGAGATTATTTTTGGAAATAATAAAAAATACTGGCGAAAGAATCAAGGCCAGGGGGCCCACACCCTGTCCATGAGGGTGGGAGGCACGCCTGCCCCCTGGGCACGCCCCCTGCCTCATGGGCCCCCTGGTGCTCCACCGACCTCAACTCCAACTCTATATATTCACGTTCGGGGAAAAAAATCAAAGAGAAGGATTCGTCGTGTTTTACGATACGGAGCCACCACCAAGCCCTAATCTCTCTCGGGAGGGCTGATCTGGAGTCCGTTCGGGGCTCCGGAGAGGGGAATCCGTCGCCGTCGTCATCATCAACCATCCTCCATCACCAATTTCATGATGCTCACCGCCGTGCATGAGTAATTCCATCGTAGGCTTGCTGGACGGTGACGGGTTGGATGAGATTTATCATGTAATAGAGTTTGTTTTGTTAGGGTTTGATCCCTAGTATCCACTATGTTATGAGATTAATGTTGCTATGACTTTGCTATGCTTAATGCTTGTCACTAGGGCCCGAGTGCCATGATTTCAGATCTGAACCTATTATGTTTTCATGAATATATGTGAGTTCTTGATCCTATCTTGCAAGTCTATAGTCACCTACTATGTGTTATGATCCGGCAACCCCGAAGTGACAATAATCGGGACCACTCCCGGTGATGACCATAGTTTGAGGAGTTCATGTATTAAATATGTGTTAATGCTTTGGTCTGGTACTCTATTAAAAGGAGGCCTTAATATCCCTTAGTTTCCGCTAGGACCCCGCTGCCACAGGAGGGTAGGACAAAAGATGTCATGCAAGTTCTTTTCCATAAGCACGTATGACTATATTCGGAATACATGCCTACATTACATTGATGAATTGGAGCTAGTTCTGTGTCACCCTATATTATAATTGTTGCATGAATAATCGCATCCGGCATAATTCTCCATCACCGATCCAATGCCTACAAGCTTTTCACATATTGTTCTTCGCTTATTTACTTTTCCGTTGCTACCGTTACAATCACTACAATACTATCACTGTTACTTTTGCCACCCTTATCGCTACTATCATACTACTTTGCTACTAAATAGTTTGCTGCAGATACTAAGTTATCCAGGTGTGGTTGAATTGACAACTCAACTGCTAATACTTGAGAATATTCTTTGGCTCCCCTTGTGTCGAATCAATAAATTTGGGTTGAATACTCTACCCTCGAAAACTGTTGCGATCCCCTATACTTGTGGGTTATCAAGACTATTTTCTAGCACCGTTGCCGGGGAGCATAGCTGTATTCTTTGAGTCACTTGGGATTTATATCTGCTGGTCACTATGAGGAACTTGAAAGACGAGAAAACCAAAATTTATCCCTCAACTACGAGGGGAGGTAAGGAACTGCCATCTAGCTCTGCACTTGATTCACCTTCTGTTTTGAGTAAGCTTGCGACACCTAAACCTGCTTCTGCTATTAATTCTGATATGTCACATGTTATTGATGATGCCACTTCTGATATGCATGATACTTATGATGAAACTACTTCTATGCCTTATACTACTGTGCCACTAGGTGAATTTCTTGATGAACAACTTGCTAGGGCTAGAGAGAATGAAATAATTGAAACTGGTAATATTGATGAAAGTGATGATGAAGATTCTCCCCCTAGATATGAAATACCTGTTGTGCCTGAGGGTTATGTTATGGATGAAGAAACTACTAGAGACTTTCTTGCTTGCAATGATAGAAGTGATCTTAAGAAATTATTAGTTAAGCTGAAAGAAAAATCTCTGAATGCTAGAATGAAATATGACCCTGCTTATGCTACTTCACCTATCTTTGTTACTGATAAGGATTATGCATTCTCTGTCGACCCTGATATAATTACTTTGGTTGAATCTGATCCTTTTTATGGCTATGAATCAGAAACTCTTGTGGCACATCTTACTAAATTAAATGATATAGCCACCCTGTTCACTAATGATGAGAAAACTCGCTACTACTATATCCTTAAAATATTTCCGTTCTCATTAAAGGGTGATTCTAAGATATGGTTTAATTCTCTTGATCCTGGTTGTGTGCGTAGTCCCCAGGATATGATTTATTACTTCTCTGCTAAATATTTCCCCGCTCATAAGAAACAAGCTGCTTTGAGGGAAATATATAATTTTGTACAAATTGATGAAGAGAGTCTCCCACAAGCTTGGGGGAGGCTTCTCCAATTACTTAATGCTTTGCCTGATCATCCACTTAAGAAAAATGAAATACTTGATATCTTTTATAATGGACTAACCGATGCTTCCAGAGACCACCTGGATAGTTGTGCTGGTTGTGTTTTCAGGGAAAGAACTATCGATGAAGCTGAAATTCTATTGAATAATATGTTGACGAATGAAAATAATTGGAAACTTCCTGAACCAACTCCTAAGCCAACTCCGAAGGAAAGGGGTGTTCTATTTCTCAGTCCTGAAGATATGCAAGAGGAAAAGAAATCTATGAAAGAAAAGGTATAAAAGCTGAAGATGTTAAGAATTTACCTCCTGTTGAAGAAATACATGGTCTTAATTTACCGCCTATTGAAGAAGTTCATGGTCTTGATAACCCAACACAGGTCGTAAAGGTAAATTCTCTCTATAGATTTGATGAAGGTGATATCGCTCCTACTAAGTTTGCTAGCCAGTGCTTAGATGAGTTTGATAATTTTATGGTTAAGCAAGAAGATTTCAATGCTTATTTTGGTAGACAATTAAAACTTAATGCTTATATGATTGAACACTTGAGTGATTATATGTCTAGAGTTAAAGGTGAACTTAAACTCATTATTAAACATGCTTCTATGGTTACCACTCAAGTGGAACAAGTACTTAAAGCTCAGAATGATTTGCTCAATGAATTGAATAATAAGAATAATGAATTTACTATTAGAGTTGCAACTAGAGGGGGTAAAGTGACTCATGAACCTTTGTATCCTGAGGGTCACCCTAAGAGAATTGAGCAGGATTCTCAGAGAAATAATTTAGATGCACATAGTCCTTCGAAAAAGAAGAAAAATAGAATGATAGGACTTTGCATGCTTCTAGTGAACCTGTTGTTGACACACCTGAGAATCCCAATGATATTTCTATTTCTGATGCTGAAACACAATCTGGTAATGAACATGAACCTAGTGATAATGTTAATGATGATGTTCATGTTGATGCTCAACCTAGTAATAACAATGATGTAGAAATTGAACCTGCTGTTGATCTTGATAACTCACAATCAAAGAATCAACGTTATGATAAGAGAGACTTTGTTGCTAGGAAGCACAGTAAAGAAAGAGAACCATGGGTTCAGAAACCCATGCTTTTTCCTCCTAAACCATCCAAGAAAAAGGATGATGAGGATTTCGAGCGCTTTGCTGAAATGATTAGACCTATCTTCTTGCGTATGCGTTTTACTGATATGATTAAAATGAATCCTTATGCCAAGTACATGAAAGATATTGTTACAAATAAAAGAAAGATACCGGAAGCTGAAATTTCCACCATGCTTGCTAATTATACTTTTAAGGGTGGAAGACCTAAGAAACTAGGAGATCCAGGAGTACCAACTATACCATGCTCCATTAAAAGAAACTATGTTAAAACTGCTTTATGTGATCTTGGAGCCGGTGTTAGTGTTATGCCTCTCTCTTTATATCGTAGACTTGATTTGAATAAGTTGACACCTACTGAAATATCTTTGCAAATGGCCAATAAATCAACTGTTATACCTGTCGGTATTTGTGAGGACGTGCCTGTTGTGGTTGCAAATGTTACTATTTTAACGGACTTTGTTATTCTTGATATTCCCGAGGACGATAGTATGTCTATTATTCTTGGAAGACCCTTTTTGAATACTGCAGGGGCTGTTATTGATTGCAACAAAGGCAATGTCACTTTTCATGCTAATGGTAATGAGCATACGGTACACTTTCCGAGGAAGCAACCTCAAGTCCATAGTATAAACTCTATTGGAAAAATTCCATCAATTATTATTGGAGGTTTTGAATTTCCTCTTCCTACTGTCAAGAAGAAATATGATATTCTTATTATTGGGGACGTGCATATCCCTGTTGAGGTAACCTAGTGTTATTCAAAATTTCTCTAGTTCCATGTTATTCGGAATGAGTTTGTTAACAAGACTTGATCAACCTTGTTAGTGGATTCCTTTTGATGAGCATGAGATGGATGAAGTTAGAAAGCACAACCTTCTGTACCCTCCTTTTACTTTCTGTTATTTAGAATAAATAAAGCAAAAATAGTATTTTCTGAATTATCTGTACAATAAAAAATACCCCGAAAATAAAAGTTCTCCAAATGCCCTGAAATTGAAATATGATTTTTTCTGGAATATTTGAGAATATCTGGCACTGAGAACACATCAGGGGGAGCTGGCACCTGGCCACGAGGGTCCAGGGCGCGCCCACCCCCTGGGCGCGCCCCCTGCCTCGTGGGCCCATGGTGGCTCCCCTCCACTTATTCCAGCACCCACACGCTCCTTCTTCCTCCCAAAAAAATCACCAACCAGCTCAAGCACGAGTTCTAGCTCATCTTGCTACCATTTTCGATCTCCTTGCTCAAAGCTCCACTCACAAAACTGCTTTGGGGGATTGTTCCTTCGTATGTGACTCCTCCAATGGTCCAATTAGTTTTTGCTCTAGTGCTTTATTCATTGCAAATTTTTGCTGCCTAGGTGACCATGTTCTTGAGCTTGCATGTCAAATTTATATGGTTCCAAGTAGTTCTAATGCATGATATAGTCTCTAGGCACTTGTAGGAGTAGTTGCTATCAATTTTACTGAGTTTGGTTCACTTTTATTTGAAGTTACTAAAAATTTCAGAAATTTTTCAGAGGAAGAAATATGTTTAGGAAAATTTACCAAGGTGGTCCTTCAAGGAAGCAAGGACCCAGGCCCGCAATACGCGATGCAGATGATGAACCACCGAGGGAAGCTCAAGTGCGGGCTTGTGAATGGCCGTCAGAGGACTTTATGGATCGAGTAGGAATCAAGAAGGAATTTAACGCATACGTGCGTAACGCTGATCTTGAGAGCTTTGAGGCAGATAAGTGCCGCCAGTACCACTATCTCACTGATTCCTTTGTAAGAAGGTTTGAATTTTCATCATCACGCAATTCTCAAACTGTCCTATTTGATATTTATGAAAATTCTTATACTATGGACTTAGAGGATTTTAATACAGCTTGCAAACTTCCACAATGGGGTAGCACTAGTGAGCCTCGCAAATATGAGTTTAGAGATTTTCTTGCTAGTATAACTGTGGGGGAGTCTAGAGACATAACACAAGCTACCATAGGGAGCATTCATTTTCCTGCTATACATTATTTTGCTCTCTTCATAGGTAGGTGCAAAAATGGTTGATACGTCTCCGTTGTATAAATAATTTTTTATTGTTCCATGCCAATATTATACAACTTTCATATACTTTTTGGCAACTTTTTATACTATTTTTGGGACTAACATATTGATCCAGTGCCCAGTGCCAGTTCCTGTTTGTTGCATGTTTTATGTTTCGCAGAATATCCATATCAAACGGAATCCAAACGGGATAAAAACGGACAGAGAATATTTTTGGAATATTTGGAGAATTCCGGAAGAAGAATCAACACGAGACGGTGCCCGGGGTGGCCACGAGGAAGGGGGCGCGCCTGCCCCCTGGGGGCGCCCCTGACCCTCGTAGGCCACCCGTAAGGCGGTTGACGCCCTTCTTCGGCCGCAAGAAAGCTAATTTTTGGTAAAAAATCACGGCGAAGGTTTCAGCCCAATCAGAGTTACGAATCTCCATATATATACGAAACGGTGAAAGGGTAGCAGGGGAGAACGCAGAAACAGAGAGAGACAGAGAGACAGATCCAATCTCGGAGGGGCTCTCGCCCCTCCCACGCCATGGAGGCCAAGGACCAGAGGGGAAACCCTTCTCCCATCTAGGGAGGAGGTCAAGGAAGAAGAAGACGAAGGGGCCCCTCTCCCCTTCTCTTCCGGTGGCGCCGGAACACTGCCGTGGCCATCATCATCACCGCAATCTTCACCAACAACTTCACCGCCATCATCACCAACTCTTCCCCCCCTCTATGCAGTGGTGTAACCTCTCTCTTACCCGTTGTAATCTCTACTAAACATGGTGCTCAATGCTATATATTATTTCCCAATGATGTATGGCTATCCTATGATGTTTGAGTAGATCCGTTTTGTCCTATGGGTTATTTGATGATCAAGATTGGTTTGAGTTGCATGTTTTATTATTGGTGCTGTCCTATGGTGCTCTCCGTGTCGCGCAAGCGTGAGGGATTCCCGCTGTAGGGTTTGCAATATGTTCATGATTTGCTTATGGTGGGTGGCGTGAGTGACAGAAGCACATACCCGAGTAAGTAGGTTGTTTGCGTATGGGATAAAGGGGACTTGATACTTTAATGCTATGGTTGGGTTTTACCTTAATGATCTTTAGTAGTTGCGGATGCTTGCTAGAGTTCCAATCATAAGTGCATATGATCCAAGTAGAGGAAGTATGTTAGCTTATGCCTCTCCCTCAAATAAAATTGCAATAATGATTACCGGTCTAGTTATCGATTGCTTAGGGACAAATAACTTTCTCGTGACAACAAGCTCTTTACTAAAACTAATTTAGTTGTGTCTTTATCTAAACATCCCCTAGCTTTTATTTACATGCTCTTTATTTTCTTGCAAACCTGTCCAACAACACCTACAAAGTACTTCTAGTTTCATACTTGTTCTAGATAAAGCGAACGTTAAGCGTGCGTAGAGTTGTATCGGTGGTCGATAGAACTTGAGGGATTATTTTTTCTGCCTTTAGCTCCTCGTTGGGTTTGACACTCCTACTTATTGAAAGAGGCTACAATTGATCCCCTATACTTGTGGGTTATCAAGACCTTTTTCTGGCGTCGTTGCCGGGGAGCAATAGCGTGGGGTGAATATTCTCGTGTGTGCTTGTTTGCTTTATCACTAAGTAATTTTTATTTGCTGTTCTTAGTTGTTCTCTATCTTTAGTTATGGATATGGAACACGAAATACCAAAAAAATTAGGTGTACTTGCTGCTCATGGAGATGAGGAACCTCCTAAAACCCTCGATGCTCGCTATGTGACAGAAATTATGTACTACTTTGATAATCCAGAGAAAACCCCATTCAATTTGGTAATGGGAGTAACGTTGGATCAACGTGAATACTTTAAGGATTATCGCTTGACATAGAAAGGGAAACTATTATGGGATCAAATTTATATATTGAAGTGGTATGCTCGGCAAGTATGCTTGAGTTATGATTATACTTGTTGCTCTAGGATGAAGGCTCCACACCTTCCCTTTTCATGCAAATTTAATGATAATGAAACCTTGGCTTCTTATGCTAGAGGTATATATGATTACTATGATGTGGAACAAATAGAAGAATTTGTTGCTTTTAAGGGTGCTTATGAAATTGAATCTTTGTTTGAAAAGTATGAAGCTTTTGATGCTGATGTTTATAGGCCTGAAAATTTAGCTATCCTAAAATATTGCTATGATAATTATGAATATAATTCCTATATTGATGCGCTTATTGAGAAAGTCTCCGCTGTCCAAGAAGAGACTAATATTTTGCAGGAATCTATGGAAGAAGAAATTGATGAAACTGTGAGCTCATTGGATGAAAAAGATGAGGAGGAGAGCAAAGAACAAAAGGAGGAACAACGGATTGATCACCCGTGCCCACCTTCTAATGGGAGTTACTCTTCAACTCGTACATTGTTTAATTTCCCTTTGTGCTTACCGAAGGATGATTGCTATGATGACTATTATGATCCCGTTGATTCTCTTGAAATATCCCTTTTTGATGATGCTTGCTATGCTTGTGGCCAAGATGCCAATATGAATTATGCTTATGGAGATGAACTTGCTATAGTTCCTTATGTTATGAATGAAATTGTTGCTATTGCACCCACGCATGATAGTCCTGTTATCTTTTTGAATTCTCCCGACTACACCATATCAGAGAAGTTTGCACTTATTAAGGATTACATTGATGGGTTGCCTTTTACCGTTGCACATAATGATTTTGATGAATATAATATGCATGTTCTTGCTGCTCCTACTTGCAATTATTATGAGAGAGGAACTATATCTCCACCTCTCTATGTTTCCAACATGACAAAATTGCAAGAAACTGTTTATACTATGCATTGGCCTTTACTTTGTGTGCATGAATTGTTCTTTTATGACATGCCGATGCATAGGAAGAGAGTTAGACTTCGTCATTACATGATATATGTTACTTTGTGCTCACTACTAAATTACAAATCATTGCTAATTAAAATTGGCTTTGATATACCTTGGGATCCGGGTGGATCCATTACTTGAGCACTATATGCCTAGCTTAATGGCTTTAAAGAAAGCGCTGCCAGGGAGACAACCCGGAAGTTTTAGAGAGTCATTTATTTCTGTTTAGTGCTTTCATATAGTTTAAAAACAACAAAAATAAAGAGGGGAACCTAAATCCTTCTCAAAAAGAAAAGTGAAAGTGAGATAGACGAGCATTGTGAAAGTGGGGGACGTCCTTGAACTTTGTTCATGCCCATGGAAGCTTTGTGAATCTTGATTACAGAAACTTTTCAACAAAAATAATTATACCCTTGTACAATTCCATTTTATTATAAAAATAATGTGCCAAGGTTTGCCTTTAGGATGTTTACAATGCTTGTTGGTTTGTACGGTGCAGGACAGAAACTTTGGCTGTAGTGCGTGATTTTTATTTTTTTACTGGAACTTCAAATGGTTCTGATTCTTTTTGCACTGTCTTTCTATAAAAATTGTTTAGTTTTCCTAATTTTGGCAGAATTTTTAAAGTATCAGAAGTATGGTGAATGTTCAGATTATTACAGACTGTTCTGTTTTAGACAGATTCTGTTTTTGATGCATAGTTTGCTTGTTTTGATGAAACTATCAATTTATATCAGTGGATTAAGCCATGAAAAAGTTATATTACAGTAGAAATAAAGCAAAAACAAAATATGAATTGGTTTGCAACAGCACTTAGAGTAGTGATTTGCTTTATTATACTAACGGATCTTACCGAGTTTTCTGTAGAAGTTTTGTGTGGATGAAGTGTTCGATGATCAAGAAGGTCTCGATGTGAGAAGAAGGAAGAGAGGCAAGAGCTCAAGCTTGGGGATGCCCAAGGCACCCCAAGTAAATATTCAAGGATACTCAAGCGTCTAAGCTTGGGGATGCCCCGGAAGGCATCCCCTCTTTCTTCAACAAGTATCGGTATGTTTTCGGATTCGTTTCATTCATGTGATATGTGCAAATATTCACTACAAAAAAAGACACTTCCGTGATGATACGTGTTTGTCAAAGTAGGTCGCGTTTTTTGTCATGCATGTACATCCATGACAAATTTATGACAGAATCAAGATAGTCATACCTGTGCTGTCGTAGAAGTGTTCCATGACATTACCAAAATTATCATCACGGAAGTGTCCACTTCCATGACGATAAATCGCGCGTCATAGAAGTGCTTTCGTCAAGGGTGACCGACACGTGGCATCCACCGTAACGGAACGCCGTTAAGCTATCGGGTCGGGTTTTGGATCTGATAACCCGTTAACAGCCCCGACCAATGGGGATTTTCCACGTGTAAAATCATCATTGGCTGGAGGAGACACGTGTCAGGTCCGCCTTGGCACAGGTGTCACTCATCCAATGGGCGAGACACGCCTATGATATGTTGACACGTGGACCGGCCCATCAAGTTTAAATCTGCCGGCCCAACTGAAGGCCCACAAGATTTTGCGGACCATAATGGGCCGACCCAGCTAAAGGCCCACGAGATTTTGCGCACCATAATGGGCCGGCCCAGCTAAAGGCCCGCGAGATTTTGCGGACCATAATGGGCTGGCCCAGCTAAAGGCCCACAAGATTTTGCGGGCCATAATGGGCCGGCCTAGGTAAAGGCCCACAAGATTTTTGTGTGCCATAATGGGCCGGCCCAGGTAAAGGCCCACAAGATTCTTGCGGATCATAATGGGCCGGCCCAGCTAAAGGCCCACGAGATTTCGCCGACATTAATGGGCCGGCCCAGCTGTAGGCCCACAAGATTTTGAGGACCCTAGTAGGCTGGCCCATTAACTGGCTGCCATGTTTTGGGCCAAATGCTGGCCCATATTTGATCCGGTCCATTAATGGCCTGCCACGCTCCGGGCCTAATAGTGGCCCATATGAGATCCGGCCTGTTAAAAGCCTACCACGTCCTGGGCCAAATTACGGCCCAGATCAGGTCCGGCCCTTTAAGAGGATTTGGGCTGAATTATGGCCCATATCAGATTCGGCCCGTCAACTGGACACTATGCTTTTGGGCCCACTTGCTAAAGGCCCACTTAGTAATTCGTCCTGATATTAGTTTTGGCCTGTTAAGGGCCCGTTTAACATTTCGGCCCTATATTAATTTTGGCCTGTTAAAAGCCCGTCATATAGTTGGGCCTAACTACGGCCCGGTTTGCATCCGGCCTGCTCGTAGCCAATATCTGATTGGGCCAAACAAGGACCGAGACAAATTTGTCCTGTTAAAAGCCCGTGATTTGATTCGCACAATCATGGGCCGGGGTTCATTTTGGGCTGCTGCCGGCCCGTGAGCTGTTCAGCACGTTTCAGGCCCAACCTACATCGTGATTGCATGACGGCCCGATTATGTACCGTAATTTTACGGTTTGGCCGGTTTACTGCGAAGACAGGATATATACAGTAAAATAACTGCAACATCGTGAATAAGAAAAAACCTAGACTATACAATAAAGAAATTACGGCATATTACATCCACTGGGCATCAAAGTTCGCCACTATGATAATAAAGCACAAGCAGACAGCAGATTACATACACTGGGCATCAAAGATCGCCACCAGTGCAAATAAACATGCCGACAAAATAATATACAAAACCGACAGCACTTCAATAGATTTCAAGAAAGGTTAGCCCTGCTGGGGAGCTGCAGCGCAAGCAGCTGAGCAAGATGATGAGACTGTGCTTGTTGAACACTTATATCTTCCTCACTCTGAAAGATAAACAAGCAGAGAGATGACAGGTTTTGCACATAAAAGTATCAGTGCTGACAATTCATCACATTTCTTACTGACGAATAAAGTGACACAGTTCAAAATTGCATTAACACAATATGGTATTGTTCAGGTCAAGACATGGCAGGAAATGACATTGTGAAGGAGTTGGCAGCTTCACGACACCACTGGATTATAGATCAAGAACTCATAAGCACTAATTGTTAGTGTGCTGTGAATTTATACCATTTCAGATTGGCAAATAAAGAGACGGTTTAAATAATAGTAGAATGATATGACATTGTTCATAGTTAAGACATTGCAGAATATGACATTGTGTTGTAGTGGGTAGGTTCACCACACCACTGGATTACGGATGAAGAACAGAAGCATACATGCAGTGCAAAAGAGATCACTTGCTCTGTATAGTTTAATTTACATGGTATGAAGAAGGAACTTGGTTGTACAACTGAAAACTTAAATTGAGAAAGGACAAACTTTTGTTTATGAACTACATAATAAACTTTAAACAAGCAATTTGATGCAAACACCAAAAATAAACAGCTGTTGCAGTCATGCCTAACCAAATATATACAACAAAGTTTGAAGGCTTGAGATGGACAAACTTACATTATTGGTGAAGACAGGCTCTATAAAGGCCTTGTCCATGCTGATGGGGGGGGGCAATTCAAGAAGTTTACCATAGAATCTTCTTCAAAAACATTGCCTTTATTCTACATTTTGTTAAGAGTAAATATAGATGTGATAATATACAAAAAATGGAGAATATTTAAGATAACATGAAGAGTGATGCTACATAACCAAGTAGCTATAAATGTAAGTGCAGCAATACAGGAAAAAGGTACAACCAAGAGCAATGCACAGCTAAACTTCTTCAGTACCAACCTTATGGTAAGAGTAAATATAGATCTGATGTGTAGAAAATGGAGGGCAAAGGAAAATAAGCTGCAGAGTGATGGTACATGAACAACTACCTGTCATTATAAGTACACTGATAAAGGACAGCATGTACTTACAAGAACAATGCAGAGCTAAAAAAACATTGGCATTGGATATATTCTACACTAATGTAACCATTCATACATATCAGATAATTTGGAGCGAACAATTGATAAGCAAGCTATCATGCATACTGCTGTCACATAATGAACCAGGCATGTATGCAAGTACAGTGATACAGGACAACAGGTACTAACGAGAGCAAAGCAGCGGGCATCATATTTGCGATATCCCGTCGTTCTTGTCAAACCGGAATTCTTCTTCGAGCAGATTTCCTGCAAAAAAGATCCGTAAGGCACATGCGGAAAAGTAGAAGTTCAAATTGTCATGTGATTTCATAGACAGTACCTCATCCTGGGAATGAGACCAGTGCATAACAAGGTTTTTCCATTCAATGTCTTCTAAATTTAGCACAGGAGACTTCACCGGAAATTCGTTTATAGACTTGCCATCAAAGTGTGATTTCCTCAGGTAACACCGATACTGCTGCAATGCTTCCATGAAAAGCACAAGCAAGCTTTGCTCGTCATGACTATCCAGATTGACCCTTGCCTAGTTACAACAATGTAATGTAAATCATTGATGTGTTCAATCAGCAGAAAACAGGAAAATAATAACCATGAATAATAGCACTTACACGTAAGTTGGACAAGAAGATGTGAAAATGGTGTTTGTCTTCACAATAATCTTCCCATGATGGGCATATATGCACGTAGTCCCTGACAACATTGAAAGCATTGTATTTTAAACTGGGAATAAATGGAATGGGGTTCCAATCTGCAGGAATTGGCCGTCCCTGCAGTTGGGATAGGTCTTCAGCCGGTGGACTTGCTGTACTTTTTGCTGGAGTGGGATTTTTCTGTGGTACAACTGGTGCTATGGCAAATGAAATCGGTATACCTTTTGCTGGAGTACAGGTCCTGTGTGGTGGGGCTAGTGGTGTGGCCAGTGAAGTATGGGTACAGTCTGCTGGAGTCGGTCCTACGTTTTGTGTCATTGGTTGTACAGCCAATATAAGTGGGGTGCTGTCTGATTTCTCTGGCACCACCACGTTTTTCAAGGACTTTGCTGGTGCTCCTTGAGGTTCGGCAATCACCCTCTTCCTTTTTGATGTCTGATGCACAAGAATAGCATTTGAGTGGAAAACATGGTATGATGACAGATGGAATATGTATTGATAATGGATGGGCATGGCATCTCGACATATATGATGAGTAAACTAAGCAGATGGCGGTGCAACAAAGTAGAAGAAATGCAAGACAACATATGCAAGATACCCGCAATCAATAAAACATTGCCAAATTAGAACAGGCACCTTGATGGGTGAATAGGACAGGCCATCTGCCTTTGACTCCTCGAGGTTAGAATAGTCATTAGGATCATATTCTGAACAAGAATCAATAGGTGGGGAGCGTATGAGTTTCATTGCATCTAGAATGGCACTCAATGCCTTGGTGCCAATTTTGTAAGTCATTGCAGTGTTTAGCTTCAAGAGTGGACTGCTGCTAGTGCGACACAAAGTAGCTACACAGATCATAGTGCAGATATAACGGGAAAACCTTAAGCATCAGAGTAAAATCAGCAAAGTGGAACTTGCTGGAATATATGTGCTAGTATTGCCGGTACGGCTAGAAAGGCTTCGGATACCAGCTCTCTTCAAGTGAAGGTGCGGTACTGTTAATATCAGTGTAACTCTCAAAGGCGACATAGCTCCCCGCATTTCCTTGCTATTCTTATAGGATTCAAGTGGGCAGGCCACTACAAATCCTATTCCTATATTTACAAGATCCTACGAATCAAAGAGGCTCAAAGTGTCCATCACAATCGACCGTATAGACCTCTACACTGCAAATGTCCCTGCTCATCTTCAGTACAAGGAACATACTGTACTACTATCATACTCCCTCCGTTCCAAAATATAAGTCTTGGTAGAGATTTCCACTATGGATCACATACAGATGTATCCAGATACATTTTAGAGTGTAGATTCACTCATTTTGCTCCATATGTAGTCCATGGTGGAATCTATACAAAGACTTGTATCTAGGAACGGAGAGAGTACATATTAAAGAAGAACGGAAGAGGAACATGGTAAAGAAGAGCAAGAAGATTTTGGATAATAAAATGTTGGTTGCGCAGTGCCCACACATGATGAACCAGAGCGCATTAAGAATGCAACTCCCAGCTGTATCTCGACCATTTCAGGCGGTTGGATGAAGATCCTACGTCTCCTAACCCTTCTTCTTCCTCGTCTCTGATTCTTCCCATACAGAACACCGCACGGGCCGCCTGCCGGACCACCGGCCCCCACCGCCTGTGTTCTTCCGCCACCCCCACCCCCACCCCCGCCCCAACCCCCACCCGCGTCGAGTTTTCTTCATTCGGCGAGGCCCCACAACCACCAGAGCCCCTTTGATCGCACCGGCGAACTCCGGTGAGCTCTGAAAAATCGACTGACCCAATTTTGAAATTTAGTCTACTGTGATTTAACTAGTGTGGAATATAAAAGGGGAAAACCATAAGCATTGGGAGTATAGTGTTGAGCGTGCCATGGCGGATCTGAAGGTGCAAACCGGACAAAGGCAACTTCGCAACCAAGACAAGAAATCAGAGTAAAGCAGTGGCGATCTATTTTCTTGTTGTGATAAATAAGTTGGGCAGATACGAAAGAGTACCACCTCTGGTGCGGCGCCGTGTACGCATCTGCTGAGAATTTGACGGTGCTGCGGTAGCGATGGCTGTCGGCGGCGTGGAAGCAGATCTAGGAGGGTAGACGGTGGCGGCAGGGCGCAGTGGACGAGACGGTCGTAGGAGCGGCGCTGGCAAGGTGGACGACGGCGGGGATGAAGCGAGAGGACGGGATGCAAGGATCCCGGTCCGAAGCCGTGGATGAGAGAGGTCGATCTCTTGTAATGGACGGCGGCGTTGGGGTATCAGATCCGGCATGGTGGAGGAGAATGGCGGTGGATGGGGTGGCGGACGGCGGCGGACGGAGGAGGGTGGGGTGGAGAGGGTGTTTTGGCGCCCACGGAGTACGAATGGGGAAAAGGGAGGTAGAAAGGAAGGGGGAACCATGTATTCAGGGCGCGCTTGTCTCAAATGCGAGGAAATTTACAAACTTAGCCCCCGTTTCAAATTTCTACTACATCACAGCAACATTAGTCGGTTGGGGATAGGACGGTAATCTCGCATACACTGAATATTTGCCGACGAGAATTTGTTTTTGGCGCCGACCGTGTATGAATATGAATCGGGGAGGGAGTCGATTTCGGCCAAGGACACACTGTGTTTTGGCGCCCACCGTGTATGAATCCAGGTGAGAGGCGGTTACGTCACGTTTGGGTGAAATTACAAACCTACCCCTATCGAAACCTATAGAAATCTAGCAGGTAGGCTTTGCGTGGCAGGGATAGGCAGTAGTGATTTCCATCTCGCAGATTTTGGTTTCGGGCGGTTACTGCGACTTTCCCCGCTTCGTTCAAATTTTGCAGAGTGCACGTTTACCGTGCCAACTCAATTCGAATCCTGTTTGTATTCTATTTTTTTCGGGCGGGATCCATTTTCAATTGGAACTACATTCTATATACATCATTTTTTATATATACTTTCAAAAGCACAACACCATTTATACATAAATATGGTTTACAAATGGCATGATCTCAGATTCATAAGGTTGTATCCATGAATTTGGATTTTCAAATTTTTGAAACCACTTTATGTTGAAATCCAATGTATGCATTCCTCGCTAACTGTCTCCAATTAATGTGTGTTTCATGCGGGTTTTTTTACTTCTCAAACATGTATAATGTGTTTCACACACGCAACATATAGTGTAATCCCGTTTAGACATTAATTGCATATAAACCATGCATTGTTTGTAATTGAAGAATCTATGGATCACCAATATTGATAAACTATATAACATTACACGTGTGCCCAAATTCAAATGAATATGCATGTTTGATACACCAATTTGCGTTATGATATTATCGATGTCGTGATCTCCAGTTTAAATAGTTGAATCCCCTTTAATCCAGATATTCGTCTCATATAGCTATCACTCATGCTTATATAGGACTATCTCTCTGGACCTATACGCGTTCATCGTCTCTCAGGTATCTCTCGTGCTACCTGTATGTCGACAATGATCTTTTATCTTCGTAACACACTGACGGTACTCTCTCCCTCAACCTTCATCACTATATCTCTCTCTAAGTATATCTCGCTCCCTGCTATGTGTCTCTAACTATGATTCTCCATGTGGAATCTCTTTCTCTCACACAAACACAAAACTTTGTCTCCCGGGGTCTCATTTCTCTCTACTATTTCCATGTGAGCCACTCGCACACCCCTCATACAGAGATGTCTTTCGCTCCTTAGATATGAGAACCTACGACTCTTCCTCTTCAATATCTCTTTCTCACACACAAACACAAACTCTCTCTCCCAGGGTCTCATATTTCTCCATTGTTCTCTTGTATGTCGCTCACACACACCCTCTCTCCCTAGAGATATCTTGCGTTCCCTCGTATGTCTCTCTAGCTATCACTCTCGTTGTGAAATATCTTTCTCTCTCGCAGACACAAAACTCCATCTCTCTGGATCTCATTTCTCTCTGATATCTGTTTGTATGTGACTCACATGCACCCTCTCTCTATCTCTCTCACACCCACACACATAACCAAGCCTTCTGATCCACTCGACTCCTATCTCTAATGCACACTAGCTAGCATCTTTATCTTTCTATTTATGTGTTTCTCCATCAACCTTCTTTCTCGCCCTCACTCTTGATTCCTATCACGCACACTACATATGTTTCTCTCTACATGCAGTCAAGTGCCCTCTCACACACATATATAACTTCACCCTTTGAACCACCCGACGGTCATCTCAAACACCCAAACTAGCGGATGTCCCTCTAGCTAGCATCTCCATCTCTGTATCTATCTGTAGTTTCTCCATCAACTTTTCTTTCTCGCACGGAGTCTTGCTTCCTATCACCCACACTATATATGTCTCTCCATACATATGCATTTATAGGTTGGTCTCTTTTGCACAATCTTTGCGCGTCACTCCCTCTGCTCGCCATAGATGCATGCTCCAGCCCACGCCACTATCTCTTAAAGACAAAAACACATGCTCAATCGTCGGGCCTTCTTCCCTGCATTCTCACATGCATGCATATTGTCATACCGATCCGTCCATCCCATGTCGTTGATCTTATGACTTATGTCTTCTTTCTTTTATCTCGATCATGCGCGCGCGCACACACACACATCCCACGTATACATGTATACCTCTCACACATGCACGTTCAAGGTCTCTATGTCTCCATACGTAGTTAATTACCCTGAATCCTAACGCCACATCGAATCGTTCTCCTCTTTTGTGCACATAACTTCCGCCTGGATGGGTAAAACACACACTCACACTTAACAATCTCCTTCTAGCTACCCCCCGCCTCTCACTCTTCCCCTATATCCCCGAAACCAATAAGATCATCCCTTTGTTTAATTCCCGCCTACATGGAGCATCGATATATAGTAGTCTTCCTCGGTGTCTCTCGAACAAACACGTTCTCTCGATGTCGACTCCTCTCACGCGCACACACCTTCTCTTCCCTCTCTACGGGCATTTTCTCTCTCGCACCCCATCGTTGGTGGCCTCTGCCATACACATCACCTCTCTATGATGAAGCCATGCACACTTAAATTACATCCACCACAGAGGACCCCGCGACACACACACACACACGCACACACACACACGCACGCACTCACCCCCCACACACACTAAGACTCCATCTCTCTCTCTCTCACACACACACAAACACACACACACACACACACACACACACACACACACACACACATGCACGCACACCCCCCACACACACACTAAGACTCCATCTCTCTCTCTCACACACAAACTAAGACTCCACCTCTCTCTCTCTCTCTCTCTCTCTCACACACACACACACACACCCCACACACACACACTAAGACTCCATCTCACACACACATGCTCTAGGCGGAGCATTTGTTCCTACCACCCTTCATCCAAACTTACCCGTATTATAAACAATCACCTTTATTTACTTGCATAACATGGACAAATTCCACTTTACTTTAGTAGTCAGCAAACTTATCATCTGTACCCTTATAAAAAAACGAGTTGGCGGTGATGGTGTGCCTGCCATCTTGTAATACAGATCGTATGATCTATATCTGAGGATAGAAAGCAAACTATTATAATTTTACAAAAGATACCCACACCTCTCTCCACATCATTATCTCCCGCAACCTCATTGCTCAGCAATTAAAAAAGGAATAAGTCTTTGGAACAATCTAGCATGCATGGTGGCCGCTGCCGCCTACCGGCGCCGTCCATCCCCATGCCTCCGCCCATTCCAACCACCAGTCACCACCACGCTCCACTCCTCCTCGCCTTATCTCTCATCTTTCATTTTTTTGATGACATTCTCGAGATACCAGTTTTCCGATAAAATTCTCGAGATATCATTAGTTTTTACACATGGGATTACTCCTGCATGGGTCAATCACAACAGGTGTTCTATAAAAAAATGCATATTGATGTTCCGTGCAACACGAGAATCTTGCTTGTAATTATATAACGCAAATCACGAGCAGGAAGTGACATTTTTTTGACACAACCACGTTAACATGGCCACGTAAATCACTAGCTAAAGTAAATACCATTATACTTATATCCCGATGCAAAAGGTTGAGTACATGTCCGAAGAGTAGAGTCGCACACACGCACTTTGTCTCTCAGAATCTCTCTCACACACACACCAGTTACGTGACGCCCACTTAAGCAGACACGTATGTTACAATTTGTGCACCCACGGGTACACGTGATCCTGCGCATTTATTTAAGCCGGAAGGCGAACCCAAACAGTAGCTGCATTGATTGCCCTCCCGCCGCCTCTTCTCTGGTCGCCGTCGCCCAGTAGCCATGGGCCGGCCGAAGGTAACAACATACACCATACTCCCGCCAGAGCGGCGCTTTAATATGGAAATTTTAGTGGTCATGCATGCATCTTTTTGTGCTAGCACTCCTATATAAGGGTTGACCGGTCGCTTCCCGCGGACGTGCGCGGGCGGTGGAAGAGGAAGGAGAAGGGAAGCGGGCTGTGGAGTAACGTTTTTTACCACAATTTCTTAGGAAACTGAGTGCAATAATTGAGTAGTTTTGCAAACTACCAGTACTACACCTGAAACGGTTCAAAACCTATACTCCCTTGCGAGCGCGCGCTTCCCGCGTGTAACGGTCAGCGTCGCCCTGGAGCGTCAGTGCCGCATTAATGCCCGGCCAGAGCGGAGGCGACCTCTCACTGGCGCCGACTTTGAAGTGGCGCGACGGCTGAGAGAGCGCCGCTTCCCGGTGCACGCGACTACTCCGCGTCGAGACTGGCCATAGGCCATGTTTGGATCCATGGGTTAGAGTTAGTTTGAGCTAGTTGGGGCTCAAATAGCCCTAAAGTATCCAAGCATGAGGGTTTAAATTGGAGCAAGTTGCACCGAACCCACCAAAAAAACTATCCCACCCAAGATGTGCTAATTGGAGCTAGTTCTCATTGGGACCACTGAAAAATCACTTTTCTCTCTCCATGAAGTGCATTTATTGTCAATCTAACCCTGTCACCAAAAAACCTCTTTGGCTACAGTTAGTTCAGGGTTAGTCATGAGTTGGTCTAACCTCTAGCTAAGTTAGAGTATCAAACAGGAGCAGTATAGGACATGCAAGTTCCTCAAAGCATACAGGCAAATTCGTACATGAAAGGATTTTTTTTCTTTTTGAAAACGGAACGTGAAAGGAACTTTTTTAGAATGCTCTTGGCATGTCGCTAACATGTGATAGTTAACCGACCTCAATAGACGGCAGAAACGCCAGCCCGCCGCACTTTGATAGAGACGAGGAGGGAGAAGCGATACAGGCTGCTGGATTACTAGAGATAGGTGTTGCATGGAAGCCAAGAAATATGGTGATAGCATGGGTTAGCCATGTACTAGTATGATGTAACTACACTGGGTTTCCGTGTTTCGTACTCTTCCAGTCCACTGTGGAGATGATTGGTTAATTTTATATCGCTCAATAATATTAAATATTATGTGTGCAGACGCTCCACCACGAGGTTCCTTGCTCCTTCTCGGTCGTCCGGAATCTATGTTCTTCCACTCTATTTTTTACGTGAGCTTTGTTCATCCTTTTACCAACACGCGAGACATCTAGCATCAAGGTGCACGTGTTATGCAAGGATCGTTCCATCTATATGAAGAACACGTGGGACTGGAACTATGAGACGGGCATGTACCCAGGAGTGGACGTACGAACCTGAGTAATGTAGCGCAGTAAGTGAAGTAGAAAGGCACAAATGGTATGAACATGTGTGGCATATAGGGTGTGTTTGGTTGCGTTCTCGTCTCCGCATAGTTGTTCCCTCTTCATGCATGCTCAACTCAACACCCCTCTTCATGCATGCTCTCTTCATGCATGCTTCTAGTGTATTTGTGCTAAACTAGTGTGGACTCATGCACCCTCCATACACTCTACCAAACACCCAAAAGTAGGTCGAGAAGGGAACTCTTGGGCGGCATTTGTCTCTTACTACGTGCTACCACTAAATGTTGTACGTGCAATGCACGGTGATGTTATGGAGTACGTGCCTAAGTACTCTACTACTACTATATTAGTTGGAGGCACATATTAACTTTTATATTTGTTTACGTGTATGCCCCGAGACCTTCCAACTAGACGTGTCTTTCTCTCCAGGTCGCACTTTGTATCATTCATACCACTAAGTACTACTACGTGTGGTCTCTGACCCAGAAGTGGAAGAAGTGGAGACGCTCCACCACGCTGTTTTTTTACGCTGGGCTCTACCACGCTGTTCATGTCCCACTCCTTTCGCTGACGTGTGGGACATCCAGCACGTGCCGTGTTTGGCACCCTTCGTCGTAAGAGTTGAAACGCTAGCATTCATCAGAAATAAAAAATAATTATAAATCGGCAGTGATACTATTTTTTTTGCGAACCAATCAGCAGTGATACTATACCACGTGGTTTCCTTGCTCCTTGATATCGGAAAGAATACTTCCGTTCGCCAACATGTGGGACGTCGACCATCCTGGTCCACTTGCCATGCACGCAGAACTCCAACGGAGAGTCACCCAGGTCATCGCGCCGCAGTAACAATGACTAATGAGCCGTCAAATCACAGGCCCACTTCCCACTTTGAATTTGCTCGGACGAATGAACCATCATGACTTCGTTGAATTCCGCTTCTTGAAGAAAACTACTGTACTAGCAGTACTGCTAGCTACAGTAGTTACTCCAACAGAGGCCTCCTTTCGTTCATAGGATAGGAATATGAAAATCATAGGAAGTGAGATGACATGCATCTCAATTCCAATAGAGAAAGAGATGCCATTTGATGCTTAGGATAGGAATTTTTCCATTTAGTCTAGGCTAATGTACTGGTAATTTGCTCTAAAAACTACAGTAGTAACTAGCAGTATTGGTACATGCTCGTACTCAGACACACACACACACACACTAACTACTAGTACTACTACTTCTCACATGCTGGCCAGACGCCGTCGTTCTCCTTCCCGGCTTTGTCGGCGACACCCCACCGTGCTTGGATCTCCGCCGACCTCTCCGCAGCAGCGCGTGCATCCTTTTCTTTCTTGCGGCGGCGGGCCTCTCTTTTCTTGAGTGCTTTCTGACTTTTCCGCTCCCTCTGTGCGGCTTTGGCCGCCTCTTGCTCTACCGCCCATTCGGCCTTGGCATCTTCAAATTCCTCCCACATAGTTGTGAGGTCGCGAGCGGCGATGAACTCGGCACGGCGGGATGCCATCGCTTCCCTACCATTTTGTGTGCGGTCGTGGGCGGCGAGGAACTCGGCGCGGCGGGATGCCATCGCTGCCTTACCGGTTAGTGTGCGGCGCGATGGCATGAACGACGCTTGGTGAGATCCCTGGGGTAGAGTGGCCGGACAACCGTATAGTGCATTGGTTTGTCAAGAGCTCAAGGACAGAAGGCAAAGCAAATTTGGATTCCCCTTCAATCCTGGTCATTTATTACCGAGTAAAATGCATTGGCAGTCATCGAACTTGTCTTGATAGCTCACTTTGATCATTGTATACGAGATATGGTGATTATACGATCACTAGCTCAGCGTATAGCTCCGTATTTGTCTGGTTGACCAGTCAAACAGTCCGCATGCGCCTCATCAGCTCGTGTTCTTTATCTATCTACGCGGGCCTACCTGTCATTGGAGAAAGAAATACTATAAAAACCAAAATTATGCGTATGTGGGGAATCAAACCACGGACTCGTCGCTGCAACGCACCCTCGTCAGCCAAATGAAAATGAAATACTTCACGTCAGACACTCACGCTCACGCTGTCAAAGCATGCTAATGCATGCACGTCGCCCTCTAAATCAAAGTCCTGCTCATGGCGCAATGCAAACGGCGAGCCCATCACCTGCGCGCCCCGGCGGTGCCTGACATTACTGTTTAGACGTTTGATGGAGGCCTACGCGAACGCCGAGCATGTATTCACCTGGCTCAACACCAACGGTCATACTCGGACCGCCTTGCACATGTATATCGTCCATCACAACGACAATCTATAAAACAGCCTAAGCTAGAGAGGTTACTATGGTAGTATGGTACGGAGTATGTACTATCGTGAGCGACCGATCTTAGTGCCACTGCACACCGAAATCCCTTCCTTCGCTAGCGTGCGCTTCCCGCCTGAAATGGTCACCGTCTCTCCAGAATGTCAATGCCGCATTCACCGGACTTAACTGCAGGTGCAATTGGTGTGTCACTGACATGCGGGCCAGATGCCCGTTGGGACCACATGTCAGTAACCCAAACGCATCTGCAGTTAAGTCACTGAAGCAGCGTCCGCATTCACGCCCGACGAACCTACTCTGGCGCCAGTTGTCCATCCGTCTGCCGCGGCTCATTGCCATTCGCCCGCTATATTAACTTGAGCCCCAGCTCCCAGCCATTGCCAAAGACCCACACTTATTCTCCTCCGGTCCCTTCCTTCTGTCGGCACCACTTCAACCATGGCCTCCTGGCGCTCCGAAGCTCTCTTGGACGTACTGTCGCAGGAGCAGACGAGGGACATCGGCGGCTCCGCTCCGGGCGCGCTCCAAAGCTCTCTTCGACGTACTGTCGCAGGAGCAAACGAAGGAGATCGCTGGCACCCCCCGGCCGCCCTCCGCCACCACGACCACGAAGCCGGCGCGTGTGCGCGGGCGCAGCCGGCAGCGAGGAAGAGTAGTACATGGTAGGTCGCCGCTGCTCTGGAGGAGG
This sequence comes from Aegilops tauschii subsp. strangulata, assembly GCF_002575655.3. NCBI lineage: Eukaryota > Viridiplantae > Streptophyta > Magnoliopsida > Poales > Poaceae > Aegilops > Aegilops tauschii. The sequence continues at coordinate 134,282,678 of NC_053035.3, forward strand.
AGGTTATCGAGGCGGATGAGGAGGAGGCAAAGGCAATGGCCGGCTTTCTCGGGTTCATGGCCGGACATGGTGGTTGGGCGCCGGCGATCGTTTAGATTAGGTTTACTGTAGGTTTTAGTACGGTTTGTGCGAAATATGTAATAAATTTCGTCTAGTTTGTAGGAAAAGTTTTTGAAATGTAATGAATTTCATCCGGTTAATTTGAAATTTGCTTTGTTTGCACGAATTTCGTCCGGTTAGTTCATATAGTTGTCGAAAGGTATGCGGGCAGCATCGGATGGCATCCATCAGTGTCCTCAGACAGATGCCGGTGTAAATTTGTGGGCCAGCGCTGGAGATGCCATAACTATCATGCTATAATCGCTAACAATCCTCCATTATTTGGTAGGGAACAGTTATCCCTCGATCAAAATCAGACCGCGGTGTTTCGCACTCCTCCCGCATAAGAGTGTAAACTCTTGCTTACATAAAAATGGAGCAAGTGGACGGCACTGTAGCACGTCATATCACTCGAACTAGCCCACCTAACGAGCGGGAAAGCACCGCCCTCGTCATTTTGTTCTGGATTTCTATCGTCGATCGCGCGAAAATGTTACGCTTCGCAAGTTCTAAAGGAAAATGCGGCACACTACGACTCGTATGCGTCACAACCCCGACAGTCCAGCTCGCACGCCGCTCGCCAGAGGGGACACGCGTTGTCTTGCAATTTCACTGACATGTGGGACCGTAATTGAATAAACCGTCGATAGCCAAAATCTAATCGCTCGGCGGGCGTCGGCTGAGAAGAGAGAAACGGGCGAGGGAGAAGAGATCGCCCGCCCGCCGTGCACGAACTCCAAGAAATATATGGTGATAATGTGAGGTGGGCCATGCTGGAGTCCGGACCGCTTCCAGAGCCCGCTTTCACCGCCCTGGCCCCTCAAGACGCCAGCTGCCCGCCGCATGCATAGCAAGTAGTACTCCTTATGTGGAGGAGAGAGAGGCATTGACAAAGTCAAGGAGTGGGCTCTGCAAGAGCCCGTCTCTACACGTGCTCCTAGGTATAAAAAAATAATTCTAAAAAAAGGCATAAAAACAATTGTGTCTTAAAAAAAGAAGGTAAAAAACATTTGAGAGGAAATAGATAGCGAGAAAGTGAGAAAAAGCTGTAACCTGGGCATTACATGAGGAAGGAGGGAGTGGTGCACATGCCAAGTTCACTGGGCTGCCGTGTTTCACACTCCTCCGTCGTAACAGTGGAGAAAATAGCTTTCATCAAAAATAAACAATGAATACTCGTTGCTCGTCCTCTATATCGGAAAGAATACTTTCATTCGCTGACATGTGGGACGTCGACCATCCTGGTCCACCTGCCATGCACAAAATTATCCTGGTCTACCCCGGTCGTATCGCAGACCCAACCTTTCCCACTGTAAGTTGTTCGGATGAAGGAACTATCATGACTTCGTTAAATTCCTCTTCTAAAAGAAAACTTACTGTACCCGCAATACTGCTACCACACGCGAAGACTGGACGGCACTGTACCACGTCATATCACTGAAACCCACTAGGCCAAACTAGCCCGCCTAGGTCATCTATTTTGGAACGGAGGGAGTATGTCTCTGCACTGCTATGATTTTGTGTTGCACGTTCTCTGTACTTTTGCTACGATTTTCCTACCCTATGAACCAAATGAGGCCTGAATGTATGTCGACTATTGTCTGATCGATCGCTAAGCCTACAATTTTAGGAGCTAGGGCTATTGGTCGATCGACGAGGGATAAGTATAAGCATACCACGAGCTCATCAGCCCCAACGTTTCTCTTCGGTGAGTGTTTTGCAAGTACTATAGCTCGCACAGTAGCTAGCCTACTAACACCAAGAATCATCAAACAAGCCCTGCTGATATGATAAACAGTTCAAACTTACATCTAAGCATGCCATATATTACATCAAAAGCTGGTGAGGATACATCTGTTTCCATAACTCGGAGAGGGTTCGCATGATTCATCGCATGATTCACTAAAAAGTAGTAACAACACGCATCGTTTTGGTAATTAAACACAGGGCAATGCAAACTACCCTGAAGGATTAGCGCGACCAACTATTTCTTGTCATCGATCTCTCGGGCAATGACCACAGCACGGACAGTGGCATGGGAATCGATTTCTGGGGCGATGTCCACAGGACTGACCGCGACATCGGAATCGATCTCTGGGGCGATGTCCACAGGATGGACAACGACATTGGAATCGATCTCCGGGGCGATGCCAACAGGACGGGCCACGACATCGGAATCATCAAGGACGTCCACCGGCACCTGCACAACCCTAACATATTAGCAAGCACATTGCAAATAATCAAAAACCACAACTATGGTAATAAGCCATTATTTTTTACCTTGTGCAGCTCACCGGGGGATCTCATCCCTCCGGGGGCCATCTCCTTGTCCTCGATGGGGGCCATCACCTTGCCAGGGGAATACTGCTTCTCAACGGTGACTATCTCCTCAAACTCGGTCTTGAGCCTCACATAGGTGGCAATCAGAGTTCCTGGGGTAGGCACGGTGGGGCCCTTGCTGTTCTTCCAACTTTCTTTGAGGAGTTCGTCCGCCAATGTCCTCAACTCTTTGGCCAGTGCTTGTTCCTTGGAGTTCTTCGTCTCCATGGGTTGGCCCGCCAACATGGTCAACTCGTTGGTCGGTGCTCGCTTCCTGGAGATCGCTGTCTCCAGTGGGTTGTCCGCCGGCAACTCTTTGCCTAGTGCTCCAGGATCCATCAATGAACTGACAAACAAAAATCAATCGAAATGAAACCACAATCGCAATGAAAACGGGAAAAGAATAGGATGTGAGAATCGGTCAGTGCTTCGCAAAAAGAAGATTCTTGGAATGAAAATATAGCAGCATAACTGATTCGCCCACCTTTCCTTCATCGGTACAGAAGAAAAATGGCAGAAGTGAGTAGCCTGGACTGAGGTTTTCTTCAAGAAAGGGAAGAAAGGGCTTGAACGAGCGTTCCAGTGAAATGATGGTTGCTTCGTCCAGTCCAACTTGGAGGCCACCTTACCACTGCTGGTAAAGGTGTGGGTTTTGTGATATGACGGGTCATGACGGCCACACCGGGGTGACAGGTGAGTCTTGATTGTAGCACCTCGCTGTGATTTGGTGGATGGCAAGCGGGCCCGGATGCTTTGAAATGTCCCACATGTAGATAGAGTGGCTAGTCATATAGGAGTTCTCAATATTGTGCAACGCGACCAAGGCAGAGAGGAAAACGAGAGAACTACGTAATTAATGCATGAGTTTAATTAGGGTAGTTTGTAAAGTACGAGATACATTCCTCCAATAGCAAAATGCCTTGGTTCATGAGATTTGAGATTTGAGCCCTATAAACCGGAAGGGAGGGAGTACTGCACACGGTGTAGTCTAGTCACTTGTTGAAATCTCTAGAAAGGAAAATACTCCTTTCCGGTTTACAGGGCTGTACTACTCCCTCCGTCTAGGTGTGTAAGTCATCTTACGAAAACCAAATAGTCCCAAAACACTTAGGTGCGGTGCATTAACTTCTACCTTGTTTCTTGACATATCAACCAATAAGAGATGAGAGGTGTGCATGCTTTTAATGACTTGCAATGGCTAGTTCATTACATGCAATGCTATTAATTAGCAAATAAACATTGGTGACCCTAGGAGGAAACGGTGCTAAGCACGTGGACCAATGCAGAATGAGTATCAACCAATGGATAATGGAGTTTAATTATTAAACAATAGCAATTTTGTCTCATGCAAGAGCCTGGCTAGTACTCCAAGGAGCCGCCTCTTCGAGAAGACGAACAATGATGTTACTCCTACTTCTACAGTATCGAATCCACTACTGCATGTCCGTCCACCTCGTGCGGGAGGGATAGCGTGTAGCGAAAGCTTCTACTTACTACTCCCGCCTTTGCGTCTATGACAGGTGGGCCCAACAGGTGGTTGGCCCTCCTGTCATGCAGCCAAAGGCAGGTGCAGTTAAGGCACCGGAGCTCAGTCCGCGAGGGAGAGGGCGTTGTAGTAATCAAATTTCTCGGTCTTGTACGAGTTGACGCGACACATCAAAGCACTGCACTCGATATAAGTCTTTTTACACATTTCAAATGGGCTACTTCGTATGTAGTAGTAGACATATTCTGCTTCGTATGTAGTCACTTGTTGCAATCTCTAAAAAGACTTATATTTGGAAACGGAGGGAGTACAATGCATGCATGCATGCCATGACTTTCCTTTTGATACTTGCATGTGTTGATTTGATGCACCTTGCCAAATTTTGACTATAAATTTAACTAACCAAATTTTCATGCATGTCACAAAAAATTACGGGGCTGTTTGGATTGTGACTATGTTTATCTTATGTTGCCACATTATTTTTCCCACACTTGCCACACTTGCCTAAGCTGAGTTGCTCAAATTGTTAGACGCACTTTGGCTTGCCTAAGGGAATCTTGCCACAATTTTTGTGTCTATGACATGTGGGGTTCACTACTAATAAAAAAATTCTTGTCTTAGGTGTGGCTAATAAAAAAGACTTATATTTAGGAACGGAGGGAGTAGAAAATATAAATAATAATGCATGTTGGGGCAACCCACGTTTCCGCTAATTTTAGCCGTGGGCTTGTTCACAATTTTTACGAGGGGGTGGTTGTTCATTTAATGGAGGGACTTGTAGTACCAGACTTGAACGATACAAAGTGCGACCTGGCACACCGTAACACCACTTGGAAGAAGTGGGTAGCTATCTCAAAAAACAATCAACAACTAAAAAAACCGCGACCTGGCATGTAGTAGTACACAATTTTAAATGATTGTTTTGATGGAGTGAAAAAGGAAAACTACCCCACTACGTATATATAGGCCGGAGCCTCTGCGCTTGCTTGCTAGGGTTGCTCTATTCAGACACTCTCATCCTCTCCAGATCTAAACAAGATAGGGGTAGTAACACTGTCTTTCTCCCTTCAAAAAACACTGGCTTTCTATCCTCACCGCTGGTTATAGATCCGGACGTATCCCCCTCCGCCGGTGAAGGGGAGGAGGGGCAACGTTTAGTCCGTCGTCGACAGCGAGGGAAGGGACCCACTGCCGACCGCACCGTTATCTCTGGCCGAGCGCCGGCGCGGGAGGTCCTCCGATCCCTTCGTCGTTGCCTGTGGGCGGATCCGGCCTCCCGCCGCCCACCTATCCACATCCCGACGACCTTCTGGTATATCTTCGTTCGAAACCGCCTTAGCTCTACTTCCCCAGCTCGCTACGTCGCTGCATGTGCATCATTTTCTACCTCTCAGCCCCTCTCAATCGGATGGTCCAACGTCACATATTTTTTTTCTTCTATTGTTAGAGGTAAAGCTACTTCATGGAGTCGAATCTTGTACTCCCTCTGTCCGAAAATACTTGTCATTGAAATGGATGTATCTAGATGTATTTTAGTTCTAGACACATCCATTTTGATGACAAGTAATTCCGGACGGAGGGAGTACTTGGTTCAAACAAGAAATAAAGTGGGGGTGGGGGAATTTAGTATGTACATCGGACTTGGTACAAACAGGAAGGAAAGGGGTGAAAGTAGTACAGACTGGTCATCCAACCGGTCTCTTGGTCGAAAAGGGAAATATAGGGGTAACGCTGTACACAGTGGTATGACCAGGACTAGATTTGCTATCCACACATAGGAGTAGGTGGCTAGAGTGAACAAAAATGGGACCAACCCAGATATGTTTCTTGGATGTTTGTTTCTCGGGGCAACAAACTATGAATCACCACTTTATGGCCCTGCTTACGTACATGGTGCTGGACTGCTGGTGCACCCACTGTCCCATGCCCTTATACCAAATATATAGGCTCCGTTCGGAATAAAGGGGCAGAAAACACAGGTCTTGATGAAAATAGAGGAATAGGAAAGGAATGTAGGTATAAAACTATGGAACAGCGAACCGGAGGAAACTCTCAAGAGAATGTGTTCGGATGGACTACGAAATGTACAGATTTGTTTTTTTAGAGTAGCATGCTTGGCAGTATGAGATGCTATTTTTTTATTCAGCTGCACAGTGACTACTCTTGTCCTCACCTCACGTACCACACATAGGTTGATTTTTTTATTCCGGCAACACAGCACAGCAACCTGTCTAACGCATGCCAGCGAGCGCCTGCCTTGGGCTTCCGCCCAAAAAATGAGCAGGGCGTAGATGTTTCTAATCCTATGGAATCAGTACTACCAGACCAGCTTTCCTATGAAACACTATTCACCTTTCCCGTGTTCCGAACGGTTGGAAGGGAAAGAATACCGTAGGAATTGTGTTCCTATGAAAATCCTGCACCAAACCTGTGAACCGAACGTAGCCTTAGCTGTTCTTAATCTAATGTCCCTGGTAAAAATGAAGCCATGCCACTGTTATAAGCCATGACAAGTTTAGCCAAATGTTTTTGCCTGTAATTGTTTGAGACTCTGACTGTTTCCTCTGTGCCTTTTTGTGCAAACAGGGATATCCAATTCACCTGGTTGCTGTTGTGACCTTTTGGTGCACTGCACAAAACTCTTCTTAAAAGAAGTGACTTTTGTTCATTTTGGTGGAACTGCACAAAGGGAGATCTGTGTTCCAATCCTCATCATCCATATTGGCGCCATAACCTTCCTTTAGGTAAGAATGATATTTAATGCATGTGTTCATCTCTATTTTCCGACTGCCATGATAAAATAATGTTGTTTTTACTAGTACACTTGTACTCCCTCACTGACAAAACCAATTCTCAATTAGAAGGCCAATCATGTACTTGGTTTCACCAACTGGTGAGGAGAAAGAGAAACAGAGCATGAAGAGGAAGAAGAAGAAGAATAAACAGTTCCAAGGCGATCTTGCTGAAGCCAGAGGCCTCAGTTGAGGCCATTCAAGGGCTCCGACAACGACTACCTTACATGTGAGACGATCCTCCAGGGAGCCCTTCCACTTCTGCTGTCTCACTTAATTAATTAGGAGTACTTAAGTACCACTAATTTATTACTGCCTAATTTCCTGTTGGAGTTAAACAAATCTTTAGTAGGACCCTATGCTGAATCATGTACATGTGTATGTTTATCTATGGAGGTGAATCATGTGGTGGAGCAGGGAGGGAATATTATTAGTGTCATGACATAATAGTGTTATTGTTTTGCATGTCAATTTATTGCCATTGGTTCAGTGAGGCAATGTTTTGCGTATTGTCCATCATGAATTTGATGCTACTGTTTGAGTAATATGCTAATGTCTTCCTATCCTTTCTCACTAAGCTAATGAAGGTTTCACCTTGTTCCTACTTGTGCAAACAGGGATCATGTTGTGCCAACCATACATTTTAGTGGAACTACACAAGACAATACAATGAACTGTATCCCAGCCAGTGCTTTAACTCTACTGGAAGTTCTTGATAATCTTTTGATATAATCTCAGCACAGGTAAACAAGAGTGATTTCAACCATACATTTGAAGTGCACAAAAATATATACTATTGTGTGATTCCAGTGAGTGCTTTATCATCTCTTATGGGACTACATGAATAAGCTTTTTTTCTCAGGTTGGTACGGGCCTAAGGCCTTCATCCATATTAGTTTGTTGTCATCTCTATTTGTATCATGCTACTGTCATCACAAACTCCTTTATCTTTGCACGTTAAAGTTTTGCAACCTATGATAAATGGCAATGCTTTGAGTGTTGAGTTGAGCTAATTGGCACTGATTAAATAAACTAATACCTCTCTTTAAGCAAGACTACTATGTTGCTAACTTTACCCATTACGATAATGAGGGTGCTTCTATTTGTTAGTGTATGTTTCATCAACTAGTCCCACTATTACAGTAATCTCACTCTCTCAATATATGTGCCAACAGGGATGCTCGATTTTGGTGGAACTGCACAAAAACTTTGGGTGCTTCATTCCCTCGATAGCTTCCGTCCTTTCCTGTCAGTCGCTAATCTCCGCTTGCTTTCTTCCTTTGCTGTCAGTCGCTTGGCTTATCTCGGCTTCCAGTCAAAGGAAATAGTAATTGATATGCTACCTCACACAGGTTGGTACTAGTCTTTATCCTGATTATTGTGCCTGTCATATGTATTGGTAATTTTGTATTGTGCTACTATCTGCCGATTTCATAAAGGAATAATTTGGAGCCTGAACTCGCAGGCAAATCATTACATCGGGTGATTTCAGTAGAACTGCACAAAATGATCAGATGGACAGGTACTTATGCTGCTACTATGTACTCCAAAGTTCACTCAGACAATCATCGATGTTGACAAGAAGTGCCTATATTCATTCGAGTATCAACCGGCGTCAACCAATTGTCAAACTCCAAGTATTAGGAGAGTGAACGCCAAAAATATTGCTTGGTGCATAGCCCAGAAAAACGCAGTCCAGTCTTTGGTCCCAACTTGTGCCTTTTGGTTATCGGCACATATGGTAGCGAACTATATGGCATGGAGTCTAAAGATTCCAGACAAGTTGGTTGACGCATATATTCATCTAACACTTAATCAGTCTGCACGCCAAGGATGCTCCATTTCAGTTGAACTGCACAAAAAATTTGGGTGGTTCATTTTCTCAACCGCCTCCTTTCTCGTCTGCAATGTAGAATTTTGGCGAGATACAGGACCAAGATGAGCCAGTAAACTAGTTGGATGAAAGTAGTGGCCAAGTTTCTCAAACCTCCCTTGGCACGAGGCCACTATTTGAGGATAAACCTACAAGCAAAGTTCAGATTGTCTGTGCTGCCTCTTATGTACTCGAAAGTTTACTCGTACAAGAACTAATTTTAGCAAGAAGTACCTCCGATTGAACACCATTTACCAGTATGTACCCTAGGTAATTAAAGTTCGTCCATGGATCATATTGACTGTGATCTCAATCATTTGGATGCATAAACATACTGAACATGTGTATATCTGAATCTTTTTGTGAATTATGTATGAATATTCTCGTGTGATCTATCAATCATTTGGATGCATAGATATGCTGAGCTTGTGTATATATGAATCTTTTGAGTTGTTGATAGTGAATGTTGGCTATGAATATGAACGTGTCCTGTGAACCTGAGTTTGATATGAATGTTTACCTTTTCTGTTGTATTTGTGTGTGAACTTGTTAGTATGCCTACTGTGGGGTATAAAACGCAGGTCTCTTATAAAAGTAATGTTGTATCCAATTTATGTTTTCCCTTCTAACCACATTATATATATTTATATTATTACTATTATCGTATATTTTATAGAGACTTATATATACATTATAAAAACATCCCACGTGTTATTAACTTATAAAAGTAAATGTTTAACAGAAGTTGGCAAGGAAAATCCTGGTTGTTTTTGACTCACAGGCAAGGAAAATCCTGGTGATTGCGTACAAAAGCTTGCGAAGATTTAAAGGACCAATTTAATAATAACGCGCTCATTTTATTTTGAGAAATAACTCGCTAATTTCTTAATTATATATATATAAAATGTGCCTCTCCGGTTTATTCTTTGATATTAATTGCTCCTTCTAACATAACATTATATATATAACGAGCCCACCTAATACGTGTATTTCAAGGAAGTGCAAATGGGCTGGGATTTATTAGAAAATATAAATGGGCCTGATTGACGCGAAATTATTTGTTCACCCAGCCCAGCAAATGGACTGTACATTCTAGAAAACATGGGTTAAATATATGCAACATTTTTGCAGGCTGACATGTGGGCCAATAGGTTGAAGCCTACGCAGGGCGTTGTCAACTTGGTCAACAAATGAATGTGGCATCCACAGCCATTGGATTTATATCCAACGGCCTGCATGCACCTTCAATCTCTCGTCTTCTTCCTCCAGCATCGTCGGGACCACCTGGTTTGGCCTCCGGCAGCTAGCAGCTCTGCTTAGCACGCATCGCTGCGAAGCGCTACCCCACCGCCGGCCAGGCTATCCCCCACCCCTCGACACCTCCTGTTATTCTCCACAGACTACAGCCCCACGCCGCAACAGAACCAGTTATGACCCTTCTCCTCCTTTCAATCTGCGACTCCGCTGCCGCGTTTTCCCATCTCCGAGTCGTTACCGTCCGGGGCCTCGCTGTCGTCCACTGCCTCGCTGCGTTCGGTGCGGCGTGGTCAACAAACGAGAGTCGTTGGAAGAGGACTGTACATGGAGAGCCTGACGGCTGGGACCCACGAGGTCCATGGTCGCACGCAAGGAAAGTTCCTCCTTATTAAGCTGAAAAAAAATGTTTCCACCACCTGACAGCTGGGACCCACCGGCTGTATCTTCGCACGGAAGGAAGTGCCTCCTTGTTTTGCAAAAAAATTATTCATCCCGTTGACAGCTGGGACCCGTCAGATTTCCTGACTGACTTGTGGGCCTACTAAGCGGACGTGTACGCACGGCTTTGTCAACTTAACCAACAAATGATTCTAGCAGCTGGACCGTTGGATGTTAATCCAACAGCCGTGCTCCTTCTTCAACCTCTGTTCTTGCTCCTGTCTCCCGTGGGCGGCACCGCGGCTGTGCTGCCGCGCACCCGAACCAGTGAAGTTTCCCACTCCTCTCCATCTACGACTCCACTGCCCCGTCTTCCCCATCTCCGGGTCGTTCCAGTCTGGGTGCGCTCGGCACGGTGTGGTCAACGTGGTCAACAACCGAGATTCATCGGAAGATGACTGTATGTGAGAGGCTGACAGTGGGGACGCACCACGCCCATGGACGCATGCATGCAACGGAACGCGGCGAGGTCAACGTGGTCAAGGAACGACTTCCATCGGAAGTATACTGTACGTGGAGAGTCTCAGCTGGGTCCACGGCCGCAGCAAGTAAGTGCCTCCTTATTACGCGGAAAATAATAATTCCTCCAACTGACAGCAGGGATGCACTGGACGGGCCACCGTATTTTCCGAAAAAAACGTTTACCCCCTGATAGCTGGGACCCACCTGACAAGTCCGAGGCGAGGCGGAGGACGCCGGTGCCGGCGTTTAGCGTGTACCGCAGATGGCGGCCGGCATCGTCTAGTTAGCTAAGAGTAAGTTAGTACTTGTACGCTACTAGAGTATCAGTGGAAGTAGATAGTTAACTTGGCTATGATGGTTGTCAACGTGGAAGTTCAGTACTCTATATGTGGATCAGACCTGTTACTTTGCTCTGAATGTTGAACTTTCTGTTTGAACATATGGAATGGGCTGTTATTTTTTTTTAATGGGTTGTATTTGTCCTCCACGGGTTTAGAGGCTGACTTGTGGGCCTACCAAGTTAACGCGTACACAACCAGGAGATGATTGTACGTGGAGAGGATGACAGCAGGGACCCGCCAAGGTCATGGCAGTACGCAAGCAAAGTGCCTCCTTATTTCAATCCAATAAAAAATGGCTCCTCGTAATGGATTTCCGACATCTGGGTCCCATGCCATTATCAACGTAGTCAATAAACGAGAGAGTTGCACAACGAGCGGCTGACATCAGGGACCTAGCAGCTCGCCCGGTTATTTTTGTTTTGGGTTAATTTGATAAATGCCACTCCAAATCTGGTGTTTCTAAGAAATGCCATTGCAATTTCCAAACTTTGAAAAATGCCATTTCATGCCATCCCTAGTGGCATTTTTCAAAGTCTGGAGTGGCATTTTTCAAAGTTTGCAAATTGCAGTGGCGTTTTCCAAAGTTTGCAAAAATTACAGTGGCATTTTTCAAAGTTTAGAAATTGCAGTGGCATTTTTATGAATCGCCATATTTGTTGTGGCATTTATCTAATTTGTTTTTGAGACGGAAGCAGGGTGTCAATTGGGCTGTGCGGGGCACTCTGGCATGTCTAGACAACCTTCTCTTTTATGTTTACCACAGACCAGCCGAGTAGTTTTTTTTTCTTTCTGAAAATGGCTAGCCCAGTTTTTTTGTGATTTGCCAAGTAAGTCGCTTTGTCAGGCCTATTGGGCTGCAAATCTTTTAAGACGAGGAGAGCTTCATTCGGCTGGACGAGAAAATGGCCTATCAGTAATGAGAAATGGGCTGTACATTTTTAAAACACATCAAACCGGCAATTACTTTCAAATTTCTTTTTTTTTTTCATTTCAAGATTTTAAATTGCATTAATTTTTATGCGTGGACAATTTGTTGGATTTTATATTGATATACATTTATTTTTAAAATCAGTTTGAATGTGACTCGAAATTTCGGGATTAAAAACAGTTCAGACCGCACCGAAATATGCAACATTTCGTATAATTTTTGAACCGTGGGCACAATATGGGCTGTAATGCTAACAAAAAGAATATGGGCTCCAAAAAAACCTTCAGAATTAGCAAATGGGCTGTAAATTATTAGAAATAATGGCAGATGGGTTGTATGCTGTTTTCCACAGAATTGAGGCTTTCCTAAAAAAAAAGGTTGACGCACAAGCAGTGACTGTTGGATGTCCATCCAACGGCCGTCGTGCTTCTTCAATCTCTGCTCTTCCTGCTCCAGCCGCTCAAAGAAGCGCAGGCGGGACTACCTGCTCCCTCCTCCCCGTGGCCGGCTGTGCTGCCGCGCAGGCTTCACCGCCCCACCGTACTCCCATCGCTGGCCTAGCCATCCCTCTACTCACCCACACCTGTTGTTATTCTCCGGCGACGACAGACGGACCAGTAAACCCTCGTATAGTCGTACTCCCCTCCGCGTGGGAAACAACTGCCGAGTCTTCCCTGCCTCCGAGTCGTTCCCTTCCTAGGCCTCGCCGTCGTCCACCGCCCTGGTGCTCCCGGCGCGGCCTGGTCAACATGGTCAACGACCGACATGCATCTGAAGTGGACTGTACATGGAGAGGCTGACAGCTGGGTCCATGGCCGCACGCAAGGAAATGCCTCCTTATTACGCGCAAAATAATGATTCCTCCACCTGACATCTGGGACCCACCGAAAGGGCCTCTATATTTCGCGAAAAAACATTACCGCCGCTGATAGCTCGGACCCACCAGCTATATCTTCGCACGCAAGGAAGTCCGTCCTTATTACACACAAAAAAAATGAATACTCCCCCTGCTAGCTGGGACCCAGTATAGTGGCAGGCTGACTTGTGGGCCTACTAAGTTGACGGGGACGGAGGGCTTTGTCAACTTAGTGAACATGCACGATTCTAGCTCTAGTGACCGTATGATGTCCATCCAACGGCCGTAGTGCTTCTTCAACCTCTGGTCTTGTTGCTCTAGCTGCCCAAAGCAGCGCCGGTCGTGCCGCATGCTCCTGCCTCCCGTGGCCGGCTGTGCTGCCATGGAGAACTCACCGCCCCCTACTATTCCCACCGCTGGCCAGGCCCTGCGGCGACGGCAGCCTCACACCGCAGCCGAACCAGTGAACCCTCGTACTCCTCTCCGCGCGGGCTTCCACTGCCGCGTCTTCCCCGGCTCCGTGTCATCCCCTTCCTAGGCCTCGCCGTCGTCCACCGCCCTGGTGCTCTCGGCGCGGCGTGGTCAACATGGTCAAGGAACGGATTCCATCGGACGTGGACTGTACATGGAGAGGCTGACAGCTGGGTCCAAAGCCGCAGCAAGGAAGTGCCTCCTTATTACGCGCAAAATAATTATTCCTCCACCTGATAGCGGGGACCCACCAAACGGGCCACCGTATTTTGTGAAAAAAAACGTTTCCCCATGACTGCGGGGACCCACCAGCTACATCTTCGCACGCAAGGAAGTGCGTCTGGGCAAAAAAAATGATTCGCCCCCTGACTGCTGGGACCCACTAGCTACATCTTCGCAGGCAAGGAAGTGCCTGACAGTTGGGACCCACCTGGTCGAAGCATACGTAGCATTGTCATTCTGGTCGTGAACGTGTACGTACATACTGGTCGATGTAGAGGCGTGCACGTGTCGTAGTAGAGGCGCGCACGTAGCATGTACACGTACGTACAGCGGCCAGTGTGCAAGAAAGAAAATACGGCCACGTACATACATACGGGCAGGGTCTCGAACGCCTACTCGCGCATACGTACGGCCAGGGCTCATGTACATGGCTGGGTCAGAACGGAGAAACAGCGTCGTCGTCGTGTTCATGGGGAGCCAACCGGCTGGGTCGGAACGGAATGCGTCGTCGTGTTCATCGGGAGGGCTTGGACGGAACAGCCAATGGAAACGAGGCCTGGCATACCGTAGAACGGAGGAAACAGCCTTGTGTTCAACTGGCCACGTTTGAAACGGGATCCTGTTCATCGGGAGGGGTCTGGCGTACCGCAAAATGGAGGAAACGGACCTCCTACAGTCGAAACGGGGGTCCTGTTGATCGGGAGGGGTGTGGCGTACCGCAAAACAGAGGAAACGGACTTGTGTTGGAGCGCTACGGTCGAAACGGGGGTCCTTTTTCATCGGGAGGGGTGTGGCGTACCGCAAAACGGGACTCCATGGGATACTGTTCATCTCCACCGTCGACCCCTCCAGCCTCCACGGGCTACTGTTCATCCACCGTCGACCTCCTCCAGCCTCCACCTGTGACTGTTCATCCACGGGCTCCTGTTCATCCAGCCTCCACCACGCGCTACTCCACCGGCTACTGTTCAACCAGCCCTCTCCACGGGCTCCTGTTCAACCACCCCCCCATGGGCTACTGTTCATCCAGCCCTCCACCGTCTACTGTTCATTCTGCCCTCCACGGTGTGGTCCTGTTCATCCTGCCCTCCACGGGGTCCTGTTCATCCAGCCCCAACCGGCTCGATCGATCGGGGTCCTGTTCATCCAGAGGAAACACCACGGGGTCCTGTTCATCCACCCCCACCGGGAACTGTTCATCCAAACCCCCCAGCAACGCTCACTGTTCATCCAGAGCCAACATCGATCGGCTTCAGTTAGCAGCAGTAGCGAAGGAATCGCTCGATCGGGTTCAGTTAACAGCCATTGATCTATCGCTCGGGTTCAGTAACGCATAGCCTGCAGTGCAATCACTCGGGTTCAGTTAGAGCCCAACGCCTCGCTCGGGTTCAGTTAGAGCCCAACGCCTCGCACCCACGTGCATGCGTGTACGAGAGAAACGCGCATCGCTCGGCCCCGACCACCCACCGTAACTGGGAACACCCCGATATTTTCCTCGCCCTCGCTTCTACCACGGTTTTTTCCGTCATGGACGGCCGAAAGAATGTCACGCAGCTGCGTCTTCAGCCCGCCCAGGATGAAAAGCCCATTTTCTGTCATGATTTTTTGTCATAGAAGTAGGACCCCACCACATCTATGATGATACCGGGTTTTGTCACAATTATCGTCATAGAAGTGTCATATGTATGGCAGATTTTTTTTCGTTTTGTCCAAAATGTCATGGATGTTTCTTTTTTTACTTGTGCTTGGAGCGTCTTTTGCTTTAGTTTTCATTTTTCTTTTATGCACCATGCTGGTATGAGATAGTCCTTGGTTGATTTATAGAATGCTCTATGCACTTCACTTATATCTTTTGAGTATGGCTTTATAGAATGCTTCGTGTGCTTCACTTATATCATTTGAAGTTTGAATTGCATGTTTCTCTTTACATAGACAACCGCCATTTGTACAATGCTCTCTTGCTCCACTTATATATATTTAGAGAGATGACAGGAACTGGTCATTCACATGGTTAGTCATAAAATCCTACATAAAACTTGTAGATCACTGAATATGATATGTTTGATTCCTTGCAATAGTTTTGCGATATAAAGATGGTGATATTAGAGTCATGCTAGTGGGTAGTTGTGGATCGTAGAAATACTTGTGTTGAGGTTTGTGATTCCCGTAGCATGCACGTATGGTGAACCGTTATGTAACGAAGTCGGAGCATGATTTATTTATTGATTGTCTTCCTTATGAGTGGTGGTCGGGGACGAGCGATGGTCTTTTCCTACCAATCTATCCCCTAGGAGCATGCGCGTAGTACTTTGTTTTGATGACTAATAGATTTTTGCAATAAGTACGTGAGTTCTTTATGACTAATGTTGAGTCCATGGATTATACGCACTCTCACCCTTCCATCATTGCTAGCCTCTTCTGTACCGTGCATTGCCCTTTCTCACCTCGAGAGTTGGTGCAAATTTCGCCGGTGCATCCAAACCCCGTGATACGATACACTCTATCACCCATAAGCCTCATTATATCTTCCTCAAAACAGTCACCATACCTACCTATCATGGCATTTCCATAGCCATTCCGAGATATATTGCCATGCAACTTCCATCATCATCATATACATGACTTGAGCATTCATTGTCATATTGCTTTGCATGATCGTAAGACAGCTAGCATGATATGTTCATGGCTTGTCCATTTTTTGTTGTCATTGCTATGCTAGATCTTTGCACATGCCGGTACACCGCCGGAGGCATTCATATAGAGTCATAACTTTGTTCTAGTATCGAGTTGTAATATTGAGTTGTGAGTAAATAAAAGTGTGATGATCATCATTATTAGAACATTGTCCCATGTGAGGTTATCAAAATAAAAGAGGCCAAAGAAGCTCAAATAAAAAAAGAGGCCAAAGAAGCCCACCAAAAAAATAATTAAAAAAGAGAAAAAATGAGAGAAAAAAGAGAGAAGGGGCAGTGTTACTATCCTTTTACCACACTTGTGCTTCAGAGTAGCACCATGTTCTTCATATAGAGAGTCTCTTGAGTTATCACTTTCATATACTAGTGGGAATTTTCATTATAGAACTTGGCTTGTATATTCCGATGATGGGATTCCTCAAATGCCCGAGGTCTTCATGAGCAAGCAAGTTGGATGCACACACTTAGTTTCAGTTTGAGCTTTCATTCACTTATAGCTCTAGTGCATCCGTTGCATGGCAATCCCTACTCCTCACATTGACATCAGTTGATGGGCATCTCCATAGCCCGTTGATTAGCCGCGTCGATGTGAGACTTTCTATTTTTTTGTCTTCACCACACAACCTCCACCATCATATTCTATTCCACCTATAGTGCTATGTCCATGGCTCACGCTCATGTATTGCGTGAAAGTTGAAAAGGTTTGAGAACATCAAAAGTATGAAACAATTGCTTGGTTTATCATCGGGGTTGTGCATGATTTGAATATTTTGTGTGGTAAAGATGGAGCATAGCCAGACCATATGATTTTGTAGGGATAACTTTCTTTGGCCATGTTATTTTGAAAAGACATGATTGCTTTATTAGTAGGCTTGAAGTATTATTGTTTTTATGTCAAATGATAGACTATTGCTTTGAATCACTTGTATCTTAATATTCATGCCATGATTAGATACATGATCAAGATTATGCTAGGTAGCATTCCACATCAAAAATTATCTTTTTTATCATTTACCTACTCAAGGACGAGTAGGAATTAAGCTTGGGGATGCTGATACGTCTCCGTCGTATCTATAATTTTTGATTGTTCCATGCCAATATTATACAACTTTCATATACTTTTTGGCAACTTTTTGTACTATTTTTGGGACTAACATATTGATCCAGTGCCCAGTGCCAGTTCCTGTTTGTTGCATGTTTTATGTTTCGCAGAATATCCATATCAAACGGAATCCAAACGGGATAAAAATAGACGGAGAATATTTTTGGAATATTTGGAGAATTCCAGAATAAGAATCAACACGAGACGGTGCTCGGGGTGGCCACGAGGCAGGTGGCGCGCCTGCCCCCCCTGGGCGGGCCCCTGACCCTCGTGGGACACCCGTAAGGCGGTTGACACCCTTCTTCGGCCGCAAGAAAGCTAATTTTTGGTAAAAAATCACGGCGAAGGTTTCAGCCCAATCGGAGTTACGGATCTCCATATTTATACGGTAAAAGGGCAGCAGGGGAGAACGCAGAAACAGAGAGAGACAGAGAGACAGATCCAATCTCGGAGGGGCTCTCGCCCCTCCCACGCCATGGAGGCCAAGGACCAGAGGGGAAACCCTTCTCCCATCTAGGGAGGAGGTCAAGGAAGAAGAAGACGAAGGGGCCCCCTCTCCCCTTCTCTTCCGGTGGCACCGGAACGCTGCCGTGGCCATCATCATCATCGCAATCTTCACCAACAACTTCACCGCCATCATCACCAACTCTTCCCCCCTCTATGCAGCGGTGTAACCTCTCTCTTACCTGCTGTAATCTCTACTTAAACATGGTGCTCAACGCTATATATTATTTCCCAATGATGTATGGCTATCCTATGATGTTTGAGTAGATCCGTTTTGTCCTATGGGTTATTTGATGATCAAGATTGGTTTGAGTTGCATGTTTTATTATTGGTGCTGTCCTATGGTGCTCTCCGTGTCGCGCAAGCGTGAGGGATTCCCACTGTAGGGTTTGCAATATGTTCATGATTTGCTTATGGTGGGTGGCGTGAGTGCCAGAAGCACAGACCCGAGTAGGTAGGTTGTTTGCGTATGGGATAAAGGGGACTTGATACTTTAATGCTATGGTTGGGTTTTACCTTAATGATCTTTAGTAGTTGTGGATGCTTGCTAGAGTTCCAATCATAAGTGCATATGATCCAAGTAGAGAAAGTATGTTAGCTTATGCCTCTCCCTCAAATGAAATTGCAATAATGATTACCGGTCTAGTTATCGATTGCTTAGGGACAAATAACTTTCTCGTGACAACAAGTTGTTTACTAAAACTAATTTAGTTTTGTCTTTTCTAAACATCCCCTAGATTTTATTTACATGCTCTTTATTTTCTTGCAAACCTATCCAACAACACCTACAAAGTACTTCTAGTTTCATACTTGTTCTAGGTAAAGCGAACGTTAAGCGTGCGTAGAGTTGTATCGGTGGTCGACAGAACTTGAGGGAATATTTGTTCTGCCTTTAGCTCCTCGTTGGGTTCGGCACTCCTACTTATCGAAAGAGGCTACAATTGATCCCCTATACTTGTGGGTTATCAATGGTAAGGATGAAGCATGTCACATGTGTGTCCCCAACCTCAGTGTTCTCAGGAGTGTTGTTTTAGGAGATAAACATTATAATTTGGGAGCCATTGTTGCACGTAGGTTGCATAATAATAGAATTAATGGGGATTTCTTTGGTGGAATTTATGCAACCCGTTTAGCTAATTTTCTTGGTATACCCATACGTGAGTATGATATTGAGTTGCCTCCTGTTTATTTAGATTATGAGGCTATGGTTCGTCATCAGTTTGTTGAGAGGAACGATCAGTTCCTCCAGTACGGACTAATCTTTGACAGACGACGCACCTATCACGTCGCTCTCCCTGCTCCTACTTTCTTTGACTTTCAGGCAAAAGGGAGACATGTTATAACCAGGGAGGAGGCGAACGAGTATGAGAGGAGGACTGAGACAGCTCGCCTCCATGCTGCAGCCCACGATGCTATAGCCGCTCCATCTCAGTACGACCCCAACTATAATTTGGATATCCGCTCGGCCAGCCATGGCAATAGACCAACTTAGGCCAAAATCCTAAGCTTGGGGGAGTACGTATTTCTCACCGACATTACATTCATGTTCACACACTCATGCTAGTTGTCGGTGCTCATACTTTTTCACTGTGATATCCATGCTAGTTTATTTTCCTTTTTATGCTTTCTTCTTGTGTGTTTGAAATACCATAAGAAAAACCAAAAAAAGTTAGTTGTAGCTTTTATCTAGTTTACTTTCTTGCTTGTAGTAGTATTAGTTAGAAAGAAAACCCAAAAATATTTCCTGTTCTTCTTTTGTTTGTTGGGAGCTTTCCCGTGTAAATAGTTTTATTTCTTTTCTTTTTCTTTGGGGGTCGATAGGAGAAGACGATAATGAAAATGTTGAAGTGGCTCTTATATGCATTATTGTTGATTTAACCAAGAGCCCATATTACCTTGTCTTCCCCCTTGAATTGAATGCTCGCAGATTCCAGCTTAGTCCAATGCACGTGCACTATTATTATTATACACATCGTTCGGTCGTGCAAGTGAAAGGCAATAATGACGATATATGATGGACTGATTGAGATGAGAGAAGCTGGTATGAACTCGACCTCTCTTGTTTTTGTAAATATGATTAGTTCATTGTTCCTGATTCAGCCTATTATGAATAAACATGTTTGCAATGACAATTAGAGATTATAGTTGCTTATGCCATGCTTAATTAGCTAGGAGTTTATAATGGTTTATCTTGCGTGCCAACAAGCTATTAAAATGGTTGTGATGTGGTATAGTAGGGTGGTATCCTCCTTTGAATGATTCGAGTGAATTGACTTGGCACATGGTCACACATGTAGTTCAAACAAAATCAACCTAGTCTTCACGATATTTATGTTCATGGTGGATTATATCCTACTCATGCTTGCACTCAATGTTCATTAATTTTAATGCATGTTCATGACTGTTGTTGCTCTCTAGTTGGTTGCTTCCTAATCTTTTTCTAGCCTTCACTTGTACTAAGCGGGAATACTGCTTGTGCATCCAATCCCTTAAACCCCAAAGTTATTCCATATGAGTCCACTATACCTTCCTATATGCGGTATCTACCTGCCGTTCCAAGTAAATTTGTATGTGCCAAACTCTAAACCTTCAAATGAAATTCTGTTTTGTATGCTCGAACAGAGCATGTATCAACTAGGGCTCTCTATATCTTCCATGTTAGGCGGTTTATTCTCAAGAGGAGTGGACTCCGCTCCTCACTCACGAGAAAATGGCTGGTCACCAGGATGCCCAGGGCTGTTGCTAGTTGGAGGCACTCGTTGTTTCGAGCAAGCCATGGATTGATGCTTGTTGGTGAAGGGGGAGTATAAACTTTACCATTCTGTTTGGGAACCGCCTATAATGTGTGTAGCATGGAAGATATCGCCATCTCTCGGTTGTTATGTTGACAATGAAAGTATGCCGCTCAAAATATTATTTATCTCTATTTCAAAATCGAGCTCTGGCACCTCTACAAATCCCTGCTTCCCTCTGCGAAGGGCCTATCTATTTACTTTTATGATTGAGTCATCACCCTCTTATTAAAAAAGCACTAGCTGGAGAGCACCGCTGTCATTTGCATCCATTACTATTAATTTATATTGGGTATGACTATGACTAGATCTCTTTTAACATGAATTACAATGTCTAGTCAGTCCTTGATCTTTTAGGGTGCTCTGCATTTATGTTTTGCGGTCTCAGAAAGGGCTAGCGAGATACCATCTTGTTATATCATATTATGATTGTTTTGAGAAAGTGTTGTCATCCGAGATTTATTATTATTGCTTGCTAGTTGATTATGCCATTGATATGAGTAAACATGAGACCTAAGTGTTATTGTGAATATGGTTAGTTCATAATCTTTGCTGAAAACTTGAATGCTGGCTTTACATATTTACAACAACAAGAGCAAACACAGTTTGTAAAAGTTTTTCTTTATCACTTTCAGTTTATCAACTGAATTGCTTGAGGACAAACAAAGGTTTAAGCTTGGGGGAGTTGATATGTCTCCATCGTATCTACTTTTCCAAACACTTTTGCCCTTGTTTTGGACTCTAACTTGCATGATTTGAATGGAACTAACCCGGACTGACGCTGTTTTCAGCAGAATTGCCATGGTGTTATTTTTGTGCAGAAACAGAAGTTCTCGGAATGACCTAAAACTTCACGGAGATTATTTTTGGAAATAATAAAAAATACTGGCGAAAGAATCAAGGCCAGGGGCCCACACCCTGTCCACGAGGGTGGGAGGCGCGCCTGCCCCCCTGGGCGCGCCCCCCTGCCTCGTGGGCCCCCTGGTGCCCTTGTTTTGGCCTCTAACTTGCATAATTTGAATGGAACTAACCCGGACTGACGCTGTTTTCAGCAGAATTGCCATGGTGTTATTTTTGTGCAGAAACAGAAGTTCTCGGAATGACCTGAAACTTCACGGAGATTATTTTTGGAAATAATAAAAAATACTGGCGAAAGAATCAAGGCTAGGGGGCCCACACCCTGTCCACGAGGGTGGGAGGCGCACTTGCCCCCCTGGGCGCGCCCCCTGCCTCGTGGGCCCCTTGGTGCTCTACCGACCTCAACTCCAACTCTATATGTTCACGTTCAGGGAGAAAAACTCAGAGAGAAGGATTCATCGCGTTTTACGATACAGAGCCACCGCCAAGCCCTAATCTCTCTCAGGAGGGCTGATCTGGAGTTCGTTCTGCGCTCCGGAGAGGGGAATCTATCGCCATCGTCATCATCAACCATCCTTCGTCACCAATTTCATGATGCTCACCGCCGTGCATGAGTAATTCCATCGTAGGCTTGCTGGATGGTGATGGGTTGGATGAGATTTATCATGTAATCGAGTTAGTTTTGTTAGGGTTTGATCCCTAGTATCCACTATGTTCTGAGATTGATGTTGCTATGACTTCGCTATGCTTAATGCTTGTCACTAGGGCCCGAGTGCCATGATTTCAGATCTGAACCTATTATGTTTTCATGAATATATGTGAGTTCTTGATCCTATCTTGCAAGTCTATAGTCACCTACTATGTGTTATGATCCGGCAACCCCGAAGTGACAATAATCAGGACCACTCCCGGTGATGACCATAGTTTGAGGAGTTCATGTATTCACTATGTGTTAATGCTTTGGTCCGGGACTCTATTAAAAGGAGGCCTTAATATCCCTTAGTTTCCGCTAGGACCCCGCTGCCACGGGAGGGTAGGACAAAATATGTCATGCACGTTCTTTTCCATCAGCACGTATGACTATATTCGGAATACATGCCTACATTACATTGATGAATTGGAGCTAGTTCTGTGTCACCCTATGTTATAACTGTTGCATGAATAATCGCATCCGGCATAATTCTCCATCACCGATCCAATGCCTACGAGCTTTACACATATTGTTCTTCGCTTATTTACTTTTCCGTTGCTACCGTTACAATCACTACAATACTATCACTGTTACTTTTGCCACCGTTACCGCTACTACCATACTACTTTGCTACTAAATACTTCGCTGCAGATACTAAGTTATCCCTGTGTGGTTGAATTGACAACTCAACTGCTAATACTTGAGAATATTCTTTGGCTCCCTTGTGTCGAATCAATAAATTTGGGTTGAATACTCTACCCTCGAAAACTGTTGCGATCCCCTATACTTGTGGGTTATCAGGTCCTACCATTCGAGAATACGAAAGGAACCTTTTAAATTGCTGAACTAATCTATGTGTATTACAATGCCCGTATTTTCCTTGCAAATACTAATCTCAACGTGGTAATTGATTTATGACGAGTTGTTGAATTAGAGTGAGTTTGTGGTATAGTGATCTCAACGTGGATTTCACATTTCATGGTATCCCTGGTAAGTTTTTCAATGCAAATTCAAATTCAAAAGATGAACAATATGGAGGTGAGAAAACTTTGTATGTATCAAGCATATGACCCCCCCCCCCACACACACACAGACCCCCACACACAAACACAACAACAATCCAATAAGTATAGTGCATCTATTTTTCCAAACCATGCATGTATGACACGAATTCAAAAACACTCCTTCTGTTCCTAAATATTAGTCTTTTAGAGATTTCAACAAGCGACTACATACAGAGCAAAATGAGTGAATCTACACTCTAAAATATGTCTATATACATCCGTATGTGCCCGTCCACTTGAAATCTCTAAAAAGACTAATATTTAGGAACGAAGGGAGTAAAATGTAAGACATGCATGGTCCTCAATTCAATATTTAAAATGAACATGAAACTGAAACATGAATATTAAGTCTAGTACTACAGTACATGCAAATGTTGTGTTTAATTAGGCGGAGCTATGATTGTCGGGGGTCACCCCCTCGACCTTAGATAAAATTGTGAAGCTCTGTTTAGGGTTGTTTAGATTATATTTGTCCCCACCCTCCCAACCACTGATTGGTTGTGCACCCCCACCCCTCTTCCCCGGGAGAATATCATGTGCCACCATACCTTAGATGCTATATACTGATACAAGTTGCTTGGAGCTTGTAGATCTGAGATATAACAGCTCACATGATGTCTTAATAGTTTTACAGGAAACCTTGGTGAGTTTGAGAATTGCACACAATTTGTACAAAAACTACTCAGATGCCCTTGGATCCCATATCCAACGACCTCGAAGCTCGTATCACCGTAGCATCTAAGATGAAGGAGGACATCATATTCTCCTGTATGTAAGAATATCATGTGCTACCACACCTTAGATGCTTTGGTGATACAAGCTCTTCGGAGCCGTCGGATTTGTTACCCAACACCTCCTCGGTGGTTCGAATGGGTTTTTTTTGCAGAAAAGCCCCCAAAGAGTTCGGCCACTGCTTACAAGCACATCGATAGCTTAGATGCCATTGGATCTCAGATCAAACAACCTCGAAGCTCGTATCACCGTAGCATCCAAGCTGCGAGAGCACCTTATGTTTTCTCGCACGGGAGAATATGAGGTGCTCCCGCACCGTAGATTCTATGGTGATACGAGTTCACAGAGATCTAACGGCCCACAGTAGGAGGTTTGAATGTTTTTGCAATATACCGCTTAGAGAGTTTGGGAATTGCGTAGAAAGTACAAGTACTACGCATGTGCCATCTGATCACTGATCATATGACCTAGATGCTCATATCACTGTAGCGGGTAATTAAGCTACAGGGAGCACCTAATATGAGCAACGGGGAGCCGTTGGATCCAAGATGCAGCCGCACACACGAGGCCTGAATGTTTTATTTGCAAAAAAACCTTCGGAGAGTTTGGAAATTGCGCATAATTACAAAGACTACTCCCAAGCCATTGGATCTCACTTCCAATGGTGTAAAACCTCGTATCACCATAGCATCTAAGCTGCAGGGTGGATGTGATATTCTATGCCGCTGTCATTTTTGTTCGTAAACTTGCAAAATACGTGTAACTTGTGCCGTTACTTGTCTAACCGCGCAAAGTGTTTCCTCAAAAAAACGATCCTACACTGAAATATCGGAACAACACACGGGGGTCCCACTTGTCATTAATCAAATTTGGACCTAAAACTAACAAATCTGAAAGACGAGATTCAAACTTGCAAACTGGACTACAAAGCGTAAGTTGATAGCCTAAAACAACAATGGTTGTTGGCTTTGTCCCATAACTTGATTTTATACAGTATTACGTTGAGTAGAGTAGAGGGAGTGCCTCGTCAACACATGCATGACCGTTGACTCACTTACTGGTGGGTCCCAGGTCTGCGATCTCTCTCTTTTCACCATCGTCTAACCTTTGCACGGGCACACACGAAGAGTGGCGCTAGCTTGCCGTGGTTATTACAGCTAAAAAAAGCTTGGAAAATAGAAGAATCGCCTAGAACAAGAGACATTGTGGCTGTTCAAGACGGAGCTAACCACACCTATCCTCCGTGCCATGTTAGCATGATGAAGCTGTGTGGCTAGTGGGGTGTTTTTGACCGACTGGCTGGGTCCCGAGGTCGAACCATAGGTACTACGTCTGATACAGTAAATTTTTACACGCACATTTTTTCCTCCATGCCGAGACATGGCACACCCTACCGCGCGGTTTCGGGGTCCTCCCGGGTGGTGCACGCATATATTCTTCCTGACATGGGATGCCCTACCACACGTTTTCGCCGAAGAAAGTAAATGATTCGTCAAATCACGAAAGACCACTTTTCCGCCGAGTACATCAGTGAAGCACGGTGGCTAGCTAGTTGGGCTAGTTCGACCGATTAGCAAGGCCGCCGCCACATTTGTGTTTTCACCCCTTTTTTTATCTACTTGCCGGCAGGTAAATTT
Source organism: Aegilops tauschii subsp. strangulata (assembly GCF_002575655.3). NCBI lineage: Eukaryota > Viridiplantae > Streptophyta > Magnoliopsida > Poales > Poaceae > Aegilops > Aegilops tauschii. The sequence continues at coordinate 134,308,295 of NC_053035.3, forward strand.
AAATATCCACCGCGGCGTTGCTCTGGTGTTTGAGTGCGGCAGAATTTTTAATTTTTTGATTGACGGAGCAGGCGCGGCAGGATTTTTAGTTTTTTGATTGACGGGAGCAAGCGCGGCAGCAATTAGTCACGATAACTCTGCCTGTAAAACCTACTGCTCCCTGGTGTGAGAAGTCATCGACTGGTGTTTTACCATGGTGAAAACCAAAAGATTCCCCGCTCCTCGGCTGGCTCCCTCCGCCTTCCCGTAGATTGCATTGCCTTTCAGCCGTTTCGTCCCCTGCATCACCAACGTCGTGCGCCTCGAGAAGCAGAGGAACTTCGGTGGTGTTTAGGCGCCATCTGCATGGGCATGTCCATGTCTCGGCGCAACATGACCGTTGGATCAAACTCAGACGGTGCAGATCAGTCACTGTAGCACAAAGCGTGTGGGTGTGTTTGGTTGCATTCTCATCTCAATATAGTTGTTTCCTCTTCGTGTATTTGTGTTAACCTACTAGTGTGGACTCATGCACCCTTCATGCACTCTGCCAAACACCCAAAGTGGGTCGAGGAGGGAACTTTTTCTCCCATCCCGTGCACCCTTCATACACCCTGCCTAACACTATTCGTGCTTCATATGGTTCATGTTTCGTGGAGTACTGTAGCACTGTACTCTCCGTGCGCTGTAGACCTAGTTCTGTTAACATTGATCTCACTGTTCATTCTCGACCGGACAGTCGAGAAAGCGATACTATGTTACTACATTACTGTTCATATAGTTGACATGCACACAACATCATTTGTTGTCGTCATATCTTACTACACTAGCAACAAGATTATGCAGTACTGACGTATGAACCACTGCACATGCCTAGTAGTAGGAGCACTGTGTATGTTCAAGTGGCTGCCGTGTTTCGCACTTCCCCGTCGTAAGAGTGGAAACGCTTGCTGTAATCATTTTTTTCTTCAGAAAAACAGTGGACACGCTCTACCGTGCGGGTCCTCCTCCAGCCATGCACTAAATTACTCACTTTCGCCGACGTGTGGGACAACCAGCATCGAGTTCCACCAGCCATGCACTAAATTACTCCGTAGTAGAGTGACGGTAGACTACCCCGATCGAAGCGCCGCAGCAATGCCCAATGAGCCATCAAATCACAAAACCCCCTCCTTTCCAGCAGTAAGTTGGATGGAGGAAGCAACCATCATTTCACTCTTCTCTCTCAGCTTCCTCTCTACCCCACTCGCTTCTCCCTCATCTTGTTCCTCATTTCTTCAAGAAAACCCCGACCTCCTTCTGCCGTTGTTCTTCTCTCGCAAAGAAGGAAAGGTGAGCGCATCAATGGTGTTGATTCTGGCCAAGGCCCGGTCTTGCAACCCCGAGACTGATCCTATAACTCCCTCTCTTTTCTTCTTTTGGGTTTGTGATTATGGTTTCTTTTCTTTTACTTCTATTTGACAGTTTCTTGATGGACGCTGGAGCACCGGCCGAAGTGATGTCTATGGCTCTGGCCAAAACCGTCGAGGCTCATGGTACGATGAAGCGCAAGCACCCCGCCGAGACTACCGCAGACAAGCTCAAAGCCATCGCCCTGTCCAAGCCCCCCTCTCCGGGATCCCTCATGAAGGAAGTCCAGGTAATATCTCTTCTTGACGATCTTTTTCTCGATCTTGATCATGTTTTTTCATCTAACACGCAATACTAGTACTAGTAGTACAACTTTCTAGGTGATCTTGCATGTGATTTTTGTGTGCCAAATGACGGTTCTAAATTCCTTTTTTGACCAAAACATGCGAGAGGTTGACACTGATTTCTTATAGATTACTTTCAACTACTCCCTCTGTCCCAAATTTCTTGTCTTAGATTTGTCTAGATACGGATGTATGTAATACTAAAATGTGACTTGATACATCCGTATCTAGACAAATCTAAGACAAGAATTTTGGGACGGAGGGAGTACTTTATGAACATCAATGCTACCTTTGAAGAGGGTATATTTGCCTCAGTAACTTGTGTTATGGATATTGCAAGTAATCCCTCTGCTCTCATGCCTTTGAAGACATGTTCTAGTGTCTTTGTTCACTCATTTCTGTGCGTATATGTAGTCATATATGGAGTATAATATCGAAAATCATCTTATATTTCTGAACGGAGGTAGTAATAAAATATGGTTTCTGTTTGAATTAGAACTAGGTCCACGGTGGAGATGAAGTTCTCAAAGTCATGCCGTGTGAACTGGAAGACCTGAGGATGAGTTCTACTGCTAAACTATCCAGCTGTTGTGTCCTCTTCGCCACGTGTCCTGAACTAGTGTTTTCCTGTAGCATTGTTGTCAGGCGTGTTCTCGAGGCTGTACTTGACCACAACAATTTCCTGGCTGTGCCTCCGATTATGAAGGGTGTGGTTCTTGTAAAGCTTCCCAACAAATCTGATGCGGCCTGTCTTCATGATCATGTTTATGACTGGAAAGACCACTTTGTTAGGTTCTCCAAGGTTGACGAGATGGTGATGGTGCATGTAGACATCTCTCACGAACTCCATGGCCTAGTCAGTTATGCGGGGTTCATCCCGTAGGTCGGTGGCAAGAAATAGTCTACAGAGTTTAATTAGTGCAACTTTGCTTGTGTGTAGTAAGTACTATTGTTCAATACTTGATTTGTGTTTGTGAACCCTATAATGTTTATTAGTACTGCCGCTTTTGGTGTGTGGTCAGTCCTGAGAACGGTCTATGTTAATGTCTGTCCACTCAATTCAGTCTGTATATTTTGAAGTATCCAGATCATCTTTTTGTGAGGACGATTTATCAATTATGGCTACACTCCAATATCTGTATGCATTGCAGGGTTTATCGCACCCACCAGGATTTCCAGTCCCATGGATGTTCGGTCCATACGATTTGTCACGACCTTTGGACTGTCCTGCTTGTGGGAGTAGGCGGGGCCCCTGCATGCCTCCCGTAGTTGGACGATCAATCTTCTGTTTAGTACTTCAACATAGTGATTTCCTGGTAAGGATTCACTCGTGTCACATCAAGTAAATCTTATTGATTTACTGTCTAAATCTTATTGATTTAATGTCATGGTTTCTTTCTTTTCTAGTAATTTTACGATGCAGGTTTTGCCATGTGACATTCATCACAGAATAAACCGTTTGGTTTGCTCTACGATGGCTATTTTTGCAGGTTTCACTTCTTATGTCGTGTCAGTAACAAAGGCAGTGTTCATCACTTATATTACTGGAAAAAATTGGACCAGTCTGTTGTCTGAGTACAAGCTGAATCTGTCGGATCACGGGTTCCGGCAAAACCCTCAAGGTTCGAACACTGGGGTGCGCGCGAAGATTTCCTCCCTACCGATCCACGCCCTAGCTCACTAAGATCTCGCGGACGAACTCGACGAACTCGCAACACAGAAAGACACAAGATTTATACAGTTCGGGCCACCGTTGTGGTGTAATACCCTACTCCAGTGTGGTGGTGGTGGATTGCCTCTTGGGCTGATGATGAACAATACAAGGGGAAGAACAGCCTCCTGAGGTTGAGGTGCTCTTGTGCTTGGCGAACTTGCGTGGGTGAGATGCCTCTGAATCAGTTATCCCCTACGGTGGTGGCTATCTCTACTTATATAGGCCTTGGTCCTTTCCCCAAATATCGAGCGGGAAGGGATCCAACAACGACCAATTTGAAAGGGGACAGCTAGTACAGCTTATCCTGACAAAAGTAGTCTCCGCCTGCAAAATGTCTGGTGGTGACGCCGTCTTGGGCTCCATGGTGACCTCCGTCTTGCCGTCCTGCTGGTCTTGGTCTCGTTGCACCGATATGGAGACCTTTGCTTGATGCCTCGGTACTCCGCGTCTGTGCTTGCCCCTTTAGCACCAAAGAGGAAACGAGGACGCTGCGCGCGCTGGCGCCCGTCTGGTCTCGATCGTCATGCCTCACGTCACGAGGACCTCGCGAGGTTTGCCATGCCTTGATCTCTCCGCCCCTTGTGAGCCTGCCTAGCGAGGCCGCTCCTGAGGAGGTCTTGTGTCGTCCACCTCGCGAGGCTTGGCCCATCGCGTGGGCCTTGAACGCCTTGTCGATGAAGATGGGCCGTACAGGCCTGCTAACTCGGCCACGCCGTGGGCCGCAGGCAGGCAACGCGCTCGGGCTTGGCTTCGAGGCGAAGCCAAAGGTCAAGCGCGGAGCGCTGCGGGCCCCAAAAGCCTGTGGCCTCGGTCGACGCGTGGCGGTTGATTGGACGTGGGCGTCTCCGCTTCCCCATGCTGCCTCTGCAACTGCCCGACTTGACAAGTCCCTGCGACTTGCAAGGAAAAGCATCATTACTTGTGATCGTGGGGGGTGCTGGTTGGCCTTCTCCTGTTATAAATGACGGAGGGGTGGAGCCCCCGTCGCCCATCTCTTCCTGGTCCGCTTGCTTCTCCCTTCTCTGCTCCATCACCGGGTCCAATGGCGTCGTCGAAGAGGTTCTCTGACGCAGAGAAAGGAAAGGCATCTCGCGAGGGGCCCGGCTCCCCGGCGCCCAAGCGGGGACGCGGTCGTCCCCGTAAGCACACCGTGACTCCCTCCGCGCCCCCCCGCTCCCGGGGTGGCACCGCTGCGCGTGGCGGGGGTCGCTCCGGTCGCGGCAGCCCCGTCGATGAGGGGAGACGTGTCGTGGTTGCGCGGCCTCCCCGGCCGCGCTTCCACTTGGCAGAGGTGTTGCCGGAGTTTGTTGTCTGGTCGGAGGATCCGGCCGGCAACTGGCTTCAGCTTCCGCGCTTCTTCGTCGACGAGCTGCCGGCCTCTGGTCCAGACAGGCTCTGGCTGCAGGCGGACGACTGCTACAGCAGGGCTTCATGGGTCGTGGTTGAGGTCTCCGCTGCGGGCAACATAGCTCCGGCCCGCAGTTGGCAGACGTTCGCCCGCGCGCGTGGCCTGGGCAGGCGGTGCACCCTCCATTTCAAGTACGACGGTGATGCGACCCTCTACGTGAGGGTGTTTGGGGAAGACGGTCGCCGCGCCGGGTGCTGCCCCGAGACGAACGATGGTGAGGAGGTGCTCGTTCTCGGCGATGGCCGCGACGAGGGCGAGGGCGAGCCCGCCGGCTGCGCCTCGTCCAGCTATGGTGGCTCTTCTCTTGGCGAAAGCTCTAGCAGCGGCGGCTACGACCAGCCGCCATGCCGCCGTGCTCGCTTTGAAGGTGGTAGCGGGTCGTCTCGTCGTCGCGCCTCCGTGAAGCGCGAGGAGGGATCCGGCTAAGCTCGGGACGTCGCCATGGGCCTGCCCCCATGGATCACTGCGACGCCGCTTTTGTTTTGTTCTTCTTTTCTTTCCTGCATCAAAATGAAACTAGTATGAACCTGGAGGGACGTGTATCGAACTATGGTTCCTCAATCATTACGCTATGCTTGTTATTTCCGTGCTGTGTCGTTATTTTGTGCAGAGATAACTTAGCCCGGCGCGTTCGGGGCAGCCTCCTCTTCACGAGGCACTTGTTTCCTCGTGCCAGTCTTGGCTTAGTGGTTGCTCAGGAACTGCAAAAAATTCGTTAGGAAGCTCGCTAGGAGACTTATCGTTCACCCTAGCCTTGACCCAGCACTTCATATCGCGGTACCCGAGGGGCACGGATTAGGAGAGATGCGCCAGCTTGTGGGCTCGAACGAGGGTGCCTCGTGAGAAAGCAGACCGAAGGCAGAGAGAAGGAGCAACATAGGAGGGAAAAACGCTCGCGAGGGCACCTGCCTAGCCCCCTCGCGAGGTATGCGAGAGAGAGAGAACACAGGTGAACTAAAGTCGGGAATTGCAGCAAACGGCGACGGAACCAAATCAGCAAGGAACACCGGAAGCAACTTCGATTAAAAGAAACCGAGCCAACTATGGAAAGCAAATGAAAAGCCGCGTCCGGCACCTAGTCTAGTCTTCAAGTCTTCTCACCAGCGCGGAGCTAAGTGCTGCCACTAGGCGTGGAGGGAGCTCCCGAGGCCCGAGCGCGGCACTCCAGAGACTCCGGGGCGTGTACAACCCCACTCATTATTACGTGAGAGTGTCACGGGCGGCGATTCTTCACAGGCACCGAGCCTTCTTCACAGGCACTAGGCCTTTCTTCACAGGCACTGGGCCTTGCTTCATGGGTAGAACTTCCGGAGGTGCTGGATGTTCCAGGCGTTCTGGATGGGCACCCAGTCCTGGGTCTTCAGGCGCGTGGCGCCAGGCCTGGAGATATGGACGACCTTGAACGGGCCCTCACACATGGGTGAGAGCTTATGCAGCCCTTCTCTGGAGAGGACCCGCCTCAGGACGAGATCACCTGTCTCGAGTGTCCTGGAGCGGATGTTGCGGCAGTGGTATCGCCGCAGCGCCTGCTGGTACCTTGCCGCCCTCAGTGCAGCTTCGCGGCGACGCTCCTCCCCCAACACGAGGTCCATCCCCCGCGTGTTGTCCTGCTGCGTTTCATCAAACGCCAGGACCCGTACGGAGCGATGCTTGACTTCGTGAGGGAGGACCGCTTCAGCTCCGTAGACGAGGAAGAACGGGGTCTCGCCTGTCAGCTTGGTGGCGGTGCTGCGGATGGACCATAGCACGGACTGGAGCTCGTCGTGCCAGCCCCTGCCGCAGGCCTCGAGCTTCTTCTTGAAGGTCCTGGTTTTGAGGCCCCTCGGGACCTCTGCGTTGGCGCGTTCGGCCTAGCCATTTCTCCCGGGGTGCGCCACCGAAGCGTAGCAGATCTGCGTTCCAACGTTAGCACAATATGTTTTGAAGAGGTTACAGGTGAACTGCGAGCCATTGTCGGTGATGATGCGGTTGGGTACCCCGAAACGGGTCACGAGGCCCTTGATGAACTTGACCGCCGAACCAGCTGGGATGGTGCGGACGGCTTCCACTTCTGCCCACTTGGTGAACTTGTCAATGGTGACGTAGAGGTAGCGGTAGCCCCCGGGCGCTCGAGGGAATGGGCCCAAGATATCCAGCCCCCAAACCGCGAACGGCCATGTGAGTGGTATAGTATGGAGGCCCTGAGCTGGCTGATGGAACTGCTTGGCGTGGAACTGGCAGGCTTCACAGGACTTCACCAGCTCAGCTGCGTCGTTGAGCGCCGTAGGCCAGTAGAATCCACTACGGAATACCTTACCGACGAGGGTTCGTAATGACGAGTGGTGCCCGCAGTCCCCGCCATGTATGTCAATCAGCAACTCCTTTCCCTGGTCCCTGGAAATGCAACGCAGCAAAACATCATTTGGTCACTTCCTGTACAACTCACCGTCCTAGATGCAGTATGTCGTGGCTTGCCGGGCCACGCGCTCTGCGTCCTCTTCCTTCTCCGGCAACGCCCCTTGCATCAGATATTTCTTGAATTCCTTGGTCCAGCATTCCTCCTGGGGCTCGAGCGCCAGGAGCAGGTGAGCTCCTGAGGTCAGGCCACAGGCTGGGGCTCCCATGGCAGGCGGCTGTGGAAGCTCCTCCGGAGGCCGAGCTGTGCTTGAAAGTGGTGGCATCGCTGACGGCTTGAAGAGCCGCTCCTCGAAGACGCCAGGCTATTGGGGCTGCCGCTTGGATGCCCTCCTGGCGATGTCGTTGGCTTCCTTGTTGGTGCCACGGGGCACATGCTGCACCTCCAGGCCCAGGAACTGCTTTTCCATCTTATGCACTTCCGCGAGGTATGCCTCCATGTGCTCGTCCTTTGGCTCGTACACTTTGTTGGAGAAGTTGACGAGGAGCTGTGAGTCACCCCTAACGGTGAGGCGCTTCACCCCCAGAGCTGCCGCGGCCTTCACGCCAGCTATGAGGCCCTCGTACTCTGCGATGTTGTTGGAGACCTTCTCGCCCTGCTGAAAGCAGAGTTGCACAGCGTAGTAGAGCTTGTCCTGAGTGGGCGAGATGAGCACTGCTCCAGCCCCCGAGCCTTGGTGCGCGAAGGCGGCGTCGAAGTACATAACCCAACCGTCTGGCGCCTCGCTTCCCGGTGAGGTGGACTGGTCTTCGCCTACTTCAAGTGTCGGGGCATCCGTCCATTCCGCCACAAAATCAGCGAGCGCGGCTCCCTTGATGACCCTGGTAGTGCTGAACTCCAACTGGAATGCCTGCAGCTCGATGTTCCACTCGGCGACCCTTCCCGCAGAGTTGGGGCTCCTGAGCACCCCTCCAATGGGTAGGTTGAGACGGCCTTGATGGGGTGACCCTGGAAGTAGTGCCGCAACTTGCGTGAGGCCACCAGGAGCGCGAGCAGGAGCTTATGAGCCTTGTGATATCGTGCCCTCGCGTCCCACAACATCGTGCTGACGAAATACATCGGGTGCTCAACGAGGACAGGCGTGTTGGGGAGGCTCGCGTCTTGCGAAAGTTGGGATGCCCCCTGAGGTGGTGGGACTCCTGGCGCCTGATCGCTTGCGGGAATCACTATGACGTTATCCTGCCGAGCTTGGTCTTCTGTTGATGCCCCTACGGCTCTTGCTGCGCGTTCCTGATCTTGCATCATCTCGGCTGGCGGTGTAGCTTGGCGCGGCACGCCCTTGGCTTGGTGCTCTTCCTGAACCGCCACTAGCGCAGCGCTGGCGGAGTATGGGGTGGCGGCAAGATAAAGTACTAGAGGCTCGAGAGGTCGTGGCGCCACCATCACCGGAGGGCTGGTCAGGTATCTCTTGAGGTCTTGGAAAGCTCAGCCGGCCTCTGGGGTCCACTCGAATGGGCCCTTCTTCTTCATCAGCTTGAACAAGGGTAAGGCACGTTCTCCCAGCTTGGAGATGAAGCGTCCCAACACAGTCATCCGACCAGCCAGCTTCTGCATTTCCTTGAGGGTCTGCGGTGGGCTCATGTCCTCAATGGCCTTGATCTTTTCTGGGTTTGCCTCGATCCCTCGGTGGGACACGAAGAACCCCAGCAGCTTGCCGGAAGGGACACCGAAAACACACTTCTCTGGGTTAAGTCGCAAGTTCACCTGGCGCAGGCTCGTGAAGGTCTCCTCCAGGTCTTGGATTAAGGTTCTCGCCTCCCGAGACTTCACCACAATGTCGTCGACGTAGGCCTCCGTGTTTCTCCCGAGTTGCCGCCCTAAGGCGATGTGCATCAGCCGCTGAAAGGTCGCGCCCGCGTTGCGCAGTCCAACGGACATGCAGGTGTAGCAGTACACCCCACACGGGGTCAGGAAGGCTGTCTTCTCTACATCTTCCACCGCCATCTTGATTTGGTGATACCCTGAGAACGCATCCAGGAAGCATAGCAGGTCGCACTTGGTGGTGGAGTCTACGATCTGGTCGATTCGTGGGAGAGGGAACGGATCTTGAGGGCACGCCTTGTTGAGGTTGGTGAACTCGACGCACATTCACTCCTTCCTGCCTTTCTTCGGCACCACGACAGGGTTCGCCAGCCATTCGGGGTACCTAACCTCACGAATGGCACCCGCTGCCTCCAACTTGCGGGTCTCCTGGATGATGAAGGCTTGCTTCTCCGTGGATTGCCGTCTCGCCCGTTGCTTGACAGGGCGCACATTGAGGCATACCCTTAAGTGATGCTGAATCACCTCTCTCGGGACCCCCACCAGCTGGTTGGGCTCCCATGCGAATATATCCTTGTTTGTGCGCAAGAATTTCACCAACGCTTCCTCTTGGCTTGGGTCGAGGCCGGCACCTATGGTGAAGGTGGATCCTGAGGACCCGTCCTCGTCGACCGGCACCTTCTTGGTTTCTGCCTTGTCCTGGGTGAACAACTGCTTCTTCTTGGTTGGTGCGGCCTCCTTGGCTTCAGGGGCACTGGCGCCGGCGGGCTGCGCCGCCGCAGCGGTCTTGAAGGCAAGTTTGAGCGCCGCCACGGCCTCCTTGGTGTCCCCCTTGACAGTGAGGACACCCTTGCTTCCAGGCATCTTCATGAGGTTGTAGGCCGGATGAGTCGCCGCCATAAACTGGGCCAGAGCTGGGTACCCGAGAATGGCGTTGTACGGGAGGCCGATGCGGGCGATGTCGAAGTCGACCAGCTCAGTGCGGTAGTTTTCGCACGTGCCGAAGGTGACGGGAAGGCGGATCTGCCCCAGGGAGCGGGCAGCGCTGCCACCCACTCCTGAGAAAGGCTTGCTGAGGCTGAGCCGCTCGAGCGGCACGTGAAGAAGGCTGAAGGCCTCCATGGAGAGCAAGTTGAGGCCGGCACCGCCGTCGATGAGGCTCTTTTGTGACGGCCATGTTGCAGATGGTGGGCGTGCAGAGCATCGGAAGCATGTCCGAGCCGGTGGTGGTGACGGGGTGGTCTTCTGAGCTGAAGGTGAGGTCGGCCTCAGGCGCAGCCCAGCCGGGTGGATCCCCCAAGCGCTTGGAAGCGGCACCAATCTGGCGGAGGAACGGCTTGATGTGGCGATCTGAAGGCGGCGCCTGAGAGCCGCCTAGCAGGCAACGTGGCCCAGGAACTGCTTTTCCATCTAACGCACTTCCGCGAGGTATGCCTCCATGTGCTCGTCCTTTGGCTCATACACTTTGTTGGAGAAGTTGACGAGGAGCTGTAAGTCACCCCTAACGGTGAGGCGCTTCACCCCCAGAGCTGTCGCGGCCTTCACGGCAGCTATGAGGTCCTCCTGTTCTGCGATGTTTTTGGAGACCTTCTCACCCTGCTGAAAGCAGAGCTGCACAGCGTAGTAGAGCTTGTCCTGAGTGGGCGAAATGAGCACTGCTCCAGCCCCCGCGCTCTAATGCGCGAAGGCGCCGTCGAAGTACATAACCCAACTGTCTGGCGCCTCGCTTCCCGGTGAGGTGGACTGGTCTTCGCCTACTTCAAGTGTTGTGGCATCCGTCCATTTCGCCACAAAATCAGCGAGCGCGGCTCCCTTGATGACCCTGGTAGTGCTAAACTCCAACTGGAATGCCTGCAGCTCGATGTTCCACTCAGCGACCCTTCCAGCAGAGTTGGGGCTCCTGAGCACCCTCTCCAATGGGTAGGCTGAGACGACCTTGATGGGGTGGCCCTGGAAGTAGTGCCGCAACTTGCATGAGGCCACCAGGAGCGCGAGCAGGAGCTTCTGAGGCATGGGATATCGTGCCCTCGCGTCCCGCAACACCGTGCTGACGAAATACACCGGGTGCTCAACAAGGACAGGCGTGTTGGGGAGGCTCGTGTCTTGCGAAAGTTGGGGTGCCCCCTGAGGTGGTGGGACTCCTGGCGCCTGATCGCTTGTGGGAATCTCTATGACGTTGTCCTGCCGAGCTTGGTCTTCTGTTGATGCTGCTACGGCTCTTGCTGCGCGTTCCTGATCTTGCATCATCTCGGCTGGCGGTGTAGCTTGGCGCGGCACCAGCTCCACATGGAGCACCATCTCCGGCAGCAGCAGCGGCTTCGGCACCTGCACCAACACTTGCACTTGGATCTGCTCTGGCCCGTGCAACGGCAACCGAACGAGCAGTTGCACCGGCAACAGACTGGGCTGCAGTTCGCACTTCATATACCAAAGTCCTTACAAAAACCGACTTGTCCACCTTCTTGGTAAGCATTGGCCGCCCAAGTGTTTCATTCTGTTTTCTTTCCATGTTGTTTCACATGATTCACTGTGTTGATCTAACTTGTTGGGTATGTCTTCTTGTTTGCAAATAGAGGATTCCTAGAGCAACGAGGGAGTCGTTCAACAATCCGGGCGACAGCGGCCAAGTTTCTCTTACCATGCACAGCCTTGGTGTGAATGAACCTGCTCAATATACCATAAGTACAAAGGATGGTCGCATGATGATTGATGCTAAAGGATGGTCAAGGTTCAAATCTAAATCATATCTTGCGGTAGGGGATGATCTCAAAATCGAACTTTTTCGGCAAGGAGAGCTGGTCCAAATCAACTTTGAATTTCTTCAGTAGCAGCACGCAACTGCCGAACTGATCTATCCTACGAGAGATTTTGATGTAATAATCTGGCATGGTGAAACAAGTGTCCTATGTGTATAAGTAATATGACAGTATTATTTATCACATGGTATATCGTTGATAGAATTGCAACTCTCATTGCTGGTTAGGAACTGTCGTTCGATTTCATTCCAACAGCTGCCGTGCTTTATTCAATTTTGTGTATTCGCCTTGCGACAGCATCTAAAACCAGCGCCGTACCGATCGCTTGCAATATGAAAAGCACTGAGGTAGAACACATGGGCCCCCAAACATGCAGGGTGGGCCTGCGGCCCAAAGTCCAGAACCGTGAGCCTGTCTGAGTATTATATTCTTAGCTGAACCCCATAATGCCAGTGCGTTGCACGTAACATCAAGATGTATTTGTATGAGTATTTTATCTTGTGAGAGAAAAGGATGAATGAGGGACGGCCTTATTTGCAAATGTGGAGAGGTGTGTGGGCACCTTTTTGCATAATTGCCATAGTTTCCTTCCTATCCGTCAGATTAAATCGGACGGCCTATATTGCAGGATGGCAGGCACACCATCATCACCAACTCATCTATATTGTGTTAAAAATAACTCTGTTTTTTATAATTATATATGTTATATATATTCCCCTTGATTTTTCTTATGTATAAAGTTGTGATATAAAAGATTTGTATATTTATTTACAGAGGGAGTATCTCTCTGTCAAGAATATATTTTTGTGTAACTAGTTACTCCTGTCTTTCTACTTCCTTTCGCTGATATGTGGGGCATCCGGCAACGGGGTCCACGTGCCATACGCACAAATTAGAGTGCACAACTGCACGGTAGACACACCCCGGTCGTAGCGCCGCAGTAATGCCCAATGAGCCGTCAAATCACAAACCCCCCTTTCCAGCTTTAGCAGTAAGCTGGACGGACGAAGCGGCAATATTTCACTGGGCCTGAATCCCCTTCTCCCTCGTCTGCTTGTTCAGAGAAAACCCCCTCTCGGCGATTACATAGGATTTTCTCATGGAGAACCTGGTACGAATTCTTCATCCATCCCCGATAAATCCAAGTCCCTTGGTCGCGGGTAATCCTAGGATGGCAGCCGCCGCCGTTGATGCATTTTTCTTCCTACTGAATCTAGTGTGTTTCATTTGCAGTGCCCAAAGTGCGAGGACCCTACAGGTTTCTGCGCCCTCGGTGAGACGCCACACTTGTTCCTTCTTATCCTAACACAGGATTTTAAAATGCGCACAATATGTTCCTAGAATCCACTTTTCTATCCGGGAGGGTGGGGTTTTTTTGAACATGCTATCGACTAATTTGGAAATTTGGATTGCTATATTTGGATAAAAGGTACTACCAGTACGATGGTCAATACTGACGTGAAGGAGGAAGTTATTTCTAGATTTCGATAGGGAATACATTGTGTTCCCATATTATTTTTCCTCAATGCATTATTTGCTCTACCAGAACACCTGTACTCAAGATGCTCGGCCTTGCCATAACTGAATACACCAGTTTAATGGTCACAGTGAAGACACGCCATGGATATAAGTTCCGCGTTGGGTTCATGAACCAAGAAGATCGCTGCTTTTTTTATGGCCGAACTTGGATAAACTTTCTCAAGTGTTACGGACTGAAAGTTGGCGCACGAATGTTGATGGAAATAGCAGAACTTGGTCTCATCTTCACTGCGTTCTTCCACCCTGACGTCATTCCAATTGTTCATCCATGTTAGTTTTGT